>NC_139029.1:6582862-7316766 GCF_964662115.1 Mustela nivalis | reverse complement strand
GTGAGAGAGAGAGAGAGAGAGAGAGAGAGAGAATGAACGCAGGAGAGAGAGCATGAGCAGGGGAGAATCGGGCTCTCTGGTGAGCAGGGAGCCCAATGTGGGACTCAGTCCCAGGACCCTGGGATCTGACCTGAGCAGAAGGCAAATGCTTAACCGACTGAGCCACCCAGGCACCCCCAGCTGTGTCTTTTTGACCTGTTCTTGAGTTTTTACTTTCAACTACATTTTTTTATTTTTTATTTTTACTTTCAAACACATTTTAAAAATCTTTTTTAAGATTATTTATTTGAGAGAGAGAGGAGAGAGATCACATACACAGAGGGAGAGGGGAGGGAGAAGCAGACTCTTCATTGAGCAGGGAGCCTTATGTGGGGCGCAATTCAGGACCCTGGGATTATGACCTGAGCCAAAGGCAGATGCTTAACCGACTGAGTCCCCCAGGCGCACTCCAGCTACATTTTTTTAGGTTCTTTCAAATATGCTGAGTATTTTTTTGGTGTTACCCTGTTCTTTACTCATTTTTTAAATTCTCATATTCATTTCTTTAAGCACTTTAAAACAATTTTATATTTTTTATCCAGTAATTCCAATATATGGAAAATCTGTGATGGGTCTGATCCTGCTGTTTATTGTTTCTGCTGAGTCACACTGCCAGGGGCTTATCTTTACCTGTCTTATAATTTTGGATATTGTACCTATGCAGCCCGGCGCTCCCTGGAGCAGTACCAGAAAACCTGCTCTCAAATTGCATCTGTCTAGAGAGGATTTGCTTTTCCTTCTGCCATGTGAACTTCAAGTTAATTTTCTGGCTTAGAGTTTCTCAGCACACACAGGGAGTCACCATAACCCCTAAACTCGTAGGATATTGACCTGAGAGTACAAGCTCTTGGGAGAGACTTTTTTCCTACCTGGACTCCACATCAAGACTGACAGATGCCTTTGTGTCCTTCTGCCAGTGGACAGATTCATTGAGGGGAGGCACCATTTCTCTTAATAGGTAGCCTCTGAAGGTCTGGCTCTCTGCCAAAGGTTTCAGTTCTGATGACACAGTAACAGTATTTATTATTGCTAATGCGGTATCTTTAGGCTTTTCACAGCAGGGGTACCTAACCCACCATATTTTCAAGACTAAAACTATGTTATTTTCATATGCTAGTGTTCCAGGAAAGAAAGAGAAGAAAACTTGTGGAGGAATCTAAGGGAGAAAAAATGGGGTTGGGGGGCTGCTGGGCTCCCTACTGTGAGGGAAGCACTTGCTGTCGGCATCCCTCCCTTGGCAGGTGAAGATGGCTGACCACTGCCGGGCCCCCCATTACACCTATGTGGAACAACAGCAGGGCTCGGGAGCTCTGTCCTTCTGGTCTTGTGGTTTTCCTGACCTCCCTGCCAACCCCAATGCCCTGCTTTTCCTCCAGCTTCAATTTTCTACCTTCTTTCAGGCTCACATAACAAAAATATAGCTTAAAAACTGTTATACTTGGGGCGCCTGGGTGGCTCGGTGGGTTAAGCCGCTGCCTTTGGCTCAGGTCATGATCTCAGGGTCCTGGGATCGAGTCCCGCATCGGGCTCTCTGCTCAGCAGGGAGCCTGCTTCCCTCTCTCTCTCTCTGCCTGCCTCTCCATCTACTTGTGATTTCTCTCTGTCAAATAAATAAATAAAATCTTTAAAAAAAAAAAAAAACCGTTATACTTGGAGTCTCACATCCCTTGATCTCTGGATCCTATTAAGAGATCATTTCACAGAAATGGTCAGCAGCGATTTGATGTGGGGTCTCCCGAGCAGTGGGTAGGGAAGGCTGTCCTGAGTTGAGTCAGACCTGTGCCTCGTGGTGGGCAGGTTCTAAGCACCTTAGAATCCATTGGCGTCCATGTCATTAGAGGCATCCACGCTCCCTTGAAGCCCAAGACTGGAAGTCCTGTGAGTCTCACCTCTGCAGGTAGTGAGTCTGTAAGTCCATTACGTGTGTTTGAAACAAGTTTTTATTTAATCCTAATTTGCCCAAGTTTCAGAACACAGATGAGAGTGAAAATATGTATATTCATTGCTAAATTGTCCTTATTAATGGGAGGGCGGAGGCATAGAGAGCTAGAAAAATCTTTCAGGGCGGGGGATTTAGAGTATGATTTGCTGTTGCATATGGACATGAGGCACTATCTGAAGATCATGATAAAATAAAAACTATACCCTAAAGACATCTTTAGCCAGGAAAGTAGCTGGATCATCTTTGCCCAAGCCTTTTTATTCCCAGCTGGTTTTAATGGATGGCGTCCCTTCTTACAGCTGCCCCGTATCAACCTGAACAGACTCTTCCTCACCCCATCCCTCCCCCAGTTTGCTTACTGTCTCGGTGCACAGTTTCTCAGAGAGAAACAGTTACGTAATGAATTACGATCTGATTAATTGAGTTAATTACTATAAATGAACCACCATACCCCTAATAGCTGTATTTATTTTAGAAAGTAAGTGGTAGTGGAATTAGAACTGAAGAGACAAAAGACACATTTATAATGATTAATAATTTATAATGATTAATAATGATCATTGATTAAGAATTTCATGTCATTTTGAAGTCTTCAGTCCGCAGATCCTTCAGCGATAGCTGGTGATCGTGGAGCACCCCCGGTATTCACATCTGGTGCTAGTGCTTTCCAGGTGTTTCCCCG
Organism: Mustela nivalis; assembly: GCF_964662115.1. Classification (NCBI taxonomy): domain Eukaryota; kingdom Metazoa; phylum Chordata; class Mammalia; order Carnivora; family Mustelidae; genus Mustela; species Mustela nivalis. The sequence goes on along the minus strand of NC_139029.1, from coordinate 7,314,103 downwards.
TTTAACTTAGGGCCAGCCCTGGCGACAGGGACTTTTTTTTTCCCCCCTGAAGAGGGTGGGCGTGGAGAGGTTAAATGAAGGTCAAAGAGCCAAGAGGTAGCCTCGTGGCTCAGGACAGGCACCGTGGCCCCAAGGCCCTTGTCGTGCACTAGTCAGTGGCTCGCCTGGCTGGGGCGTAAAGCCACTGAGGGTCGTTTTTAGCCCCCACTACGGTCACCACTGAAGGTTTTTTTAGACTTACTCTCAGTAGATGGCCAGCGTGGGACCCGATTGCACAGGCGTGTTCGTTTGTTGCCGCGGACTTAGGGTGACCTTGGGAGTTCGCTGTTCTTCCTGATGCCAACTCACTGACCTCTTCTCCATTCCAGTTCCTGTTCCAGCAGCTGGGGATGCTGGTGTCCTTCGTGAAGAGCCACATCCGACCTTACATGGATGAAATAGTCACCCTCATGAGAGTGAGTAGAAATTAGTGCTTTGGCCGGTTCATCAGAACATCCAGAGGAAGGCCTGGAGAGCGAGGACATTGTGGTCGTGGGTCTTTGTAGAGCTGTTACAACAGCAGTATTAAATGTGGGGCGGGGTTCCCCGGAGGGTGGTGACGCGGCGGGTGGGGGGGACCTGCTGCAGGCCTGGCCCCTGAGTGCGAGCTATGAGGTTGGAGGAAGAATCCTGAAGTCATTGTTCTGCCAGAAACAGACCCCAGTTCTTTGCCTCACACACAACAGAGCAATTTCACTTTACTGCTTTACTGCTCCCACGAAAGCTCTCCTTCTTACAGCCCATACAACCACGGCCTTAAGAGGTTTGGGGACTGGGTTTCAGTAGCGCTGTTACATACGCTGAACTCCTGTCAGGCACCGAGGAAGGAGGTGAGGCTTTACCCCACCGCCTTTAAGAGCATAAATGCCACCTTCTGACTGCGGCAGCACCTGTCCCAGATTGTGTAACGCGCGCAAGCAGGTGCGGAGGGCTCCCCATTGGGGGCAGTGTTGTTTTATGTCTGTTGGAGGGGCAGGCCTGCCTCCTGCTGTGCTGTGTCATTTCAAGGTCTCTGTTGGGAAGCTCGCTTTGCAGAGATGGCCGTGCCCTCAAAGAATTGGAAGACAATTCTTCACTGATCCCTTCTCTCCTCTGCCAGCCCTTTGTACTTAGCTTGGAGGAGGCAGCAGGACTAAAATCAAAGCGGCGAACTTCAAAACTGGAACTTCCCTGAAACCGGGTCTCAGAACTGAAAAACTCCCATCTGTACAAATAATGAAAACCACTCGCTCCCTGACTCCTGCCACGGGGGCCTCTGTACCACGAAGCTGAGCAGAGTGCCAGCGAGCCGGCGGCCCTCCGGGGGCGGGGGCCTGGCAGGCAGCAGTGTGCTTGCGGTTGGAAGCAGAACTAATCAGAGACTTAGTCCCCAAAAAAGATTTAGGACCAAAACACAGAAGTTTGAGGCAGCGAGCTTCACACCTGCAAAATGCAGCTTTCATTTCCTCCAAGATGGATAAGGTGCCCCAGGGGCTCTGCCTTTGACTGCTGCCCCTGGGCATTTTAATGAGCCCCCCTGAGCCTGGGATGAGAACAGCCTCTGTTCACAGAGATCCCTGGGCAGGCTGCCTGGCTCCTTGGAGAGAGAGAAGCCCTTGTACGGAGCCCGCAGTAATAACGGTGGGGAGGTAGGTGTGCTTTCTCTAAAGAAGGCAGAGGACAGGCCAAGTAACACACATCAGACAGACCATGGAGGGTATAAAATCGGAGGTGTTTCTCTGGCAGAGGTTTTTATCTAGAGAAAATAGCTTTTTCTCTCTGCGAGGAGAAAGAAAATTTTACAAGCATCTTTTAGTATGGCTTTTACTTTCTAAGCTATTACGATTTTTAAGACTTTTTTTAAATAAAAATACTTGATGCTTCAGTAAAGCCTTTCTTCTGAGGAGTTCTCTTTTTCTTTTTATTGACTTTATTCTGAGTTAGTTGAGGGCTCCAAAGTATGAATATGTATGTGTTGCCGTCTTTAGTAGGGCTAATCCGGCATCATCAAGTCTCCTCTGGAGATTTCAAACAAGGCAGTAGACAGCTTTCTTTTTTACTTGATTTGAAATGCCAGCTTTTCCTGGGATCAAAAACTCAGACCTATTTGGGGTACCGAGGCAGATTCTGTGGCAGATTGGCCAAGTTTTTACTTTAGTAACTTACATGGAAGATGACTATACAGGTGGAGAAAAAGTGCTCCTTTTGTGGCTTTATCCAGGCCTGAAAATGATTTGGAGCAAACATGAGCTGCTACCTATATCTAGCAATATTTAGACTACCAAAGTCTAAGTCCAGAATGGGCAAGAAACTGTTCACATTGGGATCACCCTTTGGTAGAGAGCGGCTGGTACCCAAAGTGGAGAACCTGCTGTGGGTGGGCTCAGAGCCCCTGAGTGAAATACACCTAGTCATTCATTCACTCTGTGAACGTGTTCGGGTGGCTGGACTACGCCAGGTGCTGTGCTTGGTTCTGGAGAGACAGAGATGGCTCAAAGGGGCTCCTTGCCTTTAACAGGTTTACAGTCTAGTAGAAAGAACGTGCCAGAGAAAATGAAGTTACGATGGGTGCTAGAAAAGAAGGGGCTAGAGGGACATAGAGCGTGTAATGGAAGGAGAACAGGAAAGCCTTCATGGAAGTGAGGCTTGAGGCGGGTCTAGAAAAGCAGATGGCACTTAGCTGAGCAAGAGGTGAGGTTCCAGACAGAGCACAGCACAAGCAAAGCCCAGGAGCAAAGGAGGCTGGTACATTCCGAGAAGTGCCCTTTAATCCACTCGCTGTGCCTGTGACGGAGGATACAAAGAGGGCTGGGGAAAGAGTCTCTCTTGGGGCAGACTGTGCCCACTACAGTTTTGCTTCTTTAGGGCCCTCTCAGTTCCTTGATTCCTAGTTCAGTAGAAGAGCATGTGACTTTACTTCTGTCTGTCTTCCCTCCCTATAGGAATTCTGGGTCATGAATACCTCAATCCAGAGCACGATCATCCTTCTTATTGAGCAAATTGTGGTAGCTCTTGGGGGTGAATTTAAGCTCTACCTGCCCCAGCTGATCCCACACATGCTACGCGTCTTCATGCACGACAACAGCCCAGGCCGCATCGTCTCCATCAAGGTGAGTCCCTTAGGGGTGTCCTCTAGAGGGATTCCCAGCATCCATCAGAGTCCAGGGATGATCGGCTACGAGGCAAGCCCCTGTAGCTTGTAGCTACGAGCCACAAGACTGAATCTAACGAATGCTAATACCAGATGTGTGCAATTGACAGGATGTTTACAACCCTCTCTTGACTGGCCTTGTGTTTCCTCTCCTTTATTGGATTATTCTTGGTAAATGTTTTATCCCCGACCTGTTCTCACTGTTACCTAGCAACTGATTCCTTGTCCATTGAAATAAGCTCAGAGAAAGCAAAATAATACACAAGCAAAATAAAATAGTGGGGAGGGAGGAGTGCTCTCAAAAGAAGGTAGCTCAAGGCCACTTACTGAAGGCTTTTCAGAGTCCCCGCAGAATCTGGAGCTGCCCATGTGCTCCGTGCGCACGTGTACGCACGTGTCCTCCATCCGCTCCCGCTTGCCGCCCTCCGTGCACTCCGTGTATGTGGTACTTGCCAGTATTTGCCCGTCACCGGGCTTGTGCTCCCTTTTGCAGCTGTTGGCTGCCATCCAGCTGTTCGGCGCCAACCTGGACGACTATCTGCACTTGTTGCTTCCTCCTATCGTGAAGCTCTTTGACGCCCCGGAGGTTCCGCTGCCATCTCGGAAGTAAGCACCTGCGCCGGGGGACGAAGCAGCCATCGAGCTTTTCACATCTTGTTAAAAAAGTCCTTTTCTTAAGTTCCCAGGCCATCCTTCCATTTTGTTGTTGTTGTTGTTACCTCAGCTCTCTTCATTTTAGTCCAGAAACGCCCCAGGCTTCTGGAAATCTTAGCCGTCCCTACCCCACGGGGACCTGTGTTGGAGCCAGGTCCCCCGAGCTGCCTCCGAGGCCGTGCCTTCCCATTTGGTGCTGATTAAGATAACCCTCAGCCACCTCTGGTACTCCGGGACCACGTGTCAACAATTCCCCTGTGTCGTGGTTATCGTAGGGCAGCGTTAGAGACAGTGGACCGCCTGACGGAGTCCCTGGACTTCACGGACTACGCGTCCCGGATCATCCATCCGATTGTTCGAACGCTGGACCAGAGTCCGGAACTGCGTCCCACGGCCATGGACACGTTGTCTTCGCTGGTCTTCCAGCTGGGGAAGAAGGTGAGACAAGAAAACAGACATGCTCTTCCTCCTGGCTTGGGGAAGATGACTTTTGTCTGTGAACGTCTCTGTTTGCCAGTCTGTAGCTCTCAACGGCCTTCAAAGAACTAGGAATTACTTGCTTTTTTTGTCCTGTCCTTTATTTACCAAACACTTCTCGAGCCATCTGTGTGGCCTAAGTGCTGTTCTGGGATAACACAGTAAACAGAAGGATGTCCCGGTTCTCATGGAGCTTCCGTTCCACCCAGGCAAAGCTAGTAAACACAGTCTGTCTCAGAAGAGCTTAGAGGGAGCGGGGAGAGTTGCTGTTTGTTTTCAGGTGGACAGTGAAGCCTCTGATAAGCAGCCATCTGACCAGGTCTGAGCAGGTCTGAGCCCAGAGAGTCGGATGCCGGCAGAGGGACTAGCAAATCCAAAGGGGTGCGGAGGCAGCGCGTTCGGAGGGTCCAGGGAACAGCGTGCGGCTTCAGCGCGTTCGGAGGGTCCAGGGAACAGCGTGCGGAGGCAGCGCGTTCGGAGGGTCCAGGGAACAGCGTGCGGCTTCAGCATGTTCGGAGGGTCCAGGGAACAGCGTGCGGCTTCAGCGCGTTCGGAGGGTCCAGGGAACAGCGTGCGGAGGCAGCGCGTTCGGAGGGTCCAGGGAACAGCGTGCGGCTTCAGCATGTTCGGAGGGTCCAGGGAACAGCGTGCGGCTTCAGCGCGTTTGGAGGGTCCAGGGAACAGCGTGCGGAGGCAGCGCGTTCGGAGCGTCCAGGGAACAGCATGCAGCTTCAGCGTGTTCCGAGGGTCCAGGGAACAGCGTGCGGCTTCAGCGTGTTCGGAGGGTCCAGGGAACAGCGTGCGGCTTCAGGGGAGGGGGCTGGGCAGCGAGGAGGGCTTGCAGTTCCCATCATAGAGATAAGACAGGGCTGGGATGGGGCGTAGAGACAAGGTGCTGTAGGCTAGTTGTTCTCAGATGTCCCTGGACAGTATCTACATAGCCAGGAACCTGTTAGAAATGTAGATTCTCCGGCCTGTGCCCAGACCCGCACCAAAAACTGGAGCCCAGCAAGCTCTGGTTTCATAAACCTTCCAGGTGATTCTGATGCCCACAAAAATTTGCACATCACTCCTATGGGCCATTATAAGTACTTGGGCCTTTACTCTGGGCAAGACTAGAAGTTTTGGAGGATCTGGACCTCAGGAAGACTGTGGTCTGACCTAATGACTCACAGTGCTGTGTGGAAGAACGGACCAGGCCAAGGGTGGGAGCAGAGAGAGCACTCAGAGGCCATCGCAGTAATTCAGATGGATGGGGGTGGGGACTAGGACTGTAGCGGTTTGGGGAGGGTGGTGTGAGAGAGATAGAGAGAGACAGAAACAGGCAGGTGACTCTTCCGAGTAACAGAGAGCCACCCCAAACCCAGCAGAACTAGCTATAGCTCGCGGGGGTGATATCGCGTTGCCTCCCGCGCTGCAGAGTGACCTTCCTGATCTCTTCCCTCTCCTCCGACAGTACCAGATTTTCATTCCAATGGTGAACAAAGTCCTGGTGCGACACCGAATCAACCATCAGCGCTACGACGTCCTCATCTGCAGAATCGTGAAGGTGAACTGCGCTGGGTTTCTGTCCCAGAGTCCTCCGCTGTCTCTCCGCATGGGTCTGGGAACACATCTGGCTTTTTAGCTCTAAAATAGCGACGGGCAGGCAGCTTCTGTAGAGACAGCAGGCTCTTTCCAGATCTGTAGATGGCGTGGGCTCCGCAGCAGTGATGGGCCCCTGCTGCCTGCGTGCAGAAGAGCAGGAGCCTGGCCGCCTCCCTGTGCACTTCTGCTGAGGGACCCCAGGAATGCTTCTCGAATTTGCACATGCTACAAAATAGTCCCCTTCCTTTGATTCCCCCCGCCCTTGGCTCCCTGGCCATACAAAACCAGGCAGCGGGCTATTCGCGCCCCCCCCCGCCCCCCCGGCTCATAGCACTTGGTCCCTGGGATCCTGGCCCATAGCACTAGCTTTGCCAGCTGCGTGCTCATCCTGCCGAGTCCGTGCTGTCCCTGACCAAGAGTGACCGGCAGACATGGGTCTGCAGTGGGGAATGTAGCCCACCTGTGGTTCATTTGGTCTGTGCATGTAACCTTTTCCTTCCTGCTGATGTCCTGATGCTTTCAGAAGGTGCAACCCTCCCAAGGCTTAAGGTTGTTTTCTTACCTGGGAGAACCTAGCAGAGTTGCAGGGTTTGTCTGTGGCTCTCTGGTTGCAGGGATACACCCTTGCTGACGAAGAAGAGGACCCCTTGATTTACCAGCACCGAATGCTGAGGAGTGGCCAAGGGGATGCGCTGGCTAGCGGGCCGGTCGAAACGGGACCCATGAAGAAACTGCACGTCAGCACCATCAACCTCCAAAAGGTCCATGAGTTCCCGAGGGGGTTGGGGGGGTGCTCGGAAGGGAGAGCACAGCTCTTCTCTCTTGTTCCAAACTCTTCGCTCTTGCTGCCACCAGTTCAAAACAGCCAAAGACCAGCCCAAGCATTTTTCCGAAACTCTAGATACCATGAACTTAGGTCATTTTGTCTTTTTCCGGGTGTCCAAATGATATGTTTTTTAAAATTAAGGATCAATGTAGAACAAAATTCTAAGCTTCCTTGGAGCTCTGATAGTAGAATCCTTTGTTGCAAATACCATTCTCATTTTTTACGTGAATGGAACAAAACCAGTGAGACCCTTCCTTAGCCCTGAGACCGGCCAGCTCTGTAGAGCAGTGCGTCTCAGACTCCTGAAACTCCCAGGACTGCGAGGGACTGAGGAAAATGCGTGTTCTGAATGGGGCAGTCCGAGGTCAGGCCTACATTCCGCATTTTTACCAAAGTCCTAAGTCATGCCAGTGCTATCGGGCCAAGGACCGTACTTTGAAGAATAGACTTTTTGATCTTTGCAGATAAATACTGAGTTCTTTCTGCTGACGCAAGCCCGGGATGTAGCTGGCTTCTCACCACATATGCCTCCAGCCATCCATTTAAAAACAGGCCGTTTCAAAGCATCGCTGGTCGATCTGAGCAGGGTCATTGTAGTTATGTCACTGAGTTAAATAATTTCCCATGTTTCGCATCAGCTTCAGTGCTTCTGGTGACTATGAGCAGCGCCTGTCTGGAGTCCCACTTGGTGGCATTCTTCCTTTCTTAGTGGTTAGTCCACAGCAGCTGCACTTGCACGATGGCAGGGGACCGAGGTAGAGAACTGGGCAGGACTGCGTCCCTGATAACTTGTTCTCTTCTTTTGGCCAAGCCCGTAAAGATTTGAACACACACCTGTGTGTGAGTGCGTGTGTGTGTGCGTGTGTGTTCGCACACAGCTGGGGGGGGTGCTGGGGCCACTGACTGGGGCCACTGGGGCCACTGGGGCGCTAGGGCCACAGGTGGGGCCACTGACTGCCGAGCCAGCCTTCACCCAGACACGCAGCTATAAGGTGGCCATTGCCGAGAAGGGTTGGGTGATGTACGAGGGAAGTGGTGAAAGACCCCTGGGGCAGGGGCGATGCTGCTTTCCCTCCGTGGAGCATGTCACTGCTAGTCCAAGGCTACAGGAAAAGGAGGGGCCCCCAGGTCCTCAGGCGGTCGTTGAGGTGATCCTGCTGACACCTCACCCCTCAGGGCAGGGCCAGGCGGAGAAGCCAGATGCACATTGCCACCCAGATGTTTTCCGCCTGCCTGGGTTCAGAATGTCCTTCCAGCCAGGCAGCTGTCCACCCTCTTAGAGCCGTGTCCTGACTGTTTTAGGAAACTCCCCGGTAGGCGAGGCTGCTTCCAGGAAGGTTGGCTTTCTACGCAGGCCTTGCAAAAAGAAGCATGACCTTTGCCAAACAGGAAAAAGAGTTTTTAGTGTGTCTCACCTGAGAGCAGATCCAGTCCAGGAACCCTAAGCAGACTCTCTCACACTACTCTCAGCCAGGTTTGTGCCTTCACACACTCGTGCGTGGGCAGCCTGGGGTCGGTGCAGGGACCAGTGTGACCCACTTTCCAAGTAACAGCGCACCGCCTCCAGGGAGCCTGCCAGGATTTTCAGCAGCCTTCCCGTCTGAGGAGAAGCTATTCGGACTTACCCCCTAAGTGAATAGGCTGGCGGGAGGTCTGTTGGTGTCGCGGGCCTCACCAGAGGGGACAGTCAGCCTTGGCTGGTGGCGGAGGGCAGCTGACGGGCCTTGACGCAGTTACCACGGAACCCAGAGAAGCGAGAGTGGATGAGGTTTTAAATGAAAGAAGAGCAGGGAGGGGCCCACTTGGGGGCCTTAGCCTGTTTGATAGATCGTGCAGTTGTCCGTGAAGCTAAGGTTTCCAGAGACTTCTTTGTGACCATTTCTCAAACAGTGACAGGGACAGCACTGACAACTGCCAGCATCTGTGCAGGGCTTTCCGCGTGTCGGGCGCTGGTACAAGCTCGTTAGTGTATTGACTCACTTACCCTTCACCCTGAGAGTTAGGTGCTCTCGCTCCCGCCGGCATCTTGCAGAGAAGTCGATATTGAGGCCCTGAAAGGTTGAGTGATTTGCCCAAAGTCGCCCAGTAAATGGGGGAGCCGGGGTTTGACCAAGGGACCATGACTTCAGAGACCCGTCTCTTAACTACCACCCAAGCGCGGCTTCTGCCCCACCCAGGCTCGGCCTCACGTCACTAGAGGGAAAAGACTTTTGTGGTTCCCCCTTGTGTATGTTCAACTTTTGAAATGCCGTGCGCTACAGAGCAGCTATCCGGAGACCCTTTGTGTAGGAAGGAAGCCAGAGGCCTCTCCAGAGAACAGGACTTGCTATTCCCGTTTTGTTCAACAGAACAAAGTTCAGAAATCAAGTAACTAGTGTCGCCCTTCCTCCTGGTTCAGGGTGCTCATCGTATCATCAGAATTGTGCACGTAATTTTTCAGTTTGTCCCTTAACGTCTCTGTCTCAGTTTCTGACATAAAACTGAAATTTAATATGGTATTGCTCATTTGTAACTCATCAGAAGCCACAGCCCGTCTCCAGTTTATCCCAGGAAGGTGATGGGTTGAGTCGTTGATGGGCAGGTGGTGTAGCTCACGGGTATCTCTTCCACTCCCTGGACCACTTCCTTGGAGAACCTCTGCTCTGACTTACTCAGTTTGCCTAGCTTAGGGAGGACATGTGTCCATTCTGCTGGAAAAATCTTTGAAGAATATATTTTAAAAGTTCGGGCTAGGCCAGCTCAAAGAGATGTCGTTTTGATTATAAGAGCAATCATTTTTGCTCATCTGTTCCAGCTGGGCTCTTTAGACATTTTATCCCTTGATGCAGAAGACTGAGGCCCCGATGCAACATACAAGCGATTTTTCCAGAGTGTCCCAGCTGCCAGGTGGCGGAGCCAGGATGCCAGCTGGTGTCCCTGACTTAACAAGAATAGGCACTCACAGGAACACTAACTTTGTGCCAAGCACAGGTATAAATCCGTGACACATATTAATTATTCCTGGGAACACCCTAGGAGGTGAACTGTTATCCTCATTTTACAAGTGAGGAAACAGCCCCAAGAGAAGAGAAGTAACTTGCCCAAGGTCAGACAGCCAATGAGTTCGATAACAGCCTTTTGAACTCAGGCCACCGACCTCCAGAGTGCAGCCGGGGCCACGACGCGGTGCTGCCCGTCTCCAGAGCCAGGGTCTTCCCATCCACCTCCCTCAGCTTCCCCTGGCCGGAACTCGTGATGCCTGGAACGCTCAGTTTTGAGGAACATTGGAGGGGATAAATCAGAAAGTAAAAATTAAATCTATTCAACTCCTTTTGTCTCATTCCACCCTGGTGCCGTGTGCGCTGGGCTCTGACTCGTGTCTGAGTGTGATGTGATTCACGCTGTTGTGAACCTGACGATTCTGCCTCTCCCCATGTGACCCTTTGTTGTCGACTGAGCCAATGTCCTAGTGCAGAGCACCCGGGGCCCATCGCACACTGCAGGGGCCATTAGGCCTTGTCGAATGCGCCCTGCCTGTGACGGGCCCATCCATTGTGGGTCTGTAGAGCTTTCTGCTTTGCTGATAGAGTCCAGCCCAAATGACTTGTAAAACAGTATTTGTCAGTATCGTGCTCTATGCCAGAGGTTGCTGCTTTTGTTTTGTGGCCTCTGATTAAATATTACTCTCTTGTATTTGTGCTCTGGGGGACTTTTGTCACGAGAGGTATGGTTTTATTAAATCAAAGACAGAATCATCTTTAAATAGACGAGGGCTCTTTATAGTTGGCCCTGGAAGCTGACGGTTTTCCATTGTCGCCTGGGGGATCACAGGCCTGGGGAGCTGCCAGGAGGGTCTCCAAAGATGACTGGCTGGAGTGGCTGAGGCGGCTGAGTCTGGAGCTCCTGAAGGACTCCTCGTCGCCTTCCCTGCGCTCGTGCTGGGCCCTGGCTCAGGCCTACAACCCGATGGCCAGGTACGTCCGCTGCGTCGGGGTGGGATCAAGAGGATCGCACAGAAAAGACCATATGTAAGAATTCTTATGGGCGATGACTGTGGAAAGGCCTGGTATTTTGAATTTTGCCAATTTGTGGAGGAAAAAAAAGGGCAGATTGAACAAGCTTATATTCTAGGAAAATCATCCATCTTAACCTTGCTAGAAGACCTTTCCTTAGTAGATTTGGGTCCAAAATTTTAATTATAAAGTCATTTATAGTTCTGGAAAAAACTATGTAATGGTTTAGTATAACTGCTTTCCAATAATAATGAATTCTATTTACTGCTATATTTACAAACACCCCCAAACTTACTGGTCTTAAACAACAACGGTCATTTGTTTTACTCAGGGATCTGCAGTTTGGACGTTACCTGTGGGGACAGCTTGTCTCTGCAGCAGTGACAGTGGGGGTGTTGGTCCAGGGGCCAGGGGACCCACTTCCAGCATACGGCTCATTCTCGTGTCTGGCAGGTTGAGGCTTTCACATGGGAACTGCCGTGGCGAGGGGCTTTGGTTCTTCTCCCTGTGGGTCCTTCTGTGGGGTGCTTGGGCTTCCTCGCAGAATGCTGGCAGGTTTGCAAGAGTGAACGTGCCCAAGGGAACGAGGCAGAAGTATATGGAGTTTATAGGACGTGGCCTTGGAAGTCACACAGTTTGACTTCTGCCACACTCTGTTGTTCAGGGCAGTCACAGAAGCCCACTCAGATTCGAGGGAAGGAGCTCCGGATGCCATCTCCGGACAGGGAGATCGTAGAAGACCGTGTGCAACAGCAGATGCTGTTGTAGCCATCTTCGGGAAACAGAATTGGCCGTAAAATAATACTGTTTTAAATAACAAGTCTTAAGCCATTAAAGATTTGGTTTATAATCTTTGCATATAGAAGGTTTACAGTAAAACGTAAATAAACAAAATGGGATACAAAACTATGAAAATGTGTGACTTCACCTATTCAAAAACACATGTACGTGGAAAAAGACTAGAAAGTAATAGAATAGTGATTAAGTGGGAAGGTCTAAGGAGTAGTTATTGTCTCTGTGTTCCTTTCCCTGTTTTCCCAGTTTGTCTACAATGGATGGTTGTTATTTGTAATGAGGCATAAAGTGGTATTTTTCATGCACAAAAATAGTTCCTAAGATCCCCCTAACTCCACAGTGTGCAGATTTGTATGCTCAGCTGACGTCATGTACCTCTCCTGTTACAAGTCACTTCTGAGCACAGTGTCATCCCAGAGAGGCTTGGGGCAGACATACACCCACGTGTTTACCCCCACAGTGCCAAGGGTGCTCGTTTGGGATCCGGTGTGGCCTTGCATGTAGGTCAGAAAGTGTATTTTTTAATCTACACACGACTTCTTTTGGGCTTCCTGTTACCCTTTAGGTTTCAAATTTTGTTTTTCCCAGCAGATTCCAAAATTATATACATTGGTCTGACTTAACCTTTATATTGTGTAATAGAAAGTGCGTGTAGAGGCATCAAATGCTCAGCCCATATGTTATAAGCGTATCTTACAGTTTCCAGCTCGCTTCCCCCAGCATTCATCTAAAAAAGAGGGGATGAGATTAAAGTTCAGATATCAGGCAAATATGCCAGTCCATAAAATAGTTGTAGTAATCTTAGAAACGGCACCTCCTTTCCAGGTCTTGGTCAGTCTCCAGCAGTTGTCTTGGCTTGGAGGGCCTTTCGAGAATTTAGGGATTGGGATGCTGTCTTCTAACACTTCTGGTTTCTTAAGTTGTGGTGTCTTGTTTGAGGCCATTCAACTAAGGATTCTGGTTGTATTTTGAAAAGCAGTCACGGGGCTGCCTTTGCTTCTCCCATCTCACCTGAGAAGCATCCCAAGGATCCTTTGAAGATTATTCTGTTCTGAAGCTGTTAATGCCAGCTTCTATGTTGTAAGTCCCCTTTCTGTTCTCCCCTCCCATGAAGAAAGAAGATGGGAAAACTGCCAAGAGGCAGTGGAGACAGGCTGTTTAGCTCTGCCCTGCTTGCTCCCCCCACGCTCTCACACAGCTTCCCGTGTAGCCCAGTGTCTGTGCTTGAGCCATAAAACCAGTAGTCGCTAGCTACGCATGGTTGCATCGAGGTAACCACAATGAAATAAAACTTAAAATTCCATTCCTTGGTCACACTCAGCACAGTTCAAGTACTCAGTGGCTAATAGCTATCCTATTGGGCAGGAAAGATAGACCATTTCCAGCAAGTCCTGTTGGACATCATTGACCTGTACACGCAAAATCAGTGATGCCGGGAGTAAGATTAGTAAGTGACTTTGTGGCGCCAGGCAGAGGCACGAGAGACATTTCCAACATCTTTTTTCCACTCCTCTCTGCCTCCAGGGATCTTTTTAATGCTGCATTTGTGTCCTGCTGGTCTGAGCTGAATGAGGACCAGCAGGATGAACTCATCAGAAGCATCGAGTTGGCCCTCACCTCGCAGGACATCGCCGAAGTCACGCAGACCCTCTTAAACTTGGCTGAATTCATGGAACACAGTGACAAGGTGAGGCTTTGCCCCTTTGTCCAGGTGGAGCCCGACAGGAAGCTAGTGGGAGGGGAGAAGCCCTCCCGGCAGCCTCTCCCGTTCACGCCCAGCTTCTGTTTTCTTACGCTCTGGGTTCTGCTCTTCCCTAGGGCCCCCTGCCCTTGAGAGACGACAATGGCATTGTCCTGCTCGGGGAGAGAGCTGCCAAGTGCCGAGCCTACGCCAAAGCACTGCACTACAAAGAACTGGAGTTCCAGAAAGGGCCCACCCCCGCCATCCTCGAGTCTCTCATCAGGTAGGCTCTAACCCCTTTCTAATTGCTGCCTTCCTCTGAAATGACCTCTCTCCCCCCACGGCCTGCCACCAAAGCAGGGGAGTCACGTGGAGGCTCCTGCTCTGCGAATTCTGCCTTCGGGTCCTGGCCAGCACATTTAAATGAGATGCGGTCGCAGGTGGCTCTCCCCACTCTCGGAGCCGTGCCTGGCCTTTCTGTTGACCCTCAGCACACGGGTTTTTGTTGTTTTCCAACCTGTGCTGGCTTGTCCCGGTGACATCAGTCCTGAAGCCGTTCTGAGGCGGCAGCAGCCTAGGAGCAGTAGAGGTTAACGGGTCTGATCGCACTCTCGGTTCGGAGCAGGAAATACTGGTTGCAGTGCCTCGGGGGCCTCTGGGGTTTTATCACCCGAGTCGTCCTCCCTGGTGTTCTGCAAGTCGAACAGGAGAGCGACCTCTGAGATTCAGTGATCTTTTCCTGGCCTTGGCGACAGTCTCTCCTCTCCGAAGTTGGTTTTGCGTCTTCTGGGTATGGAAAAAATAGGTTGTTTAATCAGTTTTCTGCTGTTATGAAATTAGAAGCAGCCTCACATGTTAGCTCCAGCTCCCAGAGAACTGTTTGCTTCCCCTAATGATTATCAGAGAATATTAACTCTGGGATCTAATTATCTTCGTGTAAATGCTAACATGCTTGATTAGTTCACTATAGATAGTTGAGGGGAAAATCACCCAGCTAATAAGTACCCCTTCGAGGCTGAAACAGTCTGCTGTGTGTGGTGCTTCTTCAGTTTGAGAGACTCATCAAGTAGCCAGCTTCCGTGCCAGCTCTGCTCTTAAGTAAATGCTGAAAGTGTTCCTTTAAACACTTTAAAAAGTGACCAAAATGATAGAAATAGAATCAGGATTTTGTCCAAATAAAGTGAGCTTAGAGAGGCTGTTGATTTCTAAAATGCCACATATTAACAGTTATTAGACATGCTGTCCCTGTGGAGTAGGCTTTCATTCCTAATTAGGTACAGCAGATAGGAAAACCTGCATTTCTTCCTCCCGTCCCTGGTGTAGGTGACACCATCTTCCTTGATAATTGATGGAAAATCTGGCAGAGGAATATAATAACGTCAGTGTCCAATAACTAGTTTTGCATGTTAATTTCCTTGCTGGCCTTTTTCAGTTTGACACCGCTCTGAAAGCCCCCTCATCCCGCCCCAGGGCTTCTACCGTATTTGAGACAGTCACAAGAGAATTAATGTGTATACAGGTTTGCAATAGGAAGATACAGTGAGAGCCCTGGAAAGTGTTCAAGGCTGTTAACCATGTAAGCCAATATAACTGAAAATATATACTCAATTTCCTGCAGATTGATCTCGACTTTAAGCACAAACCAGTGGAAGCCTGTGCTCCCAGGCCATGCCAGGGCTCTGAGCCATGTGGTTTTGTCCCAGCCTAATGGAGCTCGGCTTGCAGTCCGGCCCCTTCGCTTGTCTTCCCGTCTTCCCGTCTTCCTCCATTTGCAGCTTTTCCCACTTGCTTTTGTGAAACTGCTTTTCCTAATAGCACCATGGCAATGCCCCGCCATCATTGTCACTGCAGACAGTTTTAAGAAACAGCCTTAGACAAGGCTGCTTTTAGAGAATGTGTGCTCAGCACTAGCCCAGTCCTCTGCATGGGCCTCCTGGAAACTCCTCCCCGAGGGGTGTCCATGGTGGGGGGTGGACATATGTCCCCGAGTTTTCACTTGGGTTCCATGTTGGAGGCATCACTCTTCAGTGAGAAATTAAGCTCACAGTGGCCACCAGGAAGCTCACAGCTCAGTCCTGGCCTACCTCTAATAGAATCTTCCCTACTCCTGCTTTCCCTTCACTGTCCACTCTTTTAAAGTTTATTCTAGTACATACATTTGAGTCAACTGCCTCATATTCTCTTTGAAATAATCAGGTTCACAAAAACATCTTTGCAAAGCTATTTCCTACTTTTGGTTTTTGTCTTAAAAAGCTGTGCTATGCTGACAGTTCTGTTCTCTTGCTACTGGATCAATTGTCTGACTGCCTGCCTATTGATGTTTTTGCCTGTCTGCTCCAGGACAAATTAAACCCCACATGTAATCCCCAAACCAGACTAACACTGAGACGGTATGAACTATTCACATCTCCTCAGAGCTTATATATGTCAGTAAGTGTAATCACTTCTTAAGGGAACAGAAGACTAAATGGGTATTGGATTCTCTGTAAGTATACACACGCATACACACACAGCTGGCTTTTACTTGGTTGGCCTGTAGCATTGGGATAAGCGCAGGTGGCCTGCTTACTTAGACCATTCAGGCCACTGTTAACAAATTACCATGACCCGGGGGGACTTATACAACAAACACTTCTCACAGTCCTGGGAAGCTGGGAAGTCCAAGGTCAAGGTGCCGGCATGGTTGAGCTGTGGTGAGCAGCCTCTTCCAGGTTGTCCGATGGATGACTGCTCTCTGTGTATTCAGGTGCCGGAAAGCAGAGAACAAGCTCTTTGGGCTCTCTTTAATGAGGGCTCTATCCTCGTGGCCTAATCGCCTCCCAAAGCCCCCCCACCCTCCAAATACCATCACGTGGGGATTAGGCTTCAACATAGGAGTTCTGGGGATATAAACATCCGGTCCACTGATTCCTCCCTGGCCCCCCAAAATGCATGTCCTTCTCAAATGCAAAATACATTCATTCCATCACAACCACCCTGAAGTCTTAACCCATCTGGGATCAGCTCGTGTAAATAAGTCTCATGTACATACCATCTAAATCAGGGATAGGGGTGAGGCCCTAGGTACAGTTCCTCCTGAGGCAGAATTTGTCTCCAGCTGCAAACCTCTGAAAACAAGTTACGTACTTCTAGAGTACACTGCTGGCATGGTAACAGGAGAGACATCCCCATTCCGAAAGAAATGGGGAAGAAGGAGAGGATGACAGATCTCAAGCAAGTCCAAAACCAAGCCAGGCAAACTTCATGAGATCTCCAGGCTTGGGAGTAATCCGTTTTGGCTGGATAGTCTGCCTCTGGGCACACTGGGGGAGTCTACCAGGCCTGTTAAAAGCAAGGCAGTGGTCATCTTTTTTAAAAATAAGCAGGCAGCCCTCATGATCCCTGGATCACTTCGGGATCATTCTTTTCTCCTCTTGAAGAACAGTACGTGTTCACAGCCAAGTAGCTCTGTAGTTGTGTCCTGTAAAATCCACGAAGTTTGAGAGCCTTCCTTCATTCCTTCCTGCCTCTATCCCCTTCTGTTCTGTCTCACGGTTTCCGTGCCGGAGTAGCTGATGCAGTCCACGGTTCACAGCGCACTGACCGCCTTAGCAGAGCCTCGCGTGGCCATATCCCCTGTGTTCTCTTCCAAACACACGTGCTCATTTCTTTTAGTACAGGTTGGCTGAAAATTTCCCAGCTCTTCACGTTCCGGCTCCTTGTTGCTTAATCTGCATTCACGTCGTTTCCCACCTCTCCTTTTACTCCAAGCCGCCCCTCTGCACTTTGCTGAGCAGTCTCCTCGGCGAACACCCAGTGGCACTGCTCACAAGCTCTGCCTTCCTCAGGGCACTGGGACACGAGCACCATCAGATCGTCTGCCAGTCCACAACAGGAGGTTCCGTGTCTCTTATCCGCTCACCATTCCTCATTTCTGTCTGAGAACTCATCGGAGTGGCCTTTACCAATACTTAACCCGTGCCCCTACTGCCCTTCTGTCCACGGTCACGTGGGTGCTCTCTCAAAAGACAGAAGCTCTCTCTCTAGCTCTCCTTGTCTTTCTGGGCTCTCCCCGCCTCTGCCCGTCACCTTGTGCCAGAGCCACTCCACACCGTTAGGCGTGTCCGGTGCAGCAGCGCCCCGGCTCTCAGCACCAGTTCCTGCGTCAGTCCGCTGGGGCCGCTCTTACAAAAAGCCGCAGACCGGGGGGCTTCGGCGTTCGTTTCTCGCAGTGCCAGGGGCTGGACGGTCCACGGTCAGGGTCCAGCACGTTGGGTGCTGGTGAGCACCCGCTTCCAGATTGCCACCCGCTTCCAGATTGCCACACGGCCACCCTCTCCTTGTGTCCTCACGTGATGGAAAGCAGAGCCCAGCTGTCTGTCGGGGGGGGGCCTTTCATCAGGGCCGCGGTTCCATCCGTGAGCCACTCCCCCCGCATGACCCAGTCACCTCCTGCAGGCCCTGCTTCCAAATACTGTCACATTGCGGATTGGCCTCGACAGAGGAATTTGAGGGGGATATACACATCCGGTCCATGGTACTTGCCTTTCTTTCTCTCTGTAAGAAGAAGAAAAGGTCTCATCAAAGCTGGTGCTTTCATTGCCCAGCCCCTGACGAGTAATCCCATTTTTTCTTTTAAAGATGTTATTTATTTATTTGACAGGGAGAGAGATAACAAGTAAGCAGAGAGGCAGGCAGAGAGAGAGGAGGAAACAGGCTCCCCTCGGAGCAGAGAGCCCAACGTGGGGCTCGATCCCAGAACCCCGAGATCATGACCCAAGCCGAAGGCAGAGGCTTTAACCCATTGAGCCACCCAGGCACCCAAGTAATCCCATTTTTAAAAAAAGTTCTGATTGAGACAGCAGAATGAAAATGAAGAACGGTGGCCAGTGCTTGCGAGGTCGACATTCTGCTCTCATACCGCCTTCTCTCTTACATCATAGAGGATGAAACAAAACGTTCTTTACTTCCAGGGATGACACGGAGCTCTCCTTTGTTGGTTCCTGGTAGTTCTGTCCTCCTTAAGGTCAGAGACTGTACCGACCTCGTCTCTGAACCCTCGGTGCTGACCTCAGCTGCTCCAGAAGGGTACTAGAGAAGCAGTGGTTCCGTTCCGAACGCGTGCTGTAGGTCGCATGGCTGGCACGTCCTGTTCTCTAACAACTACTCTCCCCTTCCCCTCGGCCGCACTCTCTACAGGTTTTCCCAGAGGGGTGAAGGGAGCCACAGATGCCGATGTCAAGCCTCAGTTTTTTGTAGGGCGGTTGTTTGTTTTATGCCAACATTTTTTCCCCCAACATTAACCTCGTCACGGGAAGTTCATCCTCTGTTTACTCAGTTGTGTGTATGTAAAAATGTGAGTAAGTTTCCGCAGCTATAGGTTTTGATTAGTAAAGTTTAGATGCCCCCACTTTTATTGAGGAATAATAAACACATATAATTGTATATATTTAGAGTGTACAACTTGCTGCCTCAATAGACATTATGGAATGACTGTCAAGCTCAAGATCATTAACACGTCCATCACCTCACATTGTTAACCCTCGTGTGTGTGCGATGAGAACACTTCAGACCTACTCTCAGCAGCTTTCAAATACACGACACTGTCCTCTGACGGGTCACTGTGCTGTATATTAGATCCTCAGAACCTACTCGTCTTACAGCTGGACGTCTGTGCCCTTCAACCTCTGTCTCCGCATCTCCCCATCTCTCTGCATCCGCTGGCAACCATGGTTCTGTTCTGTTTCTATGAAATCAGATGGTAGTTTGTTTTGTTTTGTTTTAATGATTTTACATGTAAGTGATACCATACAATATTTTTCTTATTATTATTTTACTTAGTGTAATGCCCTCAGATTTGTCCATGTCATCAACAACAGCAGCATTTCCTTTTTTTTTTTTTTATGGCTAAATAATGTTCCTTTTTGTTTGTGTGACATTTTCTTTATCCACTCATCTGTCAGTGGACACGTGGGTTGTTCCATGCCTTGGCTATCGTGAATAATGATGCAGTGAACATGGGAGTGCAGATAACTCTTCGAGATACTGGTATCTTTTCCTTTGGATGTATACCCAGAAGTGGAATTGCTGGATCATATGGGCGTTTTACCTCTAATTTCTTGAAGAACCACCAGACTTTTCCATAGTGGCTGTACCCATCTGCATTTCCACCACCAACGACAACAGTTCTCTGTTCTCCACATCCTCACCAACACTTGCTGTCTCTTGCCTTTTTGACAACAGCCATTTTACAAGGTGTGAGAAGATAGTCTCATTGGGTGGTTTTGATTTGCCCGTCCCTGAAGATGAGTGATGTTGATGACGTTTTCATGTGTCTAGTGGCCATTCCAAGAATGTCTTTTTTGGGAAAGTGTCTATTCAGGTCCTTTGCCCATTTTTTAATAGGACTATTTACTTTTTTGCTATTGAGTTGTATGAATCCTTTATATATTTTGAATGTTTGCTCCTTACGAGGGGTCATAGATAGCAAATCTTTTCTCCCATTCTGTAAGTCACCTTTTCTGGATACTGTTTGCTGTGCAGAAACTTTCTAGTTTGAGGCGGTCCCACTTGTTTATTGTAGGCTTTGGTGCCTGGAGTTTCAGGTGCTTTTTAGTTGTGGGGTTAGAGGAGATGAGAGCGGGAGAGAGAAAGAGAATTTAGCTACTTCTGCCAGAGGCGTTTGTGCCTTTTTTTCCTGTTTCTCTTAACCCCCTGATCTTTTCATCCCCTCTTTCTAGGCAGTATTATGCTGGCCTCCGGGCATCTAAGACTCCCCTCCTGCTTCAGGAAGTTTCTGTGTGAATGCCTGTCCTGTGGGATGCCCTGCTTCAGTGCACTTCTTTTCTGCTCACTCTTTTCCTTTGAAAATCCCCGAGTTCTTGTTTTTAAGGTTAAATAGGTTCCCAGCAATCCAGGGACTGTAAGTACAATAGGAAACACTGAGTAAGAATAATGGCTCGCCTCACACTGACTGGGTCAAGGGGAATGGGCTTTTTGTCGAGGAAAAAATGACTTCCTAACAGTCAAAATTATTTGGCATCTATTATGGCTAAAGATATGCTGCCTTTCTATGTGTTAGTTTGCTCAACTAGAGAAAAAGAGTGTGGGTTTGCGGAGTGTTTTGAAGCCGAGTGGTGGCACTGGGCTCCGTTGGGCTTAGGCGGGTAGGCTAGGTCTGACCTCTCCCAGGGGCTGCTGCTCCCCCCCTTTTCAGTCTTTGGCTTCTGCCTCCTCTCTTGGTTTCCCTGAAGATTGCAACCAAATCCAAGTCTCTTTCTCACTGCTCACCCTCTGTTTTTCCACAAAGCTTTTACATTGCTCTAAATGATAATGGCAATAATTTAAAAACCAACAGGTTTCAAAAGAATTTATTGTAGAAGAAAAAAGAAACTTCAGATGTTTATAATATACTACAGTATTTTATTTTTTCAAAGCAAAATACATATATACAGCATGAATTATTAACCATAGTGTCATCCACCTTCATTTTGCAGCCACTTTTTATAGACAAGTTAGAAGAGAAAGCTCTTTGAGCCCTTTTCTTATAAAGTAAAAAATAAAAATAGATATATCTGCATTGACTGAACATTTTAAGGCAGTTTGTACAAGTGTCCACAAGGGACTTCTCCCCACCTCTTGCTGAAACTCCCCAGCTGCGACTAGACCCGCTTCTGCCTTTCAACACCGCACCCCGATAGTGGCAGAGTAGGGAGGGCCAGAGCCCCCCCCCGACCAGGCCCAGGCCCCAGAGATCCCTCTGAACAGGTCCAGCCTGGCTCAGCCCACCACCCGCAGAAAAAAAGTTTTTGTCTTTAAAAAAATGTGTGGACTGAGGGTAATTTCATTGAATTTGAAAAATCAGAACTCTCCACCATTCTCTTTCATACCTTTCTCTAACACCCAAGACCTCTCCTTGAGGATCGAAATCACAGGGTTCTTCTCAGGTGAGGGATCTGTTTTCTGCCCTCACATAACCTAGGCCTTCAACTGAATGGGTGAAGTGATGTCATCATTGCTTTTCTTTCACAGAAGAATCAAGTGGAAAGGAAAAGTTTTTAGTGAATCTGTCAGGGATCCCAGGCAGAGAAAGCCCCCTCGGGCCAGTGCCCTGAGAAGTATGTGTGATAACCGACTGTGTTAAAATAATTCATCCCATTCGGTAACCCCCTTGTACTTAAATGTGATTGTGCCCCTCAGATCCTGACCCTCCCATCGGTGATTGTAGGCCAGTTTCCATCCCTACCTTTCTCTCCCCGCTTCCTGCCTTTCCCCGCCCTCACCCCGCCTCCATGCGTCCCCATTTTCCCAGGCCTGCCCCACCGCAGGCCTCCACTTAGGGCTGGAAGTCTTCTGGGCGGATCTTCATCTCCACCCGTCTGAGGGAGTAGCTAGACCCGTGCCAGCCGTACCAGGTGATGCCGTCCAGGTGCTTTTTGTGCTCCCCGAGGCGGTAGTACACTCCGTTGAGGTTGGAGTCCGTGCAGCAGTTGTACCAGTAGCCACCTGGCAGGAGAAGCAGACCAGGGCTGTGATGCCGAGTGCACCCTGCTTGCAAATCGCTCACAGACCAGACAGCAGGAGTTGGGAAGCTGCTTTTGGAACAGTGGCTAAGCAGTTCGAGCCAGTGTCCCCAACACAGCCAGAATGCCAGCGCTGGGGCTCTAAATCTATTCTTCTCACTTGGGAGTGCCGCCCCCCCCCATCTCACCTTTGCGGAGCTGTGCGCACTTATCTAAGCAGTTGTCATTGTCCTTGTCCTTGGTGCTGAAGGCCGTGTTGTTGTGGTAGATGAGCGCGTCGTTCCCTGAGTTGCCGCTGTAGTTTCCCAGGAAGAGGCGGTAGCTGTTGAGCTCATTGCCCAGGGCGAAGCGGCTGTACTCCGCGTAGCGCATGCTGCCCTCCCAGTCCTGTCAGGGGGCACGCAGAGCCTTCATGGGAGCTGCAGCGGGCTCTCGTTTTGTCCCCTCCTGCCATGCTGTCCTCTCTCCGCTCGCAGCCATGCACCCGGTTCCTGCTGCGGGCCTAGCACGGCTTTCCCACGTTTGCCTTGAGTTGACCCCACTAAGGTAGGAGTCGGAGAACAAGGGTCCTGGACCACGCATCTCCCTGAGTCCCCAGCTGGCCTTGATTGGCCCCTCAGTGGCCCTTCCCGCCCCAGCCTGGAAGGTGTGGGTGTGTGTGTGGCCGCATCCCCCTCGGAGGTGTGGTAGAGGGGCTCGAGAAGGGAGCAGTGCTCCGAGGCCTCTCACGGCCCTCGGAGTTTGCACGCAGGGGAGCTCGTGCCCCAGGCCGGAGCGGGGGCCCGCTACTCAGCCCCCCCGACTGTGGATCCCTCTGCTCTGACCCGAGTCTAGCCTCTTCTTAAACAATCTACAGCCTTGCTTTTGTGGAAAACAAACAAAAAGAAAAAAGAAAGAAAGAAAAAAACCTCTTTTCTCTCAACTGTACGGCAACCTGCAGGAAAACCATCATAATAAATACAGGAGCCTCTAGCGAGCCAGAGTGGGAAGGGGGCATCCCCAGAGTTGTGCATGGTTGTGTGTGGCAGCCTGCTCTGGTCCGAGGCCTTGTGCTCACCTCCATCTCCACGCGTAGCCGGGTCGGCCGTCGGGACAGCCGGTGGATGTGGTCGTTCCCCAGCCAGAAGTCCCCACGGATGTTGCCAAAGCCCTGCTTGTACTGCCGCCAGTCCCGGTAGAAGGAGACGAGGCCGCTCTTCCGTCTCTGAATGGTGGTCCAGCCACCGCCGGACGTCTCCATGTCACAGTACACCTGTGGCAGAGAGGATGCTCTGGTTGGGGACCCACGGAGGCTGGTGGAGGGGTGTGAGGGCGGCAGGCCGCACCCCCTTCCTCCCATTTCCACAGAGCCTGTGCATGTGCACACATCCGTAATCATGCTGGCTCACTACAGCCGCCGTCCAGCCGTGTTGACCAGCAGGAGCGGGATGGTGGGGAACAATTGTCACAACTGAGGATGGGGGCAAGTGCACATGTTGTTGGAGGAGAAGAAAATCCACGGATGCTCGCCATGTCCTCTCTTTTCTCCTTCCCCAAAGAATAACTGCTCTGGGTGGTGGCAAGAAAGGTCAGCTGCTTGGGTGGAAGTTATAGAATTATCTAATCTGTGTTAGAAGATTGGGTGTTTGGTTGATAATGACTTGAAGGGGCAAAACAGATGCCTAGGGGTTCCCAGGCACAAATTGAACGTGTGGCTAGCTCTCTGCTATTTGGTATGTTTGATTCTCTGCCTTGAGTTTCCCTTTGCTTTGACGGTGATGAGCCCGTGGCCCCCAGCCCTTCTAGGGGGCAGAGGACAGATGGCAACAGCTGGGCAGTGGGCTCTGCTGACCTCACCTCCAGCTCGGGGCTGCCCAGAAAGTCGTCGGGAGGCAGCTTGTACACTCCGGAGATGCGGTAGTTCTTCTGGTAGAGGGACGAGCAGTCGTAGATGGCATCTACAACAGGAGCAAATCACAGAGCTGAGCATCCAAAGCCAGAGGCCCCACGGCAGGTGGGCGTTCAGGCTGCATCTCAATTGAAAGTTTCAAAACTGAGACTTCATTTCTACCATGACATTCACATGAGTGTGCATTACAAGGCCGTGTCTGGATTTTGGAGAGGTGTGGGAATTGGAAGACCAAAAGGGGGGTGTATTTTGGCTTTAGTGGTTGGGGGGCTGAGGAGTGGGGAAGCCCTTCACCAGAAGAGCATCAGTGGAACAATCAAACAGGTGCTTTTAGGTTAACTCTGAAATCGATTATCCTGCGGAAGTTCTAGCCCGTGAATTCTGGCAACATTCCACTGAGTGAGGGCTACATAACAGATGCTCCTGTTTAATAAATTCAGCTTCTGGGACAGCCAGCCTCTCTCCCCATATAAGTCATGAGTATCTCATCGGGTTGTTTTGTGTGATAGGGATGGTTTTTCAGAAGTAATGGCTGTTCTTACCTGTGAGAATTAGCTATTTTTATCTAGATTGCCTAACTAGGACCCTAATGAAGGGAGATAGATTTCACATCTTATTCCCCCCCCCCCCTTCATCTAACACTGCTCAGTTCTCAAATGGAAATGCAAACACCCTGAGGAACACTTGCAGGCCCTCTCCTAGCGGCATTATTAAAACAAGCGAACAAGAGCATTGAGCAGGCTGGTTTTCACTCGGGTTGATTGAAATGCTTCCTTGGCTGCCCAGGGGCTACTGCTTTATGCCTGCTTGTCTCCATGTTGCAAATCTCAAAGAGCACCATGGAAGAAACCACCTTTCCTGAGAGCACTCAAAGAGAGGAACTCTTGCTATCCGGGAGAGGTTTCCCACCCTCTGTGTCTGGGGTTCTTTCCTTGGCGGTCCCCTGCACTGGGCCTTCAAGAAGAGCACAGCAATGGCAGCAGTTCCGCCAAGAACCATCCCAAGCAGAGTGTGTTGCGGCGGGGGATGGGAAGGCGCATGTCTTTGCCACCAGTGCCTTCATTTTCTATAATAATGAAAGCATCAGCGTACTGCTTTCTCGCTGGCCTACCTGCTAACACAGAATGAAGGTGACCCAGCACCTGGTAATAGAGAAGACAAATGAGGAACGGTGTCCTGGGCAAGAAGAGGAAGAGGCACAGCGGGAGAGCTGCCTTTGTTTGACCCCCAAGAAACTCCCTGCTGGGAGGGAGTAGATGCCGACTGGAAGAGCTGGGGGTGGCCCCGGCAGGTTCCCGGCTGGCCTGCTCTCCCTCGGGTGTGGTTTCATCTCACAGGCCAGATCAGGACCCACCTGTCTGGAAAATGTGCTGAAGATACCTTTCTATTCTAGTACCACACTGAGGGGCAGGAAGTACATGCTTAGTTAGAAAGCGATTTACACATGGTGGTTTTTTAATTAATAATGGGATGTCGAAGCTTAATTTCATGTTGACCCCCTCCTTTTTTTTTTCATCTGAACTGAGAGCAATCAGTGACATTCAGTCTGTTGTCTCTTAACTGGTTTATGATGTGACCAAAAGTTCTTGTATCAGCAGTAAGTGACAGAGCTGTAGGATATCTCCTTACAAGTAATAATTTCCCGATGATTCCAGGAACCTAGGTCTCTTCTCTCTGAATAGTAAATTGACCTTGGCCAGTCTGAGCCAATCTGACTAGAAACTGAAAATTATTTTAGAAAACGTTAAATGTGTCTTATTTGGGGGGCCACTGAAAATCCAGATCTCAGCATTGCATTTTCTTATTTCCTATAATGGGAAAATTGTATTTGAGATCACAGGAAGAAGTAAAAATCTCAGAAGCAAGGAATCTCAAGGAGCCTGTTCTTTCCGGAACACAAAGGAATTCTTCATCTGGCTCTAGGCAGCATCTGTACCTCATTCTGAGCCAGTGGGAAGAGTCAGGTTTGCAAAGAAGACACAGAATCCATTAATGCCCGTAGCACTAAATCTTAGGGACATGACAGAATTGTGTTTGGCAAAACTTAGCTTCTAGATCAACAGATGTTAGAGTTTTGGTGTTCATTCCTGCTTCCTTGGGACTGTCAGCTCTGGCTAAGGAAGTAGACCTGTGAGGGAGACTTGAACCATGTTTCTAAGACCTGTGATGTGACTGGGCAAACCACGTTGTGTCTCTGCTCTCTGGGATGTTAATTCCTACCATTCATAGGCTGAAACATGTTGTGAATGAAGAGATGGTGCAGACACTGGGTAAATTTATAGAAATGTACAGAACATGAGAGCCGGTGGCACATACCCAGGAAAATATACCCCAAAGAACCCTCAGTCATCGATCTGATGGCCAGGATTGTAGAAACCATGCTACAGACAGAGACGCTCAGCCATTCGAGCAAGAAGGTGATGAGCAGCATGAGAACGTGTTCTCCTTACCTGCCGAGGTCTGGGTGAGAGTCTGGGCTGCCTGCAGCTGCATGATGTCGATCTGGTTGTTCATTTCCGAGTACTTGCTCTCGGCGTCCGTGAGCCGCGACTCCATGCGCTTGGTGCTGCTCTCCAGCTCCATCACCTGCATGACCACGCTGACCCAGTCCCTCTCCTGCTTCTGGCTCAGGTCACTCAGCAGGCTGCTTAGGTTGGCCATCTGGGCCCTGAGCTCCTTGGCCTCCTCACAGCAGGCAGCTACTTTGAGCTGCGCAGGGGTCTTGCGTTTCGGGGGCTTCTGCGGCCACGCTGGGTGGCTGACAAAGGCCGTGATGAAAATGCAGAGCCAGGTCACCGCCGAGAGAGTCTTTTTCAGCATCTTTCCTGGGCCTGGGTGAGGAAGGCTCTTCCTTCTGGGTATCTGGAAATGCCCAGCTGAGGTCTGCAAAAGCTGGAGCAAATGACGAGTTGGCACTTTCTCTCTGGATGGGCTCCCCGCGTTCTTGCTTTCTCTTCCTGGGCTCTTGCGGAGCCTTTCTCAAAGCTTGAGTTTGAAAGTTCAGGTTAATTGGACTCCCTATACCTTTCCTTCCTTTCCCTGAACGCCCTACAGACTCAGCATCTTAAATAATATCTGCTGCCTGCACCTCCGCCCCCACTGTGGCCTGCGTGGGGCTTTAGCCCCTCCCAGCTCATCTGGGAGGGTCAGGTGCCTGTTGGGTGAAGTCAGCGTAAACTTAGGCCAGAGGGGAGGAGGGAGACAGGGCCGCGGCTTTCTTTCCTTGCCTTCGTAGTCTCTGGGCTGAGACAAGAGGACTATGAATTTGTGTGTTTCCAATTTCGGCTATTAGATTATGCCCCTGCCAGCCACTGGCTCAGCTCTATCAGCAAGCCGGGCAGGGTCAGAAGAATTTCCAAATTCCATTCTGAAGGTTACATAACCGTGGGGTGAGTCTAAGGTAGGCAGAGAAGTTGGGACTAAGGCTCCCTGCTCGCCCAGGGAGGCCTGTAAATGTCATCCACGCCGTTTATACAAGCATCTGGTATACGTTGGCATCCTGCTGAGCGAGCTTTTAACAAGGCTGGTTATTCCTTTCTCTGATCATCATTCAGTGTTTTACAAAACCTTTATTCCACCCAAATCTAACATTTTGTCCCATTTGAAAATCTCTAACTTAGAAGAGCTCTAGAAATAGGATAATCGTCTCAGGAAGCAGAAAAAGACTTCGTAGTTTATATCCACAGGATTTGCTCAGTCGTCTTTCTTTGCACGTACTTTCTCCATCAGCAGTGGGCCAGCATTAGCTTCTCACTCTTGGCATTTGACAAGGAGATGCCAGAGAGGACAGCAGGGACAGAAACTCAGGAGTGACGGACATGGCTCTGGGATGGTGCTGCACGCTTGCATCTGTGGGCACAACAGAGAACAGGCCCATCCTTGGCCTTTTTCAAAACTTGGAACGGACATTAAATCATAGGGAAAGGAATCCCCATCGCATAATAAATCCATATCTCTAGTGTCATTTCCCCCGTCCTGTGTAATACAGTCTGCAGATCTGAAGCTGTTCTCTCTGTGTGATCTATATCCCTGAAAGTAGGGTTACTGTCATGTCTCATGTACTGTGTTTGAAGGGCAATACTCCTTTGAAAACAAATGGGAAGAACCTGGGATTTCAGGAAACCTTAAATACTTAACATGAGCTTTTCACGGAGAATGTCTACAGAGGTCCCTCCATCCTTAGACGGTAGCGAACTCTGTCTTTGGAACACACTCTTGCTGTTTCTGTGTTAACAGAGCCACTGAGGCAGTCCTCGTACTGTTGCCATCCGGTGTGGGGCCTTCACACACGAGCCTGGCACCTGACAACCAACCAGCCCTCCCTTCCCTGCTATGATTCCCCCAGAGTCCTTTTCCAGTTGGGACTTCTGGCTCCCCGGGAAGCTAGAGTTACCAAACAGTTTGTTCCTCTCTAAATGAAAAAGTGGGAGTGGCTCGGGTAGATCAGGGTTTGTTTTCCCCCCTCCCTAGTCTCCTTGCCCACTGAGGGGTGAGGATTTGGCTGGCCCCTCTAGCGACCTGTCATCCCCTGCCCAGCATCGGCAGCCAGTCCCCACTCTGTTTGCGCAAATACCCAGCCCAGCCCAGCCCAGCTGGGCACTATGCTGTGCCCCATAGCATTCACTAACATGAACCCGGCCCCAGCTGTCAGCATCCGACGGCCCGGGGAACCCCGTGAGGATCTTCGAGCCCACGCTAAGCTCGTGCCCCAGGACCCACAAAGCCACGTGGAGCGTCACGTGTGACCCTGCCATCTCAGCACTGCACAGCAACACACAGGACAGAGTACCAGGGCCTCATGGATCCCCAGCCAGCTTTTTGTTTGTCCTTCCCAGTGGCCGTTTACCCGGCCCAAACAGGAAACTGTTATGAATAAATTTTCATATTCGGGCAGAAAGTGAATCAGTCATTTGTGGAGCAATCCGTTCTAGAGGTTCATAAGTTTGGATCAGAAGCATCTAGCTGTTAGCATGAATGCCTGCTCTCTGACATGTATTTTCTGAAAACCAGTTTCTAACATGAGGTATAAGTTGGCACAGAGGCTTTCCTTATTTGAAGATTTTCTTACATCACCTAAGCTGCCCAAATGTCAGTAAACCCTGCCCAGATTTTTAAAAATTAGCAAATTAAGAGTGTTCCCCATGCCAGATTATTAGCTCTCCAAACATCCACAACCCTGTGATGTCCTAGATTCTGAATTTCTGAAAGAAGGAAAAAGTCAACCCTTGTTTTGAGTACAGCTAAGCCAGTAGAAAAAACCAGGAAGGATGTGGCAGACTAGACCGGTTTTCCTTCTCCAAAAGGTTTTTTTACTCCCTTCTGTGCCCTTCAGCGAATAAAGTGACCATAAAAATGGGAATTAACTGAGAAAAATCTGGAAAGCAAGGGGTTGGACACCTTGCAGTTTTTCCCTTTCTCTATTTTGTTGGTGATGAAAGAGGGTTAGCTTGGTGTTCCTGGGAAAGATGTTTATGAAAACAAACTTATATTCTAAATGAGAAAAGCCAGTGAGCTTTCACTCAGCCTGGAAGTTCTCAAAGACTTCACAGTCTGGGCTGTGCTGCTTTGGGCTGGCACCAAAGACCAGAGGCATTCGAGCAGCCTGAGGGTTTCAGAGCGGGGAAGGGCCTCGAGGTGGTCTCTTCTACCCAAATGGGAGTGTCAGGTCTCATTTTCTTAAAAATGTTCTGGTTGGAGAGACTCCTCCTATTCTAATTTGTTCCTGTCCTTGCCTGCTTTTAAGCCATCACTGGCAAAATTGGTGAGGGGGAGGAACAATGAGCCTGAGAACCAGACTCTTAGTTTATTGAATGAATTCCTGTCAGAAGAACCTGGCTTGTTCGTTTAGTTGTGTACTAAATGGGGATATTTTCCTTCTCCTAAAGTCTGTCAGTGAGCCACAGCTTTCTTTACTCTATGCAGCCATTTCATACCTGACCCTGTGTCATTCGGTCTTACTTCTGTCTCAGCTAAAAGCCCACATCCATCCCAGAAGGTACATCCGTCTCCTCCCTCAGCTTCTCGAAGAGTGCATGCATTCCAGACAGGTTAGAAATCATGCTCTCCGGCCTCCTGGAGTCTGTTATTCATTGTAGCACCCAGCAAAAGAGTCTGTCTCTGCTGCCCTTGGATTCGGTAGCAAACACTGGTCTATGAGCCAGCATGGGAGTTGCAGAGCAGTGACCGTGCTGGCCCAGCCTCGACTGCCTCACGGTTTAGTTGGAGAAACAGACAGCTGAGCTCTAGGACAGTGTGACACTCGAGGACGGGGGCACAGAGGAGGAGGAGTGCCTAACCCAGATGAATTTGGGAAGGCCTCCCCGGGGGAGGGATGCCCAGGTTTCAGAGAAAAAGGAGGAGGTAGCCAGGGGTGGGAGGGGGGGGCCTCACAGCAAGGTGCAGCTTTGTGAAAGACCTTGACTTAGTAGGAAGACACAAGTAATGGAGTGTAGGCTTAAGCGGGGGTGGGGGGGTGGGCAGTTAAAGCCGGAGAGGAGGAGGGAGCCAGGCCCTAGGGACCTAAGGAGTCCGAATGAGGGGCATGATTGCTACTCTGGAGACAGAAGGAGCTCTGGAAGGAATCTAAGCAGCTTTTACCTCTTGTTGCTGTGTTTTCCCAAGTCTCACCGTGAAAGTGGCTTTTTGTGGTTGGCAAACAAGATTTTTAACTGGAAATGGGTGACTTAGAACATTAGAATTTCTTGAAATTGCAATTCATTCATATTAAACGCCCTGAAGGGATCATCTGGCCTGGGGGCTAAGAAGGCAGCATGTGAAGGACTGGAGATAGTTGGGCCTAGAATCAGGCGAATCTGGGTTCGAATCCCTTGCCATCACTTGATAGTTATATGCCCCTGGGCAAATTATTTCTCTGGGTTTACACATCTGTTCAGTGGAGATGAAAATCATAACTACTTCATCTCACAGGATTTTTGGCTAACTAAAACAATGGATTAAAATAATTAAAATGGGGCACCTGGGTGGCTCACTGGGTTAAAGCCTCTGCCTTCGGCTCAGGTCATGATCTCAGGGTCCTGGGATCGAGCCCCACATCGGGGTCTCTGCTCAGCGGGGAGCCTGCTCCCCCCGCCCCTTCCCGCCTGCCTCTCTGCCTACTTTTGATCTCTGTCTGTCAAATAAATAAATAAAATTTTTAAAAATAAATAAATAATTAAGGCATTTTTAGAAAACTAAATTTGGGGACACCTGGGTGGCTTAGCTGGTTAAATGTCTGCATTTGGCTCAGGTCATGATCCAGTGTCCTGGGATCAAGTCCCACATAGAGCTCCTTGCTCAGTGGGGAGCCTCCTTCTCCCTTTGCTTGTGCTTTCTCTTTTTCTCTCTCTCTCTCAAATAAATAAATAAAATCTTTTTTAAAAAATGAAAAGAAAACTAAATTTGGAGGAGTTAAACTACTAGAAATCAAGATTTATCACAAAGCTACCGTAAGTAATTCGGGCAGTGTGGTGTTGGCACAAGGATAGACTCACATGCAGATAAGCGGAGCCGAATCAAATGTTCAGAAACACCCACACATAAGCAGACACTTGATTTTTGACAAGGGGGCACCACAGAACGGGGAAGAAAGGACAGTCATTTCAGTACGTTCTTCCAGGTCAGCTAGGTAGACTTACCTACCTCACACCCACACACAAAACTTCCAAGTTCAGAGAAGGTTTGAGTTCTACATGTGAAAGGTAAAAACTAAAGCTTCTAGTTTTTTTAAAAACTAAAGATGTAACAAAAGATCTTATCTTTAGCATCTGGGGATAAGCAAAGATTTCTTAAGCAAGATACAAAGTACACCAACCATCCAAGAAAACATCATCTAATGCAATAAAAGGAGTCCTCCTTGTTCATTAGAAGACACTGTGAAGAGAGTAAAAAGGCAGGAAGAGACATATCTCTATGTACACTGTCTGCAGAGGATATGTAGAGCTGTGACCCAACGATTTTTTTTTTTAAAGATTTTATTTATTTCTTTGACAGAGATCACAAGTAGGCAGAGAGAGAGGAGGAAGCAGGCTCCCTGCCGAGCAGAGAGTCTGATGCGGGGCTTGATCTCAGGACCCTGAGATCATGACCTGAGCTGAAGGCAGAGGCTTAACCCACTGAGCCACCCAGGTGCCCCAACCCAACAATTTTTTAAAAGGTAACCTACTTAAAGATCGGCAAGAGATGCCAATGGCACTTATTGCACAGAAGAGGATCTCCACAAGGCCAGTGAACGCATGAAAGGCTGTCCAAGCTCAATTCAAATTAAAACCATCTGCCACCACTAAACACCCAACTAAAGTGGCTACAGTGGAAACCACTGATAGTACTAAGTGCTGACAAATATGTGGAGCGGTGGGGATTTTTGTATATTTCCCGTGACATTTTCACATACTTTCACAGAAATGTGAATTGGGAAAACCCCTTTGGAGAGCGAGGTGTCACTGTCCTCAAAAGCTGAACCCACCCCGTAACCCAGCACTTCTACTCTAGGTATAGTCCCAGCAGAAATGCAAACACACTTGCACCAAAGACACATACAGGAACGTTTGTAGGAAAGCCGCGCTCGTACTGGCCAAGAGCTGCCAAGCAGCTAAATGCACATCCGCGGCCAGATGGGTAAGGTGTGGTATATTCATAGAGCGGAGTTGTCTTCGGCGGTCAAAGGGCAAACTCCCGTAGCACGCGACAGCATAGATGTATCTCGCAACCTCATGTTGAGTGTTTAGGTGATGTTCCAAAGCTGTGTGTCAGAAGTCAGACAGTTGTCGCCTCCAGAGAAGAGGAAGGGTGCCATGGTCGGGAGAAGGCTCCGTGCTTCTGGGCTGCTGGCTGTGTGTTGTGTTGTGTTTCTGGGTCTGGATGGCACTTACCAGGGTACTTTTACTTGGTGATGATTTCTCAAACTGTACCCTGTGTATACTTTGTATATAATTGTGGTTAAACTTCAGCTAGGAGGCTGACTCAAAAATAGGACACATGAAACAAGAGTGGCGGACGCATAGTCAGTGTCCAGCGATAGAAAGTATTAGTACTTAGGGGGGCCTGGGTGGCAGAGGCGGTTACATATCTGGCTCTTGGTTTCAGTTCAGGTTGTGCTCTCAGGGTTGGGAGATCGAGCCCCACATCTGGCTCCATGCTGAGCGTGGAATCGGAGATACCCTCTCCCTCTGCCCCTCCCGCTCCTCCTCTCTCTTTCTAAAATAATCTTTTTTTTCAAGGTATTATTATTTAGGAATACGGTCATCATCTCACCAGAAAAGCCCTCCCTGCCCTCCTGAATCTAAACCAAGCCCCCAGCATTAGTCTCCATCGGAGCACTGTGTTTTCTTCATGGTACTTCCCTGCACAGCGCTTACCTTGGGGTTTGTTTTTTTGTTTGCGTATCTGTTTAACTGACCTGTAAGGCCTGCGAAAGCGAAGACCGTATCTGTCGTGTTTACCACAGCAGCTCTAGCAGCCAGCTCTTAGCACAAGGCCTGAGCCCAAGGAGATCCTTCCCTGGAACTTGTCAAGTGAAAGAATGAATTCCCAGCAGAAGGTTGTCTTCGCCTACATAAACACCTGTCATGGAGACTTAGAGTCTCTCTCCATGGCCACTGGCAGTACTTTGTCATGGTGAGGCCTTCATCGTTGGCTACCACATTCTGTCCTGCTCTGAGTCCATTTTTCTTCTGTCGGTCTCAGTCACAGAACCAAAGGAAGTGGGACCTGGAAGCTCTGACCGCATTCCATCCCACCTTGTATCTTAATCAATACCCAGAGGCAGTGTCCTTACTGAATACTCACTTTGTCTCCCTGGAAACCATTGATTTGTGTCTTACTCCTCTTTCTTTACATTTGAAGATGACCAGCAGGAGGACCACAGAGCTTTTGGGGCAGGTTTTGTTTTGCGGTGCCTTGTGGCGGAACTGGCGTGTCTGGTTATTTCAACTGTGTTGGCCTGTTAGTGAGCCATCATCGTAGCCTGGGGCGGGGGGGGGAGGGTGGCGCAGGGTGGGCAGCAGGGTGGGCCACGTGCAGCAGTTCATGTTGAAGACAGAACAAAGTAACGTGTCCCCATAAAAACAGCTGCATCTCTGGGCAGCTGTACTTCCTATAATTTATCCAGGGACCTGACACATCCTGCTGTCCCCGAAAGGGATGAAATGCCCATGACGCTGCAGTAACAGAAACTCACTCTTAGCTGGAGACAAGGCCCTGTCCAAGGTGCAGGATAAGACCACACATTTGTACCCAGCTGCCCTGGGAATGCAGAGCTTCCCTTCAGGCCAGACCTCTGCCACCCTCACGTAGGCTGCACTAACGGGAAAACGGGACTGTAATTCTTTGAGAATGTTCGAGAAGTTGAGCCAGTTGGGGCAGAGCAACCAGTTAATAGCAAATGTGCCTGGACTTTGCAGTCTGGGCAAGGGGCTTGAAGGGCGGATAAAATGCACTCCATGTCCTAATTCTAAACACATGTTCCCAAGGTATCACCACGGTGTGGCTTGGATGTATGAGTCTTGCTTTTCCCGTTGTTCCCTGGCTTCCAGAAAAGGCACACAGTCTTGTTCTTTTCCTCTACCTCTGCTGGAAGCAAAAGCACTCTGGCCAGAGGGGTGAGGATTTGCTCAAAGCTCCTCACTTTTCGACAAAAACACATTCCAAGCCTCTGGGCTCATGTAGACTTCAGAAGTGCCGTGTGCTTCCTAGGAATCTCTCCCCCTCCGGGGCAGCCACACGTAGCAGAAGGTGCACGGACCAGGCAAGCCCCTGTGTGGCCAGAGCACAAGCACAGACCGGATCTTCTGAGCCTGTCTTTTTCTGTAATGCCCTCTTACATCAGGCCAGACCCAAGAGGTCAGATCTCTCACTAGTCACCAGTAGAGCATACATTTCTTTCTGGCCATTCTGAAGACCTCCTACAGCTTCATTGTACAACAGCTTGTCTTTATAGAGACAAGATGGGCAAGAAAACTGACCATCAACGAGGAGCAGGACCAAGGGAGGAGTCCTGGGGTTTCTCCTAAAGCTGACCAGAAGGACAGAGGGTCTTTCATTGCAGGCCAGGGCCAAAGGGGGAAGCTTGCAGTAGTTCAGTAGTAAACATCTG
Organism: Mustela nivalis; assembly: GCF_964662115.1. Classification (NCBI taxonomy): domain Eukaryota; kingdom Metazoa; phylum Chordata; class Mammalia; order Carnivora; family Mustelidae; genus Mustela; species Mustela nivalis. The sequence continues at coordinate 7,279,444 of NC_139029.1, read as the reverse complement.
CCCCTCCTCTCTATCTGGCTCACCTTCCAGGATGCCTTGGAATTTAATGGGACCTCTCTGACTGTGAGTTAGAGAAGCTGCTTCTGAGTGTTATGTACCCCTGGGCCAGGGCGAGCAATTAAACCATGTCCCAGTGCTCCAAAACCTTGAAAGACCTCCCATATCACGATTCAGAGATGTCAAAGTGTGCGTCTCACAACTGACGGAATACAGTAGGTGCTGAGTTCTGCCTTTACCCGCCTCTGACACAGCCTGTCTGGCGATGGCCACCTGTGCTGGTGGTGACACCGCTGGTCTCTCCAGAACTTTTTGGTCATCTCGAGACTATGAATCTTGGCAGCTCAGTGATAGCGTGTCACGGTCATCTTTTGTCAGCCTGTCTCGACCCAGAAGTAGCTTATTTTTTCTCTCTTTCCTGATTCCAGTATGGGCCTCGGCACGTCCACAATGTGGCATCTCTCTCCTTAATGGAGCAGAAGGCCGTCTCACCTCTGCTTGCCCAGTTGCCAGGCGAGAGCTCAGCGCTGCCAGATCCCTAGATGCCAGCTCATGTCCCTTTTGTGTCCTAGCACCATCCCCATAAGAGACTGAATCAGCTCATGGACACCGGGAAGCCAGGAGACCAGGATGGTAGTCAATTACCGACTCTGCCGGGGAGTCTAGGTAGTTGAAAATGAGCCTTGGGTTCACCCGAGCACCCAGCCCGCTGCTGCTCCCCTCCGGACAGCTGCTCTCTCTGCTCCTCTCCCCGGAGCTCCTCATTGCACTCTGGATACCAAGAAGCGGAAAGGAGGAGAAAAACCTCCAGGCATCACCAGAAAAGGAGCAGTGCTCATTGTTGTAGAATAAAAAGATAATGGCCAATTTGTCAAGAAGTGTTGACAAGAAAGATAAAGTTGGAAGTAATTAACTGGCTGACATGCTGGGAGTGATGTGTCTGCCAATGGCTCCCTAAATCAGCCGGAGCCTTGGAAATGTGACAGCCATTCGTCATTTTTACAGCTCGCCTCGACGGGCCCCAGGGTTGGAAACCTGGCCGGCACAAATCGTGCGCCTTGATGCTCCGGGCCTCGAGGCCTTACAGGGACTTACACCTTGTGCTCGGACCCCCAGCCCCTACGTCCAGCCACAGGGGTGCCTAGAGGTGAGGGGTTGAATGGGGCAGCTTGCCTGGCTTCTCGCTGCCGCCTTCTGGGTCCGTTCTTAGAGGATGGGCGCTCTGCTCCCCAGAGCCGGCCTCGCAGACAGACTGCTCCTGGGCAGGTCACTCACTGTACATGGGAGAGTACTCCCGAGCTCCCGAGCAGCGCCGGGGCCGCTGATGGAGTGCGAGTGCTGCCCACCCCCAGCCCCGGCCAAGAAGGTGTACCCGAGAGACCCATCACAGGCCTGGGAGCCATGGGCAGGACGAAATCGTGGAACTGTTCAAAGTAATTATCCAGACTGGATCGAGTGGGAAACGTCTCTGTCATGCGAAAAAGCAAAATACAAAATTAAATGGATGCTCTACTCACCATTTATGTATGTAGAATATGCACAGGTAAAAATAGTATGTTTTAAAAGGTGGTTAAGTTGTAGGGACATTGAACAAAAAGACATACGTCCCCTCTCCAGTCTTGGAAAGATAGGACTTTTTTTAGGTCTTCCCTGTCCCTGATCTCTGTCCCCACACAGCTGTTGGCATTCTGTCTTTTTTATTCTTGAGAATTCCCGCTTTCTCACATACAGTTTTAGCATGTCCTTTAGGTATTGTGACAGTCGTACATGACAGTCAGCTGTGACCGAGGGAAAGGGTGAAGACCAGGCAAAACCCTTTATCCTTAAGACACTCTGCACTGAGACGTCCGGAAACCATGTCATGTCCCAGGCAGGCCCCCTCTTCTGCATCACACCTTTTTTATCTTGATGCCTGAGGTGCCCTAGAGCCCCAGGGACACCTAATGTCCCAGCTTTGAAACCTCCTGACAAGGCTGGCCTTCTCTTTGTTAATATGTAGTAAAGGAGTAAAGTGACTTTTCCTGAATTCCTGAAGCAGAAAAGGGAAGTTTGACTCCAACAGCCAGTGGTACAGTTGTCATCTCCTGACTCTGGCTTCTGGTGGGTGACTGGGGCCAACCAGCCTGCCTTCACCTTACCCCTGCCTGCGCTTAAATTGTCCCTCGGGGCCTCTGTCTGTGTCACGCTTCAGATGCTCTCATGTTGCCTTCTGTTTTCACCACGGTCCTTTTGCTTTTCACTTACCCTCTTCAGGGAGAGGCTGTCACATCCTTGAGTTCCCCAGAGTCCCACGATAACTGCCTGATAAAGCCATCGGGGCCCAGCCAGCTTCAGCTCCTCCTGGCTCTGTGCAGGAATCAAGCCGTTCTGTTTTTAATCATGCTTGGGGCATAGAGCTAAGTCTCGGGGCTCAGAGAGGGGACAGGGAATGGTCTGAAGTGGTCCCCTTCTCTAGGAGAAGCAGGATAAACTGCTCGATGCAGTGGTGAGGACCCAAAGCAGTGTCCAGCTTGGCCGCATCTTGGCTGGTCAGGAGCTCCCCGGTCAGAGCTGCCAGGGTCCCCATCCACTGCTGTGCGTGTGTGTCACCAGCCCGGCGCTAAGGGAATCCAGAGAATTCTTAACTTGACAAGGAACCAAATAAAACACAGACTGTGGTCTGCACTAGAAATAGGCAGGAGAAAGAAGGCCCAGAGCCATTTGGGAAGCAAGTGCATAACGTTTTCATAAATTCCTGATGGGAGCACTAGGAAAGCCTAAGTGGTCTCCCAGATGTGACCGCAGCTGCTCCCTATTTGACTGACTTTCCAACAGGCTCGGGCTTCGCTCTTAATAGCCTGAAGGTCACTAAGGCTAAGGGAGGAGGTCGATAATCGGATGAGCCACACAAGAAGGAATTAGTTATCAGGCCAAATTACTTTGGATTTGACATCAGTCCAGAAGCCTGTGGAGCAATGACTTTGAAACGCCTTCAGGAAACAACAGAATTCCTCAGGGCATTTGGATGCCAAGTCAGAACCCCTTAGAGTGCTGCGCTGGGGGCCAGCACTAAGACCTCGAGCAGGTGGCCCCTGACCCTTCCAGTCGGTCCCACCCTGCCCGTGACAAGCGCTGAGGAAAAGCTCGAAGGGGCGAGTCCCGGAGAAGGGAGCAGACTTCCTCCCAGCCCTTGCTGGGGCGCCCGCGGAGGCCACGAGAGAAGCTCCCTCACGCCTGAGTCGCTTTGCCGCCCTCGCACTTCCCTGCTTCTGCGGAGGAATTTTCAGACAGTGGGGAAAAAAGGCGCGTGGTGTCACGTGTGTGCCAGGGAAGGCACTCGTCCTTATTCATTAATTCAGCTCAACTCTAGGAAACATTTCCCTCCATGGCCAGGAATTTTCCCAGATTCTAGTTCTTTTTTTTTTTTTTAGATTTTATTTATTTATTTGACAGAGAGAGATCACAAGTAGGCAGAGAGAGAGAGGAGGAAGCAGGCTCCCTGCTGAGCAGAGAGCCCGATGCAGGACTCGATCCCAGGACCCTGAGATCATGACCTGAGCCGAAGGCAGCGGCTTAACTCACTGAGCCACCCAGGCGCCCCCCAGATTCTAGTTCTTAACTCAGCTTCCCTTAATAAAAATTAAATCTTGGGGTAGAGAAGGGGAGGTGGGCAATGAGTGAAAAGGCTCTGATGGCCTCCTCCCCCCGGCTGTCCCTGCCCGGTGTTTGTCTGTCTCTTCACGGTCTCTTACGCCAGGTTCGGCGGTGGGTGCTGGCATTTACTACACGGATTGGCTATTTCTGGTGGCTCTGTAGATTTTGTGACCATTAAGTTTTCCCCCTGGAAGACGGAGCGGGATGCAGAGAGACCCCCACAGCGCATGGGGACGGCCGTGGGCTTCAGCAGCCACCAGCTCACAGAGCTCGCTTTTCCTTTGGGGCCTCAGCGCTCGTCAGGGGTAGACAGGAAATCTGTCGCCCTGTCATTCCAGGCAGTTCTCAAGGGCATGTTGCCACCTAACCTCCAGCTCCGTCAGCTTGTTGGTCGTGAGATCTTTTTACTGGACTGATGTCAGCAGGGTCTGCTGCTTGGCCCCGCTCGCCCTACTTAAGCCTGCAGCAGTAATCGGGGGAGACGGAGGGGTGCGCAAGGGAGCGTTTAGAGAATGGACTATAGAAGGCTCCCAGCGGCCCCATAAAACAAGAGCTCCTCGTTAAGGGGGCTTGAGCAAAGGTGATGTCTTCCCACGAGCCAGACATACAGTCTCTCTCTTCAGTCTCATAAAACCGCATCTGAGTCTAAAAGGGGACTATTTCAGAGGACAGCCACGTGTCACCCAAACAGGCAGGAGACTGGGCACTTAGCTACTGAGTTCCCGACAGATGCTTATTTTCCCCACGCTTTGCAGCCTGGGCTCTGTCCGTGAGCCTGGCAGCCTCCAACAGGTTGCCTTGGAAAAGCCCGCTGGGGCCACCCGGCTGGTCTTTTGGTTGGGAGCCTTCAAGGCCTATCAACAGTTTCTGAGAGGAAAGGAGAAATAGGAGTTGGGAGCTCAGGGGTAGAGGGGAGCATCAGCCATAGCATCCCTGGAGGGGTGAAGGGATAAAGCCTGGCACGGCTGCTTCCTCCTGCACGGCAAGTTATACGGAGAGAATCAGCTCACTGATAGGCACCGTCTGGTGCTCGCTTTCCTGCACCGCGCGGCCGTCCACACGGGCCTGCTGATTCAAGGGTAGAAGGCGCCGGCCCTCTACGCTGACAGCACACCTTTAGTTATTACCTAAGATCCTTTTGAATGGTATGGGAGCCTGTGACCCGGGCCACGGTTGGTTCATATGTAAAATGGGAATATTAATATTAGTGTCTAGCTTACTGAGTTGAGATTACACATCTAAGCGGTAACCCCAGTGCCTGGTACACGCAGTCAGCACTCAGTAAACTCAGGTGTCTTTCTGTTGTTACTATTATATGTTGCCTCCCTCAGTGGAATGCCAGAGGTCATGGAGCAAGGAGGAAAAGTTGAGGTCCCCAACGACCAGGAGTTTGATCAGCTAACCTCTGGAACTTCGCACAAGCCGCCGTGCCCTCCAGCAGCCTTGTAGCGCGCCTGGGAGGCTCCATGGGAGGCAAGAAGAGAGAAACGTAGCTTGGGGAGAAAATCCTATAGGAAAATAAAGGGGGAACAGGGAGGAAGAAAGAACAAACGGAGGCAGCAGCTGGGGAGCTTAAAATCCCTGCTCCGAAAGTCACCTGTAGGTGTGTACCTTCTCCTTCCCTTAAGGTCCTTGATTCAGAGGCCAGGGATTTCATATGTGAAAGGGACCCTCTCTCAGGCTGACCCCGCTCCTTTTTCATGGCTATGTCTCAGTGCATTTGGACCAAGTTGTAATGTTGCTGTGATTGTCCATACTCTTGGGCAGAGCTTATCAGGAGTCTCGTAGCACACCTCCAGGTTTCCCGGTACTTGCTGAAGTTCCCTCCAAGGAACCCAGCCCTTCTCTTTCCTTCCCACTGGGCTCCGTCTGCAGCCTCCACATTTAGGTGGGAAGCCTCGTGCAGGGGACTTACTCGAACTTTCCCTTAAAGGAGTGGGAGCCATATGATGAGATTGGGTTGTTTTTGTGTGTGTGTCTATTTTTAATTTGCAAACCTCTGTTGGTCTGTCCTTAGAGGAGGGATATCAAAGCTGTAGCAATATTAAGGTAAAACTTAAATTTTTCCTCTGAGGTTCTTAATCAGTACTTGCTGATTTGGGTCCGTTTGTTGTTGGGCGCTCTCCTTTATGCATGATGAGTGGGAGAGTGGAACCGGGAGCGCCTTTTGCTTGTCTCCAGTTTTGTGTTGCTTTGTCTGGGGTGAGGCAAGCTTCGGCAGTGTTTGTAATTTGTTCTTGAAAATAGCTCTTGCTCCAGAACACAAGATTGGAAGACATTTATTGGAACTCCTGGATTTTTATGTCTGATTCTTAGAGTTAACATCTTATGCTTTTGGCAAGGAACACATTGTCCTCCTCATCGGAGCAGTTAATATTTCTGCCATGGCCATCCCAGTAATCCACACTGGCACCAAAAACAATGTATGGACTCTATAATTGTATGTATTTACGTGTGGTATGTTGTTTATGGTCGCAGAGCCGGGCCTCCGGAAGTGTAAGCCCAGGCTTTCCGGCTCTGCAGCCAAAGCTGCTCCAACCCGTACTCACCTTACCAAAGGAGAGTCACGAGGCTGCTTCAGATCATCTGGGGACGTCCCTCCCCATGCATGGTGGGCCTTGGGGAAAATTGCTGCTCTTTCGGGCCTGAGTCTCCCCAGGAGTGAAATGAGACTGCTAATACCTTTCCTGCCCACCCTCTCGGACATGCGTGAGGTCAACGGAATGATAGATCGGAAAGATTATTTAAAATGTGCTTTGTAAACATGAGGCATTAGATTATTACTTTCACAAATGTGAACTTCTCTGGTTTGACAGATTATGGGCAGTTCCTTTGTGGTTTTATTGGAATAAATGTGGTGGAACTTGAATTTTAAAAAATAATATTTATCCCAGCAATCTCTTGCCATATTACCACATTAAACTCAAATCCTGGAATTTCCCAAAACCACTTAAAAATTAATTCTCGTCAAGTAGACAGTTTGTACTTAGGGCAGTAAACCAGATCCCTTGCTCAATAGAACAGTCTAGACTCCCAAGCTGGACTGTCAGAGTTTGCTCCCCACTTAGGAGCAGATAACATCACTGTTGGCCCGTGACTTTCTCAGGCCCGTTTATCCCTCATTTCCTTCCTGAACATAAGCGTTGGCTTCGTTGCCATTTCCCCTTATACATGCTGTTGGAGCAAGGGTCTGAGCTTGTGCAGCTTCCGGGACCTCTCCGCACCCTCTCTGGTTAACCAGCTCTAGGCTCAGCCCGTCGCTGCTGCTGCCTAGTTGTCCCAATAGGTGACATTCCCCCAGTCGGCCTCAGGGGCCACGCGCTGCCCACCGATTACAGCAGAGTAGTGTGTTGTTGGTGAAAAACATCGTCCCATGGGACTCTGGGTGGGGTCCCTTTGCTGCCCACTGCAGAGGCCAGGGGTGCTCCTCGAAGATGATCTAAGGAAGAATCTGACTTTGACGGAAATGGGCTCTCGCAGGGGAGCAGTCGAGATGGTTGCACGGCCACGGTCCCTGGGGTTCGCTATCACTAACGGGTGACCCAGCCTCAGCGCCACTTCTGTGTCTCATTCCTGAAGGCAGCTGATGAGAGGAAGTGAGAGGTACAAGTTCAGAGGGACCTCATCTGGTTGTGTTCTGTTGGGGCCCCAGGGATTCTAGTTCTTAGAAACCAGACACATGCTGCCTGATTGACAGTATCCGAGAGGACACCAGTCTGTGCCGATCAGACAAAAGGGCCCGGGAGCCAACCAGCCTTCCTGTCTGCCAGACACTGCCCCTCAAAAACAAGAGTGTGGGATCAAGATGCCAGCGTCCTGCCAGTAAAGTCATTCGGGCTGGGCTTGCTGGGAGCTCAGACACAGTCAGTGCCGCCTGTGCACCTGCAAGGCGCTTTCTCCGGCGTGCTGGTGTGCCGCCCGCCCACCATGACCCCTGCGCCTCCCACCCCCCGACACGTTGAGAATAACCAGCTCTCCTTTTGTTTCCCCAGCATTAACAATAAGCTACAGCAGCCAGAGGCAGCCGCCGGGGTGCTAGAGTACGCCATGAAACACTTCGGAGAGCTGGTAAGTGCCTCGTGCCTTTTAGGAAAGCAAGAAGTAAAGCCGTGCCAAGGGAGGCACTCGGCCACAACCCTGAGAAAGTTCCTTCCTTTTGCTGTTTTGTTTTTTTTTCTCCCAATCGATGATGTCCGTTGCTGACTTTCGTGTATCGAAGGAGACCATGGCTCTGTGGACTGTATTCAAACCAAATACAGATCACGAGGACAGAATCTGACGAATAGGGAGTAGTTGATATATTTCAGACTCCTGGTGTGCCCCTGGCCCCTGGCTGCGCACTCTCGGTACTCCGTCTCCTTTGGTCCTCACGCCGGCCCTGCGACTAGAGGTCTGGCGGTTAGCCCATTCCTCGGGCAAGGGGCCTGTGGTCCCAGTGGAGTCACAGGCTTGCCTGAGCCAATAGTGAATCAGTGGCTGAGCCAGGACTTGAACCCAGGCAGTCTGGCCTCGTCCATATAACCCCGGCCTGAGTTATTTCGTGTCGTCCGTGGCCCCGAGCCTCGCCACCAGCCCACAGTTAATGCTCCGTACCCGCCTTGGAAGAAACCATAGCCAGTTCTCCATAATACAACATACTATCACTTACCCGTACTGTTGGAATTGGTCCGTTTCATTATTGCTCACACAGCTTCTCTCCTGCCGTCTTGGCCTCACCAGTATTCAAATGTTCCCGTTCCCCTCTGTGGTCCTGGGAGGTTGCTTTGGTACCTTCCTAACCACGTATGAAGCATGGACTTCCCAGAAGATGAAGAAGTTCTGGATCTGTGTATTTGATGAGGAAACCTTTTGTTAGTCGTATAGGCTGCTTACTCCGATTTGCCAGAATCCAGAGCCCAGTGTATTAGAGTGTAGAAATTCGGGGCTGCTTCACAGGTTTTTGCCTCACACAGGGGCTAGGAAATTGGACTGAAATTTTTCAGGGAGTATGTTGCCATCTCAGGGACAGATTTGTCACTAGACCAAGACGACAGCTCTCCTGACGACAGAGCAGAAGGGACATCTCACCCACCTTTGTCACTACCCTCATTCATAGAGGGAAGATTGGCTAAGGGGGCACTTAACATAGCCCCCCAGACAAAGATGCCCCCTCCTTCAATGTCCTTAGAGCTTGGGCCGCAGTCAGTGCCCAGAGAAGCAAGGATTCACGACCGTCTGGCTTTCAGGTGATCTGCCAGCAGATAGCTTCTACCCAGCGGCTCAGAGGACCAACCATTAGGGGAAGTTCCTCCGTCTCTAGATTCTAAAGGGGACCCTCCGCTCCAGGATTATTGCTAAACCTAGGGTGGATTTTCTGTTATCTTTAGGTAGCTGAAGCAAATTAAGCTTGACAACGGTTTGCCTTTTCTTGGCAGAGCCTGTGCTTTCTCAGCACAATTTATGTAACAGCAATCTCATTAGACTCTCGTGTGATTCATTGCTTAAACCTTATAGTTTCTGCAATCTATGCCCCCTGCCTGACCTGCCATAGCCGCTCCCTCTGCTTTCCACTCGTTCATGGCGAGCCTGTGCCATCCGCCAGTCACGAGCCCCTTTCTCTTGCCCGCGCAGGGTAGAAATCCCAAATGGGTAGACTGGTGTTCGTTTTCAGTCTAAGCGTTTTTCATGGGACACTGTCTTCATGGTGACTCTTCTAAAAGACAGCGACTCCACTACATTTTCTCTTTCATGTTCTTCTCAACAGGCTTGGAAGAGGCAGTTTAGGTAGTTCGACCTTACAGAGAGCCAGACATGCCCCCATTGGTGGGGGCCGTGGGGTAGTGAGCTCTACCATTCACTGACACTGGGGAGAGGGCCGCTGGGCTGTAGTGGGGATGGGCTGTGCCAAAAACAGACGAGGGGACTTGGGCACGAGTTCACAACCAAAAATAGAAGTGACCTCCTTGCAGAGGTTCAGGAAGAAAAGGTCCTTTCAGAGAGCTCAGCTCAGTAGCTGTCAGCACAAGTACCTATTCAAATATCAGTTCCATTTAGAAAGTAGCGGGCGGTAATAGGGGAAACTCACGTGGGCCCTGCATTGTATCATACAGATTCCACTGCGGAACCATCTTGCTGTTAGAGAAACCCCTGGAGAGCCACTACGCTGGCCTGGTAGAGAAATGGCCTCTTACTAAGCTGGTGATGGAGAAGCCCAGAAGACAGACGGAGGTGGGGGGTCAGTGGGCGGCAGGCAGAGAGTCCATCCCCAGACCACTTAGAGAGCCGGAGTCTGCAGCCCGTCTCCCTCACGTGGCCGGCACTGCGTTTCAGCGTGGCACACCATCTGCCCGGGGAATGGAAACCAGCCCTTGGCCCCTGACGCTGGTAAAGCTGCCAAGCGCTGAGCAGGAGGGAACATTGGATGGAAGGAGGAAAAGTTTTCCAAAGAATTTTAAGTGGTCGTGTTATATTGTGCTTTAAACCATTATTTCCTGAAAGTTTAAAAACCAGAGAATCAGGAGCTTTTAAAAAGCGGGTTATTTTCCTCCAGCAGCTATGCAGATACGCCTGGTCTTTCAGGCCCCTTCAGGAAAGCAGCTGCCATCCCGGTCCTGTGGCCACTGTCCACAGTGCAGTGGATCAAGGCCTTGGCATCCACATCAGGAGTGCTGGTCGGGGCTTCCCGCTGTCCCAGATGATGTCCCCTGTCATTGCGTCCCCACGTGCTGGAGCTGTGGGGACACGGCCTGCCATCTGCGCTCAGATGATCATCCCAGGGTTGTTCTGTCCACGTGCCAAGTCCCCAGCATTCCCAGCACCACCAGGCACACCTCCTGATAGTCGGACGTTCTTTTCAACCAAAGCCGGGACACACGGGGATAGGTGAAGCATCCAGCGCCTTAGGAAAGGCGGTTTGTGGATTGCAAAACACACCTCCTTGTTCTCCGTGCCCACAACAGTCCTCTGTCTTTTCCACTTGGCAGGAGATCCAGGCTACCTGGTACGAGAAACTGCACGAGTGGGAGGACGCGCTCGTGGCCTACGATAAGAAGATGGACACCAACAAGGACGACCCCGAGCTGATGCTGGGCCGCATGCGCTGCCTCGAGGCCCTGGGGGAGTGGTGAGCGCGGCCTCGCTGGGCCTTCGGGGTTTGCAGGGCTTCCCCCAGGAACGGTTCTCACCTAAGACACTCATTTTTGTTTTACCTGGTGTTTTCCCGATAATCCTCTACCACTTGGGTGTTTGGGGTTTTCGGGGTTTTTTTGTTTTTTTTTTTAAACTTCGACTTGTAATGCTCTAGGACAAGACAGGCTCAGGTGAGGCACTAGGGTCTGCACCTGCTCCTTCTGTCTGCCTCTTGCCCAACGACTGTGAGGACCTCAGGTTCTTACTCTCTAGCCTGTTTTCTTTTCTCTATTAGCTTTTGCTAATGGTTTTGGAAAACAAGAACAAATCTCTGCCCTCTTCAGATGCTTCGTCTTTATGGGGTGCTGACTACATGCCCAGCACTCTACGAAGCTCCAGAGATTAAAGACAGAAAATAAAGGCTTCCTCCATCGTGAGGTTCATGAGACAAGCACACTGCAGACAGTTATCAAAGCTGGAGAGTACAGTGACAGCGGTCTGAGCAGACGACTCTGAAAGGCCACCGAGGGAGCAGGATGGCCTTGCCGTTCCTCCCCGGAGGAAGGGCTAAGGCTGGGGGACAGCTGAAGGAGATGGGGAGGGGGTGCCCCAGGTAGAAGCAACAGTAATGCTTAGCTGAGAACACCTGCCGCCGTCTTGGTCTGGGGAGTTTTGGGGGGACCTTGAAGGAAAAATGGCCCCTATTCTGTTTGCTAGCATCTAGTGCAGTTTTTTAAACTAGTTGAAACAAAGTACCATAGTATGGGGGTGAAATATTTTATAGTTTTAAGTAGTTCAAATGCCACACCGTCTCCCCATGTGTAGATTATCCAGACTTTCTCTGAGACATGAGACTGAAGGTCCCCCTCTTTATCCATCCAGCCAGTAATTACTGAGCACTTATTCATGGCCCATTTCCACACCAGGCCCCAAGGACACTGAGGGAACAAGGCAGACACCGCCCCTGCCTTCCCAAAGCTCAGTGGCCAGACAGCTGAGCTGCTGTGGTGCAGAGTGAATACAGTCGTAAACAGGAAGCGCAGGGGACTGTGGGAAATAGGAAGGGGCCCTCATCCAGGTTTGGAAGGTTTTGGAAGGCTTCCAGGAGGAAGTGATCCCTAACTTGAACGGGTACAGTGAGAAGGAGCGAGCACAGTGTGTTCAGGGTTCGGAAGGGTCAGTATGGCTCGGCGGGTCAGGTGTGATGTGGGAAGGTAGAAGGTGAGGCAGGAGGGGAGCCAGGGCCCAGACGGTGTGGGGCTTATAAGCCAGGTGAGGAGCTGGGGTACTGACAGGCCATCGAAGGACTCGACTGGTCCGTGGCTGGCTGGTTTGCGTGACACACACAACCCCTCTGGGAGCAAAGTCGGAGAGTGGATTGGAGGGAGACGGGGGAGGCAGAATTGCATAGACCTGTGCCCTCCCAGTTGTATCTGCGTTCGGGATCTCCGTCCCTGAAGGTTTTTTTTTTTAGTCTACCTTTTTATATTCACTTTTTATTTTTAAAGCGTTATTTTTTAGAAAAGGTAATGTGCACATGGCACAAAATTCAGTAGTACAAAAACAGTGTCAGAACTGTGCAAGTCAAGTCTTCTCCTTGTCCCCTAGCCCCCCAGCCACTGAGACGACCGGGTCCCCATGTGGACTTCCGGCGACGGTCCGCATCTGCGCACCCGTATACGTTATGATGGTAAACTCCACTCACCGTTTGCAGCTTGCTGTCTCACTGAACACGTGTGAGCCACCTTTACATCACAGCCTACAGGTGCTGCCTCTCTGAAGGGCGATGTTATGCTCCATTGGATTAGTCAACCTCAGGCTATTTAAATAGGCAACTTTAGATTTGTTTTGAAATTTGATACCTTGGACAGTTTAAAGAATATTATTGAAAAAAATCAAAGGAAGTCTTCTAAAAAGAATGCTCTCCCACTCCACATTCTTTCTGTACCTAATTATAGATATTCTTTGGTAAACAATTGCTATTTTTATTTCTTAATATAAAGTTGTTACTGTATTCCTAAGATAGAAGATGTAATTGTACTGCATGAAAATTTAATGTCAACGATTTTAGCCTTAGGCATTGGATCACATATATACAGATAATAGTCTAAAATTACTTGAAATTGGCTTGTCTGGCTTAACCATGATGAGGGGGATTCAAGAGCTATTACTTATTTCTGTAATTAGCATTCCACACGCCTTCACCTCCACGAGGAAGCATAGCCTATCCAGTCTGCCTCATTAGTTTGTACAACCAAGGTTTCTGAGTTTGGGTTTTGTTTTTTGACATCCAGCAGGTACCTAAAACTGCACTGTAGCCACTAGCCAAGGGTAGCTATTTAAAATTAAATAAAATTAGTAATTCAAGTCACACTAGCCACATTTCGAGTACTCAGTAGCCACGTGTGGCTAGCGGTTACCACGGCGGACAGTGCAGATACAGAACATTCCCCTCACCAGTACCGTCTAAAGAGTAGTATGTGGAGAATTAACCACATTATTTCAAAAACAATTTTTTTTCCATTTTCAAATTGGTTATCGTACAACCATGTTATTAGGAGAAGGATGAAAGAACAAGGCATAACCATTCCTAAAATTCAACTCTAATCAATTCCTAAAATGTTTTTGTGTCTCCCTGCTGCCCTTGGGTTTACGGGTAAATGTCATAGTCTGACATCCGAGTCTTTCTGTGTTGTGACTCCAGCCCATACGTATCTCAGCGAACTTGACCTCACAATCCGAATTCTGGCCCAACTTCTCTTGTCCAAACCCCACAGAATTTTTGTCTGCATTTGTTCATTCACTTTCCTGAAGAGCCCACCTCCTCCTCTGCGCCTCTTTCTACCTTTAGACACTGTCCCCACCTTTCAGAGCCCATCTGTACTGTTGCTTCCTCCTTGAGACCTCTCCCAGCCCCTCCCTCACTTTAGGAGTTAGAGACAAGCACTTCCTTCCATGGGTTAAGTAGGGATAGCTTGGGTGTGTTGAAGAGACTTTTCGATGTATCTCTGTCTAATCCCCTGTGACACTCAGGGGAGTTGACTCTGAAGTCTCACGGCCTGCCTGAGGGGTCCCGAGTGCCAGTGATCCGGGTCTTCTGCCGTGGCAGGACTCGGCCCCTCTACCTCTGCTCTCCTGGATTCATTCCAGTTTCATAATTACCTGTAAAGCGTAAGCGGCTGCTGATGCTGACCAGGGGATTTACAAATGCAGCAGACTGCAAGAGATTATAAAAAGAGATAAAAGAGGCAGAATTCTTTTCCTGATGGTCCGCAGGGTCCTAACCTGGTTGGTTCGGTCAGCTCTCTTGAGTGTGCAATCTGTAAATGGCTTTCACTTCGGGTATATATTGTGAACGTGACTGAGGCCAGCGCTCAGCAGAGACGGGACCTGCAGTGATCAGGGCTTACCAAGTGAGCTGAGAACGTACCCCATTCCCCGGGAAGCTAACTACAAGAGCTAGCCGCCCACCGCCAGGCCAGCCCCGTGGTGCGCACAGCCACACCTGCTGTCACAGCGAATGTAAGTCCCCTCCCCGCACTCACTGCTCCGGAACATGGCCTCTGGGCCCCGGAGAACAGATTGCTCAGGGGCAAAACCATAGGCAGCCAACCACGGAGGTGTTCCACACAAAAGAATGCTCTCTGAGCTTTTTGCCACTGGCCTAGGTGGGGGAGTCAAAGCCTTGGAGGGTGGGCCTTCTGCCCAGCATGCCCTGGTGTGCGGTGAGAGGTGTCAGAAAACAGAGCCTGGTGTCGGCCCCACAAATAGTCTCATATTTTTTATTGATTTGATTTTGTTTTCTCCCTGCCTCTGAGTGTTAGGATTTAGTATATTCTGCGCTCCTGTTCTGCGTAAGGAGTGCTAATGGGACAGGAACCCGCCTCTTTGTGGCCTGGCGGCTCTCACCACAGCCGTGGCCTGAAGGCGGTGCCTGTGTCTCCTTTGGGGGGGGGGGATGCTGCTCTCCGTTTTGTCTTTTGAGGTCACAGTTAGTGGTGTTTCACACTGAACTCTCTCCCTGCCACTAGATGAAAAGCAAAGCTAAATCCCCAGACCCGTGGCCTAGAACTGGGTGGTCCTGACAGAAGACTAGGGGATGCTGCGTTACCTGTAGCCACCAGCTAACCACATTTGAAATCTAGGGTTGGAAGGACCATTCGGTGATTAGGTGGCTTTCTCCCCTCCATTGAGGAGGGACCCCAGCAAAAACCTGCTGCTGAGCCAGTGGTTCTCAAACTGTGGCCCCCATGCCACAGTAGCAGCATCACCTAGAAACTTGTTAGACACGTACGTTCTTAACCCCACTATAGACCTCCTGAGTCAGAAACTCGGGGTGACCCCCAGCGGTCCATTGGAAGGAGCCTCTAGGGGATTGTGACGCATGGGCAGCGTGAGAACTGCTGCGCCTGGGTGAGCCCTCACGGGGCCAGTGGTGGAAGGTTTCTGGGTGTGGATGGCTTCCAGCCCGCTCCCATCACTGAGCTGCAGTCGTGCACAGGCCGTGAAGGCTGCCCACTTCCTCTTTTTGATCTGAGCTGTGTATTGCACTAGAATGTTGTGTCCCCGACTCTCATGAGCATGCGCCGGAGAGACGGTGAAGTTAGTGACTGACTGCCCTTGCCACGATGCCGGATCACAGCCCTGAGCAGTCATCCTAGATGCGGTCTCCAGGCTGCCTCTCCGTGAGCTCCGCCTGGAGCCCTTCAGTACCAGCGGACTTCGGCATCTTTGTCACGTGCGGTGCAGCTCCCGTGCCCCACGGCTTCTGAGCTGGGCCACTTGGAACTTGTACCTTTTCTCTGGACTCCACTGCCAAGACCAAGTTAAAACATCCTATAAAAATAAAAAAGTCCTGCAGCATCTCCTTTGGAAAGCAGGAAAGATTATACCGCCCTAGCTGAGTCTCCAAGCTCACAGGAACACAGGCGCCCGTTCTCCCACTGGCCAGGGCTTGTTTCCTTGCATTGAGAAGGGGAACGTGGGAAGGCAACCGCGCCGCAGTCAGCAGGCCATCTTCCCTGAGAGGCCGTCCGCGCTCTCTGTGTATCGAAGTCTGTGGAGCACCATTCCCATCTCCGTATTTCCTTGTTCTGACCCACACTCACTGTAGTTTTGCAGAATCCAAGCGTGAGCATCCGGACCTCTGGGTGTGACCATGGCTGAGCCTTCTTCCTTCCGTGCTGGCCGATTTCATCTGAGTCTCATCTCAGACTGCAGCCATTCATATCACACTTTTTTTTTTAAGATTTTATTTATTTATTTGACAGAGATTACAAGTAGAGAGGCAGGCAGAGAGAGGAAGTGAAGCAGGCTCCCTGCTGAGCAGAGAGCCCGATGCCGGGCTCGATCCCAGGACCCTGGGATCATGACCTGAGCTGAACGCAGAGGGTTTAACCTGCTGAGCCACCCAGGTGCCCCTCGTATCACACTTTCAAGAGCGCGTTCTCCCTCCAGCGTTGAACCCAAAATGAATATGTCCAGATGTGTGTCTTCAGATTGCTTTCTCTGTAGGCCTGCTGGGAGAAAGAGGCCGCAGTTCCTTGGCATAGGACAGAAGCTATTTAATATTTATGAAGGGGGCCAGATGCTCAGGACATTTCAGATCACATAGAACTAGGCACAGTCCCTGTCTCTGGTAAAGTCCCATAGAAACAACAAATCACCAACCACTTCTCCTGTATCTTAGGACCCAGTCAAAAGTGTTTTTTTATTTAAAGGTTCCCAGTTCCAGGCGGGCCCCTGTCATCCAGTCCTTGTGTAGCGCCAGCGTAAGCCCAGGGGCTGGAGAGGAAGACGAGCAGGTTATGGCGGTGGCTTCTCTTTACCCAGCTGTATGATTCTCCTCCTTCAGGGGGCAGCTGCACCAGCAGTGCTGTGAAAAGTGGACCCTGGTTAATGATGAGACCCAAGCCAAGATGGCCCGCATGGCTGCCGCAGCTGCCTGGGGCTTAGGTGAGGCCTCCCCCTAGGGCACCCCGGTCAAGGGAGGGAGAGGGAGGCTGGGGGCTCGCATTCGAGAAAGAAGGCACTGTGGCTCCAGGTAGAGACGTCAGGTCCACAAAAGCATCCAGAAATCTGTATCCACCTGTCCCCATTCTACCTGTCCCTTCTACCTGATGACCGTGACTGACTTATTAGATGCAGGTAAAAATGACCCATCCTGGGGAATCCAAGGAAACCAGTGAGCAAGCATCAAAATTGAGATTATTTAATGAGGTTTGTTTGGTATTTGTGATATAAATTACTGGTTCATTTTTCTCTCTTTATTTAAATAAAATCTAGAACTAGAAATTTCCAAGCTAGTGTCCTGATTCCACTGTCATTAGCCTCTCTCCATATTTTCTGCTTTGCTTGAGGCCTCCTCCGTTTTTGAGTCTATGTCGTGATCCCATATGGCTGTGGGAGCGCCACCCATCATGTCTGTATCCCTAGCAGGAATTAAGAGAGAGGACAACTTTCTGTCCCCTTTTATTTCTTAACTGTTATTCTAGAACTTTCCTAAAACACAAAAGTGAAGGGAATAAGATAGCAAATCCCCATATGCCCTCACCTTCTCCAACAGTTATAAATATTTTAACAGTATTGGATTTTCCGCTCTCCTCCTTCCTACTCAACACTCCCCCACCTTACTCCGACTCCCTGAGTATTTTAAGGCAGAGACTTCCTTTTTAGCCCCCACAGACACGTGTAGGCTTCTGACACCGGGCCCCAGTTGTGAGAGGATTATTGTCCATCCCGGAGATGTTCTCAGGAGGAGGGGAAAGCGCGCACAGGCTGTCCCAAGTGAAAGCTTCACCTGTGGAGTCCAGAAGAAGGTTACGTAACCTTCTACCTCCATTCCATCCCTCCTGACTCACAGAGCTTCTATCCTTCCCGTTCATGAGCTCTGGGCTGGATCCAGAACATTTTTCAAAAACAAACTGCTTCCTGAGGAGTCATCGTTTGCCGTTCGCTTTTGCCCAGAGGCATCGAGAATGAATGAGCCGATGGTCGGGAGTGAAAGGCAGGAAAATGCCTTGTACAGTCAGCGGCCCCGCAGTTTGCGGCTAATGAGGCTGCTGTCTTTTCTGCAGATGGCCTTGGAAATGTTGGCATGTGATACATGCTTGCCCCATCAGGGGAAGTGAATATCTCTTCCCGGATGCAGCCATTTCCCCGGTCTGCCCCGACACAGAGACCACCGTGCAGGACCGAGCCCATCTTCCTCTTATGACACAGCCTCTTAAAATCCCTCCTCCCCCCTGAGGCACAGGTACTGCCGGAGTGAGACGGGCAGACTGTTTGTCTAATCCTGCCCCCTGTCTGGGTAACGGCCACTTTCAGTTGTTTAGGGAAAATGTAATTTCCAGCGTACCATTGAACTGTGAGCTGCTTTGCTAATAGGGAAGAAAGCCATTCCATCTCACCTCAGGAAACCTGAGAGTTCTCTGGGTTAATGAGGTGCTACATTAAAGCCTCTTGACTCGGAGGCTTTCTGTCACTCGGTTTCTCCCATCGTTCACAGAACTCCCTGGAGCAGCATTGGAGTCCTGTGTTTGGAAGACAGACGTGGCTTTGTTTGTTAAATTGGCTCGCGCAACCCTGTAGAGTGTAGAGAGTCTCTGTAGGGTTTTGCTACATCAGGCACGAGTTTGTCTTGTTTGAACCCCAAGCTAAATGCAAGTAACAATGACAAGGCCTGTTTGAGATGCTGCCTTAGCCCAGCAAGCTGATGATTTTCTCTGTGTGTGTGTGTGTGTGTGTGTTCACGTGCGTGTGCAGGTCAGTGGGACAGCATGGAGGAGTACACCTGCATGATCCCTCGGGACACCCACGATGGCGCGTTCTACAGAGCCGTGCTGGCACTGCATCAGGACCTCTTCTCCTTGGCACAACAGGTAAAAACTTAGGTGTGCTCAGACCGTCTGGCAAAGAAAAGAGAATTACATGCGCACTGTCAGTTCCTAGGCACGCCGTGCCTGCGAGAGGGGCTGATGTGCGTCCGCTCTGCTGTTCCACCCTGTGAGCTCACGGGAGCCTAGGCTGTAGAGCAGAGTACTCAGAAGTCTGCCAGCACAGCCGTCAGGGCCACTCTCTGCTCTGAGAGAGCGCCGGGGAGTTCGGGAAGTTAACATTTACATTGTTCTGGAGTGAGCTTCTCGGGTCAACATTGCATGCTTTGATCACTTTCCTAGCATTCTTCGTAGTAAAGAGAAACCATGTGTCTCACCCCAGGAGGGTGGAGACAGCAGCAGCCCCCACACCCCCCAGCAGCAGGGGTCAGTCACGGCTTCTTCTAGCTCTGCAGCAGTGCCACACAGGGATGAGCTTCTGGGAGAGCTGGCACTGGGTTTGAGACTCCCGTGCTGGCCTCCAGAATAAAAGAGTGACGTAGTCACATCCTGACAAGCCCTGGACTGTCTGGGATGGGGTGCTGGGGTCAGTGACCTGAGCACCTGAGGGCGGGGGACACGGTCCCCAATCTCAAACATTCAAGAAAGAAAAGCTCCACGTGCAGGGTGTTTAGTGGATAAAACAGAAGACCTATGCCACAGTCCCGCAGGCCTGAGCAGAACTGAGGCCAGGGCCGTCCACGTCGCAGGCACAGAAGCCCCCATGGCATGGCAGGTTTGGGGGTTCCTATGCCAGGAGTGGAGGCGTTCCCTCATGAGGACAAGGCACTCAGAAGCCAGTGACGACCACGTGGGGCTAGTGAGAGTGTGCCCAGTTTAGGTTCACAAATGTGCGCGAGGAAAAGACGAAAGAGAGCAGGTCCGCAGCTGTCCTCTGGAGACCAGGACCGCAGTGCTTCTGCCTCTAAGCCCGCGTGTTCCCACCCTAGTTACCCGGGATTTGGGGTGGTAAGCTTGAGGTTCCTAGACATTCTGTGTCTTCCGAGAAATCGGATTAACATTCTTATTTAGCCTTAGAGTTTGGGAAAAGTTTTGTTCCCTTCTTCGGGGAGCCTTCCTCTTACTGCCTAGAATTTAAGTAAAATGAATGACCTCCAGCTAGCTGGCAAGCCTGAAAAAAAACAGCCCGGCCCCGGCCCAAGCCCCAAGCCCACAGCTCAGTTCTGTGGTTTTCTCTTTCTCTTCTAGTGCATTGACAAAGCCAGAGACCTGCTAGATGCCGAGTTAACCGCTATGGCGGGAGAGAGCTACAGTCGGGCATATGGGGTGAGTGTCGAACGTTCTGCACGGGGTCGTTTTAGAGGCTCATTCCAGTTCTTTTTTCAGCGTGGCCGAGTGAGGACTCCCTGGCTGCTGGGAACATGCCTATGTATTCTGAGCAGATACCCTGTCACCAGAAGGAATGACTGAAATGAATCCCGGCTTTTGGATTGTTCGTGCGGTATTAAGTGGGAATGTGATTTGCTTCCATCAGGCCATGGTCTCTTGCCACATGCTCTCCGAGCTGGAGGAGGTCATCCAGTACAAGCTTGTCCCCGAGCGACGGGAGATCATCCGCCAGATCTGGTGGGAGAGACTGCAGGTAAGGCTGCTAGAAAGCCGGGGGTAGCCCGCCCGCCCTCCGCCCCCCGCCCCCACTCTCGCTCAGCACATGCTCCCTGCCTCCCCGCAGAGGCTGGGGTGGCGTTCGCCGCAAAGCACTCAGAGGCTGTGCGCCTCAGCCCTTCGCTGTGAGCCGGTGACCGGTTCTGTGGCCTCCTCTTACCCTTCTCTAGTAACACAAGAAAATGTCTGCAGTAAATGACGCTTACAGACAGCCTGTTGAGAACCGTAACCTCAGAATCAGTGGTTCTCAGCTTCAGCTGCCCGATAGGATGACCTGCCTGGATTTTTAAAATCTGGATCCACAGGCCACTTCCCAGACCAAATAAAACAGAATTTCTGGGGATAGACCCAGGTTCTATCTCTTCAGCTGCCCCATATACTTCCAGTATGTGGCCGACACAGAACCACTGTTCCAAATGCACTTGTTGGCCGCCTGCATCGGCTTCTCAAACGGGGTTGCCTAATGTTTCAGCCGACTAACCCCTGCCGTTTACAGTCCCTCCCGTCACAGACATGCACAGCCTCTCTTCAGCCGAAGTTTCCCTCACGGAGAAACTTCTCCAAGTCCTCCATCAGTGTTTTCCTTGTACATTCTGATCATTTGAGCATGAGGCGCAGTCAGTTCCAGGTCTGGGAGTCCGCAGTCTTAAGTGTTCTTGGAAAGGACAGTTCTCTCATTCCTTGAGTCGCTAGGAGGGCAAGTTCATTTGCAAAGGAGTAGAAAGCCCTCGCTGCTCCGGAAGCCGCTTGTCGCCTGTGCATCATAATCAGTGTCCTTGGTTTTACACTGTTCCTCTTGGCCCATCCACACCTACTTCCAAATTCTGTCTCCGGGCCAGTCAGGGTCTGTGGTTCCAGGCCCCTCAGTAGGCTGTGACAAGACCTTTTCACTGCAGGCTGCGTTCCTGTCTGGGAAGCTCAGGGCACATTCCACTGGCAAGGAAAGATCAGCGGGCAAAGGGCGTGTGTGAATGTAGTCGTTTGTGCTCTGAAGTAAGCACATGTGGTTCTTTCATATGTTTTATTAGCAATTATGAAATGCCCAGTGAATGTTTTGATGGAAAATTGTCAGTTGGACACCAGAAGAGAATTACACAAAGCAAGCATTTCCCACCTGACTTGTACACACACACACACACACACACACCACCTTTTTTTTTAAGTGCCCGTAATCGGTTGAAGAGTTTCCAAATCAGAGATCTGATGAGTC
Organism: Mustela nivalis; assembly: GCF_964662115.1. Lineage (NCBI taxonomy): Eukaryota > Metazoa > Chordata > Mammalia > Carnivora > Mustelidae > Mustela > Mustela nivalis. The sequence goes on along the minus strand of NC_139029.1, from coordinate 7,257,997 downwards.
TTCTGCCATTCTAACAAGGGAGGCTTTATCCAAATAGAGGCCCAGAGGGGAGTGGAATAAACACGTCTTGGGGAAGGGAAACACGTGTTTAACTTCACCATCTCCAAGACACTGTCGGCATCTCAGGCCTTTGTGACTTTCCCACCTTGAGACAACAAGATGCTTTTTGGCTTACAAGGAGCCAGATTATTTCAGCATCTGGAAGAAACTAGCAGATGGTGAGAAGATCCCAAAACAGTCACTCAATGTACTTTTTCCTGTTTTCATAACTTTCCTAATCGCTGTTGTCACACTTAATGGGATGGAAAGATATGGTCCAAGACCTGAAAATAAAGCATTAAGTTTGTGGTACAAACTTGGCTCTCGTGGGTAGCTTACTGTCCCAAGTGCTCCATGAGCCACCTCTATTGGAGAATGGCCATTTTGTGGTCAAGTCACTGAAGCTGAAATCCCCTGCCAGAGTCTCCCCTGGGGCAATTTGAGGGGTCAGCCTGACTTGCCTTAGGTTCTTAGTTCAGGCTCCCACTGGATCCTGTCATATTTAAAAGCCTGCAACCATTGTTGCTAGACGGTCAGACTCACCTCCGTGAAGGATGGCTCCTTTAGTTCCATTTGTCTCTCAAAGGGACAGATTTGCCCACAGAGGGACAAGCCCTGCTCCCCGGGTGGTTTGTCTCTGAGTCTGACTTCTTAGAGCGAAGGTGGAGGAGAGGTCCACTTACCGCCAGAAGTCTTCGATAGAAAATTACTTACCCCTTCTAATAACATCGAATTCCCTCTATTTTTTAATTAAAAAGAATTTATATGTATGAGTGAATGAGGCACTTTTCCTTCTATATGCAGTTTTTGATCAGAGACCAGTGAAAATGAAGCAGAAGGAATCTCGGCTAGTCTTCGTGCAGGTTTAGGCGTTAATAACTTCAAGACTGACGATGCCACTGCTCACAGGCAGCGTCGTTTAAGAATTTACTTAAACTTCTCTTATGCTTAATTCATCTTCCAAATTTTGAATGATCCATTTTTTCTAGATATTTTTAAGTAATCTCTATAGCCAACATGGGGCTCGAACTCAACTCTGAGATCAGAAGTCCATGTCCCATCGACTGAGCCCCAGAGAAGCTGAAGCAAAAAAAAATACAAAGTTAAAAATGCATTATTGGGGCACCTGGTGACTCAGTTAAGTGTCTGCCTTTGGTGCAAGTCCTGATCACGGTGTGTCAGGGTCAAACCCCACATCAGGCTCCCTGCTCAGCCAGGAGTCTGTTCTCCCTCTGCCTCTCAGCCCACTTGTGCTCACTCTCTCACTCCCTCAAATAAATAAAAGCTGTATCAAAAAAAGAAGACTGGCTTTTTTTTTTTTAAAAATGCATTATTTATACTCCAGAAAAGAAATTTAAAAGGTTTAATTCATGTCGTCCTCATCACAGCCCTATAAAGTTGGTACTATCTTTACCTCATTTTAGCGGTTAAGTAACGTGTGCCGCGTCCCACATATGGAAGGTGGCAGGGCCAGGACTCGAGCACCAGACCTGTTACTCTCCTGACCCTTGGATTTGAGAGTTTCCTAAGAAGTGTTTTTCTTCACAGCACCTGTCTCTTGAGAAAGCTGAGGTTGTAAAAATGAATTTCTTTGTTGGTTCGAGGCAAGTCTTTCTGTTGCTTGTTGGGGGTTAAAGCTATAGCAGAGGACATGCCTGATTCTCCCTCCCGAATGTTCCAGGGCTGCCAGCGCATCGTGGAGGACTGGCAGAAGATCCTGATGGTGCGGTCACTTGTGGTCAGCCCTCATGAGGACATGAGGACCTGGCTCAAGTATGCCAGCCTGTGTGGGAAGAGCGGCAGGCTGGTGAGTGACCCCCGCACAGGGTGTGGTGGGAGGCTGGGGACGGAACGGCGCTCCTGGCCCCGTCCTGTTTATAACCCGGCCTGTCTTGTTTTTAAGGCCCTTGCTCATAAAACCTTAGTGTTGCTCCTGGGAGTGGATCCATCTCGGCAACTGGACCATCCTCTGCCAACAGTTCACCCTCAGGTGACCTACGCCTACATGAAAAACATGTGGAAGAGCGCTCGCAAGGTCTGTATCCAAACCCACGCGGCGGCAGACCGCGCGTCCCGAGCGCCCACTACCCGGCCTCTCGCCACCTCGGGGCCCAAAAGGGAGCAGCACCCAAAGCGCCATGTTGGGTTTTGCTCCTGTTAGGAAGCTGTTTGGCCCGATTTTCAGAGTGAATTGTATCCGAGGGCCTCCTGGATGCCATTGATGGAACTGCTGCGTGAGGTCACGGTTGTATTTCTTAGCAGAGTATGCAGGGAACATAGAAAGGGCACGATATCTGCCCCCTTCTCCCCCCCGCCTCCCAAGAAAAGGTGGGCTGTTCAGTACCCAAAAGGCAGCATATTTGTGAAAACACAGACTGGACATTTCACAAGACCACTTTGGTTTTTCCAACTTCTCGTCTCCTTCCCAGTCATCAGCTGAGATCCAGAAGCAGCAACACCCAGAGTGTCGGGCTGCATCCAGTAGGGAGCGTCTACTTGGAGCCGGCATAGAATTCCTCTTCCTTTGTTTACAGACAGGTCCTCCCCGACAAGGAAATAGCTGTGGCTCCCAGGGGGCGGGGGTGGAGGGGGGGAGATGTTGGTTTTATTTTTTGAAATGATCTCCCTGGATGGTGGTGATGATTAACAAAACGCTGGCCCTGGAGGCAAAATCAGCACCTGCTCTGGCTCCTTGTGCCGCTGACCAAACAGAGGGAGTGTCCTAGCCCTCCTCTCCCCACTGTGGCCCGAGGCAAGGCCTGCCAGGAGAAAGGAGCGCGGAGCCACCCGTGCAGCCGAGGCTGTAGAAGGCACGCCAAAGGAAACCCGGGACAGTGTCTCCAGATTGACTTCTTTCTGGGTGGCTGACTCTGGGACTGCAAAAGCGTCCCACAGTGGGATCGGGAACCCTGCACCCCAGCGCTGGGTTTTCAACAGGGGTTCACTTTAGTAGGAATGGCCAAACTCCGTTGCCCACGTGCATCGTTTGGGGTCTTGTTTTCTTTTTGTTGTTTTTGGGAGTTTGGTTTGGTCTGGTTGTAAGTCTCTGCAAACTTCCCGGGTCAGAGCACTTCTCATGCAAAGTCCAACCTTCCTCCAGGCAAATGAGAAAAACAGAAGGTGCTGGATCTGAGCTTGGTCTGGTTTCCTTCCTGGGTACAGAGTCCAAGTGTTTGAAAGTCCTGCTGAAGGCAGGCAGCAAGGGCCTCTTGGCTAATGTCTCAACCAGGGAGTGGCTCCTTTCAACAAATGACCACAGCCCAACCTCTCTACACATTACCGCCTCTTCTCAGAGCCCAGCCTCCGATGGGAAGCCAGGAAACGACAGGCGTTAGAAATCCAGAAACCTCTTTGAAGTCAGGTGCTTGGACTTCAAGCCCAGACCAAGGGCTGTCCCATCTTCACAGGTGCTCAGAGAACCATCTACGTAATAATCGCACTACTGAGCAAGCCCCTTTTCCTCTCTGAACTTGACTTTCCTCCACTACAGACAATTCGGTAAGCCTTGTATCCTGCCTTGAGTAAGGCAGGTAAGAGAGTTTGAGAAAAGCAGAGCCTGCAGGAAGGCGTCAGGCCCAAGGGGTATGTCCCATGTTTTCCTAGACAAGCCACTTCCCACAATCTAGAGACAGGCTAGTCTTTCCGTGAAACCTCACCAAGCTGAGGACATGGGTCTTGCTCGCCAACCGGGCGTACGACGCGCAGCTGAAACTCTGTGCCCAAGAGAAACCCTTCCTCTGATCGCCCAGTCCTTCATCTATAAGAGAGAAACAATCCATTTTTCCCTCCTCACTTCCCAGAGGTGGAGAAAAGAGCGTATTTTAGAAGAACACTTTGAATTCCTTCAAAATAAGTGGTCTCCACCCCATGCAGTAGAAGGATATCAATTCTCCGGTGCTGGATAGATTTACTTAATACTGAGCTTCAAATCCGAACTACTATGCAGCCCTCCCTGGTTTGGGCAGTTTATTTTTTGTTCAGCGCTTGGCTGAGTCTCCTGAAAGGAAAGTAAGCTGTGTGCCTGGACTGCCCGCGACGCGGAGCGTGTGGGCTCCGAGCAGCCTTGGCATCCCAGCTCCTGCTTCACTCGGTCCTCACAAGCTTGACGGGCACCCGCTCCGCACAGCGGCTTACCAGTCGCCCTTCTCGGGCTGGATCTTTCCAGTGCTGTCTCTCCCTTCTTCCTTTCCTTCTTAATCAGCTGTAAGTCTGCTCAGTGCAGTTCTCGTAGAGGAAAAAACTACAGAAACATCTATCACTTCTCAGGGGCGGGCTGCTAATGTAGTTCATTTTTCAAAGCCAGGGTGAGTAATGGAACCCCGTGAAGGCAGCTGTCTGGGTGGGGGGTTGGGGGGACAGGTGTCTTGTTAACTGTCAGAACATCTGCCTGTCGCCCTGTCCCCGTGTGCGGATTAGCTGCCTGACGAATTGTTAGTCTCATCATGCTGGCTCTGGGGTGAGCCATGTCTGTTGATGCTAATTAATTCCTTATGTTGAAACGTGTCTGAGGTTGGTTCTGGCCTCCAAGCCATGAGTTGTACTTTCCTTGAAGACGGTCGCGACTGACAGGTTTCCGTGGAAGGGGACCACTCTGACCTTATTTATTTGAAATGTTGATCCCCCCCCATTTCCTTCTGCAGCAAAGAACACATCGCCTCTTTCTCACTCTCTCGCATACCGTCCCCCTCCCACCGTCGTGGTGGACTTTCATTCCACCATTTTTTCCACTGGAGCTTTTCATGTCTGTATGCTCTGTCTCACCTGTGAAGCCCTTTAAAAATAGTGGGGACCCCACTTACCAGGATGCTGGCGTGAGTGGACCTGGGGCTTCTAGAGATGGCTGGAACCTTAGCCCCAGATCTCTGACTCTGTGTCTCTGCCCTTCCCTCTTTCAGCTCCCTGTTCCTAACCCACGTGGTTCTGCTCACTTTGTGTCAGGTCCCATAGTGTAGACAGATGGAAAGGCTTGAGGATGCTGTGAAGGTTTCGCTCCTAAGCCACCCCGTTCACCTAGACGTCTGTCTGCTCAGCCAGCGTCCTCCCCCCTGCCCCTGCTTCGCTCGGACGGACGGATGAGGGCCTTCACCCCGTGTCTGTGCTCTTATTTGGGTACTGAGGGTTCTGTCGGACCTTTAAAACTATAGTTTGGGCTCTGCTGGAGTGTCCAAGGTACTTAGAGTTCTAAACAAGTACGCAAGTTTTATAGGCCCAAAAACAATCCCCCAAGGAGCCTGGTTTCCCCCCTGTGTGTTGCTAGGAAGTAAGCAGTCGTTTCACATTTCTTCCTATAGATTGTTATTTCGGGGTAATCAGGCAAGGAGCTTATCAAAATAGCAGTACAGCTAGCCAAGGAGAGCTGCAGCTTGAGTTGGGAAAGTATGAGTCTTCTTGAAAAGCCCAACCATCTCCCAGTGCCATGCCCTGGGGCACCTGTTCTAGGGCACCCTTGCCCTGTGCTCCAGGGTGCTCCCCTGGGAGTGAGGGCCGGCTCACGGGCTCTTCAGATGATCGGGGGTTCTCTCTCGTGAGGCCAGGCCGAATGCTGAGCGGCTCCCGTGCTCTTGTCTTGTGCAGATCGACGCCTTCCAGCACATGCAGCACTTCGTGCAGACCATGCAGCAGCAGGCCCAGCACGCCATCGCCACCGAGGACCAGCAGCACAAGCAGGAGCTGCACAAGCTCATGGCCCGGTGAGGGGTCCCCGCTGGCCCGAGCCGGTCGCGCTCCCATCTCCCTCCGCCCCAGCAGCCTCTGCAGCGTGCCAGGAACGCTCAAGGCTCCCTGGGCAGCGAGCTCCCAACTCTGCTTTCGCCTTTTGCAGTAGGAACCCCGGGCAGCCATCAGATCGTGCTGAGCTAGGGCCTCTGCTGCTCTCTGCCCAGGACTGAGCTCCAGGGCATCCAGGTGCTGCTGCCTTCCTGGTGTCTGGCCTGAGAGTCAGACCCCTTGGTGGCCAATGCCAGCTCTGCTGCTGCTCTGATGTGTGACTCTGGATGGGTCACTTAACCACTCTGTGCCTCACTTTCCTCATCCTATGAAAAGGGGATGCTGAGGGCTCCTGTTGCTTGGGGTGGTAGAAGGTAGTATGAGGGTTAATAGAATAAACACGTGAGAAGGTAGTATGAGGGTTAATAGAATAAACACGTGAACCGTTCAGAGCAGTACCTGGGAGAGAGTAGCGATCAGTAAACGTGGGCTGTTATTGTTCTCATGGTAAATACGATCTGTTATAAATGATACAAATCATTATAACATATAACATGGTGCGTGACACAATATAATATGTTGAAACGTAGAAGGTAGTATGAGGGTTAATAGAATAAACACGTGAACCGTTTAGAGCAGTACCTGGGAGAGAGTAGCGATCAGTAAACGTGGGCTGTTATTGTTCTCATGGTAAATATGATCTGTTATAAATGATACAAATCATTATAACATATAACATGGTGCGTGATACAATATAATATGTTGATACGTAGTTTGTCATTTATTATAAACTGAGGAGAAGGCAGAAATGAGGGAGGGGAAGCCGGTAGCATGCAAGAGGAAGAGCTACTCAGCAGCCAACACCCCCACCAAAAACTAAAATCGGGGCAGGCAGGTCCGTATAGACCTACCCTGTAGCAGGTACTGGTCAACGCTGGCATTGAAACATGGGTCAAGGAGAAGAGCTGATACATTCAAAATGCACCCCTCAAGCCGGTTTCTTCCCTCCTGTGTGGTCGAGAGCCCTGTGTTTCCATCCCGTTGCTTCCCGGCCGCAAGTGTAGATGTGCTCCGCCGATGAAATGGGCCGTTCTCCTTACTGGGAGGCGGGGGGAGCTAGCATGTGCGCGTAGCGGCATGGGGTCGTTTCTCTGTCCCCAGGTGTTTCCTCAAGCTCGGGGAGTGGCAGCTGAACCTGCAGGGCATCAACGAGAGCACCATCCCCAAGGTGCTGCAGTACTACAGCGCAGCCACGGAGCACGACCGCAGCTGGTACAAGGTAGCCCCACCCCACCCCCCGGGGGGACCCCGCCCCTCCCAGCCTTGCTGGTTCCCATCTGGGCTGGGGATTCACCTGTTCGAACACCAGGAGCCAGTTTGTCAGAGCCCCCATACGGGCTTCACTGTACAAGAAGATAGATAGAGTCTTATTGGAGAAACACTTTATCACGCTGTTATTCTGCGTGCGGCATGGGGGAATGCTGTTGTCTTCTAGACGCTAAGCTGAATGTTTGCCCACGAGCATCTGGACGCACGGTTAATCTCTGGAACTTTATCTTCCCTTGGGTCATCTGTTCCTACCCGGCTTCTTCCTGATTTCCATCCCTGCCTGCTCCGCCTCTAAGAAATTCACTTTCTCTGTTTTTATTGGAAAGCTCTGGGTAACATCCTGTTATGGCATAGGGAACTTTTCAGGAAGATAAACAGAATTAGGAAATGTATCAAAGATGTGGTTGAGTGGGAGAGGAGGGGTTTGGGGGAGAGCACGTAGCCTTAGTTTTTAGGTCTTCCCTGAGGGACCTACCTCCCGGTAATAGCTGCTTGGTACACCAGACGCTATTGATTTCTTTCCAGCATTTCCTTAACTTGCTAATACTTTGTGCATTAACCCCTCTGAGATCAAAACATATATCTGAAGACACAGAACAGTACAGTAAAAATTGTACCCTGATTGAAGCATGCTTCATTCTGATCGGAAAAATCCCTGTTTCGTGGCGGCAGCAATAATTACTCTATCTAGGTCAGCCCCAGTTCTAGGCTGGAAAAATAGACCGGATAAACTCTGGATTAGCTAGAACCTTACCAGCTGGAAGTGTCTCCTAACCAGGTTACTTTCCTTCCCTCACATTCTAGAAAATAAACAAATCACAAGGGGAAAAAAATTGGTTCCAGGAATTTCAGGCTTTCCTTTATATGGGTCCTTTTGGGTTTATGCTGTCTTACTATAATGGTGCGGTCTTGTGTGTGTGCAGAGACTGTTTCCGTCTTGCTCACTCTGTCTCCTGGTTCCACGCCTGGCACAGAGTGGGTAAAACAGAGCTACTGAATAAATGAAAGTGTGAGGACACAGGCTGGGTCAGTGCAGAATCGTGACTCATCAAATAAAGGTCGGTTATGATCGACCTACTCTGCGTAGGTAAAAAAATGGACTCATTTATGTTAAAGAAAGATTTTAGCAAAGGATGCAAAGGAATTTCCCGATTATCCAGAAAGTATATCCCTTGCAGGATTTAGTTCTCCCATCACTGCAAACTCGCGAGGCCCCAGATCAGGGTGTGCCTCGTGCAGACACGAGGCGGTGCTGCACCACAGGTCACCGCAGCTCTAAACCACAGAGCGTGGGTGGTTCCTCCTTTACCAAAATAAGCACCAAAGACTTCTCCCAGCAAACAGTCGGTGGACATTGGTTTTCTGACAGGCCACACACGAGCCAGGTGGGAGAGCTGGGCAGATGAGCGGCATTTCCCCCATGGCGTGTTCCTCTTGATGTGCTCCCTTTCCCACTGACCTGGGACCTGGTTAAGACTTTCACCATCACGCCCCTACACGTGTGCTCTCGTAAATGATGGAATCTTTAAAACCTAGAATGAAACGGGACCTCCTTGGCCTGATACGTTAGCCCGTCCACAATCTGACCCCGCCCTTTGCTAACGTTCCGCCTACTGCTGTCCGTCACCGACTAGGCGCCGGTCGGATCTGTTTGTTTCTTATGAACTGCCCTGTGCTGGCCACCCTGCATCCTCGTCCCTGAGCTCCCCAGGCTGGGAGGTCCCTGTTGTTGTCCTCTTGTCCCTGCTTTGCCCATCGAGGGCTGCTCTTCAGCCCCTAGCCCAGAAACCTGCCTCCACGAAGCCTTCCCCGACCCTGGCCGGCCTGTTGTCTGCCTCTCATCGCTCCCTCACGTTTGCCTGTCCTCGGGTTGCTGGGCGCCCACCAGACCAGGAGGCCCCTGAGACAAGGACCTGGCTCGCTGCTCTTCGGACTCTCCTCCCCTCCCCCCCAACCCCCCGCGGCCCTCACCACGGTCCTGCCACAGTAATGAAGGAATCAGGCTGAATCTGGTAAAAGGCCCACTCCTGAGTGTTTTTGGTGAAGTTTTATTCTGCTGGCCACTGAAAAGGAAGGGCAGGCCCAGCGCCCTGCCTCAGCTTTGGCCTCACACTCCGCTAAGGCCTTGGCGCTCAGGCCTCCTCCTCCTTGGCTCTCACCCCACGCAGGCCTGGCACGCGTGGGCAGTGATGAACTTTGAAGCCGTGCTGCACTACAAGCATCAGAACCAAGCCCGTGACGAGAAGAAGAAGCTGCGGCATGCCAGCGGGGCCAACATCACCAGCACGACCACCGCCGCCACCACCGCGGCCACGGCCACCGCCACCGCCACCAGCACCGAGGGCAGCAACAGTGAGAGCGAGGCCGAGAGCACCGAGAACAGCCCCACCCCGTCTCCTCTGCAGAAGAAGGTCACTGAGGTACTGTCTCTTCCTCCCCCAGCGAGGGCTGAGCCTGGCACCGGGTGCTCCGAGGAGTGGGGGTTGGCGGCACACGGAGGGTCCCGGGTTTTGCTCTGAAGGGAGAGGAAGCTGGGTGGTGTGGCTTATTTGCCAGCCGGCAGTGTTCGAGCCCGTGTTTGTGTTGGAGGCCCTGCCTTAGCCCCCAAGCCGGAGACTGAGTTTCTAGTCATCCTTCCCACGAGAATGAGCTCATCCCCTTAAAGCCTGCACCTGGCCGTGTGGGTGGCCGCGCGGGTGGCCGTGCACATCTGCAGGTCCGCTTGAGGACAGGCCGGCGGGATCCATCCTCTGCTTTTTCCTCTCCGCCCACCGCCCCGTCCCACCTCCTCCCGTCTGGCTGTCCTTTCAGAGTGCATGGGGGCAGCTGGCAGGCCCAGAGAGCGGCGTGTTCCTTCTCAGCCCGCTCTCCCTGCCACCCCTGTTTAAGAACCCACCATTAGTCCGAGGTGATAGCGACTGTGACACAGTCGGCATTTCCTGAGTGCTTGCTGTGAGCCAGTACTCATCGAGAGGCTTCTCCTGCACTAACTAATTTAACCTCATAACCTCTTTGAGTCAGGTACTGTTCGTGTGCTGTGAGGCCCCTTTTACGGAAGAGAAACTAAACCAAGAGCGTCCATTAACATGCGTGTGTTCCAACAGGATTTGTCCAAAACCCTCCTGATGTACACCGTCCCTGCCGTCCAGGGCTTCTTCCGTTCCATCTCCTTGTCACGAGGCAACAACCTCCAGGACACACTGAGGTATCAGAGCGGGCAGGGCCCCTGATGGGCCGTGTGCACAGCAGGACACGGAATTACTCGGAACGTCCTCCTTCCCCACCCTGATGAGCATGTCCAAGAAGAAGGCTGACCGGCCTCCACCTGCCCACGCCGGGGAGGAGGCGTGGCCTGAGAAGGCTGCGCGCGCACTCCGGCAGGGAGGGAGACGCAGAGCTGTTTGTGGCCGCAGTGCTGAAAGCCCCCCAGCTTTTTTTTTTTTTTTTTTTTTAAGATTTTATTTGTTTAAAAAAAAAAGATTTTATTTGTTTGAGAGATAGAGAGAAGGCATGGGGGAGAGGCAGAGGGAGAAGCAGGCTCCCCACTGAGCAGGGAGCCCAACATGGGGTTGATGTCAGGATCCTGAGATCATGACCTGAGCCAAAGCCAGATGCTTAACTGACTGAGCGACCCAGGTGCCTCGCCTCAGCTTCGAGACGCCACTTAGAGTGGCCGAGACAAATGGCCCAGACCGGCCAGTCCAGAGGCTGTGGGTGACAGGGGCACCTGAGTCCTGCATTTACGCTGTTGCCGCTGGGCTCCAGGTGACTTTCTGTGTGTGCGAAGATAATCCATAGGTTGTCCTGGGCTCCTCCGTTAGATCTCTGAGCTTAGATGATGCTGAGCCCTCTACATTATCTGGAATAAAATAAGCATTTACTTGGGATGCCCCTCCTGGTGTTGACCCAAGTATTCCACTTGATATTAGCCAAAAGGGCAAGAAGAGATTGACCCAAGTATTAATAACCATCACCAACCACACACCCTTCCCGGGTGGTCCCCGAGACCAGACACTGTAGAACCACTGATTTGAGGCCCTGCCAATTATTCTTTTTTTTTTTTTAAAGAGTTACTTATTTTAGAGAGAGAAAGTATGAATGAGGGGAGAGAGGGAATGCTCAAGCAGACCCCCACTGAGCGCAGAGCCCGATGTGGGGCCTGATCCCAGGACCCTGAGATCATGACCTGAGCCGAAATCAAGAGTCGGGCACAACTGACTGAGCCACCCAGGCGCCCCTTTGCCCATTATTCTTTTCTCAAGAGTCTTAAAGATTACAAAAATAAAAAAACAAAAACTGGGAAACTCGATTTTCTGTGATTTTCTTATTTGTCTTTTCCAGAGTCCTCACCTTATGGTTTGACTATGGTCACTGGCCAGATGTAAATGAAGCCTTAGTGGAGGGGGTGAAAGCAATCCAGATCGACACTTGGTTACAGGTAAGGCGGGCTCAGGTCTCCCTCCTGCTCTGTCTCCTCCTGGGATCATGCGGTGATCAGTGACAGCAGTAAAGGATGGGGGATGGGTCCCAAGGTCGACACTCCATATTGTCTTTAGTTTCTCCCAGAGAACTGAAGGGAGTGAACTCTTTCAGAGTTCCACAGCATCTGCCACAGCAGGTTTCGAGAGCTGGTCACTGCCCAGAATAACAAGTAGTTGTTTCTGCCCCTCACGCGCTGTGCACCGTGTCTCTCTGAATCCAGGTCATACCGCAGCTCATCGCGAGAATCGATACGCCCAGGCCCTTGGTGGGCCGCCTCATTCACCAGCTTCTCACAGACATTGGCCGGTACCACCCCCAGGTACGTGGGCCCCCGGGCAGTTCCTCCTTGAACCGTGGACCTTTCGATCTGGATCCCGGCCTTTCCTAAAGCTGCTGTAGGGGCATAAGGCAGGAACTGGGAGCCAGGCATCCCCTCTGTCCGGCTGGCAGGCCCAGGCCCAGGGGCCTTCCTGAAGGGCCTTCTTCCCCTCATCTGAGTGATGGACTCGAATCAGTGTCAGCAGCGTCCTCTCCGTCTCTCACATCTTCCGGAAAGTCCGAGTTTGTGAGTGTTCCCTCCGTGTCTGCCGCAGGCCCTCATCTACCCCCTGACCGTGGCCTCTAAGTCCACCACGACGGCCCGCCACAACGCAGCCAACAAGATCCTGAAGAACATGTGCGAGCACAGTAACACCCTGGTCCAGCAGGCCATGATGGTGAGTCCGGCCCGCGCCGGTGCTGCCGGCAGGACGACCTGCGGTCTCTCCCTTTCAGTCAGCCTTTCAGTCAGTCAGCTCATCCTCGCTGCCTCTCGCTTGCCCCCTTTGGTCCAGGTGAGCGAGGAGCTCATCCGCGTGGCCATCCTCTGGCACGAGATGTGGCACGAAGGCCTGGAAGAGGCCTCCCGTTTGTACTTCGGGGAGAGGAACGTGAAGGGCATGTTCGAGGTGCTGGAGCCCCTGCACGCCATGATGGAGCGAGGCCCCCAGACTCTGAAGGAGACATCTTTTAATCAGGTACGGCGTGACATGACCCAAAGCCTTTACCCAGACCCCTTTCCCTCTGGCCTTCCTCCTGACGTGACTAGAACATATTCTGACGGAGGCCACGGGATATAGAAATACCAGCAATTTGATTGTCATGAACTTCTAAGAACTCAGGAGAACTGGAAACCATGAGATCCTTGCTGAGCTCATCTTGCCTCGCCTGCCTTTGCCCAGAAGCCGTCCCAGGACGGGGCCTCCCCACTGCCCTGCTGAGCCCTGTGAAGGGCCACAGCCGTCCAGCCGTCACGTGCGGCTGAGCAGTTGTGCCATCTGCTTGGGGCTTCAGCACGGGGCATAGTCCACACCTGACGGCTCACAGACGTGCCCTGCTTCCCCGTCCAGGCATATGGTCGAGACCTAATGGAGGCGCAAGAGTGGTGCAGGAAGTACATGAAATCCGGGAACGTCAAGGACCTCACCCAAGCCTGGGATCTCTATTATCACGTGTTCAGACGGATCTCTAAGCAGCTGCCCCAGGTAGGATCTTTGGGCTCTAGCGGCGTTCACCATCATCATCCCTTAGGTTTTCCTTTTTGTGAACGTTCTGACGCTAACTCTAAAGCCTCTGGTTTTACTTTTATTTGCAAATTCTAGGACAAGTCATTGCCGTTAGCAATCTATTAAAAAAATACCCAAATTACATGTAAGCCCTTCCCCGGCGGCAGCCAGCTGACCCCTGTGGCACTTGTTCACAGCTCACCTCTCTAGAGCTGCAGTATGTGTCCCCCAAACTTCTGATGTGCCGGGACCTCGAACTGGCCGTGCCCGGAACGTACGACCCCAACCAGCCGATCATTCGCATTCAGTCCATCGCGCCGTCCCTGCAGGTCATCACCTCCAAGCAGAGGCCCCGGAAGCTGACGCTCATGGGTAAGGACGCCTGCGCTCCTGCCTCCTGCGGCCCCCCCAATCCTGGCCGAACCCCTCCCCTTTTCTGAGGTCTCCGCTCCCCGTTCACACCACTCCTCTTCCCATGCGGCCTCTCTCCCTGGCTCATGGAGAGAGAAACAGAGCACAAGCAGGTTCCCCGTCACATCGCCCCCAGGACTCCTCGTCTGTTCACACTGTTGCGGTGCTCGCAGGAGGCCTGAGCGCCCTGCAGAGCAGGCGGAGGGAGCCACAGAGGTGTGCGGCGTGGGCATGGGGGGAGGCAGGTGGCTGCAGGGGACTGACAGGGCCAACAGAGGGGCATCTGGGGGCGGGTGTGGTAGGTGACCAGCAGGGCCGAAGAAAGGGCTCCTGAGCTCTCGAATGTTCTCCTTCACCATCATGGTCTCTCTCCGTGGGAAATGACTATGTAAAAGGAACAAACTGACGTGGAAATGAGTTCTCACAGTGAGCTCTGTGGCCTACCTGGGGTGGCTACGGGAGGCCCGGATGCTCTGACGGCCCCCTAAGGGTTCTCACTTTCAGTACAGCTCATGCTTTTTAATGCAGTAGTTACTCACCAGCCCAGTTCGTCGTGGTTCCCAGGAGATCATCTCTCCGTGGGCTGGCGTCTCCTGATACTCAAACCATGGGTCAGTCAGGCTCTCCACAGTATTTCATGAGAGACTTGAATGAAGGACCTGTTTCCTTCTGTGAGCAGAGTCAAGAGAGCCAACAGTGAGAAGCTATGACTCACCCCACCCTCCAGACCCGAGAGGGCAAGGAGCCCATTGAGAACACATAACCTAGAAAGAGAGGCCATCCACCACTGGAGCTGTAGCCCAGGGGGAGGAACACTGGAAACTTCTAGAACTGGAGCCTGGACCATTGTCAGGAGCAAACCCTTTGGCCTCTCCCTCTTCCCACCCTCTGATTTCCCTCCTGCCAGTGCCCCCATTGGCCAAGCCCAACTGGGAGCTGAGGTGATACAGTTCCCAGGAGTCAGGCTTCATGGGCCCAATCCAGACAGCAGGGCGGAGAGTGGTTGTGGGGGAGCACGCAGAACGACCATCCCTGCGGAATCGGTCCTGATCTCCAAAGACAGCTGTTTTTAATTTTATTTATTTTTAATTTGACCAGCATTTCATTGGGGGACGATCAAAAGCGGTGCCATTCTTTTCAGGAGTTCTAGGGTACTCTATGTTTGTGTGCAAGTGGGGCTGGGTAGGGTACACGTAGGAGCTTGGGGATACAGGGCTGGTCTGTGCTAACAGCTCCCACCATTCCCACAGGCAGCAACGGGCATGAGTTTGTTTTCCTCCTGAAGGGCCACGAAGACCTGCGGCAGGACGAACGAGTGATGCAGCTCTTCGGCCTGGTCAACACCCTTCTGGCCAACGACCCGACGTCTCTTCGCAAGAACCTCAGGTAGTCAGGACGCGGTGGTGGGGGCTGGGGGGAGTAGTGGCACGGCGGCGACATGACGGGTCATCTGGGCTTTCCTTACATCCCTCCCATGTGGTCGTGTCCCTCCACGAAAGCAGTTCTAGACATAGCATACCTGGCAGGAAGTCGTCAGTATCCAAGGCGTTGAACACAGCAAAGAGCTGTCTCTACGCTTGCATGCTTTGAAGGGAAACACCTGTAACAACCACCAGAGGGTCCAGAATGGAACAGCCCGTGGCCATTAGACTAGAGACGCTGCACGGCCTGTGTGTTTACCATGCCCGGCCGCCCCGCTCTCTTCCCCATTCCATTAAGAACGTGGATATTAAGTTGGAGGGGTGGGCGTGGGGGGCGTTCAGCCTGCTCCCCTGTGTTGTGCGGGGGTCGGAGGCTGACTCTGCTTACGTCCGATAACCAACCCTGCCTTCCGGGGGCGCCAGCATCCAGAGATACGCCGTCATCCCCTTATCCACCAACTCGGGCCTCATCGGCTGGGTCCCGCACTGCGACACGCTGCACGCCCTCATCCGGGACTACAGAGAGAAGAAGAAGATCCTCCTCAACATCGAGCATCGCATCATGTTGCGGGTACGTGGTGAGGCCTTCACGGCCTTGACGTCACTCGCCAGTCAGGAACTCTGCAGAGCTGCTCTTCTCGTCCTTCTGTGTGTGTGCGGAAAGTCCGTGTCACCGGAAAATCTGGTTGGGAGACAAAGCGAGTCCTAACGCAGATTACCTCTAAGGAACAGGACCGTAGAGCCCAGAAATCAGGTGTCCAGCCTTCTAGGTGAGACAGGATGGTATTGTTGATCAGGGGATCAGCTGATGGGGACGGGACACGGGCCACCCAGGGAGATGATGGCAGTAGAGGCGCAAGTAGTAAGAGATCCGGCACCCAAAACTGCGATGCCTCCCGCGCTCTCCTTTGCGCCAGCAGACTTAAGCTCAGGTGGGACCTGACATCTCACCCTTGAGCCCTGGCGTTCCCAAGGTCACCCGGTTCTATTGGCCACACCCTCCCCACCCCCACCCCGCACTGTTCTTATCTCCTTTGGGCTGGTGTGGTGAGATCAGAACCCAGCTCTGCCCGGGCCCAGAGCCTGATGTCCCCCTGGATTGAAGCTACCAGTCCAGGGCCGCTCGCAGAGCGCTTGTGTCCCCATGCAGATGGCTCCGGACTACGATCACCTGACACTGATGCAGAAGGTGGAGGTGTTCGAGCACGCCGTCAACAACACCGCCGGCGACGACCTGGCCAAGCTGCTGTGGCTCAAAAGCCCCAGCTCCGAGGTACGAGCCGGGCTCCTCGCACCGGCGCTGCTTTCTGGTCTGTTCACCTGCACCCGGTGGACTCGTCTTCGGGGCGACCAGCTGTGCACTGTGCACCGTCTTTTGTTACTGAGATTACCTGGGCGAGCCGTGCCGTTCAGCGGATACGGATTTAGTAATTTTGTGTTTCTCCCATTTCTTGCGATAGCATTTGAGCTGTGTTTATAAGAAGGATATTAACCCTATTTCGTATGTCAGAAATTTCCTGCTTATTTGGTTTTTTAATTTTTGTTCTGGTATGTTCCTTGGTTTGGGATTTTTGTTTTGTTTTTGATGTGTAGACACTTTTAAAAGTTGGAAGTTACCGGATTTTTATCCTTTTTTTTGAAGTTTCTACCTTCAGCTTTATATTGGAAAGGCCCTCTCTGCCTCAAGATTGTGTATCTTTTCTACATTCATTTACTTGTACTGATTATAAAACTTGTTTTTCCATTTAAATCCTCAACCCAATTCGGAATTTAAGATTAAAGATTCAGATTTTACTTTTTTGAGATGATTAGCCAACACCACAGTATTTACTAAATGATCCTTCCTTTTCCTACTGTTTGAGAAAGTCCATTTTTATTATACAAAAAGCTATTCTCTGCCATTGGATTTCTTTCTGGGGCTTCTGTTTTATTTCATTGATCTCTCTAAAACCTATTTCTCTTCAAGTACCATACTATTAATACAACTGTGGTTTTTTGTTTTGTTTTGTTTAAGATTTTATTTATTTATTTGACAGACAGAGATCACAAGTAGGCAGAGAGGCAGGCAGAGAGAGAGAGGGAGGCAGGCTCTTTGCTGAGCAGAGAGCCCGATGCGGGGCTCAATCAGGACCCTGGGATCATGACCTGAGCTGAAGGCAGAAGCTTTAACCCACTGAGTCACCCAGGCACCCCTGTTAATACAACTGTTAATGAAAAGTCTCTCCTCATTGACTATTTAAATTTTTTCTTCTTCCAGATAAATTTTGGGGTTGTTTTGTCACAGTCCCCACCAAAAAGAGCTACTGAATTTTCAGCAGAATTACATTAAATGTTTCAGATAATTTAGGGAGTTATTACATTTTTACCGTCTTAAATGGACATTTTTATTTATCCGGTTCTTCACGTTCCTACACAAAGGTTAACTTTTTTTTACTCATCTGTGTTCTGTACCTCTCTAAGGTTATTACAAGCATAGTTGACTGCCATTACAATTATGATTGAGATCTTTATTCCATTTCACGTTATTAACTGGTTACTGATGGGCCATAAGGAAACAGCTGATTGCAGTGCAATTCTGTTGAAGCTAGTTAGCTCCTAGAGCCGCGGGTCATGTGCGCTCCTGTGTTCCAGGTGTGGTTTGACCGGAGAACCAACTACACCCGCTCCTTAGCGGTCATGTCCATGGTCGGGTATATTTTGGGCCTGGGAGATAGGTGAGTAAGTTGATTTTGGTTTTGTAGTGTTTTTCTACAAGGTACCTTTCTTAAATAGTTTCCTTTTGTTTTCCAGTCAGATTTATGACCATTTGGTAAATAATTGTATTTTGTAACTTTGGATCTTCTTTGCGGTATCAACCTTAGTCCCTTTTTATTATCCATGCAGCAGAACAGCCCAGCAAACTAAAGAGAGGAAAAACCTCAGTTCTAGGGCACCACCTTCTTTACAGGCTGGCTTAATATGTTAAAAACCATACACAGGGGGGCGCCTGGGTGGCTCAGTGGGTTAAAGCCTCTGCCTTTGGCTCGGGTCATGATCCCAGGGTCCTGGGTTTGAGCCCCACATCGGGCTCTTTGCTCAGCGGTGAGCCTGCTTCCCACCCCACCCTACCCCCGCCTGCTCTCTGCCTACTCGTGATCTCTGTCAAATAAATAAATAAAATCTTAAAAAAAAAAAAAACATACACAGGGACACCTGGTTGGTTCGGTCACTAGAGCGTGTGATTCTTGATCTCTCGGGTTTGTGAGTTCAAGCCCCGCATTGGGTGTAGAACTTACTAAAAAAAAATTTTTTTTGATAGATTTTACTGATCCCGTAAACACTTATAAGTCACCACTGTGCTGAGATAAATATTTCTGTAATTGAAACCAACCAGAGTAGGTCCCTCTGATATTTCTTTTTTTTTTTTTAAGATTTTATTTATTTATTTGACAGAGAGAGATCACAAGTAGGCAGAGAGAGAGAGGAGGAAGCAGGCTCCCTGCTGAGCAGAGAGCCCGATGTGGGACTCGATCCCAGGATCCTGAGATCATGACCTGAGCCAAAGGCAGCGGCTTAACCCACTGAGCCACCCAGGCGCCCCCCGTCTGATATTTCTGAATAATAAATTTTATCCACGTGCACTGACTGAAAAAGTAGTTAAGGAATATTCAGAAATTGACTCTCTAGAAGTCTTTGAAAAACTAGTTCCTTGTGGTCTACTCTCTCCTGGAATCACATCTCATGCAAATATTTGAGAATAAAAATAATTTTCTCCCACGGAAATAATAAATTCTTGTTTTTAAAAAAGAGCCAGGAGAATTCCTAGTGACAAAAGCCAGACAACCCTTCCTAGATGGGCATGGGGGCCCAGGAGATGGGACCACGTGCTGGGTGCTGAGGGGTGAAGATAGAGCCTCGTCACTCTGAGACACCAGCGCTGCCACACAGGATCCATCTTGTGACCACAGATGTCAGGAACGCAACTGTGATGCACACTGATCTCTCCCTGTTGCAGACCTAGAACAGGGATCAGCAAGCTTTCTCTGTAAAGGGCCAGATAAGAAATAATTTAGCCAATCAGAAAAAGACAGTTATCATATGATCTCATGATATATGGAATTTGAAAAACAAGGCAGAGGATCATGAGGGAAGAGTGGAAAAAATGAAACTGGATTAAACCAGAGAGGGAGACAAACCATAAGAGACTCTTAATCTTAGGAAACAAAGCGAGGGTTGCAGGAGGAGGGCTGATGGGTGCTGTGAATTGTGTAAGACTGATGATTCACAGACCTGTACCCCTGGGAGAAACAATATATCATATGTTAATTAAAAAAATTAACGAAAGGTTAATAAGCTTTGGCTCCATCCCCAAAAAGAAATAACTTGGGCTTTGCTGGCCATACGATACCTCACAGCTACTCGTGTCTGCCTGTGACACAAAAGTGGCCTGCGACATTACATGACAAATCGGCGGGGCCATGTCCAGAAACACTGTGTTTCCAGAGGCAGGTGGGGGCTGGCTCTGGCCTGTGGGCGGGGCCTGGACTGTCCCATCCTTGTTGATTGATCGGCCAGTGCCGCTCTAGTGACCCTTGGTGCTCCCCTGTTTCTCAGACACCCGTCCAACCTGATGCTGGACCGGCTGAGTGGGAAGATCCTGCACATCGACTTCGGGGACTGCTTTGAGGTGACTGCGTGTTCCAGAACACCTGGTCAGGCTTACCTTGCCAGATGACCCCCTCTCACCCTCTGACCCAGGCAAATTTAAGTGCAAAATGCATCACCCTGGATCCCTGCCTCTCCTAGCAAAGCCGCAGAAAGTCAAACTAAGACGTGAAGTCCGTGCTGGTTGGTACTTGCCGTAGTCAGACTCTAACCCTTTTCGAGGCAAGGGCCACTGCGCACGCGCCTCTGAGTGGTGGAATCTTCGTCCCTGAATTGGCCTGCCGGGCAGGGGCCTGTTGTAATGCACACTTGTCCTTTTTCTTTGTTCCCTCTATCCCTGTGTGTGTGTGTGTATGTGTGTGTTTAGTTATCTTTTAAATCCCTGTGACAAGTCCCCTCACTAAACTAAAACTCCTTCATTTCTCTGTCCTCATTGAAATCAATGCAAAGAAAAGCTACCTGCCTTTGCCTGGCTTTATCTAAAGAACATGATCTAGCCTGGAAAAATATTAATTAATTAAATAAAATATAAAACTAAAGGAAAACAAAAACAATCTAGCCACTGAACCTGGTTTTTCTCTTCTATGTCCCCATAGGTTGCTATGACCAGGGAGAAATTCCCAGAGAAGATTCCGTTTAGACTAACGAGAATGCTGACCAATGCTATGGAGGTGAGTGGGTCTTGGGAACAAGCTGCTTTGGAATGGGGCCAACACAGGCCCAGCACTGCACATGGGCTGGCTTGTTCGGTCTTATCAGTTCCCCAGAACACCTGCCTTGGTTCTGTGGATGTTTTCTGGTTATTTTCCATCGTGTTACAAATGATCGACCTTTGAGAGTCTCACCATGCTTCACGTCAGACCCTGTGTCGTATGAATCACAGGCCTGACCTGATCCCTTGCTCTGAACACGTTCCCAGTGTGATACACCAGTAGCAACTTGTGTCTGCTTCCTCATTGTGGGTGATAGACCCTCTCAACTAGCTTCGGGTCCTGAAGCCATCGGGGCAGGGCCGGGGCCGTTGACTTCCGTGACAAGTGGCTCTGGTGCTGCAGGTCACCGGTCTGGATGGCAACTACAGGATCACGTGTCACACGGTGATGGAAGTGCTTCGGGAACACAAGGACAGTGTCATGGCCGTGCTGGAGGCCTTTGTCTATGACCCCTTGCTCAACTGGAGGCTGATGGACAGTGAGTATCAGCAAGTGCCACGGAGCGGGAGCCCGTCCCCTCGGATCTGGGAGTAGGTGACATGTTACATGTCACCAGCCTTGCCCCCTGCGGGCATGGAGCCTGAGCTGGGCTACTGGGCTGTTGCATTGTGTTTTCACAGAGCTGATCCAGTGGCTGGAAATGAATTTCAAGTATGATTTCTTATTAACTAGAACAGAAAACGCCAACCACTAATTTAAATATTAATTATAATACTTTCAGGATAAGCGCTGGTGATTTTTGTTTGTTTGGACTTCATGCAGAGTAGCAAGCTGGACTCTTGTGATCTGGGGCAGCAGCATCTCCGTCTCCCCTTTGCTGCTCCTCCTCAGAAGAGGTGACCGGCCCAGGGGTCTCACCCGCCGCCCATGTCCCGCTGTCACCTTCTGTTATCTGGTCCACAGTGTCTAAATTCAGACACAGCGACACAGAATCCTCAGTCCCACAGGATTGCACACCCATGCTAACACCCGCTGAGTCCCGAGTCATCCATCCTGGGCCCTCTCCTGGGGGCTTTAGCTTTTAGTAAAATTGCATCTTGATGGTGGTAAGAAAATATCATGTCAACCAAGTTTCTCTCAAGTCAAAGTTTGAAACCCTTTTTATCCTCTCTCTGTTTCTTTCCCTAGCAAATACCAAAGGCAACAAGCGGTCCCGAACGAGGACGGATTCCTACTCTGCTGGCCAGTCAGTAGGTGAGTCCCTCCCCCGGGAGACTGCAGCTTCTGTCCGCTTTTGTCCAGAGTGTGTCTTGAACAGGGCGAGCTTTGTGATTGCTGTGAGGAAGCATGGCAGAGGTGGTGACACGCCAGGAAGCGGGTTTTCTAGAGGCTCTGACCAGGGGCACAGTCCTGCAGTGATTCCCTCCCTGCTAAAATAGCATCAAAACAGTTAACTTCAGAAAGTTGGTCTAGAAGTATTTACTGAGCATAATTTTTTTTTCAGTTCCATGCCTCTCACGACAGAGTGGGTACCTAAGGCCCAGAAATTTTGATCAAACTATCTGAGCTTAATCTATAAAAACAATTAGGGATGCCTGAGTGGCTCAGTCAGTTAAACATCTACCTTTAGCTCAGGTCACGATCCTGGGGTCCTGGGATTGAGTCCCGCATCAGGCTCCTTGCTTAGTGGGGAGCCTGCTTCACCCTCTGCCTGCTGCTCCCCCGCTTGTGCTCTCTCTCTGACAAAGAAATAAATAAAATCTTTAAAACAAAAATTTAAAAACCACAATTAAAAGCATATCTGAATATTAACCAGTATTTAGTATGCCCTATAGTGGTTTCTGGACTGGGATAATTATTAACTGTATCACATGGTCCTAGAGCATTGTTAATAGCTCAGAAATAGGAGGACGGGGCACCTGAGTGGCTCAGTCGGTTAAGCATCTGCCTTCGGTTCAGGTCATGATCCCAGGGTCCTGGGATCAAGCCCCACATCGGGCTCCCTTCTCAGTGGAGAGCCTGCTTCTCCCTCTCCCTCTGCCTGCTGCACTGCCTACTTGTGCTCTCCATCTCTCTGTCAAATAAATAAATAAAATCTTAAAAAAAAAAAAAAAAAAAAAAAGGACAGAAGCAGAATTCACACTGCTGGCGGAGGGGCAGGGAAGCCACAGGAAACACTGTCCAAGAGTGGGTCCACAGAACAGGGTCCCAGGAAGATAATGCCCCTCCAAGAGCCAGAACACAGTTTGTGAATGGAACCTCTCAAAGGTCTTAGAGTAAAGCTGTTTAACTTTATTTCACACACTCCCCTCACCCCCCTCCCTGGCCCTCTCCTTTTTCCCTCATAACATCGAACAACACCCAACGTAGTTCACACTTTGAAAATAAAAAAGTAAATATTCTCTGCAGACATTTATGGAACATGTGCAACTAGCTGCTTAGCTGAGCCAAGTAATGTTTAAGGATAAACATTATAACAAATAATGTTAAAAGAATGTGACCTACAGAGATTACCGTGGAGAAGCATCAGAATGACATTATAGAATCAACCAAACTGTATGGCCTAGGAACTAATACGAGAACAGTCAAGTCCACTGTGTGATCCAGCAGGTGCGTTCAGAGGAGAGCCCGTGAAGCTGAGAGAAAGGAGGTACCGCTCTGAACAGCGGTCGTTTAGGGAGCTCCTGGGTCAGGGGGACTTAAGCTGGCCTTACTGGGTACGTGGATGGGAAGGAAGAGGGTGTTCTGGGCAGGCAGTTGAGGTCCTGTCTGGGAACAGGTATGGACTCTGGCATGGACATCATGACAACATTTACGAACGATGCCTGAATTCCTCATGGTGTCTGGGGTGCCTTCTGTGGGTGACCGGTCTCACCCAAAGTATATGAGACTTAACGGGTTTCATTCCCAGGGTCCACCTCAGTAGTACGCTATGGAGCGGACTCTTGTCTGCTGTCTGGGGCATGCCGAGAGGAACGGGGACAGCTGGTTCTGGTGACCCCAGATGGTGGTAGACCTGGCTAGTCTTCTGTGGCTTAAATGTTAAGTTCCAAGTGATCATTCATAAAAGTATTACCAGCCCTGGCTTCATTTTGAAGGCCCGGGGTGTACAAGGACAATGTGTAGATAACTTCATACTTCTGCTTCTAGACTCTTCTCTCCTGAAGGCCACAGCCAGTGGAGGGTGACTATAAGCCCGAGGTCTTTCTCTGCCCAGAAAGGATGTATAAATTCCTCTGAAGAATAGCACTTTGGGGGACGCCTGGGTGGCTCAGTTGGTTAAGCAGCTGCCTTCGGCTCAGGTCATGATCCCGGCATCCTGGGATCGAGTCCCACATCGGGCTCCTTGCTCCACGGGGAGCCTGCCTCTCCCTCTGCCTCTGCCTGCCACTCTGTCTGCCTGTGCTCGCTCTCGCTCTCTCTCTCTCTGACTAAATAAATTAAAAAAAAAAAAAATCTTAAAAGAATAGCACTTCGGTCATAAGTGTGGCCTCCTGGAAGGTGGTGCTCTCTATGTTATCATCAGTCGTTGTTCCAGCAAGTTCTGCCAGGGATTCCGTCGCACTCCTGTGCTCTGTGTCAGAACGTTTTATAAATGTCGTTTAAAAGGTCACACTTTGGAGATGCAAAGCCTTTTAAACACACAGTGACCATCCTTCCTATCCTTTCCCCTGAGAGGTCGCAGGGTGCACGTCCAGGGACTATGGCTTGTGAGCGAGTAGAGCTAATGCTTGCGACAGTGGCTTCTTGGTGCTGGAATTTTCTGCCAATCAATTTTTTTTCTTCCTAGAAATTTTGGACGGTGTGGAACTTGGGGAGCCCGCCCATAAGAAAACGGGGACCACAGTGCCAGAATCTATCCATTCTTTCAGTAAGTCCGATCTCTGAGGAATCACAGCCATGACTAGCTCATTAAGAACACAGCAGCCGCGCTGCACCGAGAGGGGTCGGTAAGATAAAGCAGCAAACCCACCTTTGAGCAGACAAGGGTCTGTGAATTTCTCATTCTCTTCTGAAGACATAGGCGCAGAGGAAGAGCTACTCAGCACTTACAGAAGCGCGTATTTGCGAACAGCGGGAGCATCTGTTCAATCTGTTGTGACCATCCAGTCTCACTGTTCTTTCTCCCTTTGTGTATTTCAGTCGGAGACGGTTTGGTGAAACCCGAGGCCCTAAATAAGAAAGCTATACAGATTATAAACAGGGTTCGAGACAAGCTCACTGGTGAGTGAGTACATGTGTTTACTTAAAAGGAACATAACATCTTGATTTTTCTCCCCTAGAGTGGGAAGTCAGCCCCTTCCCAGCTGCGCCTAAACTTTGACTCTGCAGCTAACTGGAGGGTCTCTGAGTCTGTCGGCTGGAGATGCTCTCTGATTCTCTAATGACCATTAAACTCATTTCAAGTGATGTTAATCTCCTTATGCCAGACAGGGCTGATAAAGTTCATTGGGGTCCTAAGTCAGCCAAATTCAGGCAGGTTTTTCTCATCATCATGGCTTGATACTGGAGCAAACCTGACCACTGTGATTCTCTGCCTTCCTGCACTCCCGGGCTATTCCCGGAGAGTGTAGAAGGAGAGAACTGCATACTTCTGAAAACGAGACACGTCCTGTAGACCAGATGGTATGACGGGAGGTGGCAGCCAAGGGGGCCGAAGACCCTGTGTGCCACCTGGGCCTCTCTATCTGTTCATCTGGAAGAAGGTCTTTCTCAGAATGTGGTGAGACGTGGGATGCCAGTCCTCAGCATTTGGGCCTGGCACAGAAGTATTGAAGTCAAATTGTATTTATTTGTTGAACACCTAGATGCGCTAGATGCTGAAGAAACTGCTGGTAAGAGCCGACAGACTGCCTGCCCCCTTGGGGCAGGGTCGGCATCGACAGGGGCAGTATTAGGTGCAAGAAAGGGCTTGGGCTGTGATGCCAGTCACAAGGGAATTTAAGTGCCGGAGTTCCAGGAAAGCTTCCCTGGGAAACGAAGGAGAACATAATTAGAGGCAGAGTGTTCCAGGTAAAGGAATCAGCACACGCAAGGGCCCTGTGGTGGGAGCGAATCTGGCAAGAAAGACGGTCTGAATGCAGAGGAGTCTGCCTGCCTCAGAGAGCGAGATGGGAGAAGCACAGAAGCAGAGTGCCCACGCTCGGAGTGGGCTGGTGGGATCGTACAGGGCCTTTTACTTCCATCCTCCGTCCTAAGGGCAATGGGAAGACCCTGAGGTCTTGAAGTGGGGGACGGGGAGGCGGGAGGGGCCCAGTGGGTTTGCACTGGGGAATCCTCCCTGCACTGGCCAGGGCGGCTGTGTGGAGGGAGGGAGCTGCTGCCACATTTGTGGCTGGACAGTTGACTAGACGAGGAAGGTGGCGTCCAGGTCTTCTGAAGGTAAAATCCAAAGGATGGCTGAGGAGGCGCGAGGGACGGCAGGCGCCGAGGACGGCTCCGAGTCACTGGCAGCCTCCTGAGCGCCTGGCAGCCAGACCCGAGGGGTTGAAGAGAGTGAGAAGGGAGCGAGGCAGAGGAGCTGAGTTCCACACTTGTGCGTGGGGAAGGGGGTGGGGGCTGGCTCCAGCAGGGGTAGCACGTGAGAGCCTTTTATTACTTCCTGGGCGAGGAGAACGAATTTACAAACGTTTGAAGACAGGCCCGGCAGGGGTGGGGGGCTGGGGGGGTGGGTAGGTGACTGTGCGAAGAGGCTGGGATCAGAGCGCAGGTGAACTTAGCCTTCAGGGGAGGAGGGACAGCTCCCAGGTCGCAGCAGCACCGGAGAGGGAGCTCCTGTGGAACAGATCCAGTGCATCGAGCACTGCCTGACACATCGGGGTCCAGAGCGATGAGCTCGGTGAATGATGAGCTTGGAAAGTAGGAGACGAGCGGTGTGCTGACAGCGAGAAGCCAGCAGGACGGCTTGGACATGTGGGGCCAAGGGAAGAGGGGAAATGGCCCTTGTGCCAAAGAGGCTTCATCAGCCGGCCGCGAGTGCCCGTTCTGGGCTGAGCTGATGGGTTTGTGGCGGAAGCGGGCTTCCTGTGGGAGGAAAGGCCCAACAATGGAGGTTCTAGGACTGAAACTGAGCCCGGTTTCTCATCTACTTGCCTGATGATGGCAGTAGATGAAGGAATCTGTACCAACCAGCCGCTGGATCTTCGCCACTGCGGGACTCGGCCGACTGCAGGCCTTTCCCCTCTTTGAACCAAGTCACTGTTAGGAGGAGGCTCGTGTGTGTGCACGTCACGTGTCAGCCTTCATCCTTGGGGACAATTAAAACTGAGCAGTGCTGTGCAGTCAGGCCAGCCGACCCGGGGGCAAGGACGGAGTGGAAAACCAGATGCAGAAGGACTGTGTGTGTTTCTCCTGTCCTAGGTCGAGACTTCTCTCATGACGAAACCCTGGATGTCCCAACACAGGTGGAACTGCTCATCAAACAGGCAACGTCCCACGAAAACCTCTGTCAGTGCTACATCGGCTGGTGAGTGCCTGTGCGCGAGGCGTGGATACACACGCAGGGCCCTGTCCCGTGCCCCAGTCCTGGCATGGCAGGAAGGACCTGGGGAGTTATCCAGAAAAGGGGATCATAGTGTCAGATCTCGTAAAATGTTTGTATCCACTGTGTGCACTCACCGTTCTATAAAGGCAGGAACTTGAGAAACTTGGGCTCCTATTTAGGAAATAGCACCAAATTAAATTAAAATTACTTTAAGAATGGTAGGTGAGTCCCTCTTTTTTGAGGGGAGGAGTGGGGTTCTTTTTGGACTTTGGCTGTCAATTCCAAGATAAAGGGAAGGACCAAGGAGAAGAAGCCAGAGCACCGACAGAGAGAGGAGAGGCAAAGACAAATTTAGGATCTGGGATTGTCACCTCAAGGACCACTCCGGGGTCTGCTTTGATTAATTGCCTGAGGCACACTTGAAGGTAGAAACTTGAGAAGGAGGGTGATGGGGAAGTGTCCTTCTGGGGCCTCAGCAGGCATCAGCCCTTGACTGGAAATGATGAGTGTGTCTGACACAATTAGTTGTGGGAGATCTCAGGAATGCCCTGGGGGTTGTCAGACCTCCATTTTCAGTATGTCCGTGTAAAGCTTTTGAAAAAGGCCAAATTATTAAAATATTCCTTTTCTCTCTGTCATCTTAGGTGTCCTTTCTGGTAACACGAGGCCTAGACATGCCCACAGCGTTTCTCTTGAGGCTTTTGTACTTGGGTATATGCTTCCACTTAACTGAAACCACGGTCAGAGAGCTTGACTTCATTAAATACTTTGAAATGTAACTGAAATGTACTACTGTATATTAAACGTTGGTTTGAACCAACTGTCTAGCTGCTGTTGAAGAACACGTTGTCAGAAACATAAGGCTTGGTTTGGTTACCAGGACAGTCAACACGGTAAAAATACACAAATCAAGCCATTGACTGGGGGAACAGAAAACCCATGACTTAGAAATACGGGTTTTGACTTAACTCACAAGAGAACTCATCATAAGCGTTGCTGATAGAAGAATGGCGCAGTGGTTCCTCTCAACAAGGATACAGCCAACTCTGCACAGTCAAGAAGCCTCAGGCCGTGGAGGACACGTGTTAGGAACCAGAAGAAACTGACTCGGCCACTTCCACCCATCCATTACCTCACTGGTCCGCAGACAGCATCATTTGTAAGATGGACCAAAATGGGTGGAAAGTGTCTGTCTGCTGCCTCACCCATGATGCTGTGACTTACACACTGCAATCCAAGACCCGAATGCTGGGAGGGCAGTTGCTTCTGATGGCTGGGTGGCCTTCGCGGAGCAGGTGCACAGAGACCACGGTGCAGCAGGGCAGGGTGCAGCAGGGCAGGCCGCAGCAGCCTTCCCCGGTGCGGTCCTGAGATGTTTTCAGTGAAGTCCGAACGCTCTGTGTTTAGAGCAAGGGCTTGGAAACAAATGCGGTCCTGTAGGTGCCGACCACAGAGAGGGAAGGTCTGGGACCTGTGGGAGTTCTGAGCAAAAGAAATATTAAACTAAATGCACAAAGTATCCAGTGTAGCCATTCTAGACACCATGTTGTATCTGAATAATTTTTGTGCCAATAAATGACATCAGAATTTTAAAAAACATGTATGGCTGTTTTTTATTCATGAGTACGAACTTCTAAAGGAAGCGGGTGTCCTTCAGCAGCCATCATTCACTAAGCAGGTGGTTCGAGGGACCACGCAAGACACAGAAGCTACCTGACGTGGTCCCCTTCCCCGTGTTCACAGACCGGACACAGCGGGGCCGCCATCGCGTGGGAGTGGGCTGGTAACTCCCCCAAGCCAAGTGGGGAGAAGAGCTACATGGAGGGTGTGAGCCTCAGCGGGAGGCAGGAATTCCACTGGCCGAGCCAGGAAATCCTCGGGGAAAGGGGACATTTGCCATGGGTGTTAAAGGACGAGCGGGACTTTATCAGATGAGGCACATGAAGACATTCAGCAGGAAGTCGGTCTGAAAGCACAATATCCTGCAGGAATGGCAAGTATGAGCTTGAACTCTATTCGATTGCAAGTCTTAGACCATTTCTGATATGTAAAACGAAGCTACACACAGTTGGACCTCAGAGTTCAGTGTAGTTGGCCGAGTGGTCAATGGAGAGCAAAGGGAAAGACAGCTGCTACAAGAGGGCCTGATGGTAGAGTGCGGGGCCAGCCTGTGACCTGCCTCGGCTCAACAGCAAGGAGTTTGAGCCTGATGCATGGACAACGGAGAACCATGTAAAGTTCTAAAACAGAAGTAGAAGCCGAGTAGTATTTTTAAAACAGATAATCAGTGTCAAACAGGTAAAGAGGCGCTGTAAGACCTAGGACAGAGGCCGACAGTAATGGGGAGGAGAGGACGCCAGATGGAGCTGACAAGTGCCAAGCAGAGACCCCTCCACAGACAGCGTGCCGATGGAGTGCTTTCAAAGATCAACATTTTCGGGGCGCCTGGGTGGCTCAGTGGGTTACAGCCTCTGCCTTCGGCTGAGGTCATGATCCCAGCGTCCTGGGATTGAGCCCCGCATCGGGCGCTCTGCTCAGTGGGGAGCCTGCTTCCTCCTCTCTCTGTCTGCTTCTCTGCCTACTTGTGATCTTTGCCAAATAAATAAATAAAATCTTAAAAAAAAAAAAAAACCAGCATTTTCAGTTCAAGTAAATTTTCTATTTCTAAATTTCTGTGGGCCACAGCTACCCAGTGAGAGATACTGAATCATAAAAGCTATTTAAAAATTTGCATTAGGAAGAGCACGCACATCGGAAGGCCAGGAACCCTGTCTCGCATGACGCTGTACCCCCCAAATCTGCCAGAGACCCAGACCACAGTGCTGCCCCATAGACATTTATTGGAGGACTCCTCTATTAAAACCAAAGATGAGTTTAAATGTCAATAGTAATACTGGGAAGTTTGAACCCTCATAGTTAGTCTCATACCTTTCTACAATCCTAAACCATGCATCAACTCTTTTGCTCTGGAAAATATGCTCACCATAACTTTTTTGGTTCTATATGAAATAACTGTCAACAACCAGTGATGTTACCATTCACGAAAAGATGAAGTGTATGGGAATGAATGGGCTCCGGAAAATGGTGGCCATCCATGAGAAAGACACACTCCTTAGGAGTCTTTGGTATTAAGATCTTTAGTCAATCCAACGGATTTCAAGTTACAGCTAGACAAAACCTGCCAACTTTGTTGAGGTGAATTACCAAAGGTAGATGAGCTAATGGAAGCTTTAAGGACAATCTCATTAACCATCAATCCAGGGTGGTTTCATGTAACCCTGTGAGAAGGGAGGGATGTGGCAAAGAATGACTTTTGGGGTCTTTGTACACATTGGTACAGTTCCTTTTTTTAATTTTATTCAAATTCAATTAACATATAGTCTCTTGTTAGTTACAGGGTAGAGTCCAGTGTTTCATCAGTTGTATATAACATGAGCAGTGCCCATTACATCTCGTGCCCTCCTTAATGCCCATCACCCAGTTACGCCATCTCCCACCCTCCACTACTCCAGCAACCCTCAGTTTGTTTCCTATGGTCTCGTGGTTTGTCTCCCTCTCTAATTTGTCTTGTTTTATTTATTCTCCCTTCCCCTATGCTCCTCTGTTTTGTTTCTTAAATTCCATGCAGATGTTGGCAAGGATGTGGAGAAAAGGGAACCCTCTTACTCTGCTGATGGGGATGCCAGATTGTACAACCACTCTGGAAAACAGTATGGAGGCTCCTCAAAAGTTAAAAAGTAGAGCTACCCTATGGCCCAGCAATTGTACTACTAGGTATTTACCCCAAAGACACAAATGTAGTGATCCAAAGGGGCACGTGCACCCCAATGTTTACAGCAGCAGTGTCTGCAATAGCCAAACTATGGAAAGAGCCATTCAATCAACAGATGAATGGACAAAGAAGATGTGGTGTATATATACAATGGAATATTACTCAGCCATCAAAAAATGATATCTTGGGGTGCCTGGGTGGCTCAGTGGGTTAAAGCCTCTGCCTTTGGCTCAGGTCATGATCCGAGGGTCCTGGGATCGAGCCCCACATCCAGCAGGGAGCCTGCTTCCCCCTCTCTCTCTGCCTGCCTCTCTCCCTACTTGTGATCTCTCTCTCTGTCAAATAAATAAAATCTTAAAAGTAAAATTTTTTTAAAAAATGAAATCTTGTCATTTACAATGAGGTGGATGGAACTAGAGGGTATTATGCTAAGGGGTATAAATCAATCAGAGAAAGATAATTATATGGTATTGTTCTATAGGTTAGGCCTTAAAATTCTTGGAGGCATGTAAAGTAGTTTGAAAGAAATAAGGCTGTGGTGTCCAATTACCTAATTTCAAATCTCAACTCCATCTCATACTCTCCGGGTGACTTTGAACAAATTACTTAATCTGTGTTTGCTTCCTCCTCTGAAAGCATGGATTATAGTTATGATCTAGCCCGAAAGGTTGTTTTGAGGTTAAGGTAATTCACGTAAAGCAAACAGCATAGCCTGATATGTGGTATCAGATCGATGCATATAGAATAAGGCTCAGAAATATTCATTGTTGTTGTTGTTGTTTTTAAAGATTTTATTTATTTATTTGACAGAGATCACAGGTAGGCAGAGAGGCAGGCAGAGAGAGAGGAAGGGAAGCAGGCTCCCAGCTGAGCAGAGAGCCCAATGCAGGGCTCCATCCCATCACGACCTGAGCCAAAGGCAGAGGCTTTAACCCACTGAGCCACCCAGGCGCCCCAGAAATATTTGTTGTTAAAATGAACTAGGCTGGGTCTTCGTTCTGCCAGTGCCGGTGGGGAGGTGCGGAGGGTGGGGAGAGTGCAAACAAGTTACCTGTTAATAGGGTATTCCTACTCCTGTTAACAGGATGATCTAACGGGAACCGCTACCATTTATTGCACACTTACTAAGCCAAATGAATTACGGGTGGGCCACTCCTGATTTTAGGAGGAAGGCCACACCCCACTAGACTTCCCAACCTTCGCCTGAGCTGCCAAAACTGCCTTCCTCAGAACAGCTCTTCCCGAATTCATTTCACCAATGTGTGAGTTCCCAATAGGTGCCTCAGCAAGAGTGTTTCCAGTGGTGTAGACGCGCAGGAACGTCTGGTTGGAGGGGTTGGAGAGAGCTCGCGAGCTTGCGGGGCGCGTAGAGCCTTCTCTAACAGTTTGCCTGCAAGGGGCTGGAAGGCGCAGCGTGATGTTTCATGTCTCTGGAGCTGACGGCGACGCCAGCATACGTGTAGGCTGGCAGGAATGAACCAGCGCCGAGGGCGAAGACAGCCTGTGTCCGAGAGAGGGATCGGTTAATCGCAGGAGCCCAGATCAAGCGCGTGAGGCGGGCACCAGAAGAGCTTGGGAGAGGCTGGCCTTAAAAATGAGATTAACTGGGTCCCCCCGGGTCCCACCCTAAATCACAAGGTTATCCAGATGATAAGATATGAGGTTAAAGAGAAAATGTAAACTTCCCCCGGCCGAGGAGCTCCGGGACGGTAACTAACCCCCACCCCACCGCCAGCTCGGCCGCAGAACGACCAACTTTGCACATGCGCGGTGGGCACACGTCGCGTCGGCCTGAGGCACTCTCGCGAGAAGAGCCGTGCAGGCCGGGAAAAATGGCGCCTCCCAGCCCCCGAGAGCCGAAGGCCCCGACTGCCACGAGCGCCGCCAACCCCGACGGGGAAATGGTGCTGCCGGGCTTCCCGGACGCGGACAGCTTCGTGAAGGTGAGTTCGCAGGGCCTCCGGAGGCACCGGGAGCAGCCCGCGTTCGGCCGGAGGCGGGCCCGGGCCCTCTCGGCGGCCGCCCAGCGGGTCGCGCGCGCCCCGCTGCGGAGCCCGGGGCGGGGGTCGAGGGGCCGCTCCCCCCGCCGGGCACGGTCTCTCACTTCCCCTCCGCGGCGGAGATCGCACGCGGACACTGAGGGCCGCCCCGCTTCCCAGGGCCTTCGTTCCCACATTTGAGTCCATGCAACTGCGTGGAGTGTGGAGAGCCGTGTCCGCGTCGTGGGAAGGGCTTCCTTGTCACCCTGATGCCCCAGCCCTCGCGACCTCGTCCCGGCCCAGGTCTGAGCCACCTAATCACCTCTCCGAAGGGCCTCGGCTGCTGTAGGCCACACCAGTCGGCGTCCTCCGCTCCCGCGGCCAAGATGATCCCCTTTTCCTCGTCTGTGGTGCAGTCCTGCATAATCCCAGACCCTGGGTTTAATGTCACCTGTTACAGCTGCCACCGAGCTGGCCTCCTCTAGGGCCGTTTATCAGTGCCTCCTCGAAGGAACACTGAGGGGACTGTGTAATGTTCTTTATATGAACAAACAAAACTAGGTTTAAACAGCTGATGCATAGCTCTTACAAAACCAGAAAACTAACATAAATTATAAGTTTGCATTGTGTCTTCCCCCAAACTCCACTCAGTTAAGTGGATCATCATTAGTCCCTGTCATTATTCATTTGTTTGGCTCTGGCCCGGGTAGTTCCCGGACCACTAGCCATGGTCCTGATTTGGTCATGGACCTGCTCACGGGCTACCATGTGTCCCCCACCATGACGCAAGTTCCCACCTCCTTTCTCTCTGGTCTCCCCCTGGAAAACACTCATTACACAGCTCTCAGTGATGTCATTTGGCCTTCACATGACCGACCATCATTTCTTTAGGACAGCCACTTGAGACTTTTTTTCTCATTACCACACAACAGTTAAAATAGAGAACTACTTGGCACTAACGGAAACAGACACAAGTCCAGCAAAGGATCTAGAGTGTTCTTCTGTTTTAGATGTTGCCCACATGAAAACACAGAAGTGAATTCTTGAAGAAGCTCATGGACCCGAATTTGAACAGTAATAATAATAGCACTAATGTGCTCACCAGGCACCACCCAGTGTGATTTTATTGGTTCATTTAATCCTCACAACTCTATGGGGTGGTCACTTTTATTATGCCTGTTTTTTGGAGAAGGAAACTAAGATCTAGATAAATAACTTAACCCAGGATCACAGTTAATAGGTAGCAGAGCCAACATTCAAACCCAGGCGGTTTTGAATATTTATCATATATGCGTTTGTTCTCTCTCTCCCCACTCACACAAGAAGGTAGGCTTCAAAACTTGGTCTGTGTTCACTGTTGTATCCTCAGAGCCTGGGGTAAAATCAGCATTAAATGAATGTTTGTTGAATATATGAAATACACCATCTAGCACAATGTATTATATATAGCAGATTTTTTTTTTAAGATTTTATTTATTTATTTGACAGACAGAGATCACAAGTAGGCAGAGAGAGAGAGGAAGGAAGCAGGCTCCCTGCTGAGCAGAGAGCCCGATGTAGGGCTCCATCCTAGGACCCCGGGACCATGACCCAAGCCAAAGGCAGAGGCTTAACCCACCAAGCCACAAGCCACCCAGGTGCCTTGTGGCTTGAGAAAAGTGAGTTGCTGAGTGAATGGGGATCCATATTTGAAACATGCTTGTTTTTTCTGGTTTTGGACAGTTTGCTCTCGGGTCAGTAGTGGCAGTCACCAAGGCATCTGGGGGCCTACCACAGTTTGGCGATGAGTATGATTTCTACCGAAGTTTTCCTGGCTTCCAGGCATTTTGTGAAACACAGGGAGACAGGTTGCTTCAGTGGTAAGTACTATATAGGATTTTCTCATGTTGAGAGAAATAAATAAAGAGAAATAGGTAGTTTTTCCTAAAATTAGTTTTTTCTTAACTATTTTTCTGTGCTATAAAGAGCTCTAGGGGCTCCTAGGTGGCTCAGTTGATTAAGCATCTGATTATTAATTCAGTTCAGGTCATGATCTCAGGGTTGTGAGATTGAACCCTTAGGCTCCACGTACTGCTTCTCTTTTTCTCTCTCTGTCTCTGTCTCTCTCAAATAAATAAGTAAATTTTTTTTTAAGATTTTATTTATTTATTTGACAGAGAGAAATTACTGAGAGGCAGGCAGAGAGAGAGAGAAGGAAGCAGGCTCCCTACTGAGCAGAGAGCCCGATGCGGGACTCAATCCCAGGACCCTGAGATCATGACCTGAGCCGAAGGCAGCGGCTTAACCCACTGAGCCACCCAGGCGCCCCTTAATAAGTAAATTTTTTTTAAAAAAAGGAAAAGCTATAAAATATAAAAATGAGAGTCTGGCTGGGTCAATAGGTAGAGCATGTGACTCTTGATCTAGGGGTTGTGTGTTTGAGCCCCATTTTGAGTGTAAATTACTTTTTTAAAAAATCTCTAAAAGAGACAATGGATTTTGTTCAGGGAAATGTTATTTGGTAAATTTTGAGTTTAACTTTTAAAAAATATATTGACTTATGCACCTATACGTAGACAGTGAATCTTTCTGAATTAAGGTGGGACTTAAAAGCCTAGATCCAAGATTCTATCACACAGTTTGCAGTGCTGTGGTTATTACCTTTTTAATAAGTGTATGAACATAGTACACAGTGATTTTGTTTAACTGTTGCATGACAGAGTTAGAGCATCTGTTTTAGATTTCATGATAAAGCTATGAAGGCAAAGTATATTGTTTACATAGTATGATACATTTTTTAGAATTTAAAGAAAGCTTTGAGGTCATTTCTTCCAACCCTTCAACTAACAGATGAGGAGAGGGAGTCTTAGTGAGATTTAGGAAATTGCCCCAAACCGCACAAATAGCAGTGTTTCTGCTATAAGGGTGCAGGTTTTACTACTGTTGGGTCCATGGTCAAAGGAGCGAGACTGATGCAAAATGAAGGTCAAGCAAAGCTTTATTTCACGCCAAGCATCGAGAATCAAACTGATCGGCCAGGGCCGTCTCTTGCAAAGAGGTGACCTCTCTCTTCTTTACAGACTAGCTTTTAAGGGCAAAGGCCATGTGGTTGGGCCTGGCCACGCACAGGTGGCCAATGAGATTGTAAAACACACAGAGAAAGCTGCACAGTCCTGCTAGGTCACACATAAGTGACCGATTGAATTACAATTTACCCTATAGTAGATACTTGAACTAACCTATCACCTTGGTCAGAATTGGCGCCCAAAGGGCGA
The DNA here is from genome assembly GCF_964662115.1 of Mustela nivalis. NCBI lineage: Eukaryota > Metazoa > Chordata > Mammalia > Carnivora > Mustelidae > Mustela > Mustela nivalis. The sequence continues at coordinate 7,222,279 of NC_139029.1, read as the reverse complement.
GGCCCATACTCCTTGGTAGCTAGGAGACAGTATGCATCCCCACGGATTGGATACCTCCACCTGGCCTGACCCACCCTTGTATTTAGGCTTTGTTACCTGGGACTGGTTTCGGGACTTGTTTTTAAGTAAGTTCCCTGAAGGGGGCAGGGCAGGGTCAGAATGCTGCTCTGGCTAAATAGGCCCTTACACTAGTTTACTCAAAAAAGTATTGGGGAGGGGTTGCACCTGGATGTCTCAATCACTTAAGCCTCCGATTCTTGGTTTCAGCTCAGGTCATGATCTCTGGGTCATGAGCTCAAGCCCTGTGTCGTGCAGCAAGGAATCTGCCTCAGATTCTCTCTCTCTCCCTCCTCTTCTAACCTTCACCCTCAATTATTGTGCGCATACAGTCTCTCTCTCTTTCTCTGTGTCTCTAAAACAAATAAAATCTTTTTTAAAAAACCCATATATATATATGAATATATATATTCATATATATATATCAACACTCTGAGCCAAGCCTTTCAAGCTTTCTCCCAGATTGGGAACAAATGAATACAAGCTTACAAAGTAACCTTGGTTTTCCTGTCCTTCCTAGTATGAGTAGGGTAATGCAGTACCATGGGTGTCGAAGCAACATTAAGGACCGAAGTAAAGTGACGGAGTTGGAGGACAAGTTTGATTTACTAGTTGATACCAATGATGTCATTCTGGAAAGAGTGGTGAGTGTTACTTACTCTTTTTTTTTTTTTTTTTTTTTTTTTAATTTGACAGAGCGAGAGAGCACAGCAGGGGGAACAGCAAACTCCCCGCTGAGCAGGGAGCCCATTGCAGGGCTCAATCCCAGGACCCTGGGATCATGACCTGAGCTGAAGGCAGGTTCTTAACCGACTGAGCTACCCAGGTGCCCCATCACATTACTCTTAAGATAATTAACAAATGGGGCTTCTTGGCCAGCTCTGTTGGAAGAGCAGGCGACATTTATTCTTGGGGTTGTGAGTTTGAGCCCCACATCGGGCATAGAGATTACTTAAAAATAAAAATCTTGGGACGCCTGGGTGGCTCAGTTGGTTAAGCAGCTGCCTTTGGCTCAGGTCATGATCCCGGCGTCCTGGGATCAAGTCCCACATTGCTCTGCGGGGAGCCTGCTTCTCCCTCTGACTCTGCCTTCCACTCTGTCTTCTTATGCTCGCTCTCGCTCGCTCTCTCTCTGACAAATAAATAAATAAAATAAAATAAAATAAAAATCTTAAAAAAAAAAAAGATAGTTAACAAATGAAGAACTTTTTGTATTATTAAAATGTAAAAAGAATGTAAAAGAATGTAAAAAGAAACTCCAGCATCTGAGGAAATGAAAAGCTTAGCATTTCTTATTCCAACAACATTCCCTTTCTGACAGTTGGCTTTTTTTCCCAAAGATAACACAGTTGTCTTCAAATATATGACTTCAACCTATCACCACTCAGTGGAGGCCTATTACAAATCTGCGTTCCAGATTTGCAAATCCCTATTTGTATTGCAAAAGAAGAGGCTTCTGGGTGCAGAGCCCAACCAAAATTTAGCCCCCCCCCCTTTTTTAAACTGTTATCTACAATCTGCTAAACAGCCTGACTCGCATGATTGGAAGGAGATGTGTATCGTATAATCTAGCTGACTGTCTACTTAGATCTAATACTACAGCAGAGCATTACTTACAGAAAAACAGAGATGATCCAAAACAAAACTAACCGTCAACCATGTGACAGTCCTGCAGATGTTTCAGTCTCGGTCTCCTGTCCTTGAAGTCATCTCTCCATAGTCTAAATGCCCACAGGTCTTTCAGCAGTTTCTCGTATTTTATGATTTCAAGTCCTACCATGCTACTCTTTGTCACCTGGATTCCCAAACTGACACCGCACCCCTGCTTCGATTGAAGAGTAGATTACCATCGTTCTGTGTTTAATAGGTGCAATCTAGGGTCTTTTATATTCTTTCTGTGGGCCACATCCCACTGTTGAATCATTTTTTTAATTTTCAGTCCAAGTGAGAGCAGTAAAGGGATTTGATCGAGCGTGGGGAGTGGCCAGTTACTGCTCTGTCTTTGAGCAAATAATGCTTTAATTACTTGGGATGGCTCCCTCGTATATATATGTTCTCACACGTAATTCTCTGAATCTGTTTCTTAAGAATTTTAGGTAATTAACCTATTAATCCTTAGAGGAAGATGCTAACCTATGACATCCTCTGCCCTTAGGGTATTTTACTGGATGAAGCATCAGGTGTGAATAAGAATCAACAGCCGGTCCTCCCGGCAGGATTGCAGGTTCCCAAAACGATAGTGTCCAGCTGGAACCGGAAGGTGAGGGCTTCTCTGCCAATCAGCTAGAGCTTCAAGGATCTGCTTTATAATAGGGCCTTTGCCCATCCTGTTCTGCATTTCTCTTCTGATTTATTGGATGCAGCACTGGCCAGTGCCTAACTTGTTCTCACAACCTGATGACCTCTTGTCTCCTTTGCCCCCCACAACCTCTCGCACGCACACGCACATTCTTCCGTGAACGCGCTCAGAAGGGCATTCCCATCGACAAATGGGAATTTACTTTTCTTTTTTTTTCTTTTCTTTCTTTTTTTTCTTTTTTTGGAATTTACTTCTCTAATTCATCCAGTGGCTGTGTTTAAAAGTCTTTGTATTTGTTACCACAGGCCGGAGAGTATAGCAAAAAAACAAAATCTGAAACTTTCCGGTTGCTTCACGCAAAAAACATCGTCCGGCCTCAGCTTAAATTCCGAGAGAAGGTCGACAACTCCAACACTCCGTTTCTTCCCAAGATCTTCATCAAGCCCAATGCTCAGAAACCCCTGCCTCAGGGTAAGGCATGCGAAAGGAAAGGGGAACATGTCTGCCTCAGGAGGGGGGAAGATGTCTCCCGCCCGCCTTCTTTTCTTCAAAAGGAGCCACCGACCTGCTCCGTAACTAGGCAAGCTGTGAGTGTGTTCATCTCTTTGTGATGGCGGCGTTGTCTCTGCTTGGGTCTCCAGCACTCTCTAAAGAAAGGAGGGAGCGCCCGCAGGACCGGCCGGAAGACCTGGACGTCCCCCCTGCGCTGGCGGATTTCATCCATCAGCAGAGAACCCAGCAGGTGGAGCAGGACATGTAAGCATTTGTTGAACTTTCTACCTTCTCCCTCAGTTTCATGTTTGTTAAATAATCAGTGTAAACAAAGAATGTGAGGAATGGGTGATTGCTATCCTTATCCTAACAGCCGATCGGTAAAACCTCCTGTTTGTGTTCACAGAGGACCTGCCTGGGCAGCATCCCGGGTAACCCTCACTCATGGCAGCCCTGAGAGGGAGCGGTCGCTCTGGCCCCCCCAGTCCAGATGTAAAGAAAAAACAAGGGGTGCCGTGTTGTCCCACACAGCCAGAGCCTGAAACCCCAGGTGTCCTTAAACGGTCCTTCTTCCCTGCTATTCTGCCTTTCTTAGCAGGTGGGGACCCCGAACCATGAGGTAGGAACCCCTAGTCAATTCAGCAAAGAAAAGGCGTTTTTCACTGGCAGCATAAGCATCTGTAAAAAAAAAAAAACCTGCTTAAAATGGACAAATACAAATAGACCTTGCATGAAGGAAGCAGGTGGTAAGAACTCGGCTAGCATTGGTCTTTTTCTCACATGTAGCCACAGTCTGGCTGGACAGCATTCCTTCAGGCCTAGCTCTGCACTGCGAGGCCACAGGCCAAGTGCTAAAGAAACAGAGGTGATGAGAGGCAGTCCTGCCCTCAATGAACTCACAGACTTGGGATTTTTATGCAAGTAGATGATAGAGGGAAAAAAACAGAGAGCATTTGGCATCTGACCAACTGTGATATGGGCCCCATCCTCTCTGACCTCACAGGTCTGTTTGCCAGACCACAGGGAACTGCACGTTATACTTTTTTTTTTTTTTTTAAGATTTTTATTTATTTGACAGAGAGAGAAAGATCACAAGTAGGCAGAGTAGCAGGCGGGGTGGCGAGGGGGAAGCAGGCTCCCCGATGAGCAGAGAGCCCGATGCAGGGCTTGATCCCAGGATCATGACCTGAGCTGAAGGCAGAGGCTTAACCGACTGAGCCACCCAGACGCCCCTGTTGTACGTTTTTGTATCCTCCGCAGTGGCAGCTGTGCAGCGTTTGGAAATAAGAGCTCACATCCTTACAGAAGGGTAGATCTCTAGTGATCATGTTGTTAAGGGTGAACCAGTTGGACCTGATTTTTTTTTCTTTTTTTGGATGCCCTTGAATTATTAAAATCATGGTACTTTTTATGGCGATAAATTATTTTCACAATGGCTTCTGCTCATTTGTTTTCACACATTGGATTAAAGCAGTTGTTTTTCCTTGAACCATGGAATTCAGCAAAAGGATTTTTCTTTTTGTTTTCACTTTTTCAGGTTTGCACATCCTTATCAGTATGAGCTGGATCACTTCACTCCACCGGATTCAGTCCTGCAAAAGCCACAGCCTCAGGTTAGCACCTAGACCTCGTTCACAGACGCTCTCTGAGGAACCCAGGAAAAACCAAATCAACGCAATTCGGGCTTTTCTTAAGTGACTTTACAGTAAAAGGTTGCAATGTCAGGTCATCTCTTGAGCTCCTGATGCATTTTATGCTCTAGTGAAGGGTGATTCTGAACACTCCTCTCTTTTTCTGCCTGTGCTTCTGTGCCCCAGTTATACAGGCCTGTGGCAGAGACGCCCTGCCATTTCGTGTCCTCCCTGGATGAGCTGGTGGAACTCAATGAAAAGCTCTTGACTTGCCAAGAATTCGCGGTAGACTTAGAGGTAAGTTGTGAATGATGTGGAGTGAAATTCTACATTTTCTAGGAGTTACTCCCTACCTGAGGAGTATAAAATTAAGAGTAATAGATCTGGAGGCGCCTGGGTGATTCAGTGGGTTAAAGCCTCCGCCTTCAGCTCAGGTCATGATCCCAGGGTCCTCGGGCTTTCTGCTTGGCAAGGAGCCTGCTTCCTTCCCCCTCTCTCTCTGCCTGTCTTTCTGCCTACTTGTGAGCTCTCTCTCTGTGTCAAATAAAAAAATAAAAATCTTGAAAAAAAATTAAAATAAAAAAATAAAAAGATGAACAGATCTGGGTTTGGTTTTTTGCTGCTGTTGCTGTTGTTTGGCAAAAACCGATCAGTCGTAGAGCTGCTTTTATAGCTGCCCTCCCAAAATCAGTCAAGGAAAGCCTGGTGTGATCCGTTTTCCCTGTTCTCTCCTCTCTCCGGGAGTTAGCACCACTCGTACAGGAGCTTCTTGGGGCTGACCTGCCTAATGCAGATCTCCACCCGAACAGAAGACTTCATCGTGGACACGCTGGAGCTTCGCAGCGACATGTACATTCTCAACGAGAGCCTCACAGACCCTGCCATCGTCAAGGTCAGCCCCTCCTGTAGCTCTTGCCTGTGAGCCCAGGATTTAAGTGCTGTTCGGTTTACTGTTCCATTATGTCAACAGAGACCTGGTGAAGTTGGGAGAAATCGTTGTGATCTACATCCCGGCCCCACGCACTAAACCGCTTTTGTTTCTAAGCCCCAATTAGAGCAGCTTAAACTGTGGCTCGTTGCCACCCCGAGGGACGTTCCGTCATGTTCCTGACGACTGCAGCGAGCCTGCGCCATCAGGATCCTTTGCACTTAATGACCACCCTTGAAGCTAAGAGAGCGGCTTTCTCAGAATCACTGGCTGGAAGCCATTTCAGACTTTAAGAGTGTGCAGTTAGGAGCCTGTGAGGCCGTTGGTCCAAAGAAAAAGAAGCTTTTAAAACTGAACTCATCTTAACCTTCCTTCTGGCTTCTGATTCCAGCGTCATACTAACCTAGAGGCTAGGCTCATTCCAGAGCACAAGTGGCCTTGAACGCATGGTGGCTCACGACCGCTTGTGTTTCCAGGTCTTCCACGGTGCTGACTCAGACATTGAATGGCTCCAGAAAGACTTCGGCTTGTACGTAGTGAATATGTTTGATACCCATCAGGCGGCACGCCTCCTGAACCTGGGCCGGCACTCCCTGGACCACCTCCTGAAACTCTACTGCGGTGTGGAGTCGAACAAGCAGTACCAGCTGGCCGACTGGAGAATACGGTGTGTGCCTGACAAGCACGGGCGGGTGGCTGCTCTGAGCCTCTTGGCCACACAGACCCACATGCGGGTGGTGACCATGGTGGCACCTTGGCTTGCCTGGCGCTGGTCTGTCCTGCAGCTGTGGGCAGCAGCAGAAGCCCGACTAGAAGGTTTAGGGCAACCACGTGGAGCGCGTGTTGGGCTCCCACGCTTCACAGAGATAGTGGTTGGAAGAGGCGTGCCATGTCAGTATCTGTGTCCCTGCCAGTGTCTCGTTTGAAACTTCCTGGTAGGGAAGGGGGTGTGTGTGTGGGGGGGGTGATGATCTCCCAGAGCTTCAAGGGAATTCTGAGGGACGTAAGTGATTGCACCTTATAGCGCATGGGAACTGTGGTGTGAGAGCGTGGTGGCGGGGTCCTGCCGCACTTTCTGGAGTCTGGGCTCTGCTGGATTGCTGTCAGGCTTCCTCCCTGAGGTTGTAGCTGTTGTCTGAAGAAGGCACTCGGCTTCCCTTCAGTTCAGCATTTCCGAATTTCTAAAGAGAATCTGGTAAAGCCCAGACTGAAGATGAAAACTGACAAAGTCTGAAAGCCACTCCCTGTCATTTAGCCATTGTCCTGTGCCGAGCACTGCACGAGAGCTCCCAGGGTGCTGTGCACGGTGGTCCCCACAGCAGCCTGTGAGGTCTTTCACTTCACTAGGGAGGAAAGTGAGCTTACGTGACTGGTCCAAGGACAGGTGTGCGGAGCTAAGATTCAAACTCGGGATGGCAGGGCCCCTCTTTTCAACTGCATTGTGACCCTGCTGCCCTTTCTCCCCAGCTGTGAAGACAAAGGCTTGTCCCATTAAGATTTCAGGACTAGGGATATAATTATAGTATTGGCTGTGACAATCAGAGGCACCCAGAGTCCTCGGCCGCACAGAGCGGGCAGGTGACGTGGCCGCTTCTAGGGCCGAGCCGCAAAATCATTTCCTTCCTTCCATTCCCAGACCTCTGCCCGAGGAAATGCTCCACTACGCCCGGGACGACACCCATTACCTGCTTTACATCTATGATAAAATGCGGCTGGAGCTGTGGGAGCGGGGCAACGAGCAGCCCGTGCAGCTGCAGGTCGTGTGGCAGCGCAGCAGGGACATCTGCCTTAAGGTGCGGCCTCTGTCTCCACCCAGGCCCCGGCGCTTCGCTTTGTCCCTCGTGTGTCTGAGAAGAGCCGCACGTTCAGAGCCCAGGGCACCCTTCGGATCCCCACTGATCTTGACTATTCTGTAATATTTGGCAGAAATTCGTCAAGCCCATCTTCACGGACGAGTCCTATCTTGAACTGTACAGGAAGCAGAAGAAGCATCTCAACACCCAGCAGCTGACAGCCTTTCAGCTGCTGTTTGCCTGGAGGGATAAAACGGCTCGTAGGGAGGATGAAAGTTATGGGTAAGGGGATCAGACGTTCTTTTAATATCCGCTTTCTAGAGCAAGCAGCTTGGGTCGTGAGGAAATAATGGCTTTTTTCTCTCCACCATGGAAGATGGTTATGTTTTCCCCCAGGCTGTAGCCTTTACCGGGGCTGGCTGGCTGACTCTAAGGCCATTGCACTGTGTGTTTTGTTCCAGATACGTCCTGCCTAACCACATGATGCTGAAGATCGCTGAAGAACTGCCCAAGTGAGTTCCAAGAACTGATAACGAGGTCCTGACTTTCTCAGTAGAGACATTTTATCCCTCAGATCAGCTTCTCTGATCGTTAATACCTCAAGGCTGTTGACTCAGTAGATTGTGTTCTAAGGAAGTTCACAAGTCCAGAATCTGTGCCCTCCGGCTGCCCTGCAGGAACTAGACCTGAGCTGCAGCCGTTTCAGCGGTCTTGCCTCAGATGAGATCCAGTGCAAGTCTGAGCCCCCAGCATCCGCCGGGAGGGGAGGAAAGCGTCTCAGAGTCTCCCAGCTGTCATTGCTTCCAAACCGAGACTCCGGACGGCTCTGAGCCCTCTCTGATGTTAACTGGAGGATAAGCAAAGAACCCAGGTGCATTGTCTTCCCTTGAGCCTGGTGCAGTGCTGTGGCTCCGCAGAGCTGTGGGGCTCCTCCCAGCTCTCCCAGTTAGCCCGAGGCGAGCTGCCAGAGGCGCCAGCAGCAAGCTTGGGGCCACAGAGAACACATGTGGAGGCCGCAGGCCCAGACTGCCCCGCTGGGCAAGAGGTTCCCAGGTCGTCACCCTAGCCGTAGCGCTCTGTTCTCATTTGGAAGCCTGTGGGGGAGCTGTGTCCCTACATAATGAGTTGAGTGTGTGCTTTCTTGTCTTCAGGGAACCTCAAGGCATCATAGCTTGCTGTAACCCTGTCCCACCTCTCGTGCGGCAGCAGCTCAATGAGATACATCTTTTAATCCAGCAGGCCCGGGAGATGCCCTTGCTCAAGGTAGGAAGCTTTGCTGCTGAAGGTTCCAGCCCAGCGGACCTGTTGTGTCTGCTGGCCCCCATAGGCTCCCCCATACATGATCTGGTCTCCATTCTAGAAAATCCCAAGAAAATAATGGGGCTTGGGAAAGCCACTAGACAGGTCTTTCCTTTTTTTTTTTTTTTAATTTGACAGATATCACAAGTAGGCAGAGAGGCAGGCAGAGAGATGAAGGGAAGCAGGCTCCCTGCTGAGCAGAGAGCCCGATGCAGAGCTTGATGCTAGGACCCTAGGATCATGACCTGAGCCAAAGGCAGAGGCTCAACCCATTCAGCCACCCAGGCGCCCCCCTCCCTTTTTTTAAGATTTTATTTATTTGAGAGAAAGAGAGCTGGGGCGGGGTGGCAAAAAGAGAGGAAGAGAGAAGCAGGCTCCCCGCTCAGTGGGGAAGCAGGGAGCCCAAACCAGGGCTTGATCCCGGGACCCTGAGTTCATGACCTGAGCCAAAGGCAGACGCTTCATTAACTGAGCCACGTAGGCGTCCCGACGTGTCTGCTTTATGATTATCAAAAGCTAAAGCTCCTCATTTTTGTTTTTGTTTTTAAGATTTCATTTATTTATATTCAGGAGAGAGCACACGTGTGTGCACCATCAGGGGAGAGGGCAGAGGAAGAGGGAAAAGAATCTCAAGCAGACTTTGCACTGAGCACGGAGTCCAACATGGGGCTCGATCTCACGACCCCGAGACCATGACCTGAGCTGGAATCAAGAGTCGGATGTTTGACTGAGCCACCCCATTCAATTTTAATTTGGGAGACAGTTTTTCATTGTGTTGCCTCAGTAGTAATATTGGTAAATTGTATTTGGGATTTTCTTAGAAAGACTGTGGATCCAGGAAGACTTAAAATCAGTTCCTTTAGAATGATAAGGAAGAAACTGAGGATAAATACGTTTCAGTCTTCACGTTAAAATTTCTTTAAAAAGAATCTTGTGTTAGCTCTACAGTGGGGCCAAGTAAAGAGAGAAACCCTTCTCCTAGAGGAGAAGCCCTTTCAGGCTCTTGGAAATCTTCTGCGTTGTGCCTGGTCATGATCAAGGGTTTCATTCTTTCATTCAACAACTATGACTGAGCACAAAGTGATAATAGTGCCAGGCACTGTATGGGCTGAAGGACGAAAGAACATCGCTGGGCTCTCGTAAAACCCATCCGGTGAAGGGCCGCAGTCCGCGCTGGGGGAGGCACGTGCGGCCGCAGAGCTGGGGCGCTGTTCCTCAGGTGCTCTTTATTTTTCCTCCTCAGTCTGAAGTTGCAGCTGGCGTGCGGAAGAGCGGCCCGCTGCCTGGTCCCGAGGTAGAGTGCTGTGTCTGTCGTCTCTCTTCTGGGGGAGGGCACCAGTCGGGAGCCCGCAGCACCGCGGCAGAAAGCTTCCGCACACTTGCAAGTCCTTCATGAGGGCTATTGCTTGCTTTCTGCTGCAGAGATTGGAGAATGTTCTCTTCGGACCTCACGACTGCTCCCACGCCTCTTCAGATGGCTACCCTGTCATCCCCAGCAACGGTAATGTAGAGGTCTCTGAACGTTCTGGAAACTGCCTTCCGCACTCTCCATGAGGCTTTGACCTTACTGATTTCATCCCTTTAGGGCCTGCGCCAGCACAGAAACAGGCAAGCCTTTTCCCCGACCAAAGAGAGGAGACCCTGCCAGATACCAGATGCCTTATTGCTACTGCCGTCATCACGCTGTTTAACGTGAGTGCTAGGAAACATGGGCTGGGAGGGGGTTGGGGTGTAGACCCGTCAGGAGTTTCTGCCACGAGTGCTGTGTCGACCATACCAGAGGTAACACCCAGCAGCCGTGGGGACAGGCGTGGAGACAGATCTGCGGTCCTTCCGCTGGAGGTGGGTGGAGCTCCGTGTGGAGAAACGCCCAAGGAAGGGTTGACATCTGGACGCTTGCTAATGCCTAGCAGGGAAGATGGCGTGGGCCTCAGTGCTTCCGAAGCGGGACCTTCACCTGCAGCCACAGGGGAGGCACGGGCTGAGCGCTCTGCTCAACTGCAGGGACCACGCGTCCCTCTGCAGCACCCGCCAGCACCACCGGCACGGGCTTGGGCTGGGAAAGAGGCAGCTTAGAAAGCATTTCTCCGCACAGTGGTTGATGAGAGCAAGGTAGGAGAGCACTGGGTGGGAACTTCCCCACAGAGGGGCTGAGCCATGCTAGGCAGTGACTCTGTCCAGTCCCGGACCACATACTGCTAGACTACGCACCCAGTTGTGACAGAGCTTACCCGGTCTGTCCTGCCCAGCAGGTGTCTTGTTCCTGCCAGGGCTTCAACTACAGGCTCTTCGGGAAAGCAGGACCCGGGTGCGGTTGTTGGTCCAGAGGGGTGGGCGCTGCAGAGACCAGCGTGAAAGGAAAGCCCGCAGAGAAAACTCTGAATGGTGCACACAACAGACGTGCGAAAGGAAAAAATCATAATTTCTGCGAAGAAAGAGAAGCAGGCATACGATTCGTTTGGATAAAGATGAGTCTCCAGTATAGCAGGTGTTCACGGGGGAACTGGGCGGGTCCATAGCTTCCAGGATCACGGGCCACAGCCGGTCCTTCACACCAGAGCGCAGGCCCAGCACCGGGAAGGCGCCGTGTCGCCCACAAAATGTACTACCTCAGAGCTGACTTTCTTTTTCACGTCATCCCAGACATTTAGATTGGGTCTTGCTTCAGTAATTCGTGAGCAGAGAAGTCCAGGAGCTTTAAACGAGCAAGGTGAATGGGCAGCTGAAAAAAGGAGTGTGAACTTCAGGCCATGGGAGCCCAGAAGCGCGCACTCCGGCTGACAGAGGCAGTGGTGTCCCCGTGCTGTGTGTGGCGGGACGGTCCCCAGGAGGAAGCAGAAGGATAGCACACATTCTGAATCCACTTGTACAACATGCAGTCGCATCATTGCCCTGATGCCCCCACAACAGTTTATAATTCTTAATTTGTGAATGTTTCCTTATAACCTCAACTTCTAGAGCCCGACAGACCTGGGTGGGAGTCCTCATTCTGCCCTGTTTGCTGTTAGGCTCTGGAAGACTTAAGCATTCTGTGCCTCAGTTTCCTCATCTATAAGATGGTGAGAATAACACTACCTACCTTATAAGTTGTAAAGACACAGTTCAGTTCACTGGTTCCATAAATTGTGTTTAAAAGCCCTCCTGGGTACCGTCACAGGGTGTGACAGTGCTTCGTACATGTGAGAGACCTAAAGAGTTAGCTGGTATTCTACTGGTTTTTGTTTTTTGTTTTAAGATTTTGTGTATGTGTCAGGGAGAGAGAGAGCAGGAGCAGGGGGAGCCGCAGGCACAGGGAGAAGCAGGCTCCCCGCCGAGCAAAGAGCTGGAAGCGAGACTCGATCCAAGGACCCCGGGATCATGACCAGAGCTGAAGGCAGACACCTAACCGACTGAGCCACCCGGGCGCCCCTTCTTACTGCTGTTAGGATCATTCCGTTGCTCACAATGCCGCAGAACGATGATGGGATAAGCTGCTCACTTTCATCCCTGCAGGAGCCGAGTGTCGAAGAAGCTAGAAAGAGCCCAGTAACGGTTGCCCAGAAGAAAGCCCAGAACATAATGGCGTCCTTTGAAAATCCATTTAAGATGGTAAGTAGGCGTCGCGAGTGTTCAGGGCAGACAGAAGAGGCAGAGTTTTCTGCCTCTCACCCGGAAAAGCTGCTGATGGTCTTTGAGGAGAGGGAGCCCCTGAGTCCAGCATGTGTCAGCTGTCCCTGGTGTCCGGGTGGGGGTAGAGTCGGGGTGTTCTCAGATGAACCCAGCAAGGACACCTCGCTCGCGTGCCGGTGAGCGGTGGCCAGGCGGATGCTCCGAATCAGACCTCCCGTGATGAACCCCCCCCCAGAACACCCCTGTGCAGGGCCTGAGCGCATTTGAATGACAGTTTCCTTCCATTCCTCCAGTTCCTGCCTTCCCTTGAACACCGCGCTCACGTTTCTCAGGCAGCAAAGTTCGATCCGTCGTCAAAAATCTACGAAGTAAGTGTATTGGTCACCCTTTGCACGAGTGACTTTCTCAGGAAAGGGGACTTCTGAATTATCTGAACTAGGTTTCTGTCTTAAACCCTTCTTGAGGCTCCTGAAAATGAACACAAAAAAACGCTTTATATATAAATACAAATAAGTATTTCTGGAGAGAGGGACCAGGACTTATTTCTGATTTTCAGAAGCCTTTGGGAACCTTTTAAGAAACAGGTCTTTGGTTTTCGTGTTTGGTTTTTAGTTGAAGTTCAATTTGTACGTAGCAAAGGGTCCGGATGTTAGGTGTTCAGCCTGACGCATTTTCACATGTGAATATATTACTTTAAGGCTCTCACAGGTGACAGGTTAAATTGTAAAACACTCTGTCTTCTATTGTTTGGCTTGTTTTTAGCAGTATTATGGATAAGAATAAAGAAGCACTTTCCCTGGAGCCCCATGAGATGTTCCCGGGGGTCAGTGTGTTCATTGTTAAAAGCCTTCTTCCTTCCTGCAGGGAGGACCTGCTCTGATCAGACAGGCTGGGGGGACCCTGGCTCCCTCTGCCCCCCCCTCACCCCCACCCCCACCCCGCTCTTCCATTAGGCAGCGAGGGTCAGGCCAGAACCATGACGGGCTTGCACCCTGTCGCTCGTGGTCGGCCTGCTGTCTTCTGAAATGTGGAGTCAGATGGATGGCTTTGCCTTCTCTTCTCACGGGTTGTGGCCCTTCAGCCACATGTCCCTTACGTGCTTCTGCCCAATACCAGCGAGACGTGTTCTCGCGCCACAGGCCGACGTGGTATCAGACAGCAGCTCGCCAGACTCCAGGAGTCCTGCCTTGAAACCCGGCTCCACCATTTGCTAACCGTGTCCCCCCAGACAGATCATTTAGCTTCTCTGAGCCCATTGCCCATTTCCAAGCGGGGGTGACGAGGATGCCTCTGTCCCAGGATTACGGGAGGGATTGAACGAGAGGATGGGCAGGAAGGCGTCCGGCTCCGGGCCCAGAACCCAGTTGTGCTTTGTCTTTCTCGATGAGGATTTTATACACAAAGCCAGCATGAGATTTCTGTTTTGTGTGTCATGAGATTTGGAATTTATGACTAAGAAATGTGCGTCGTCACCAGGTTAGTATGCCCGGCATCCCCTCGTTAAAAAAATGAAGCATTCCTCGGTGGCTGAGTTTTGGAGTGTTTTCTTTTGGTTTGTTTTCGTTGTAGATCAGCAACCGCTGGAAGCTGGCAAGCCAGGTGCAGACGCACAAAGGGCCTAAAGAAACGGCCAAGGAGAAGGCGGCAGAGCAAACAGGTAGCCCTCGGCAACTTGTGTCTCAGCCCGTCGGGGCGTCTGCCAAAGAGAAGGCCTCGCACATGCTTCTGTTTGTTCCACAGAATGCCAGTATGGCCGTGAACAAAGCCCAGCCCCTGCCCCGTGGAGCCTGCCTTTCCCGGGGGGTCGCGGGCAGTGCACCCATAAGCGTCCGTCCTTTCTGACGGCAGTTGGCCCTCCCGCGGGGAGGGGGCGCTGCTTCCCCACCATGTGTAGAGAAGGCGGTTGGATGAGTGTGACATTGAGCAGAAACGGGCTGCTTCTAGGGGAAGAGTGGTCCATACTGGTGGCCCAGTGAGTCCCAGGCCCCGGGGGCGGTTGCTGTCTGGGCATGCTCAGGGAATGGCCAGGAGGCCAGTGTGCCTGACTGGGGGAGAGCAGGACGGTTGTAAGGACGTGGCTTGTACTCTGAGTGGCCCGGGGAGCTGCGGAGGGTCTGAGCAGAGCAGTGGCCTGCACCAACCAGAAAAGCTCGCTCCAAGACCGTGGAGGGCCCAGCAAAGAGGGCGAGGGTGGGAGGCCAGGTGAGGGCCACCGGCTCGGCCAGCACGGGAGCAGAGGGGGCAAGAAGTGGCCCGAAGCCAGCGTACCCCGTAGTGACCCCGATGGTACTTGATGACGAGTGGTGTGTGGCACAAGAGAGGAGCAGGGGAGCCGGAGGGGCCAGAAGGGCTGGTCCTGAACAACTAAAAGAGGGCGGCCAGCGACCGAGTGAGAGCACACAAGGAGCTGGTTGGGGAAGTGGCTTTGTTCTGGTCTTTGACATGTTTGGGTTGTGGCCCCTCAGAGCGGCGGCCCACGGGCTGCCGGGGCTCGGGCTCGGGCTCGGGGTGTCGGGGGAGGGGCAGGTGGGCTGTCAGCCTGCGTGTGAGCAGAACCTCCGAGCCTGAGCTGCAAGGGCTGGGGCGGGGTGCGCGGGCAGCGTGGGAGACTGGGACCGTGGCCGTGGCCGTGGCCGCCAAGTGAGGAGGGAGGCTTGGCTGCTGGGGCCGCAGCTCCACAGGCCGTGCTCTCTTGCAGCCGCGCGGGACCAGGCCAAGGAGGAGTACCAGGCGACCGCGGAGCAGGCCGTGTCTGTCCGACAGCAGGCTGCCGTACGTGCCGGCCCTTCTGCTTTCCCATCTGAGAAAAGAGAAGCCCTGGTCATGGCAGGCGGACTTGTCCTGCGCTTCAGATTAAATACTTCCGCGTCTGTCCTGTCCACCTTGGCTTGTCAGTCAGTGCCTGCCTCCTTTCCCCTCAAAGAAGTTTATATTGTAATTCCTCTTAGATGATTCTTTGTGATAAATCTATGGTAAATAGATCCCCCCCGCCCGACTCCAGTGGTAGACAAGGCCCTGAGGCCCACTAATAGCCAAGCCTCTTGTGCTTTTTAGTAAAAGTCCTGATGTCATCATTCTCCACCGAGGAACTTGTCATCATTCTCCACCGAGGAACTTGTCTCACCTGGCGCTAGCCCCGCCCAGGCTCCCAGCCGCCTGCACTCCTCTCCCTGTCCCCGCGCCCACGGATGCGGCAGGCCTAGGGGCCGCCGGCCTGGCTGACACGTCCGCTCCCGTGCATCCTTCCCACCGTGTGTTCACTCTACAGCTGGAGAGTGCGGCCAAGAAGAGAGAGCGAACCACAAGTGACCCGAGGACCGCAGAGCAGAAACAAGAGAAGAAACGACTCAAAACTTCCAAGAAGCCAAAAGACCCGGATCCACCAGAAAAAGATTTCACCCCTTATGACTACAGCAAGTCAGATTTCAAGGCTTTTGCTGGTGAGGCCGGGACTGGTGCCCTTTAAGGAACATCTGGCCCTGTTAGGAGGGAGGAAGCTGTGGAGGAAAGAAAGTGTGAGCTAGGCACAGACGAAGCCCGAGAAAGACACAACTGTCACCCAAGCCCTCTGAGAGCCATGCAGGGAGACGGCAGTGCGGGGCCGGCAGGTGCCACCCGTCTACCCCACCCCCACCCTGAGCGCAGCTGCCTCGCCGGGGCCACACTGGTCCTTGTGCAAGGCGGCGTTCCCTCTAACAGCGGCTTCATCTTTCCTCACAGTAGCTCGGGCCCAGACACACATTTTCTCAGACAGACATACAAACACGGCAAGGAGTTTGGGAAGAAACCTGAAGCCCGGGCGGGGGGCTCTCTGGTCTCAGCCGGGGAGAGTTCATCTGCCTTGGCGGGGCTGTGGATGGCCCTCCTGACGGCAGAGCGGCCTCCTTGGCAACATGTCCCTTTGAAGAGAGGAAAGGCAGGGCACGGTTGTCACTCCAGGGCCCAAGAGACTGCCGGTGGCACTTCCTGATGGGCACACAGAGACCAGACTCGATGGCCTTGGTGTAAGAGGAGCTAGTGCTCTAGCCACCTGCCCGTGAGCTGGGACTAGATCTGTGAGAGAGGAGCCTGGTGTTGGGGCCGCCCTTTCCCACTGGGGACACGACACATGAGTTGATGTCAGCCCGAGTCTCTGAGCCTCCTACAGGGGCGGCGAGCTGACCGCCCACCCTTCCTGAACATTGTGCGCCGGCCCTGCGGGCAGCCCTGTGGGTACATCGACTCACATACATGCTCACGGGTCTCTCTGCTCTCACCTTCCAGGAAACAGCAAAACAAAACCTTCCCAGTTCGATCCAAATAAGCAGACCCAGCCCGGCAAGGTAAGAAACACACTTGACATGTGAAACTAACAGGATTGTGTATGTCAGCTAGGCTTTGGTTCCAAATTCAAATGCAAAATACAAGATACCGTTAAAAAGACAGTAAAATCTGGAGAATTCTCGCCTGCTCATGGGGCTTTTTCTCCCTCTGCCTTTGCTGGGAAGACGGCCCGGCTGGGAGTCGCCTCCCTCGGCCTCTGCTTTCCCTCAGCTCATCTCTCCTCGAGTACAGACAATACCCATCAGCTAGTCCAGCAATAAAAAAGGAGCTTGTAAAGAGGCTGAAGGGCTGGCATGTGGTTTGAAGGGGTGTTTGCTCTTGGCTGCCATGGGGATGAGCTGTAGGCCAGAGACACTCCCTCGGGGGCCCGCACAGGCCTGCCTCTGCCCCGTGGGTGTTGCTGCCAGCCAGAGCCAAGCGTGGCTGCAAGTTCAGCATCCGGAGGGTGGGACCTGTGTGGAGCCCTCCTCTTCTGTTGGTAGCCCCTGCGGACAGCCTTGCCTTCAGAAGCCCCCAGAAAGGCCCAGTTCTCAGAAAACCAGGCACACCAGTGGTACTGGAGTCTTGGACGGGCCGGCTGGGCTCCTGTGGGGTTTCCTGCATGTGTCCTGTGGTCAGGTTGTCCCTCGACTGAAATGGCTGTTTATCTTTTCAGAAATGCGTTGCACCCAAAAAACTTAAGCAGTCGGTGGGAAACAAAAGCATGTCCTTTCCAACCGGAAAGTCAGACAGGTACGTGGGGGAGGCCAGCGTATGGGCTCAGAGGGCCCAGCTGGAAAGCCTCAGAGAGCCTCTCGACCAGATCCCTCTCTGTCCGTCGGGCAGCGGAGATGGGAGGAGGGGAGGGCCTTGCCAAGGGCCGTCCCCCGCAGCAACTGTGTCTGCGTCCCTCACCGCCTGCTACTGTACAGCTTCCCGGGGTCCCCTCTGAGCCGACGGACTCGGAGTTTTCCCAGATCTTCCCATTTCTGAGGAATGAGGGAGGAAAAAAATCAGTGAGGAAATGTGGCTTGTCATTTAAGAATATTTTTTTGTTAAAAACATGAAACCTTCATGCTCAGGCCAGAGCCTAAAACCAGAGGACTCACCCCTAGGGTGTGGCCTGGTTGACGAGGCAAGCTGCCTTTCGGTCTTGGCGAGCACAGCCACCCTGGGGCCGCAGAGTGCTTCCCAGAGTGTGGGGGACACGCTGCTGCCCCGCTCAGTTCTCCAGGGGCCCCGAATGAACCATGCCGCCCCAGCTGCCCCTCCCTGAGGTCTGCAGTGTTTTGCGAAGCGGCCGAGAGCAAACCTCCAGCCAGACCGGGAGAAGTGGCTCTTCTGCTTTCATGCCGTCTGTCTCTGCAGGGGTTTCAGGCACAGCTGGCCAAAGAGATAGAGGCGGAGGAGACCCTTGGAACTCCCCAGAGGACTGGAAGCACCGAGTGGTGCTGCTGCTTTTTGTACGGACCCCTTTTTAAACCATTAAAAATAATTCTTGTTGGAAGAAAGCGGATTCCAGACTTTTTCTTTGCTGCCACCTCAGGGCTGGCAGGGAGAGGACAGAAGCTCGCTCGGAGCCCGGGCTTCAGCCATCTGGGGGTAAGTGTGCCTTTGAGGACACTGAGAGTTCTGGGGGAACCCAGAACCACCCCCGAGAGGGTGTGAGTCACAGGAGACTCAGAAAAGGGTGGCTTCCACGAGGCTTCCATGGGGCACTGACTCTCCCTTTCCAGGGGTCCTCAGGTCACGCCACTGAGGCCGCATGGCGTGGACCTTCTCCGGAAGATTCACTGCTGGAGCTTTAAGAGCCAGCCGTGACCTCCGGAGGGCCGGGGTTCTCTGCCGTTCCTGTCTCACTCCTTTGTTTCTTTTTAACGTTTTCCCCGATTAGAAAAGTATTTTAATGTCGTTTTCCCCAGTTGGAAAAGTCATAGCACATTCATTGGTGGAATGAGGGAACAAGAAAACCACGTGATCGGTAATCCCGCCACAGAGAGGGAAACTTCCACGCCTTGGTATCAAGGCTTTGTACCACGTATCGATTCATTTCCAAACTTGGATTTATGTTTCTACAGTTTTTCACACTTTAAAAGTTTTTTTTGTCGTTCCTCCTTCTAAACTTCCTTCTAGCTCGCTGCCGGTTTTGAACATTTAGATTTCCATTTTTGTATTAATAATGTTCCATGGAATTTCTTCAGAATTCTATTTGACTTTAATCCTGGAATGGGCTATTAAATTCAGAAAGCACAAAATACCATTATTTTTGTTTTCACAAATATTTATTTGTTTTTAAGATTTCATTTATTTATAGGACAGAAAGAGCGATCACAAGTAGGCAGAGAGGCAGGTGGGGGGCGGGGCGCGGGGGGGGGGAAGCAGGCTCCCCGCTGAGCAGAGAGCCGGATGGGGCTCGATCCCGGGACCCTGAGATCATGACCCGAGGCGAAGGCAGAGGCTTAACCCACTGAGCCACCCAGGTGCCCCTGTTTTCACAAATACTCAAACGAGGAGCCTGTTTTCTTAGACGTTCTTCTCGCAGACTACTGAGAGGGCTGGCTGTGTGCGGTTCCCCGAGGGGCTGTGAACCCAGACATCACTCTGCTGCCAGGGCAGTCACGCAGGACAGCAGAGCACTGCCCAGGCCCCAGTGGACTGAAGTTTGGACTAGTCGAGGCTAGAATGGTTGCATCTGTCAGAAAAGCCAGGCTGTTGGTGACTTAGCAAAACAGAAGGTTTTTTTCTCTCTCTCTCCAGTCCTAGTTAGTCCAGAGCTAGCGCGGCGACTGGCAGTTCTCACTCTGACCCTTACTTGTGGCGCTACCAGCCTCCACTGGAACCCAGGGCTTCCACCTCATGGGCTCGGTAACTGGCCTAGCTCCGTCCATCACGTCCGCATTCCATTCAGCTGGAAGGAAGGAAAGAGAGGCACACGCAGTCTCCCTTTAAAGGGATACGGCCCGTGTCCGCTTCCCATCAGCCAGCACATAGTCACGTGCCACAGCAAAGGCTACTGGGAAAGTCATTTCAGTGTCCACAGGCCCCTAAACGTGCAGGATTCTGGTACAGAGCTGGGAGAGAACAGACATGGAGACACAATAAGCCGTCTGCCCAGACATGGCAGAGTCTCTGCTGTTGAAAAAAAAAAGAAAAAAATAGTGGAATAGATGGGAATTTTGAAAAGCGAGAAATGATTTTCTACTGAGGATGGCCTAAGGAGGCTTCCCGAAAGGTACATTTGGGTTCGACCTTGAAGAGTAAGGGAGAAAGTCCAGAGAACCTTGTAATGAGTGCTCATTGTGGGCTTTTGCCAGAGACCTGCTGAGAGCAGAACCCCGGGCTCCACCCACACCTGCCAACCAGGAGGGAGCTGCCGGGGAAGCCCGCTGCAGCGAGCTCTCCAGATGATTCCCCTGGTGGCTCAAGCCTGAGAACCACTGGGTAAGCAGGGCTATGCACCCCAGGCCTTTGCTGAGTGGCCCGCAGAGGGCTCACTACTGACCGGAGCTGACCTAAGAACAAAGACCGTATGTTAAGTTTCTTAGCGAGGTAAGGTGATTCCTTGTCCTTGACTTGGAAATGTGTGTCAGTGTTTTCTGTTTGTTTTATGAAAAGATGGGGAGACCACAGACAGTACTAGCTGAGACCTTTTTAAATGTCCTTCCTTGCCAAAGAAAGAGTTGGCCACCGGATGTCAGCCCCCAAACGTGTTTTTGAAATTTTACTGGTCCCCAAAACCACAAGTCCAGAACTATGGAGCCACGGGATGGAGACCAGAGCCTTGGGGATGTCTGGAGAACAGCTGTAGTTGCGTCCACTGGAGTCTGACGCTGTGGGGAGAGCGCTTGGATCCCCAGGGCCCTGGGAGGATGCGTGAGTGTCCCAAGGGCCTTGTGTCGGTCCAAAAGGCTCGGGGATTCTGAGCCAGGAAGGACTGCTGCTGTGCCCCGGGAGAGGGTGTGGCAGGGTCAGCGGGGTGGGGGGTAGAGAGAGAACTGAGGAGGAGGGCTTTTTGCTCCAGGGCCACACTGCTGCAGGTGGCGCCTTAGCTTGCCAAAAACATTTTCAACCAAGTAATCCCATGCCGTGGCCAAATTCATTCCCACTCACGCCTGCCTGGCTGACCACAGTGCCTCAAACACAGGACTTGGGTGTTAACTGCAGAGTCTCTCCCGTGACAGACACACCCTGCAGCGGTCCAACTGCCATCTCTGCCTCCACAGCAGCCCTGCACCCCCCTCTCCCCTCACCTGCGCGTTAGCGCGTTAACAGGCTGAGATAGTTGACCCACTTGACAGTAATGCTTTGCAACTGAATCTTAAATCGTGGGTCTGAATTCAGGGAAACATTTCATTCTGTACCTTGGGTTTCCCACCCTGATGTCCCGTATCCGTTGTGAGCGGAACTGGGCTATGTCACGCTAGCCAGCTACTTCTGAGACAACCACCGCCTTTGTTCCTTGTGATCCGAAGCTGAGTGACATACATGGGATCATGGCCCTGGACATCTAGGGACTTTCCTGCCTGCCCTTTATTCGGGGCCTTTGTTTTCTTTGGGCCGGGAAGCTTCGGGCTACTGCTGCTCCTCACCATCCCACAGATCGTATTCGCTGCTGCTGTGGAGGCCAAAACTGTGGTGTCACCTCCTCTACAGGAGGGGAAAAAGTGTCATTGATGGTCCTTCTCCTCTGAGGATATATGTGCTGGAGCAGCGTCGTTCAGCCTGCGGGAGGAATGGGACTTGATCTTCTGCTGCCCCCACCCCCGCCTTGCAGTGCCCCTGGAATGCCAGGGCCCCAGGCTGGTCTCGGCTGTGCAATCCCTGGAAGAAGGCCAAGACAGCTGACTACGAAGTGCCTGGACCAGCGCCCGGGGCCTCCAGCGCCAACTCAGCCTGTTCTCCAGTGCTGCTGGCTAGGGACACCGTCCCTAGTCTCCTCGAGCTCACAGTCTGGCTCAGGGGACACACACGTGAACAGGCAATCACAGCTCAGAGGTGTAAATGTCCTGATGGAGTTAGTACTGGACTGAACCCAGGCAAGCCTGCAGTAACTGGACAGAGGGGTTGACTGTATCTTACCCAAATGACCTCGGTCGGGAAACAGCTCCCTATGAGACATCTAGCTACTCTTCTATCGTCTTGGTTATCCTGCCCTGGAAAAGGAGCCTGGAAAAGTCAACCGAGACAAGTTGTTGCTGTAAGCCTTGAGGCTTGGGCTACATGATAAACACTAGTGTGTTATTCACCTGATTTTACAGAACATGCTTCCCACCTCCAAGCGGAGGCTGCAGAATGTCAGTCAAAAACATCCCTGTCATGTCCCCAGTAGCTTCTCCCAGTCTCCTCTCCCTTCCCTGGCATGCGAAGAACTATGCATATAGAGCAATTAGCATTTAATATTTGGTAATTAGCATGCTTAATTTGATTCAGAGAAGTTCCTTGACATTTTTCTAAAAACAGCACGTTGCCGCCCACCCTTCAAAGAGCAAAGCCATTTGTGTAAAAAAAAAAAAAAGTGTGCCAGTCTTATTTGTTGCTGAATATGCATGTGTTGGCCTCTTCCGGGACACGGCTGGTAAATTTAGAAACTCGTTTAGAAAAGAACTCCTCCTTTTCCAGCAGCCGAAGGGCTCACGGGTGGGAGAATCCAGAGAAAATGGCTAGATCTCCCTAAGGTCAGGGTGCTGTGTTGGTCCTCAAGTACATAAAAACCCTCAGTGCGCCCTGGTCGAGCCACAGGCTCCGTTCAAGTCCAGCAAGGAGCCACGTTTAGGGACGGGGCGAGAGATCCATCCTACCCACCGCCCCGGCGCAACAACGTAACTCTGCGCCGACAGTGCAGCCGCCCGCGCCGGGTTCTGCAGCCCGAAGGCTCAAGTCGGCGGCCCTCTCGTCCCAGCGCTCGGAAAAGTCCGCGCCGGGCACCTCTGCGGCCCTCGGCGCCTCCCGGACCCCAGAAACGGGGCAGGGCCCCGGGGGCTGTACAGGCCTCCCGGCCAGCGCCGTACCCCAAAACGCACCCGGATCCCCTCCGCCGATCCCGCCCGCCCCTAGCCGGAACCCGGGCCGGGCCGCCCGGCCCCGGCCCCGGCCCCCACGTGGCCCCTCGGAGCGAGCCGCACTACCCTGCTGCCGCCGACGGACGGTCCGCCCCAGCCACTGGGCACCGCGCTCTGCACCGGCAGCCAATGAGCGCGCTCCGACTGCCGGCGGGGGCGGGGCCTCGGGGGTCGCCGCGCGCCCGCGCTCGCGCCTCCATTGGCTGGGCTGGGTCCCGCCCCCTACGAATGGGCCCCGCCCCGCCGGCCGCGTTAGGTTGCCGCACGGGCGGCGGGCGGAGCTGGTCCCGTTGTGCTGCGGCTCCGCGCGGCCTGCAGTCCCGGGCCCGCGCCCCGCGCCGCCCGCCCGCCCGCCCGCCATGGAACCCGGCCCCGACGGCCCCGCCGCCTTCGGCCCCGCTGACATCCACGAGGGCTGGTTCCGCGAGACGTGCAGCCTGTGGCCCGGCCAGGCCCTGTCGCTGCAGGTGGAGCAGCTGCTACACCATCAGCGCTCGCGGTACCAGGATATCCTTGTCTTCCGCAGGTACCACCGCCGGCCCCGGCCCCCGAGCGCCTGCGGCGGCCCTCGGCCCAGACCGCGCGCTGCCCGCCGCCCCGGAGCCAGCCGGGACTCTTCCTGCCCCGGTCTCAGCCCCGGGCTGAGCCCCTCTTCCTGCCGGACCCCTTTACCTCCGGGCGCCCCCCGGGCCGTCTCTGTCCCCGCCCCTCCCCCTGCAAAACTGTCAGAAGTTCTGAGGAACTAGGCCCGGCCCCTCCCGGGACCCCCTCCCCACCCTGCATCCCGTCTCTCCGGGCAGGGGGCCCGCGTTTCGGGCGGTCCTCTCCGGCGGGGCGGGAGCCGGAGTCTGCGCCGGCCCCACGCGCCGAGCTCCACGTGTCAGTCCGGGACACGTCAGAGCCGGGACCCTGAGTCCACCCCCACCCCCCACCCAGCGGGCCTGCCTGCCGGTCCTCGCCACGTGTCATCCCCCAGCACTTACTCCTGGGACCCCTTGGCAGGTTGGGGGAGATTCTTCTCACGGAGTGGGGGGAGTGGGGGCCCATTGCCCCCACTCCAGGGACCCAGGTCCCTGACTGTCACTCCCGCCTTCAGTAAGAGCTACGGCAACGTGCTGGTGTTGGACGGCGTCATCCAGTGCACGGAGCGGGACGAGTTCTCCTACCAGGAGATGATAGCCAACCTGCCCCTTTGCAGCCACCCCAACCCTCGCAAGGTACCCCGGCTCCCACCAAGATGCAGCCCCCAGCTTGGAACCGGGAAGCCCTACTCCTCAGTGTCCCGCGGAACAGGGCAGAAGGCCTCAGCTGTGCCCAACTCAGCCCCGGGGCTTCCTAAATGGTTGTCAGAAAGTGCTAGCAAGGACCGGGGAGGGAAGTGGGGCCCAGTGGCCCACTTCACAAGGGGTGGGGGCTGCCACAGCCTCTGGGAGCAAAGGGTTCTGGCTGAGGCCTGCTTCATCAGAAGGAGCAGCCCTGGGAGGAGTTTCCAGGAAAAGGGGACACCTCGTGCCAGGTTCCTGGGGCAGGAAAGCGTCTCTGAGAGTAGCAAATGAAGTAACGAGGTCTGTCTGTGCATCAGAGGAGTTGAGAAACCATCTGTTCGGGTTGTGTTGTGCGAGTGCCTCTGCCCTGTGCGCGCCCAGGCCCCCCCCCAGAGTCCTGCCGGAGCCTGTTTGGTGGGGCTGGTGCTCAGGCTTGGGGCTGTGTTTCTGAATAATGCTGCCACTCCTAGGTGCTGATCATCGGGGGTGGGGATGGAGGTGTCCTGCGGGAGGTGTTGAAGCATTCCTCTGTGGAGTCTGTGGTCCAGTGTGAGATTGACGAGGTGAGTGCCTGGCTCTGGGTTCAAATTTCTGTTCCGCCCTGAGTTGGCTGTGTACCCTTCGGCGCGTGGCTCAGCAGTGCTCTGTGTCTTTGTTCCTCTCAAAAATGTGTTGGAAGGATTCGGTAGGAAAACCAGGTAGAAAGGGCCTGGCAGGTAGTAGGTGTGCTGAGATGCTGGTTCTTAGATAAGACTTAGTTTTTCGTTCTTAGTTTTAGGACTACGCTGGTTTTCAGTCAAGTCCCAGGGGCATTGCAACTACTTGTGTGTCCACCCTTTTCGTTCAGCACGTTTTTAATGAGCACCTATTAAGTGGCAGCCAACGCTCTAGGTGCTGGGATAGAGTGGTGAACGGACAGCTCCAGTCCGTGCCCCCTGAATTGATATTCTAGCGAGGAGGAGACCTCAGAGGCACGGTGGGGAGCAGAGTGTGGGAGAAAAAGACGGGCTCAAGAGATTAGAAGTGAAGGCTTGGTCGGTACTTGCCTGGAGGAGATGGGTTTCAGCCGAGGCCTGGATGAGAAGCAGTTCGCCATGTGGGGGCAAGGGAAGGCCCTCCTGGCAGAGGCTGAACTCCCCTTCCTCTGACCCAGCAAAAAAGTCACTCAGATGGGACAGTCTGGTCCAGGGACAGAGAACGGGTATAGTGGGAGGCAAGTTCAGGAGGCAGGAGCCAGCCCCCCATGATGGCGGGGGAGGCAGCAGGATACCGGGTCTCCGCAAAATGAAGGGCTTGCCCAAGTGACCAGACTATCTAAGGGAGCACTGGCGGGCCCCTAGCCCCCACGTCCCAGCCGGATCCCTCCTCCTTCCCCAGGATGTCATCCAGGTCTCTAAGAAGTTCCTGCCGGGCATGGCTGTGGGCTACTCTAGCTCCAAGCTGACCCTACACGTGGGCGACGGTTTCGAGTTCATGAAACAGAACCAGGATGCCTTCGATGTCATCATCACTGACTCCTCAGACCCTATGGGTAAGCAAGGGATGGGCCTTGGGCCTGCTGGCAGCCACGGTCCAGTGGCTCCAGCCCTCCCTCTGTGCCCACAGCTGATTTGCAGAGTGGAAGACAGAGGGGTCCAGAGCTCGAGCTGCACCGTTCCCTTCTTGGTCGCTCCCTCCCCCACCCCAGACCTGGCTCCCCAGAGAAGGGAGAGCACACTGCTGCCCAAAGTTCCAAGGGCATTGGGAGCCTGGAGGAGAGCAGGGCGCTGGCCTCGGCCCGCAGAGGCCCGAGCTTCCTCTTCAGTCTGCTCTCTGCTCTTAATAGGCCAGCATCGGGGCGGGGGATGGGCTCTAGTCTCAACCCCAGGCCCAGGGTATAGCGTCCCCTGACACAGTGGCAGTGAGAACCCCTCCCCCAACACCTAGGAACAGGATGGAAACGTGGAGCCCCCTCAGATACTAAGGCAGCGGGTCCCTGCACTCCTCCAAAGCACCCTCTTCATGGTTGGTTTCAGAGTCCACAGACCGGGGCTCAAATCCTGGCCCTACCCCCTTGGCAGCTGTGTAGGTCTGTAGTGGGGCAGTCGCGGTGCTCACCAGCCCCCAGAGCTGCGTCAGGAGGTCTCAGCCAGAAGGTGCTCATTGTCCCTTGTCCCCGCCTCTGTAGGCCCTGCAGAGAGTCTCTTCAAGGAGTCCTATTACCAGCTCATGAAGACGGCCCTCAAGGACAATGGTGTCCTCTGCTGCCAGGGTGAGCGGAGGGGGCCGCTGGGGGACTCGGGGCGGGCAAGGGCCGGAGGGGCAGCCCTCCGCTGTGGGCCGGGGAGCAGGCCTGCCCGCTGGGGCTGATGCCCCGCTGCTGCCCGCGCAGGCGAGTGTCAGTGGCTGCACCTGGACCTCATCAAGCAGATGCGGCAGTTCTGCAAGTCGCTGTTCCCTGTGGTGGCCTACGCCTACTGCACCATCCCCACCTACCCCAGCGGCCAGATAGGCTTCATGCTGTGCAGCAAAAATCCTGTGAGCTTCGAGCCCTTCTGCGGTGGGGGCCCGGGGCGGGGGGGCGGGGTGTGGGTGTTGCCGGGGGGCTGGAGAGCACTTCCTGATGCCCGTGCCCCTGGCCCCAGAGCACCGACTTCCGGAAGCCCGTGCAGCAGCTGACGCAGAAACAGGTGGAGCAGATGCAGCTGAAGTACTACAACTCCGACGTGCACCAGGCCGCCTTCGTCCTGCCTGAGTTTGCGCGCAAGGTGAGCCGCCTGCGGGCCGGGGAAGGGTGGGGGACGCGGGGCCTCCCGAGGGCGCACCTGAGCCCCGGCGGGACCCAGCGTCCTCCTGAGCAGGCCTTCTGTCCCACCAGGCCCTGAATGATGTGAGCTGAGCCCAGGCGCTGCCACCGCTGCCCAGGACCTCAGGCCGGGGAGCCCCCGGGGCGCCTGGGCGCAGCAAGCCCTGGATGAGAACCCCCCGCCCCGCCGGTGTGCCCACCAAGCAAGTGTTACAGGCCCCAGAATGCTGCCCGGGCTGCCCCGCCGGGCGGACTGTCTGTCTCTCTGTCGGCGTGGCGTCCGGCCTCCAAGCCTCCACCAGCTGTGTACAGCGCCTTCACCTTCTGTCCCCTCACTCACCAAACACGTGTATTTATAACAAATTCCGAACCATGTGTCCCCAGACCTTGAATGGGCCCAGGCAGGTTCCCCCGGCAGCTCTTGTGGGGCGCTCCCATGTATGGGGCCCGGCCTCCGGGTGTCTGCCACGTGTCGGTGAACAGGAAGACCTGGCCCTCCTGTGTCCCCTGGGACCGGCCCCCTGGCCTCTGGTACTAGGGGGCACCACAGTTACCAGACCGGACCCAAGTCTGTCCAGAGACACTGCCGTGGTCAGTCCTTCACCAGGCCCCACAGAGAGCAGAGGTGACAGACCCCCCGGGGCCAGGGCTGTGGGGTTGAGAAGATCATGGCAGGGCCGCTCTGGGACTTTGCTGTCTCAAGAACAAGGGTCATTCCCAGGGTTGTCTGGGCCACTCCCAAGGCAGTGGGCAGGTACGAGGTTGGGGTCCAGTTGTTGGGCCTGTTTAAGCATATCAGGTGCCCTGACTCAGGATTCAGACTTAGGTTGGAATCCCACCTGCCAACCCAGGAGTGCGCTCTGGTGAATTCCCAGAAGTACCACCCCTCCCCCCGCAAAGTGTCCAGAGGTTGAGAAAGCAAGTGTGGGTGGCCTTCCCAGGACTCTGTGGGTGCAGGACTGTCCCCTCTCCAAGGTCCTGAATCTCCCTCCTCTTCCCCAGGCACCTCACCCTTCCTACCAGCCAGGACTGAGGCCCTCCTAGGAGGAGAGTAGCCACATAATGGGGTGCAGATTGGGGGAGGGATGCCTCCAGCCTGCTTCTGTCTCAGGATCTGCAGGAAAGGGCCCTGCTCTTTGGAAAAGCTGATCTCACCAACCCCTTTCTCTACCTTGGGCAGAAGCATGGCCAGAGGATGGGTCGACCTGGAAGACCTGGCAGGAAGGGGACAAGGGAGTGGCTCTGGCAGGGAGGTGGGGCACCAGAACACCCCCGACCTGCACCTGCCACGGGCAGCTACCTTGGACGTGGCAGTTTCTGGCGGGACTGGAACTGCACTCATCATAGGGGAAGGGAACAAGCCTCTAGCTGCACAGCCAACTTCTAGAAAGACACTTGCCCTCTCTGGGCTCCACGCACCCCCATCCCCTTTGAACATGTGATCACAAGCTAACTTTGCCATCCCACCACCCCCTAACCCTAGAACAATCAAAACCAGGCCTCGTGGTGGAATGGTTTGCCCAGGACTCCCTACTCCCAGTGAGGCCAGGTGGGGGCATGACATGAGCCACAAGGCAGAGTGTCTGTTAAAGGAAGATGACAGTGGCTAATTATGAAGGTCTGACCCAACCCAGGTCTCCTTAAACCCTGCAGCTGCCCATGAGGAAGGTGCTTTAACTGCACAGGAGAGGTAGATGACCTGCCCAAGGCCACACACCTAGCAAGCACACGGAGGACACCAGGCAACTGGCCTTCGGAGAGCCACTCCACTCTATTTGACCTGCCCTGTGTGCCTCCTCTGCATCCCAGCGCACCCCAACAGGGACATCCCCAGATGTTCACTCCTCTCCTAGCTCATCTTACCGAACTCCAGGAAGGTCCATAACCAGGGTGACCCTGGAAGGCTGCTGGCAAGGGCTCTGGATCTCGGTCTGAATCTCAACTCCGTCCCCTGTTGGCTCAGTGGCATGAACTGCTCAGCCCCCAGCTTGCTTGCCCTGTTGGCAAAGTCATTAAGGGCAACGTTCCTCACCTGTGACAAGCTCGGCTAAGAAGCGTGGGTCATGCAGTGCTTGCAGAACTCTCGGGAATCAGGACTGCCCATCGGGTCAGAGGAAGGAAAGAGGGGGCCCCAAATTGTAGAAAGAGTTGGGGTCCTTGGGGAATCAAGAATGCCTGACCGGTACATTGAAGTTGTCTGCAATGGAAGTCCTTCCACTTCCCCAGCTTTTGGTAAAGCCTCCTTGAAGGGGTGCACGGGAAAGACTAGCGCTGGACCCCACGTCTAGACAGAAGGGATGGGAGACAGGGACTGATGGCCCAAAGCAGAAGCAGGACATTCGGTGCAGACGAGGCCCAAGCCCTGAGGTCCCAGAAACCCCGAGAGAGCCATGAACAGGCCCCGCCTGTGACATCGAGGATAAAATTGATCCTGTCCAGAACTTTTTGGGTTTTGTCGTTATTTTAAGTAAACTTTATACTCAACATGGGGCTCGAACTCAACCCCAAGATCAAGAGTCACATGCTCTGCTGACCGGGCAGCCAGGCCTCCTCCCCACTGCCGCCATCTAGTTGTGAAGTTTAGTTATTTATCAAAACTAAGCCTGCCCGGGTTTAAGGACTCCAGTATTTGCAAGAGGATCATTGGAAGGAAAATGGCAGCCCTCCCCGGCCACTTGGCTTCCAGCAGGACGAGCCACATGGACCGCTCCCAGCAGATGGTTCTGGTATTTACCTGCATGTCTGTATCCTCTTGTCTTACTGCCTTCCAGCTCATTGGTTTCAATCATCATCTGATGGCTTTCCACTAGGGAAGCTATGGATTTAGTTCTTTCCTTCCCTGACCCAACCACACCCTCAATAACCAAACGACCACCTCGGTCAGCGCCATGTCCCATGTTGGTGCCATCACAGCTCACGAAACACAGCTCTCGGCTGGGACGGAACACTGAGTCCATCCCCCGCGCTGCTGCTGCTTGCCCCTGGAGGTGTTTGGCATTTGCTTAATCATTAATAAATTCATCACCAGTTTAGCTAAGAAGTTTTTACCAAATCTTGAAGATTTGGTAAAAGATCTTTATTTTTATTTATTTATTTCTTTTAAAGATCTCTGGACTTAATACATATCGTGAGGATCTGGACAGAATGCTGATCAGCTTTTTTGGCCATGAGGTCTTAGTATCTGCTCCATTACGATTTATAGTTAGTTCATGATCACATTGAATGGAATTTTCACTAACAGGAAATACTAATATATGTAATATGCATTTCTCCTTTATAATTTTTTAAAAGATTTTATTTATTTATCAGAGGGGGGGGGAGAGAGCGAGCACAGGCAGACAGAATGGCAGGCAGAGGCAGAGGGAGAAGCAGGCTCCCTGCTGAGCAAGGAGCCTGATGTGGGACTCGATCCCAGGACACTGGGATCATGACCTGAGCCGAAGGCAGCTGTTTCTTGGACTCCAAACCTTCCTGTTTCTTGGTTTACTCCCTTGTCTGGGTGAAGTGTTTTCTATAGGAGCTTTCTGAGGAAGGGGACAAGAGACACAAAGTTTTAAGACTCTGACAGCCATGAAATGTCTTTGTTCCAACTTCGTGCTTTATTGATGGGTATAGAGCAGGATGGGGGCTAGAATTCTATATTGAAATCATCTTCCTTTAGCATTTTGAGATTTACCCTTTGCCATTTGTGTCAATGGTCTACCGCTGTGTTGAAGATTAGCCCAAACATAGCAGAGTGATGTCTTTTCTGTGGGTCAGGATTTGGAGAGTAGTGACTTAGCGACCTGGTCCAGCCTGGAGTCATTCATAAAGTTGGAGTAAAGCTGCCAGCCACGGCCACAGTCACCCGATCTTAACTGGAGCTAGAGGGTCAGCTTCCCAGACGGTTCCCCACGTGACCAGCAAATCACAGCGGCGGTGACTAGGAGGCCTCCGTTCCTCCCCACGTGGACCTCTCCATAGGGACACTGAGCGTCCTCATAATGTGGTGGCTGGCTTCCCAGAGCAACGGATCCCGAACAGAGCCAGATGGAAGGTCAAGGTCTTATAGGGCCAAACTCCAGAGTAACACACTGCTTCAGCCATAATCTGCCCACAAGGCTTGCTCTGTTTGGGAGGGGTGAGGACACCAAAGCAAGAATCTTTTTTTTTTTTTTTTTTTGACAGAGGGAGAGAGAGATCACAAGTAGTGAAAGAGGCAGACAGAGAGAGAGGGGGAAGCAGGCTCCCCGCTGAGCAAAGAGCCCAATGCGGGGCTTGATCCCAGGACCCTGAGACCATGACCTGAGCCGAAGGCAGAGGCTTAACCCACTGAGCCACCCAGGTGCCCCCAAAGCAGGAGCCTTTGAAGGCCATCTCGGTCGGATGCTGGCTGCTAGCTTCCGGTGTTGTTTTGGGAGCTCTAGAGTAATTCTTTCCCTGATATTTTGTATGCAGTTTGTTGTTTCTTCTCTCCTTCTCTCTCAGTGCGTAGAAAATCATTTTTCTCTCCAGCCTTTTGAGCTATCACACATAAAGTTTAGTCAACAAACTCATGTTCTTCTGTTTGGGGACATTTCTTTGCATTTCTTTTCTTTATAATTCCCTGTCCTCTCTTTCCTTCATTTCCGTCTGGAATTCCTCTTATTCAGCCTGTGACATGCGGTACAAATCTGTTAATGTTCTCATCATTACTATTTTTCATTTCTTTCCTGCTCTATTTCCTGGAAGATTTCTTTCATCTTATCTTCCAAATATTCGATGGAGCTTTTCATTGCTATCATACTTTTTATTTCCCAAAATTATTTTTTGTTCTCTGAATGCTCTTTTTCTTTTAAATTTTATTTATTTGTTTGTCAGAGAATGAGAGAGAGGGAGAGAGCAGCAGGCGGAGGGAGAGGCACACTCCCCGCTGAGCAGGGAGCCCAATGTGGGGCTCGATCCCAAGACCCTGAGAACACGACCTGAGCTGAAGGCAGAGGCTTAACTAACTGCGCCACCCAGGCATCCTGAATGTTCTTCTTAAATAGTTTCCTGTTCTTTTTGTTCTTGTGTCTGAGGTTTTCCTTGACTGTTCTGCTCATATGTAAGAGTGGGGACTAAAAAGATATTTGGAGTCTCTAAGCACATGACTGGGTTTCCACCAAAGGGGGGGGGTGGCTGAGCCATTTGCTGGGGAACCTTCCAAGTCAGTGTCCTGGCGTCTTTCCTCCTGGACTGGCCACGCTGTCCAGGAACAAGAGAGAAGCCTGCCCGGGGCGCTGCCTGGTTCTAGAAGCTGGATCAGGAAAAAGGCTAGGGCTGTCAACGTTCAGTCTGTCTGCTCAATCGCCCTGTTTTCTGGACATCCCTCCCTGCTCGGGGGCCCGGGACCCCCCTTCTATTCCCTCTTGTTTCCGCTGGGGCCAGGGGATGGGAAACCGGATTGGTCGGTCTCTTAATGCTTCCAGAAGGACCGTGGGGCCGTCCATTCCCAAGCCAGTTCCCAATCCCAATGCCAGTGCCAACTTAGAGCTACTTTCTTGAGGGCAGGTCTCGCCTGTCCATCTGCTTTTCCAGCTTTCTTTTTTTTTTTTTTAAAGACAATTTTTTTTTAAGATTTTATTTATTTATTTGACAGCCAGAGATCACAAGTAGGCAGAGAGGTAGGCAGAGAGAGACGGAGAAGCAGGCTCCCTGCTGAGCAGAGAACCTGATGTGGGACTCGATCCCAGGACCCTGGGATCATGACCTGAGCCGAAGACAGAGGCTTTAACCCACTGAGCCACCCAGGCGCCCCTTTGCCGGCTTTCAAACTAGAGACGTGCGTTCTCTCCCAAATTCCCCCCAACTCGTGCACGCATGTGTTTTTAAAATTCCTCTTCCCCATCGTGCATAGGGAAAAAAGTAGACGTAGGAGGGAGGCAGCCAAGGTAGACGCATCCCCATCTCTCCCTAGAAGCCATCATCGTCTTGATCATTGTCATGGAGGTCCCCGCTGGCCCTCAGAAGTCGCACACCAAGAGGAGAACATGGATATTCAGGGTGAAGGACGGAGCCGGGATTTATTCCAGGGTTATCTGTAATCCAGGTCCAGCTCCTGGCTCCCAGAGCGGCCTCTCCTCCCCGCCTGAAACTCGGGACAAGCCAGAGTCCTGGGGTCAACTCCCAGAATCCCAGGGTCAGGGAGGCAGGAGGCAGGCCCAGGCACTGGACAAACAGATCAAAGGTGAGGCACGATGCGGCTCCAGACCGGGCCTGGCCAGGGGGACGGGTTCACAATGAGGTGAGTGGGAGCCCCCCCACGGTCTCCCCAGCAGGGACGGGGCGGGGGTCAAAACAGGGCCTTCACCCACCCCTCTGCTGCTGCCCTCAGGCTGCTGGTCTTCCTGGGCTTGCTGTGGGGCTTGGCCGCCGCACCCCCGGGCCCGCAGTGGCCTGAGCCCGTGTTTGGGCGCCTGGTGTCCCCTGGCTTCCCCGGGGAGTACGCCAACAACCAGGAGCGGCGCTGGACCCTGACCGCGCCCCCCGGCTACCGTCTGCGCCTCTACTTCACCCACTTCCACCTGGAGCTCTCCTACCTCTGCGAGTATGACTACGTCAAGGTGCCGCCAGCAGCGGGGAGACCGGGACCTTATCGAGGGCAGGGGGACGGGGACCTCTGGGAGCAGGGTCTGGCCTCGGGGGCGTGGGGGGAGGCGGGCCTTGGGTCTCGCCCTCCCTTCCTGTGACTCCAACCCTACAGCTGAGCTCAGGGAGCCAGGAGCTGGCCACGCTGTGCGGGCAGGAGAGCACGGACACGGAGCGCGCCCCAGGCAATGACACCTTCTACTCGCCGGCCTCCAGCCTAGACGTGACCTTCCGCTCCGACTACTCCAACGAGAAGCCGTTCACGGGCTTTGAGGCCTTCTATGCAGCAGAGGGTGAGGCGAGAGGAGGCCGGGGTGGGGAGACACGACATGGCCCGTCTGCCCGTGGGAGTGACTCAGTCTTAGGTCAGGCCAACTCTCCCTTCGGCCCCACACCTCCCTGAGGCTGGGCTCCCGCCAAACTAGTGGGCAAGGAGTCCACACCTCCGTCCAACACCAGCCCCAGGGCAAATATCAGTAATGGCCATGAGCGCCCCCGCCTGCGGCTGAGCCCGACGGTGTGCGGAGGTGCTGAGCTGGGGACGGGCTAAGCCCGGCATGTCCTCCTAGGGCGCCCCCCGACTCCCATGACGCTAGGGCCCACTGAGTCCACCTCTGGATGGGAAGGGCAGCCCACCCGCCTGAGCCCCACTGAGAACCTGCAGCCTGGTGTCCCCCATGCGTGGTGCTCCCCATACACGGGCTTCCAGTAGAACACCTGACGTCAGATAGGGGTTCCTGCAGGGACCAGCTGTGTGACCTTGGGCAGGTGGCCGCACCTCTCTGTGCTCCTCAGGAGTCAGCAGCAGGGTTTGCTGGAACATGGGTCACAGCCCTGCTTGCTGGGCTCGACAGCTGGCTGCAC
The DNA here is from genome assembly GCF_964662115.1 of Mustela nivalis. Taxonomy (NCBI): domain Eukaryota; kingdom Metazoa; phylum Chordata; class Mammalia; order Carnivora; family Mustelidae; genus Mustela; species Mustela nivalis. The sequence continues at coordinate 7,188,308 of NC_139029.1, read as the reverse complement.
CAGCCGGGAGACTTTGAGCAGGACGCTTAACCCGTCACTCATTCGAAAAAGGGGTTAGTGACATCTACCTCCAGGCATTCTGAGGAGGTTATCATGACCCTAGACCTGCCCAATACTCGGCCGGGGCCCAGCCACCTCCAAACATGGGGCTCCTCTTGGGTCAGCCGCGAGGCTGTCGGCTCCCAGGCCCCCAGACGGCTTCGTCTCCCGCCCTCTGACCACCTGCCTGGCCCGCGTCTCCCCCAGACATTGACGAGTGCCAGGTGGCCCCGGGACAGGCCGCTCCCTGCGACCACCACTGCCACAACCACCTGGGCGGCTTCTACTGCTCCTGCCGCCGGGGCTACGTCCTCCACGAGAACAAGCGCACCTGCTCAGGTGAGCGGGGCCGGGGAAGGTACGGGGCAGACACCGTGCCCAGCCCAGCACCCCCTTGGCCCAGAATACAGCCAGCTCCTAAAAGCCGCAAGCGCTCTGCCCAGGGGTTGGAGGGACGACCCTGGGCCTACTGGGCCCCGCCCCTCCTGCCATCTGTCCACCCCTGCATATTCCTTTCTCCCTCCCCCTCCCCCGTTCCATCCTGGGCTCCCTCTCTCCGGTCTTCAGCCCATCACTTGGATCACCTGTGCTGGGCCCCCACTATGTACCTCCCTGCCTGGGCTCTGGGCGCCTGCTACAGGCATCTTGTCCTCTTGGGGCTCCCAGGTTGGAGGAACGGGGGACATAGGCCCAGCTCACACAGGCGTCCCTGCATGAAACTTCCCGGCAGGGGGCAGGCGTGCTCCGAGTGGCTGGACCCCAGCAGGCCGACCCCTTTGGCCGGTACTTCCCGCCTCCTCTGAGCTCCTGCCAGGTGCCAAGTACCCAGATGGGAAACCCAAGGGTGCCCTGGGGAGTGGGCAGCCCCAAGGCTCGGTGCTGCCCCTGCCTCCCCCTGCCCGGCATCTCTCCCCCAGTGGCTCTCTCTGTCTCTCTGTTCTCTCTTCCAGAGCAGAGCCCCTAGCTTCACCTCTGGCTCCGGTCTGGGTCAGGCCGAGACGGCCGCTGCCTGCCACCCCCGGTCCACCCCATCCGCCCCTCCGTGGACCTAACAATAAATCTGCCTCCACCTCCACCTCCGGCTTCGTGTCTCTTGGGTGGCACGTGGGGGGAGGGCCGCGCTGTGCCCCTCCCCCCTGGCCTCCTCCCCGCCTCCCTCCCTCATCACAGCCCGGATGAACCCTCGCCAGTGGGAATCCCCTCCATGGGGCCACTGGTTGCCAAAAAGGCTTGCCCACCACGCCCCATCCGTTCTGAAGACGGGGGACTGAGACCCAGAGAGGGACGAGGGCTTCCCCGGGGTCACACAGGGAGACCGAGCTCTCTCACCCCCCCCACCGGGCCCCCAGGGGCTGAGTTGGGAACACTGGACAAGTTCCTGTTCAGGGGACCACTCATGTCCCAGGTGGGCTGGGCTGGAGGAGCCTGACCCGGAGTCGAGAGGCCCAGGGAGACAGCCGTTGATGGGCCTGCTGGTGCCCCACATCCGGGGGCCGTTCCCTCTGCCCCGTGGGAAGCAGCACACGGAGGAAGGCAGGCTGTGCCAGGACCCCTCACTTCTGGAAGCCTCCCAGCTCAAATGCCCTCTGCAGCCTGGGGAGGGGATGGGCCGATGCCTCCCGGGGCTGATGCGGAAGCTCGCTCTGCAAGGGCACGACCAGCTGGCCTGGCGGGGAATGAGGGCACCAGACATGCTTTTGATAAGTGTGAACTTGAATTTCCCTCGACTAACCCCCAGGGCAGTGCCCAGACCCAGGGTAAAAGGGAAAGTGGACCAAGGGAGGCCCCTCTGCTCCCCATGGAGACCCAGGGAAGCCTGGACTGCTCCCAGCTGGTGTGGGTGGGAGCCCCGTGGGGGATGAATGTGGGAGTTGTCAGGGTCCAGGCTGGCTGAGGGACCCCTTGTCTCCTTCCCCCTCGGCAGAATCTAACCTTGCTCACTTCATCACCCCCAGAGTCCTGACTCTGGCCCAGAATTCCCCAGGTCCAGGAGCCCCTGGGAGTGTGGGTGGGGCCTGGAGGCTGTGTGCCCAAGTGCCACCTGTTTCAGCCAAAGCCAGGAAGCCCAAGAACCTCTAGATTGTTCCTTCAGCCCTGAGGTGGGGTGTTCCATCTGACTGGGCCAGAGGGCAGGGAGGGCAGCCAGGGGGCGGAGCCAGGCTGCTGGGCCCCCACTCACAGTGACCCGTCCTCTCTTAGCCCTGTGTTCAGGTCAGGTCTTCGCCGACCGGTCGGGGGTGCTCAGCAGCCCTGAATACCCACAGCCGTACCCCAAACTCTCAAGTTGCACCTACGGCATCCACCTGGAGGAAGGGTTCAGCATCATCCTGGACTTTGTGGGGTCCTTTGATGTGGAGGCGCACCCGGACACCCAGTGCCCCTACGACTCTCTCAAGGTCTGGTTCCTGGGATCTAGACCTCCTCTGGCTCTGGCGGGTCCTGAGGTGACAGGGCACCTTCTGCTTTCAGATTCAAACAGACAAGGAGGAATATGGCCCATTTTGTGGGACAACGTTGCCCCCTAGGATTGAAACTAAAAGCAATGCCGTGACCATCCTCTTTGTCACTGACGAGTCGGGGGACCACACAGGCTGGAAGATCCACTACACCAGCACAGGTGAGCGCCAGTAGGTCTTGGATCCTGACCAGAAGCTCCTCCTGGAGTGCCAAGGAGTTACACAGGATGGGACTCTGCCTGGCGACGCCCGGGAAGTGTAGGGGAGGAGAAAATTTCCTTAGCCCTCTAGGTTTCCTGGCTGAGGCTGAAAAGTAAACTGACAAAGACAGATCAACAGGAGAAAATCAGGGGTGCCTGGGTGGCTCAGTGGGTAAAGCCTCTGCCTTCGGCTCAGGTCATGATCCCAGAGTCCTGGGATCGAGCCCCACATCAGGCTCTCTGCTCAGCAGGGAGCGTGTTTCCCTCCCTCTCTCTCTGCCTGCCTCTCTGCCTACTTGTGATCTCTGTCTGTCAAATAAATAAATAAAATCCTAAAAAAAAAAAACCAGGAGAAAATCACCCATACTTATGTAATGTGAGGTCTACATGGCATGGGAGACTTCAAAAGGAAGGAAAGACCCAGAGGAACAGTTAGGCTTGTGTGGGGTTTTGCAGAAGAGGTGACAGTCATGGGGGAGAAGACAGGTTAAAGCCAGTGTTATAAATGGGGGGAACTTAGCAAAGCCTCTTTGGCTTCTTCTTGGCTCCCTTTGTCTTTGGAGATAAGGACGCTCCTTCCCTCCAGGGATAGGGAGGGCACCTGTCACGTGGCCGCACACGAGGGTCTTCTGACCGTGATGGGGAAGCAGGGTGAGGGAGCGGGTGGAGGTCCGAGGGACCCTTGTTTCTGTTTTCTCAGACTCCTTCAGCTTAACATGTTCACCATGGCCAGGTGCCATGTTTAGGGGTCGTGTGTCCTGAACTCCTTCAGAAGACATACGAGGTTTGAGTGGGGGTGGATGTGAGACAGTGGTCCCCAGGGGGAAATGCCACCCCACCCACCCCCATCCCTCTCCCCACCCCGCTTCCCTCCCCCCCCCCATCTTGCGCGCACCCATCCGCTCAGCCGCTCTCCTCCGTCTGCAGGAGAGGAACAAACAATTCTCCCTCGGCCTCCTCAGTCCTTGGCTAGGACCAAGGGACAGATTGACAGGAGATAAACAAGCACGTTCGTTAAGGTGTATGTCTCCGGCGTGCATGGGCGAGTACCCACAGGAGAATGAGAGCTTAGAACTCAAGACATCAGTACCATCTTCAGTTAAATACAAAAGAGAGGAGGGCCTGGGGGAAGGCAGCATGGGGCTGAGGAAGCTACGGTAAGCAAAATAAGGTTTGTTATACAGATAAAAGACATGCTTTCTCCAGGGACGAGTTTCTAGTGATTTTGTTGTCCGTCTCCTGGAACAGAGAGGGAGGCACTCTTAATGGACATTTCTTTTGTGAATATAAAGTTCTCTTACAGAAGGAAAACTTCTACTCTGCTTTCAGAGCTTCTCCTTTGTCTATTTCTTTTCTTTTCTTTTTTAAGATTTTATTTACTTAGTTGACAGAGATCGTAAGTAGGCAAAGAGAGAGGGGGAAGCAGGCTCCCTGCCAAGCAGAAAGGCTGATGTGGGGCTCCATCCCAGAACCGTGGAATCATGACCTGAGCCAAAGGCAGAGGCTTTAACACACTGAGCCACCCAGGCACCACCTTTGTCTGCTATTTTTTCTCTTTTTTTTTTGACAGAGAGAAAGATCACAAGTAGGCAGAGAGGCAGGCAGAGAGGTGGGGCCGGGGGGAAGCAGGCTCCCTGCTGAGCAGAGAGCCCGATGCGGGACTCGATCCCAGGACCCTGAGATCATGACCTGAGCCGAGGGCAGAGGCTTAACCCACTGACCAACCATCCATCCATCCAACCAACCATCCGTCCATCCTTCTCAACCATCTATCCAGGAAGCTCAGAGCTCAGGTTTGAATGTTGGACTGCCTAGGTCTATGCCTAGGCACAAACCTGTTTCCCGGCTCTGTGACACTGAACCTCTCACATAACTTTTCTGAACCCTAATGTCCCAATGATTCCAATTAAGGATAATGTCTCCTTCAAAAGGTGTCCATTCGTGGCCTAATGTAGGGAAAGCGTTGGGTGCAGGGTGTGGCATAGCGGAAGTGGTCATTGGATTATAGAGATGGGGGTAGTTTTTTAAATTAAAAAATTGGATTAGAAAAGATTAACCCTTGGGCCACCTCTGTTAGAAAAGTGGGAAGGGGCAAGACTGGTTGGGAGAAGGGAGCTCAGCACTATGAGAACAATTTGTCTCCCCTTCATTTTTGAAAGTCTTTCATTTTCCTGTAGGTCAAAGTCATAAAATTTGTGCCACATCGACTCAAAGGGGGGTCTCAGGTTTTCCAGGCTGGTGGGGGCAGGGCCGGGACAGAATGTGGAGGCTTGTGCGAGGGAGGGAGGGTGCCAGCCAGCAGCCAGGGCTTTCCCTGGAGGTGGGGACTTTGGGCTTGCAGGGGACACAGAGCCCAGCAGCTGGAGGGAGAAGGGAACTCAGCAGGAGACTGGCCCAGGCTGAGTGGCAGCAGTGGGGGGTGGGCTGAAGGCTTGGGGTGATGTCAGGCCAGGGTTTGAGGGCCGGGAGTGGAGGGCAGTCTCCCTGGAGGCCTAAGGCGGTGCCACAGGGCTGTCGTGGGCGGGGGGGCAGCGGGGGGGGGGGGGGTCACCTGTGCCCACTCTTGCCCAGCGCTCAGCCAAGCACCAGCCAAGCGCTTTACATCTGGTGTTCGGACAGCCCTGGAGGGTGAGTGGCTCTTCTCACCTCCCCATCTTAGCGGCGAGGAAACAGGCACAGAGAGCTGAAAATAACCGCTGGGAATGCGGTCTCGCTCTCCTCCTCCAACCGACGCCGTAGCTGGGTTTGCGGCAGCGCAGAGCAGACGCTGCCCTGCAGGGGGTGGCGGCCGCTCAGGCTCCCGGTGTGCCTGCCTTTCTGGTACCTTCGGTTGAGTGAGACCCAGGCCCCGGCTCCAAACCCTAATTTGTGCAATAAGCGGCCCAGTGCAATCTTGCCTTTGGTTTTAAATCTGACCAACTCCACCCGACTTGCGGCGAGCTCTTCCCCTGGGGTAAGGGTTCCGCGTGTAAATCAGGACCTTTCAGTGGCTAAACTCAGAGCGGCCTGCTGGAGACCGCATCAAAAGCCCTCGCTCAGCCCGGCCTCCCTCTCCGCCCCGCCCCCAACAGCGCAGCCCTGCCCTGGTCCCGTGGCGCCACCTAATGGCCACATCGCGCCGGTGCAAGCCGAGTACATCCTGAAGGACCGCTTCGCCGTCTTCTGCGAGACGGGTTACGAGCTGCTCCGAGTAAGTTCCCTACAGCACCGTGAGTACCGCAGGACCGCGGTCGGCCTGACGCGCACACGTAGTGCTAGCAGCAAAGGATTTATGTGCGAAAGTGGGGAAAGAGCTGGAGGCAGCACGCTGGTTTCTTTTGGCGGTGACTGAACAAAGCAAAGCAAATTCAGTGGAGAAGAGAGATGGCTAGGGAGAATTTTTTTTTTTTTTTCTTAAGAATCGCGCTTTTAAACAAAAAGCTTTAAAAAGGAACACTGAAAAGAAATTTAAAAATAAAAAAAATTTAAAAAGCTTTAAAAAGTCTTTTGACTGAAAGCTGGTGATTCAAACGGGCTTTTCCCTGTTCACACGTCACAGCAGCTCTCGAAAAGCGGCTGAAGCAAGCGAAGGAAGCATTTACCATCGTCCTGCTCTGTGAGACCGCCTGCGTTAGATCAGGCACGTCTCCCCGGCCACGGGATGACCTTTCCTGGCCACCACTCCTGGGCCCACAACAAAATTAAACGGCCCCGGGAAAGAGTATATTCTGCAAAGTTATAAATAGTGACCTCTGTTAAGGGAGAGGGAGGGTAATTTTTAAAAATGCTTCGTGTGTTGCTTTAGGGGCACAGGTAAGAGATTAACACGCCCTCTTTATGTTCTTCAAAATTGTCACTGAATCCCAGCGGTAAAAAGTAATAACATTGAAATGATAGCTAGCTATTCAATCCAGGCCTGTGGAGGGACAAATCAAAAGAAAAAAAAAAAAAAAAAGGCACTTTTAGCCCACCTTGCAGAATTCCCCGGGCAGGCTCTTTCCCCAGCTCCTGGGACTGCAAACCTCTGTTTCTGATCTGGGGCAGAAAAAAATCATCCTGCTCTCCTTGGAAGCATAAAGGCTTCTTTCTGCCAAAGTGATCTTTCATAAACTTCAGAAAAATATTTCTCCGCAAACACCACTAGCGATAAAAACTGAGAGCACACGTGTGAAACCTATCAAAGTGCTTTTAATAACCGGCCTGTGGTTAATGGCCCCGGGCTAGAAAAATCCAGGCCCACACGCTCCCTGTCGGAGCAGGTCGGTCTTACCCAGATTCCCACCACCACCCTTTGGCACTTTACATAAAGAACTGGTGGCAAATCGGCAGGAACCTGTGAGATTGGACGTGTTCTTGGCCTTAAAGGGAAAGCGAGACATATTCCTAATCTGCGGCAGAGGCGCACACGGGATTCCTGCGGAGCCAAATGCATCTTAAAAGAGGAGAGCTATCCCATAGGGGACAAATCCCACAGAGCTGTAGGGATGTGTCCTGTCAACGCGGGTGTGGCACCCCGCTCCGGGCACCCACCGCCACCCAGAGGAACCGCTGTAGGAGCACAGCCTTGGGGTGTGGCGTCCTGATGTAAACCAGGTAAGTAATATTTGCTGAATTCTTCTTTAGGGTGCTTTGCCCCTGAAATCCTTTGCTGCGGTCTGTCAGAAAGATGGATCTTGGGACCAGCCGATGCCCACGTGCAGCAGTAAGGCCACGTGACCACGGGTCCTGGGACCGCTTCGGCAGCTTTGCCTGGAGTGCTGCTTCTGGTGGTTTCCGAAGCGGTTCTCCTTAGCAGGGCCTGAACTCCAAATTTGCTTCTCTTCCCCAGCCTCTCCGTGCATTTAACGGGGTCAAAATGGAACCGAGCTACCAGCAAAATTATTTCCTTTGGAAGAGTGTCATCTTTTAAAAATATTTTTTCCAAGCGTAAAATATTCACTGAGGATGGGAAAGAGAGCACGAGACAGTTTAATACCCACAATCCTACTGTCCTCACATCCCTCCCGTCACACACCTGCCTCACACGTGCGTGAACACCATCTGGAGGGATGGGTGTCGCTATGTGTGAGCACTCCACACGAGACTGCGGTGAGGGGGTCACATTGCCATTTTGCAAGCATCACATCTTATTTTAAATATTTTTTTCAATTATAAAATACATGCTAATTAGAAAAAGTAAATTTACAAAAGCATAGTGAGGACCCCCTCCCCCGCCTCCTTGCCCAAATCCCCAAACTACGACTGAGGGCAGGGGCCCTTTCCTTCCTTCCGGTGCTGTATACACGATTTTACCATTATAAACTTTTCTAAAATTTATTTTTAAGATTTTAAAAAAATTTATTCATTAGACACAAAGAGAGCACAAGCAGGGGGAGGGCGGAGCAGCCCCTTCCCCCGCCCCTGCCACATGGGGCTCCATCCCAGGACCCTGGGATCGTGACCTGAGCCAAAGGCAGATGCTTAACAGACTATTTTATACTTTTTAACCAAAATGGGATGCTAAATCTGACGGCACTGTGCTTTTTGCCTCCGTATCGTCGGGATCTCTCTCCACAGCAGTCTGAGTATTAGCAGAGCCGCTCGCTCAGCCTTGTTAAGGACAGCACGGCGCGCCCACCGCCGTCTCCCAGATTTTCAGTCTCACATACCGCTGCAGCGAACACCCCTGGAAATGTATTTGCGCATACTTTGTGCAAGGGTTTCTACAGAATTCCTGGGGAATTTAAATATCGTTTCCTAAACTTACATTCTCTTCCACCAAGTGAGACTGTCAATCCTCAGTTCGAAAGCAGTCGAGCTGGGAGTGAGAGGTCTGGATCCGAACCTCACTTGGGGTGAGGCAGGTGTGGGCGCCTCCTCTACAGAGAGGTGGACAGACTCTTGCCACGGAACCACGCACGCAGCTATGAAGTCGCTGAAAACTACTTAAATGTAACCTTTTAAAATACCCAGAGAGGGGCGCCTGGGTGGCTCAGTGGGTTAGGCCGCTGCCTTCGGCTCAGGTCATGATCTCCGGGTCCTGGGATCGAGCCCCGCATCGGGCTCTCTGCTCAGCAGGGAGCCTGCTTCCTCCTCTCTCTCTGCCTGCCTCTCTGCCTGCTTGTCATCTCTGTCAAATAAATTAAAAAAAAAAAAAAAATCTTTAAAATACCCAGAGAAATCCATTTTGTTTTAGCTCTACTGTGGGAAGCAGGACTTCTAGACTCAGTCACTTGGGCTCCAAACTGGGCAAGTGTTTCACACGTTCTGACCTCACAGGTGTGCATTCTGACGCCAAGTCCAGGTATTAGGACTCCCGGGTCTCCTACACGTGGATGAAAAGGAGCTCAAGAAGCCAGGTCCTTCTTTGTATGGGTCTTTGACCTTTAAGGCCAACCGAACTGCAAACCGAGGACCACTTTCCGGGACCCAGGCCGGGCAGGCCCGTGCAGGCTGGGCCGGCAGCTGCTCCGCGACAGACCCTGAGGTTCAAAGTCAGGTGCTGGGCACCTGTGTGGCTCAGCCCGTTAACTACCTGCCTTCAGCTCCGGTCATGACCGCACGTCCCAGGACTGATTCCTACATCCGGCTCCCTGCTTCTCCCACTCCTGCTGCTTGTGCTCTCAAATACATGAAATCTTTAAAAAAAAAAAAAAGTCAAGGTGCTGAGGACTCCAGTGGTTTCAAATTCCCTTCCTTTGTGAAGGGAATCGCAGGCTCCTACCCACGGGCCTCACCTCACTCGAGCTGTTTAGTCGAGAACAGGCAGGAGGGTGAGGCTTTTAAATCACACTAAGGCGATTCCGTCCTTTTTGAGAGATGGAGGTCCACCCCGGCGGGGGGGCGGGGCGCGGGGCGGGGCGCGACCCGGATCCGGCTTGGAGCCACAGCACCCCAGCACCACCTGTCCATCCCGTCTTCTCGCCGTCCGTGCAACCGGCCTCCTCCTCCTCCTGTTTCCTAGTTGTTGACTGTGGCCCTCCTGACGACCTGCCCATGGGCCGAGTGGAGTACGTCACAGGCCCCGAAGTGACCACGTACAGAGCCGTGATTCAGTACCACTGTAACGAGGTCTTCTACACAATGACCCCTAACGACGGTAAGCAGACTCTGCCAAGTTGGGGGTGCGTGCTATCTGGAAAAGAAGGCCTCCCTCACGATCTGAAAATAAACTTGAGCCGACATCTTTGGCTAAGGCTACACAAAAGATTAAAAGGCACTTCTCCCGCCCGCTAAGTGAAATATTACAGCTGAAGTGACTTTAATGTCAATTTGCAGGAATCTGAAAACAGATCTTATCTAGTAAATGACTACTACAAACACACAATATATTCCAAATGGTTTAATTTAACAAGTCAAAACCTTATCATTAAGCACTTGAGATCTTGATACATATTCAAGTTACACATCTAAAAGGTTTCCACTTTGCAAGCAAACATGGTTAGTGCAGAGACCTCCTATTTATGAAATCATGTAAAATGGTTAGACACCTCTCTTTCCCACTGATGCTCAAGAATCAACATTTTTCAAGGGGGTATTCAAGCAAATGACAACCACCTTATACATGCAGTTAAACATTTTTGCTTTTCCAATGATTTGCAGGTAAATACGTGTGTGAGGCTGATGGATTCTGGACAAGCTCCAAAGGAGAAAAATCACTCCCCGTCTGTGAGCCTGGTAATGGATACATTTATACAAGAGATTCGTAATTGATGGAAAGTAGAACTGGGTGAGAGACAATCAGCAGGGCTTTAGCTGTGGTCGGCTGAAATGCAGCTTCAGCACTTGGCTCTTAAACCAAGTGGTTATTTCCAAATAATACGTTCTCATTATCCCCCTTCTGGATGGACGGAGAGGTTGCTGGGTGCTGACTGCATCAGCCACTTGGTTATTTCTGACCTTACAACTAGGCAAGCGTAAAAAATTAAATGATTTAAAAAATTATCTTGAAGCATTTATACATTTATAAACTCGAGTTCTGCTGTGGAGTTACTTTTCTTCCCTGTAAAACTGCTATTAAAACCCAAAGCTAATAACTTCATTATTTCCCTAAGCAATTGTTTTCAATGACATCTTAGTTTTTAAACATTAATGCAATTTGCCTTTTAATAGGACTTAAAAAAAATTTGTTTTTACCAGAATTGGCTCTGAGGATATGGTTGAGTACAGTGATTTAAAAAATCAGAAAGGTAGTAATATATTCATTACCCCTGTTATTTGGCTGAAATTGGTTAAAACAAAAACAAAAACAAAAAACCCCTACATCTTAGCTGACACAACATTCGTAGGTTTTAAAGCCAGTACTCTGCCGCAACAGGGAACACAGTCGCTGCGTTAATGAGCATATGCATTTAGCCACCGAGAATAAAATTAAGTTTGGAAGAATCAACTAGACGAAAAATAGTAATTTCTGTTCCTGAAGGTTCCTAGCTACAACTACAACTTTCTGATTTTTAAAACACTTAAAATGTTCAAAGGTGAAAAGAATTTTGCAAATCCTGGGATAGTGACCTTAGTTCCTGCTTTCCCAGCACTACATGGTAAACACCCCATCATCCAAGCAGGAAAACAGAAGCAACAAGAAGGTCATTTCCTTTCACTTTCTGATCACATCCCCCACTACACCAGCTCAATTTGTTTGCCCTATTAAGTAATCTTCCAAATTGTGGAGGCCAAATTATTTTAGCCAAACAAATCAGTTTCTTAATCTCTCCTCTCACCTCATTCTCTGAAGAGCTAATGCCAGGAGGTTTTATTGGGTCTCCGAACTGTGTTTTCAAAGCACCTGCTGGCTTGGGAGGAAGCCCAACCAACCCGACCTGACTTTTGGGTGACATCACACATCCCGAAGTGGTAACAACTGTGGGAAAACCCACCACCGGGTCTCTGTAAAGGCTGTGTGTGTCTGCTTCTTTCCCCAGTGTGCGGAGTATCAACTCGTACCACGGGAGGTCGTATATACGGAGGGCAGGCGGCACGGCTTGGGGACTTCCCCTGGCAAGTGCTGTTACTAGGCCAGACCACGGCAGCAGGCGCGCTCCTGCAGGACAGCTGGATCCTAACAGCGGCGCACGCTGTGTACGCGCAGAAGGAAGCTCCCTCCTCCTTGGACATCAGACTAGGTACCCTGAAGAGACTGTCGGCTCATTACACACCAGCCTGGGCCGAGGCCATTTTTATACATGAAGGTTACACTCATGGCGCTGGCTTTGATAACGACATAGCGCTGATTAAACTGAAGAACAGAGTTGCAATGAACAGCAACATCCTGCCCATCTGCTTGCCAGGAAAGGAGGCCGAATCCTTCATGAGGACAGATGACATTGGAACTGCATCAGGATGGGGGTTAACCCAGAGGGGTTTTCTTGCCAGAAATCTAATGTTTGTTGACATACCAATTGTCGACCATCAGAAATGCACCACTGCGTACGAGAAGCTGGCCTTTCCGGGGGGGAGGGTGACAGAGAACATGCTCTGCGCTGGCTTAGAAGGTGGGGGCAAGGACAGCTGCAGAGGGGACAGCGGGGGGGCGTTAGTGTTTCTGGATAATGAGACACAGAAATGGTTTGTGGGAGGAATAGTGTCCTGGGGTTCCATTAATTGTGGGGAAGCAAATCAGTATGGAGTCTACACCAAAGTTATTAACTACATTCCCTGGATCAAGAACATAATTAGTAATTTTTAATTTGTAGGTCTTCAACGATTCCCCTGCAAAAGCTCTTAGTAGCCATGTGGCCCGAGAGCCACGAACGTGGCAGTTGTCGCCCTAACCCCAAACTGCTGCCACACCCCGGATCAGCCCGCCCTTCCCGGCACTTCTCACTCGCCAGTTTTTCACCCCTTACTCTTTGATTCAAGGGGACACAGATGATTAGGTGGGATCACCTTTGCCAATCCAACAGAAACTCACTGGTTAAATATGCATTTAATTACTTAAAAGTCTAGTATCTTTGTACTGTTTATCCACATTTCTACAGATTGCCTGTTCATGTTCTCTAATTTTCTACCGTTTGGGGGCTTGTTCTTATTGATTTCTAACAGAGCTTTATATATTATAGCAAAGCTGGTTCACGGATAGCCTTGAATCATGATTTTTTTTTTTTTTGTAAATAAACTGGACACATGGATACTTTGGCTTAGATGCTGACTCCCATGTTTAAAAACCAACAGCACAAATGATGAGATAGAATTTTTCACTTATTCAAATTGGCAGACAAAAAGGAACATGGAATAGCACTATTTCACACTGTTGAAGACAATATACATTTTCTAAAGGACAATTTGGAAATATCTGAAAAGCCCTGACAGCATGCATATAGTCTTTGACCTAGTAATTCCAATGTTAAGAATTTAATTTAGCTGTGAGGATGTTCTGGCACTTGGAAATAACCTGAATATAATATTCACATATAGAAAACAGCTGAATCAAATGTGGCATTTCCTTAAGAAGAAATACGTCAGAATCAAGTGGTGGTTTAACAGATAAATCTATAGTTGGTTTTTTCCTTCTTACAATGAACATGGAAATACTTGGGCATGCTTAACAAACAACAGATCACATACCATACAATAGCTAAGTATAGAACTCATACACAATTAAGAGCTACTCACCTAGTACTCAACAACAAATTATTCTAATTATCATGTACATCTTCTTTTTCCAAAGGACACAATTTAAGCCGATTTAACCTTAAAGATCTAATGCCGTTTTCACTGGCTGTTCCTCCTTAAGAAGTTCTAATAGGTTAACATTTAACAAAGGGTTTCATTCTAGCCAAATAACTACCACTCATGTAAAAATTCACTGTTGACTTTTGGCCCAATTTCTCTTGTGCTCATTAAAGGGGGGGAACTTCTTGAGACTCACTTTTGAATGGTAACTTTCCATCGCCTTTGTCACATATAAAAAAGAAACTGTATTTTTCCAGTAAGACTCCAGACACTAAACTGTGGTGACAACAAATTTTTTATTCAACTGGTTCAAAAAGTTTTGAGAATGAATGCATTGAGATGACCAAATAGACTTTTAAAAACAAATCTTTGCCAAATAGTTTACTTCTAGACTTCATTTTCTTTTTTTCTCTTTTTTCTAGGGTAGAATTAAATACCCACAGCTACTGGTACCACAAACATGTTAACAGAAGGCTGCTCCACATTGAAAGCCTTCTAAGACTGGTAACTAGATTTACAACAAGTGTAAAAAAGGGATTAAAACCATGCCATTGACAAGTGAACTTACCCCTGGGCTCCTTGGAGGCTTGTCAGTTTAGTCTTTGGAGGTCCCCGAATACCATTTTAAGTGTTACCATGTTACTGCTGCTGAGTAATAGTGCAAGTGCTAAAATGCAAAATTCAGATGGTACAGGGTTTGGAAATCATGCAATTTAGATGCAGAAAAAAAAATTCAAACAACGCAAGATCCTTTTACAGAGGAAACTGAATAACGAAACAACGTGGCGATCACAAGTCTAAAGGACGACTTCATTTCTAAAAGTTTCAAACACGCAACGTGCAAAATGACAAACCTATTTATCATCATCTACCAGGTAAGGGCATCAGGTAGAACTACCGACACAAACCCGTTCACATTCTTCCATCAGAAAACAAGCTCGACTCTCACAGCAGTTACATAAAAAGTACAACAGAGAATCAGTAATTATTGCTTTTACATACTTCACAATGCATTGTGAGAGTCTAATCTGAGTTTGTAAACGATTTTATTCAACGTTACTCTAGTCCCCCACTTGTGGGGGACAAAGCCCATTTCACTTAACACTTCCAGACAGACACCCCACCCTGCTAGTTCTTAAAGCTATCAGGCTCTGTAATGGATTTCAGGCACAAGATAATTTGTGGTTTCTTCTACTTTATCCCTACTGCAATTAATTCCACTTTTCAAATCCCAAGCTAGGAAGGTGCTGATATGCCCTTCTTTTCGACTGCTATGCTTTGCTACAAAGCATTTGAAAATAATTAACAGAGTTCTTCCCACTCCCCCAAATAAGAATAGTTTTAGAAGGCAAGAGTCCCAATGGAGATTTATACAGGCCATGTAAATAGAACATCACCCAAACGCACAGAGGCACTAGTAAAAAGCCGGAGGGCGCTGCTTACCATTTTAGGTGCGGTCACCCAGACTTATTAAAAACTAGATTTAAAAAGAAAAAACAAAAAAACAAAAAAACAAAAAACTTTCACTTTGGACAATGCAAGAACAAATAGCAATTAAGTCTGGGTATCAGGTGTCAATGCATGACAGGTGAGGAATCCATCTGACTTGAGACAACTTTTCAAATAAGTTTATTTGAAGCAAAATAAACTACTGCCAAGAAACTTTATGAAAGTTCCATCTCAAAAGGGTCAAAAAAGGGGAATTAACTGCTATGAATTCTTTGCATTCAGGGCTGCAAAACAAAGACACATATTATTTAAATCAGTTTTATTTAAGAATTTCCAACATTGACAACTCTTATAAAAAGCATCCAAGCACAGGACACAGAACTGCATCAAACAGCATTCTTATGGGTAGCTAACAGACATGAGAACTTCCACCCTTCTTTGCGACACCCCGAGCTCACTGGTGAACTCTGCTTCCAAGTACTCCTGCAAAGCACACCACAAGCTCGTCCATGTTCTCACCCCACCAGCTTCAGTTCACGTGACCACACTTACAGATCAGTAACAGAAGAGAACACACACCATACAGCATTCACAGCAGTTGACAAAGGGGTGGGGGGAGTACAAGTCATCGTTTCACTTAACACATTCAGCTAACGTGGGTTATCTAGGAACAAAACTCACTTAGTCTTCCAACAGATGTGGATGTCCTTTGAATGCAAAAAACATTCGTACATTATTTGCTATCATTGCTCTCTGCACACTCTCTCACCAAAGCCACAGGATTGAGAGACACATCTCGCCAAGTTAAAAAATATCCATTATGCACCACCAAGTCTCTGCACGCGCTCTCTCCTGGCCTCGCTCATACTAGCCTTTCATGCCTCGGCACCACCATCAATCCCACACAAGGTTTCAAAGTTCAAACAGCCTTCTGGATCCATATCACAGCCTTGCGTTCACAGCGTTGATACGACTCCATGAAATAAAGAGTAGCGGATAAAAATGGGACACCCACCGTCAAAGACGCAGCCTGTGCAGCGTGCTGACGAGTTCTTGAATGAGAAAGCGTGCAGACAGAAGTATTCCTATGGCAGAACATTTACAGCACTACTTTCAATGAAGTGCTTCTTCCATAAACATTTGAAATGAGATGAACTGCAGAGATTAAATGAAGGCTTCGTATTGTACTTGTGCATGTGAAGGGAGACAAGCGTTAAAAAAACAAGAACAAAACCAGAAAGAACCAAACACTGTGACACCGTCATCTCCGAGAAGGAGATCTTCCTAAGAGAAAAATCCATATGGTGGGGTTCAAATTAAAACAAGGAGAAAAGAATGTAGTTCTAACCAATGGTTTCCATTTGAACATGCAAAGAATTCACTTGACAAGTCCAGGGATAAAAGAGTACAGGAGAAACCTTTTGATATCAATTGTAGTGTGTTGGTTTTTACCCATCAGGCAAACAGCAGTTCACTTTCAAACACTCAATATTTCAACCCTTTATGTAACAAAACTTATAAAATTCCTTTAGCTTTTCCTCTTTTTCTAAAGAAAAATGTCAAAAATACTGCTGAATATACTCCACACTGAACAAACCAATTTTGAAAATTCTTAGTACATATGTATCTTACAATATACTTACCATGTGTTTAGAAAAATTTGAATTCCCACCAGTCTCTACCACGCCCACTCTCTACATCCCCCAGCCAGAAGACTTAGAATCCATGCTTGAGCCAAAGCCTCCATTAAAGCCGCTGCCTGACCCTGCATTCGATGCGGATCCCCAACCAATGGCTGCACCTGAATTAGAACCGCTATAGGAGTTATTTCCAGAACCAAAGGCCTGATTTGGCTCCCGCTGCATGTTGCCTTGGCTTTGGTTGTTACCTGACGGGCCCGACTGGTTCTGCTGACTGGCCAGCATTCCCATCATGCCCCAGCTGCTCTGCAGCGCGGCCTGGGCCGCGGCCATCATCGCTGGATTAATGCTGAAAGCACCAAAGTTCATCCCTCCGCCCATATTACTTCCTTGATTGTTCCCCAGGCCAGCCCCACCCCCTCTACTGTTACCAAACCCACCCTGATTCCCAAAGCCACCTGGATTACCACCGAATCTTCCACTTCTTTCTAACTGTCTATTGCTATTGTGCTTAGGTTCAGCATTGGATATGTGGACGCTGATTCCTTTAATGATCAAGTCCTCTCCACAAAGAGACTGGGCAACCTGTAAGAAACAAGGGGCGCAGATAAGGGAGATTAAACCACTGTGTCACGCATCAAGGTAGCGATAACACTCCGATGTCAAGCCTCGGTCTAAGCTGGAGGACAAATAAGCAACGACCGCTCATTTCTTTCAAAGCCATAAAACCGCCTTTAGCTCCTGGAAGGCAGCAGGGATCTGTCAGCTTATTCTCAACAAACAGAGTTCTTTGAGTTAACTGCCTCACACTGAAAACGTATCGCAAGGGTTTATCATGACCATCTAGACCCACCTAGCCCACAGCTCAGCTAAGGACGGCAACTAGCGGCGCGGGAGAAGTTCAAGACAATTCTCTAACAGAGCTGGGACAAAATTGTTAAAGAGAAAAATACCTGATCGTCTGCAAACGTAACAAAGGCAAAGGCCCTGAACGGTTTGGGAATGAAGACGTCTACCACTTCCCCATACTGGCAGAAGAACTGGCGCAGCTCGTCGGCGGTCATGTCCTCCGTGCAGCGCCCGACGAACACCTTCCTGCTTCTCAGAGGCTCGTCCGGGCTTTGCTAGGCAAGTCAAAAGAAAAGAGAACTATGAGAAATATTCTACGAGCCAAGAAAAGAGGATCGAACAAAAGTTACCTGCCTTTCCTCTTAGTCATTACGAAGTAGGTACATTCTTAGTTTTCCGCACCAGCACGTCTTTTGAAAACTTCGGTGAGGAAAAACATTTTATTTTTTAAAAAACTGAATTTTTAAGTTTTCTTTGCACCCAGCACGGGACCTGAATTCACAACTCTTGAGATCAAGAGTCACACACACTCTACCAACTGAGCCTGCCAGTGGCCCCCACATTTTAAAGTTTAAAGTTCACGACTAGCTATTTGGATTAAGGAAAGCCAATGACAGAAATGCCCTGGCAAAGACGCTAACTCTCCGAGTCAGTCCTGCTTGCCTGAAACCTAGTCAGGCCCTTGTGATAAGATTCATGTATTCTGACCGCCCTTGCATTTTACTGTGTATCTACGTAAGAAACTGTTCACGCACTAAAAATAACAAGAATAAAACAAAAAAACTTTTAGAGGGGTAATAAACTAAAGATTTCAAACAAACAAAATATTCAGCACACATGCAGGTACTAAGGCTTTAACAAAGCAAAAGGTTTCAGGAATCCACCAGCCACCACCTTTTCCAAGTGCATTTTATGTGTCATTTTACAATGTCTTCTAAGGGAGTTTGTCAGCAAAAAGTCCCAAAGCACAGGAAAAAAGAGCAAAGTACCTTAGAATTAGGAAGTTTACAGTCACACCACCGTCCATCTATCATATGCCGCTGTGACATTACTTTAACCTGGGTTTCATATTCCGTAAAACGAACAAAGCCAAACCCCTTTGAATGACCAGTTTTAATATCCTTCTTGACCTAGGGAGAAAAACAAAAACAAAAACAAAAACCAATGAAATTTACTAGACACCCCCCCACCCCCAAATCAGGTCCTTGGTAATTTGAATGCATTCACTTTGACTGGAGTTGCTCAATTAAAATTTAAACCAAGTCGTTCAAGTGTCTGCCTTCAGCTCAGGTCATGATGGAACTGAGCCCCAGGTTGGGCTCCCTACTCAGCAGGAGGCTGTTTCTCTCTCTCCCACTCCCCCTGCTTGTGTTCCCTCCTATCAAATGACTAAATAAAAATCTTAAAAAATAATAATAATAAATAAATAAAACAAAGTAAAACTTACCCCAAGTTATTCTTGAGGTAAAAAAGAGGAGGGTAAATATTGATCTAGACCATGTTAATAGTTAAACATGGGGGCACCTGGGTGGCTCAGTGGGTTAAAGCCTCTGCCTTTGGCTCAGGTCATGATCCCAGGGTCCTGGGATGGAGCCCCACATCGGGCTCTCTGCTCAGCAGGGAGCGGCTTCCTCCTCTCTCTCTACCTGCCTCTCCACCTAACTTGTGATCTCTGTCAAATAAATAAATAAAATCTTAAAAAAAAAAATAATCATGTCGCAAAACAGAATTTTAACAAAATGTTTTAGAATGCAAAGAGATATTAGATCTAATATTTACAAATCCTAAGTGGGAAAAGCAGAAAAAAAGTATTTTTCTTTTTAGAGTTTATTTTAGTAATCTCTCTACAATGTGGGCTTCCATCTCACAACCTTGAGGTCAAGAGTTACATGCACCCCCAAATGAACCAGCCAAGTCCCCCCACCTTTAAAAATAAGTGCTTTTTGATTTCCCAGCAATGTAAGTTACAAAGAAATAGGCTATGGACACCTGGGTGGCTCAGTCAGTTAAGCACCTGTCTTCAGCCCAGGTTATAATTTCAGGGTTGTGGGATCAAGCCCCGCACTGGGCTCCCTGCTCAGTGGGGAGTCTGCTTCTCCCTCTCCCCTTGTTGCTACCCTCACTCTTGCGCATGCTCTGTCTCAAAAAAATAAAATCTTAAAAAAAGAAAAACAGGCCCTTAAGCCTTTATGCAGCTGGATTTTATAACATCAAAGGCAAAAATATAGGCTATATGCATAATGGGAAATAGTATAACCCAAGTTTGGTTTTTGTTTAAGTAGGCTCTAGGCCCAACATGGGGCTTGAACTCACAACCCTGAGATCAAGAGTTGCGTACTCTACCCACTGAGCCCGCCAGGCACCCCACCCCATATTTCTTTTCAGCCTCCCTTATGTATGCATGTAATAAACACAAAAATACCGTCTGCTGGGCATGAAGGGCCAGCAGTGTCACCAAACTACAGGAATTCTGGATGTTCATTCATGGGGAGAGAAAAATCGTTCTATGAAATCAAAGTTTACCTGAACCATGAGAACTTCTCCAAAGGTACTAAAATATTCTTTTAGATCCTGTTCAGTCGTTTTCCATGGAAGACCCAACACTATTAAATCAGACGTTTTCTGGACAGCTCTTTTCACTTTCACTGCTGATGAAGCATCTGTCTCATCCATTTTTCTTTTGTTATCTAAACAAAATGAGCAGAAACCTTTCAGAACTCCTCACTTAACATGTCTTAAAACACATCAGCTCCTACACCTAACAACAATAAGCAAAAAGATTCTAAGAATCTAAGATATTGAAAACTTTTCGCAGAGTGAGGTCAGCTCTCACAGACAGACGGAGGGAGTAGGGAAGTGGCTGAGGGGCTCTGCTGGTGCGAAGGCACGAACTCCCACCTCTGGTTTCGGGTGATCTGAAGATGATGATGGTTTGTTCTCCCCACTCAAAAGGCACAGCGAAACAAAAATAATCCTACTTCACTCTGACTCTAAAAACATAGTAAGGGGGAAAAAAACAGGCTAAAAGGCATGCTACACTTTGTGCCTATTAAATGGAGTTGCTTAATTTAATGCCTGTAATTTAAAAAGTTGTATACCAAAAAACAATCCAACTTTTATCTCCAGCCGTATATTCAAGAGTGACTTCAATTTTCTTTTTCTTTCTTTTCTAAACGTTCAACCATGAACTCATGTTGATTTCATAATAGAAAAGTCTTGGGTTATTTTTAAAAAAACAGTATTCAGAAGGGAAGTGGAAGAACTGAATGAATTTTAAGAAACAGACTACCTTTAATTTTACAAATTTTTCATTTTCATTTATTTTGAGAGTGAGCGAGTGCACACGCGCACAATGGTGAGTGAGAGGGAGAAGCAGATTCCCCAGTGAACAGAGAGCATGATGCTGGGCTCCATCCCAGGACCCCAAGATCACAACTTGAGCTGAAGACAGACACCCAACAGATTGAGCCACCCAGGCAACCCTAGACTTTATTTTTTAGAGCAGTTTTAAGTCCACAGCAAAGTGGAGAGGAAGGCAGAGATCTCCCACATCTCCCCTCTCACCTCCACAGGTGCACAACTTCCCCCACTATCATATTCCTGCCCCATCCAAGACCTTTCATTTGTTACGAATGATGAACCCACAGGGACCTATCTGGATCTAAACAACATTTCAGATTTGGGTAACAGCATACTAAAGAAAAACTAACTTGATACTGTTAAAAATGTTCTCAAAGTGGAAGGCAAAGTCTTGCATACTAACCAGACAGGATACTTTTTGCAACATCAAGTTATAATAAAAGTAACACAGCAAAAGTAACTAAAGCAAATTCTTACCACTAAAATGTACCTGTTTCCTCCACAAACTTAATGCCTTTTTTTTTTTTTTTAAAGATTTAGAACACCAGTGATAAGTGGCAGTGAGAATAAGACCCAAACCCCAAATTATAAGTGCACTAATTCAAGATTTGGGTTCCTGCAACTGATTATCATTTAAGGAGGGAAAAATCAGATTAACTGAACCAATAATACAAGCTTGCAAGAACAAAAACCAGAACTAAGTATCAGGGCACTTTGAAAGATTCTACTGACAAAAGACTGATCTTCACAAAACAGTCTTAGTTTCCTTTAAATTCAGCATTAACTTGGCATACTTGTCCAGATAATTAAATACATAGCTTTCTCTTTAGAAAAACATTCTCTATCTCCAATTTTCACTAATTTAGACTAGAGACGCTCCAAACCAGTCTAGTCTATTAGTAAAGTTTAAATAAATACTGGGGTTACAGGAGAGGTTTCACCGTGACATGAGGCGCTGCACCAACTCAGAGGAGATACAAACACCACAGTTTAGAATTGCAAAAGCAAATGGCAACAAACCTTTGGGATAGTTGACAACGTACACCAGGTTCCCCCAGCCAGCATCGGGGGCATGCAGAATTCCTTCCACCAGCCGGACACCTCTCATACACTGCGACACTGGATTCCTGTAGCGCAGTCCACAGGCGCCGGGAAACTGGGCTGTAACTGTGGACAGCAGCACTGTCCCGTCGTCTTCTGATGGTATTTCAATGGGCTCGTCATTCTCATCTTCAGTCACCCGAATATACTCGGACATCTTTTCTTATCTTTCTTAAAGGGAAAAGACATGTTAATGACACTCACTCAGGTGGAAGAAACTGTTTCCTTAAAAATCACCCGAACACACACTTCCGCCCCAACGTTCTAAGACTTCTAGAAGAACTTTAGGGTTTGGGTTCTTATACGTGTCGGTGATCACTGAAACGAGGCCAAGGCAAGGACAGTGCCTTGTGAGTTCATTCCTGCCATAGACACGTGCCCAGTGCCCACTACGCATCAGATGCTGCACTGGGAACCCGTCAGTCCCCCGGAGCACGCTGGTGACAAGGGGCGTGGCGGGGAGGAAGGGGACACAGAGATGACAGCAAACAAGCTATTCATTTATTACAGCTGTGCTATACGCCACCAGAAAGAAGTCAATCATCCTGGGGGGCCGAGGAGAACCTACGCTGAGCCGTGTGTGGGGGATCAGGGCACATGTCCCTGAGAACACGATGCAGAAGCCGTGTCGAGGAGGCACGCGAGCAGTGAGCAGGGGGAGAGAGCAGGAAAAAGTTCCTCCCTGTTCCTCACTGGGGGACTTCCGGGGGGAGCTCCCCAAACTTGAGCCAAGGACAGCGACGACAGGTCCTTAGCGACGCGGGCCGCCACCTCCCAGAAGCCAGTGCGTGGGGGCCGAGGGAGGAGTTTTTAAGCGCGGCCCGAGGTACAGAGGCGGGGAACCAGGGCCTAGGCTGCCGGGGTCCCCCAGCGGGCCGGGTGCTGGAGGCCCAGGGCACGGCTCGGGCCCGAGGCTAGGCCAAAGCTCCGCCTCGGGCTGCACGGCACCGCGGGCCAATTGTCCCTGCTCCGGCGCCGGCTGCCACCCCGCGCCGGGCCCTAACGACGCGCCCGCGCGAGGCCGCTCAGGCAGGACGAGGCAGGCCCGGCCCCACGGCTCCCTTCCCGGGGCGAGGGCAAAACCCGCTGCGTCCGCCTCGGGCCGCGCAGCGCCGGAGCCGAGACGCCCCGGGTGTCCTCAGTGAGAAGCGTTCGCGACTCACCCGCTAGGCCGCTGCTAGGAAGCCCGACAGGGAAACCGAAGCAGCGAG
Source organism: Mustela nivalis (assembly GCF_964662115.1). Classification (NCBI taxonomy): domain Eukaryota; kingdom Metazoa; phylum Chordata; class Mammalia; order Carnivora; family Mustelidae; genus Mustela; species Mustela nivalis. Next base: position 7,165,374 of record NC_139029.1, on the reverse strand, counting down.
GGATCCAGGAGCAGCCCAGCTACCGCTTCGCTCCCACAAAATGGCGCTAGGGCCGCCTCCTCCCCCCGCCGGCCGTCGTCCTCTCCCACCGGCTCCGCGTCGGGAGGGGAAGGACGCCGCACGGAGGCACAATGACCTTCTCCCCAGAGAGGCAGCGCTCCCTGCAGAGAGGCTGAGCAAACGGGGCGGACTTAAACGCTAGAATATGGCCAAAAATCTGGAGGAGAAAACCCCAAAATTGAAAAAACAAGAAAGCCTAGACTGTTGGCTCCCCCCACGTAGCGTAACAGATGGCTTCGCCGGACCAACCGTCGGCCCCCGGTCCCGGCCCGAGCTCGCGCACTCTGAAAGTGCGCGAGACTAGCTCAGGGGCAGGGCTAGGAGAGACAGGGCGGGGCCAGGTGAGGTGGGGCGGGGAGGGGCGGGGCCAGACGGGGGCGGGACCAGACGGGGGCGGGGAGCCGGGTCCTGGGTCTTCCTGACTTTCGAGAAGCTGGAGAGAGCAGGGAAGTCAAGCAACCTTTGGTTAAAAAGCCAGCCGGGTGCATCCTCTCCCCACTCCCCTAGGCAAGCTCCACACCTGGAAAGAATGACTTTATTTCAAATAAACAAATGATAGCGCCTACCATCTAACTCGATAGCCTCGTGTACGAAAGGTACTATTGATAAAATTCTCATGTACAGGTGAGGAGGAAACTGAGGCACACAGAGGTTAAGTATCTTGCATGAGGTTACCCAGGCAGTAAATGGCGGACCTGGGATTTGAACCCTAACTCTAATGGTAACATACTCCAGCTCCAGGCCTCTAATAATAACACTGTGCTTTTCCTGTAATAGGACAGGCCCTGTCCAACCTCACAGGGCCAGTCAATGGTGGGACTGGGATTTGAACCCAGGCAGTCTGACTCCGGAGTGGAGGAGCTCCATGGCCTCCCGGACAGCCTCCTAGGGAATAAACACTAAGACGGGCAAGGCTAAGTCCTGGTGGGTGCTGTTTCTGCTAACCAGATAGCGGCTGAGTCAATTTGCAGAGATAAGGGAAGAGAGCGTGGAGGAAGACAGATTGCGGATCTTTTACCGGCTTTGGGGGCGCCTCAGCACACAGAGGATGGCAGAGTTTGGGCACATGGGCCCCTATGGTCAGTAACATTTTGAAGCACCGGATGAAGCATGGAGGCTTCGGTCATCTGAACTAATCCACTCAACCATTTTGGGGGGAGAAATTCGTTTTATGGGGCACCTGTGTGGCTCAGTGGGTTGAAGCCTCTGCCTTTGGCTCAGGTCCTGATCCCAGGCTCCTGGGATTGAGCCCTTATCTGGCTCTCCGCTCCGCAGGGAGCCTGCTTCCCTTACTTTCTCTCTGCCTGCCTCTGCCTACCTGTGATCTCTGTCTATCAAATAAATAAAATCTTTAAAAACAAAAGAAAAAAAAGAAAAAATATATATATATATATAAAAAGAAGTTCATTTTATTATCTCTCCACTCTGCAGAAAAAACTGAGGCTCAGAGGCTGTGAGATTCGCCTGAGGTCAAACAGATCCCCAAATGCGTCACCCAGCTATAATTTCCTCTCCCAGGTCTATCTGTCCCTGAAGCTGTGTTCCTGGGCCACATGTTCTCTGCGCCATGATTGAGACTGAGGCATTCGGTGTGGGCAGCTCTGTGGGCCTTGGAGGCCAGCCATAGGTGGGAGGAGCAGGGTATGCAGAAACTGGAGAAAAATCAAACAGGACAAAACCACAAAAGCTGTCCCTTCCCCCAGAAGTTTCAGGCCAGCAAACACAGTCTTGAAGAGAACAAACACTCCTTCGGGAAGAGAATCAATGATAAGGTCAGAGGGAGGCTGAACAGTGGAGTCCTCCTGCTCTAGCTGAAGCTCATCTCTGGGTTTCAGCCCTGCAGTCATGATTGGTAAACGTTCTGCTTGCTTAAAATGTGTTTTGTAAGTTCTCCGGGTTTGTTTGTTTCTTTGTTCATAGCTCTTAGACGTTAAGCTTGAGGATTGTTAGAAAGCCAAATGTGTCTGTTCCTACCCATCTCTTCTCTTCTGAGCATTTATTTATTTATTTATTTGACACAGAGAAAGAGATCACAAGTAGGCAGAGAGGCAGGCAGAGAGAGAGGGGGGAGCAGGCCCCCTGCGGAGCAGAGAGCCCGATGTGGGGCTTGATGCCAGGACTCTGAGATCCTGACCTGAGCCAAAGGCAGAGGCTTAACCCACTGAGTCACCCAGACGCCCCTCTTCTGAGCATTTATTAAGTGCTTTCTGAAGACGATAGGTCAGAAAAGATAGACGGAGCTCTCATGCCTCATCTAGCATTGTGCCAAAACTACAGTGTAAAAGACACACAAGAAAAATGAAGGCCAGGAGCGCCTGGGTGGCTCAGTGGGTTAAAGCCTCTGCCTTCGGCTCAGGTCATGATCCCAGGATCCTGGAGTCTAGCCCCTCATCAGGCTCTGTGCTCAGTGGGGAGCCTGCTTCCCCGCCCCTCCCCGCCACCGACACCTGCCTCTCTGCCTACTTGTGATCTCTCTCTCTCTGTCAAATAAATAATTTAAAAATCTTAAAAAAAAAAAAAAAAGAAAAGAAAAGAAAAGAAAAATGAAGGCCAGCCACTGTGGGCATGGAGTGGTCTAGAATCCAGGGAGAGAGTTAATTAGAAGATGATCCCGGGAGACCTAAAGCACATGGATGCCAGTGCTAGGAAGATGCTAGGGGACTAAGGGGCTCCCTAATAGCTCTTTTGGGGTGGTGGCTTCCCGTATAAGGATGAGGATTCTCAACTGGAAGGAAAGGACACTGGGCAGAGAACCAGAGTACCTGGGAACGGGCCTCAGTTCTCACTCCAGTTACTAGTCCACGCCGCCTCACCTCCCCGTCCCCCCTCAGATTCCCAGCTCTGCCAGCTTCAGAAAGTGTACAGAACGGAACTCTAAATGCATTCTTGAACACTACAAGAAATACCAAGATAATGAAAGTATTTAAATAAGAGTAACTTCAAGATTTACTTTTCTCTTAGTCTCAGTGTTTTTTGGTTCCGCCGACATTAGAAACTGCCTCTCCAACTGGTCTAGGTCTGACATAGATTTCTCTAAAAAAATTTTTTAAAGATTTTGTTTATTTATTTGACAGACAGAGACCACAAGTAGGCAGAGAGGCAGGCAGAGAGAGGAAGGGAAGCAGGCTCCCCACTGAGCAGAGAGCCAGATGCAGCGCTCGATCCTAGGACCCTGAAATCATGACCTGAGCCAAAGCAGAGGCTTTAACCTACTGAGCCACCCAGGCGCCCCTCCCTTAGTCATTTTAAATCTAGAAGAATCTCCCCCTCTAGGATACTGACTTTTTAAAGACATCTGACTTTAAAATAAAGATATTTTTAAAATATTTAAAATGTTGTACATTTTAGATTCATTTGGTTGGCTCCTCCTGGCATTATTTAGCTCATTCCTCTCTCCCCTATTTTTCCTGCATACAGGAAGTTAGGTTTAAAGACATGATCACATTTAGAATGGCGAGAATATTTTGTGAGTAAAGCCATGTCTGTTTCATTGCATCCGGTCAGGAACACATAATGGCTGGTTGTCTAACTCTCAGTGATGCTAAGTTAGATTTTTGGTTAAGACTGTGACCACCAGGGGTGCCTGGGTGGCTCAGTGGCTTAAAGCCTCTGCCTTCACCTGGGGTCATGATCTTGGGGTCCTGGGATTGAGCCCCACATTGGGCTCTCTGCTCAGTGGGGAGTCTGCTTCCCTTCCTCTCTCTGCCTGCCTCTCTGCCTACTTGAGTTCTCTGTCTGTCAAATAAATAAATAAAATCTTAAAAAAAAAAATGACTGTGACCACCAGATCTCTCCAGAAAAAGCGTATTTTCCCTCTCTGCAATTTGCAAGTAATCTCTGGGTGATACCTGGGCACAGGCCAATATCCCATTGACCTACAACCTTTCCCTTAATGGATTTGGCATCCACTGATGATATTTGCCTGGTTCAGTAACTTCACGGGGTTGCAAAATGGCAAATTTTAAAATGCTATCATTCCCTCTACATTCCTTTGTAAAGAAGAACTTTCCTTCACCAGCTGGGGATGAACTACAATGCCTTCTAAATACTTACTTTTTATCAATTTCAGAATAGGTTGATGTAATAATTACCTCCAGTGTTAACACAAGAATTTTGTTTTCTCTCTCTCCTTTTTTTTTTAAATTAAAAAAAATTTTTTCAAGTAGGCTCCAAACCCAGTATGGAGCCTAACATGGGGCTTGAACTCATGACCCTGATACCCAGACCTGAGCCGAGATCAAGAGTCAGATGCTTAACTGACTGAGCCACCCAGGTACCCCAAAGATTTTATTTAAGTAATCTCTACACCCAACATGGGGCTTGAACTTACAATCCTGACGTCAAGAGTTGGATGGCTCAGTTGGTTAAGCCACTGCCTTCGGCTCAGGTCATGATCCCAGAGTGCTGGGATCGAGTCCCACATCGGGCTCCCAGCTCCGCGGTGAGTCTGCTTCTCCCTCTGACCTTCTCCCCTCTCATGTTCCCTCTTACTCTTTCTCTCCTTCTCAAATAAATAAATAAATAAATAAAATCTTTAAAAAAGAGAGAGAGAGAGTTGGATGCTTCACTGACTGAGTTAGCCAGACACCAACCCCCTCTCTTTTTTTGATAGTCATTATGAACTCTTGGATTTTATTTATTCAATGTTTTACAATAGGTTACAGTCATTAGTGTTTTTAATGATCAAATTGTCCTAATGGTGGCCTGGGGAGCCCTTTAAACTAACTTTGGGTCATTTTAATGTGTCCCTATTAGTTTCTGACCATGTTCTTGCTTTCTGGCACAAAAAGTTCACCTTATACATTCCCTGCACCAGCCCTGGAATCTGCCATTCCTCTAAAGAGCTCTGATTCCTTTTAGTCAGGAAAGGCATTTACAAACAAGAATTTGGGCGTTAGTTGTCCTCATTGCTACTGTAGGGTTATCACAGCATTTTTGAAAAGTAAAAGCACATAATACCAAGGCAAGGTATTTTTATCTCATCACAATTTACTTTCTTTTAATTTAAGTGCCTCAGAACCTGCCAAAGTTACGATACGCTTCCCGGTTTGGTCTAGGTCTTCTTTTTTTTTTTAATTATCTTTTTAAACAACCAATTAGTGCAAAAATACCAACAACAAAAAACTGCAGTCCCTTATTCTCCTCATCTATATACTTACATATATTTAAATAATAAATCTATTCTGCAAAATTTTGATTCATTCATTTTAGAGATTATCTGTTGATGACATATTATAAGTGAAGGCTTTCATCTCAAACATTCCTGTATCATGTCCTCCAGGACCCCGGGATCATGACCTGAGCCGAAAGCAGAGGCTTTAACCCGCAGAGTCACCCAGGCACTCCTCAATGTTTTCATTATTATAACTAAATAAATTTTATTCAATACTGACCCAAGAAATATCCTTTCTTGTGCAACTTTTTCTTTTTCCTGGAGTTAGTAATTGCCTTGTTTTTTCCCCTTGTTTTTTCTCCTTGAACATCCAAATCTACATCCTCAAAAAGCTGTATGAACCTCTCAAAGTTTTCCTTATAGTCAACTCTGTCAACAGTCGATATCCTTCATGTTTGAAAAAGGCTTTATTCAATGATCACACTTGACTGACAGTCTGGTTGCATATAGAATTTTAGGTTGAAAATCATTTTTTTCTCAACACTTTGAAGATATTTTCCCATTACCCTCTAGCTTCTCTTGCTGCTTTTGGGAAGCCTAATTGCTTTCTTGGTCATTTGTATAATCTGCGTGTTATTCCTGAAACATTTATGATCACCTTATCACTCGCAGCCTGAAATTAAAGATGATGATTTCGTTTTCCCGAAGATCTTTTTTGTTGTTGTTCATTGTCCCAGGCATATGATAATCTTTTCACTCTAGATGTCCTTGTTCTTCAGCTCTGGAAAAGTTTGTTGTAGTATTACTTTAACAATCGCTTCTCTAGTGTTTTTTTTTATTAGCTAGCTGTTGCTGCCATGAGCCACCATTAAAGAGAAAAAACCAACTCTCTTCTGTTGTGCAAATTTTCCTTTTCATTCTACTTTCTGTGGAACTTCTCCAACTTTTACCTTCAATCTTTTTATTGGCTTTTTAAAAACATCTGTATTTTTATTTTCCCAGAGATCTTTCTTATTTGTTGATTTCTCCTCAATTATAGCCACGGTTCTTTTTGCACAGTAGTAATATTTTATTTAACTCTCTGAGGACATTAATGATAGTTTCCTTGATTTTTTTTGCACACAACATTATGTCTGTTCCATCAGGATAATTATTTTCTGTTTGTTTATTGTGGTTTTGTCTTTCATCTTAGAGGTTTTCTGAACAGAATTTTTGCTCAGAATCCACAGCCCACCTCCTGGGACTTTTCGGAGTATTTCGCAGGGGGTTTTTGTTCTGACTCCTTTTGTTACTTTTCCTGGGGCAGAAATTGTGGGTCCAGAGTGGTAACATACTAATTTATTTGAGTAGTTATATACAAGGCTCTGTTTTGAATAATTCTTACCTCAAACCTATGAGGCAAGCAGGACTATTATTAGCACTTCCCAGCTAAGGAAACTGAAGCACAGAGAGACCATGTAACCTGGCCAAGGTCACACAGCCTGTACATGGCAGAGCTGGTGTTCTTGACTCCAGAACCTGTCCTCTTAATCACCTCTAATCAATCAGTTGGTCTAATCAATCAATCAATCATCCTGCCTTATTTGGAACCCTGGGGAAAAACTGCTTTTATTTGCGTTTAGCTGACACAAAATGTTACCTGAGTTTCAGGTATACAGCATAGTGATTCAACAACTCTGCATTTTCCTGTGCTCACCACGAGTGTGACTACCATCTGACACCATGTAGCACTATTAAACACCATTGACTATATTCTCTATGCTGTGCTTTTCATCCCCATGACTTATCATTCCATCACTGGAAGCCCGTGTCTCCCACTCCCCTTCACCCATTTGCCCACCCGCTCCCCAAACATGTCTTTTTCTATTCTTTTTTTTTTTTTTAACATTTTATCTATTTATTTGACAGAGATCACAAGTAGGCAGAGAGGCAGGCAGAGAGAGGGGGGAAGCAGGCGCCCCACTGAGCAGAGAGCCCGATGCGGGGCTCGATCCCAGACCCTGAGATCATGACCTGAGCTGAAGGCAGAGGCTTAACCCACTGAGCCACCCAGGCGCCCCTCTTTTTCTATTCTTTATAGAAAACAATCACAACATTTTCAGATTTATTGACCATTTACAAAGTGCCAGACACTGTTCCAAGCACTTTACATGGATGCGTTCGTGTAATTCTAACAATGGCTCTATAAAGTAGGTACTGTGTTTGGTTGCATTGTACAAAGACCCTTTGAGAGGTTAACTTGCTCAAGATCCCCAGATAGTGAGGACAGCACGGGATTTCAAATCAAGGCTTTCCAGCGTCAGGACCTTCCTTTCTTGGACTCTGTCTTTGTCTTTGTCTTTTCCTTTCTGGGCCTTGGAAATGGTGTTGAGTTTATCGCCCCCCGCACATCATGACCCACTATCCTCTTCCATTTGAGCCAAGTCTCTCTTATTTCACTATTTCCCCCACTTATTCCTAATCCCTATCCACTTCCATCTTCCCCCGGACCCTCACACAGGTATTTGCTATCTGTCCTTAAGTTTGCCCCTGGCTTTGCAAAGCAGGCGCGGTTGTTCAGTGCATGTACTCAGCAAAACCAGACATTTATGCCGTGCTTGCCATGTGCCAGGTGGTATCCCCGACCAAGGATCAACAAACAACAGCCCGTTGCCCGATTTTGTACGACACACAAGCTAAAATCGGTTTTTACATACTTAGTTGAAACAAAATCAAAAGAAGAATATTTCGTGATATGTGAAATTCGAATTTCAGCGTCCATCAGGTTTAGGGGCACACGGCCACGTTCACCCATTTATATATTGTCCTCATGCCGCATCAGCTTTATGGCATGAGACCTGAAGTATTTACTATCTGGTCCTTTACAGGAAAATGATTTCTGAGCCCTGCTCTAGATGTTGGAGTACAGTAGTGAGCATATGTTTTAAATTTATATAAAAAAAGTGACGGTCTAATGGGGTGGAGGGGTGCATATATTCATCACCCCATCTGGGACTTTTTTTTTTTTTTAAGATTTTATTTATTTATTTGTCAGAGAGAGAGAGAGCGCGCGCACACACAAGCAGGCAGAGTGGCAGGCAGAGGCAGAGAGAGAAGCAGGCTCCCCTCGGAGCAAGGAGCCTGATGATCCTAGCCGAAGGCAGTGGCCCAACCAACTAAGCCACCCAGGTGTCCCCCCATCTGGGACTTTTGAGAATGAAAGAGACGTGGGACAGCTTAGTGCAAACTGTCTGTCTGTCCCTGGAAAACTAGGATATGTGGTCAACTCTGAATTGTCATCCTGCCTGAGATCACCAGCTTTGTAGTGTTTTTAGAATTTTTCATGTTATGAACACACATCTAGAACAGGGCTCAACCCACTAGGGCCAGATCTGGGCCACCACAGTTTCTGTACAGCCAAGTTGTACAGTTTCTGTGGAATCAAAGATTTTCAAATGGTTGGGGAGAAAAAAGATCAAAAGAAGAATAATATTTTGTGACACATGCAAATCATATGAAATTCAAATTTCAACGTCCATAGTTTCATTTAAAACAGCCCCGCCCACTCATTTGCATATCATCTAAGGCTGCCACAGAGACCCTATAGTCCCAAAAGTCTAAAATATTTACTCTCTGTTTTTTTTTTTAAAGATTATATGTTTTAATTTATTTTAGAGAGAGTGTAGGTGAGTGCGGGTGATGAGCAGATGGGAAGGGATAGAGAATCTGAAGTAGACTCGTGCTGAGCTCAGAGCCTGATGTGGGGCTCGATCCCACAACCCTGAGATCATGACCTGAGCTGAAATCAAGAGTCGGATGCTTAACTGACTGAGCCACCGAGGTATCCCATACTATCTGGCCTTTTATTTTTTATTACTTTCTTTCTTTCTTGAAAGATTGTATTTATTTCTCTGAGAGAGAGAGGGAGTGAGCCCAAGCCAGGCGGAGAGGCAGAGGCAGAGGGAGAAGCAGACTCCCCGTGGAGCAGGGAGCCTGACCTGGGGCTCCATCCCAGAACTCTGAAATCAGGACCTGAGCTGACGGCAGACATTTACTGATTGTGTCACCTTCCAGCACCCCACTATCTGGCCTTTTATAAAAAGGTGTGCTGAGCTGTGCTCTGGGTGACGGCTTCCTTTTTTTAAATAATTTTGTATTTTTTTTTTTAAGATTTTATTTATTTATTTGACAGAGATCACAAGTAGGCAGAGAGGCAGGCAGAGGCGGGGAAGCAGGCTCCCTGCAGAGCAGAGAGCCTGATGTGGGGCTCGATCCCAGGACCTCGAGACCATGACCTGAGCCAAAGGCAGAGGCCCAACCCACTGAGCCACCCAGGCGCCCCTTAAATAATTTTTTTAAAAGATTATTTATTTATTTGAGAGAGTGTGTGTTTGCGGCGGCAGGGGGATGGCGGGAGGAGGGGCAGAGGGAGATGGAGAGGGAGAGAGAGAATCTCAAGCAGACTCCACAGGAGTGCGGACCCTGAGGCAGGGCTTGGTCTCGCCACCCCACGCTCCTGACCCGAACCAAACATCAATCGTCCGACACCCAACTGACTGCTCCACCCAGGCATCCCTGGGTGACTGCATCTGACTACGGTGATGTGCTATTGTGTGACTCCCTCGTTTTAACCGCTCATTCCCCTGCAAATATCCAGCTTGCCCCCGGTTTACCTGTTATGAACCAGAGGAAGGACCTCTCTGAGCCACATCGTAGTGAGACAGCTGGCTCAGGCAGCGGAAACACGCTTGACTTTCCTTCCTTCCGAGATTTCCCCCCCATTTTTTTCCCCCACTATTTGAACATTCTATCCAGCAGGCGCTGAGAGCTTTCCTCTCCGTGTACCATTCGCAAACGCATCATTTATTCAACAAATATTGATCGAGCACTTGACTTACAGAGAGGTCGATTATCCTGGGCACGGGGGGACACAACCAATGAGCAGAGAAAAGTCTTTGCCCGCTGGGAGCTTCCAGGGGGCGGTGCTGTGTTCATGGAACCCTTGCTGAACTCGGGTGTCCTTCCCAGTACCTAGTGTCAGCTGCGGTTGGAACCCTCACAACGATCCTGCGAAGTAGGTAATGTCATCTCTGTTTGCCAGAGAAGACCAGCTCTGGAAGGCAGGGGTGTGTGTGCGAGTGTGTGTGTGTGTGTGCGCGCGCGCGCGCGCGTGTGTGCGTGTGTGTGTGTGTGTGTGTGTGTGTGAGCTCCACCCCCAACCTGTTGTGGCTTCTGGATTCTCAGCATCTCGATCTCTCCTGCCTGTCTGCTGTGTTGCCACCACTCTACCCTCTCTTCTCCACCTTCTTAATTTTTGCCAGTTTGATGAGTGTAAAATGCTCTCTCCTGATGTGGTTGTAATTTGCATTTCTCCGATCTCTAGTGAATTTGAGTATTTCTAGAATCTGGGCTCTTGACTCTTAATTTGCTTCTTGAAATCTAACTAGCCCATTTTCCAAACAAGGGGGAATAAAGAAGTTTTCGCAGAGAAAATCACATTTAGGAGTCACTGCTGGGTTATAAGATGTCTTCATTCCCTGCACGGCCTCTCTGGGAAGGCACCGGATGCCCATTAAAATCAGAGTCTAAGTCATCTCAGAGAAAGGGAAGTCATACCATGCAGGTGGGCTTTGGAGCCTGACTGAGCAGGGCGTGAATCCTAGCTGGGCAACCTCAGGCAAGTGTTTTAACTTCTCTGAGCCCATCTTTCTAATGTCTGTCTCACCGGGTTTCTTCATCTTTTGTGTGTTATTCATGGTGGTTGAAGAAGCCTATGGACCCCTTCTCTAAATAACGTTTTGAGAAGCATGTCATAAGGTGCCTGGGTGGCTCAGTTGGTTAAGCTTCTGCCTTTGGCTCAGGTCATGATCCCAGGGTCCTGGGATCAAGTCTCACATCGGGTTCCCTGCTCAGTAAGGAGCCTGTTTCTCCCTCTCCCTGACGCTCCCTCTGCTTTTGTTCCTTCTCTCATTATCTCTCTGTCAAATAAATAAATAAAATTAAAAAAAAAAAGAAGTTAGTGGAAATTTTTTCCCCCATCCAAATTCAAGGACCCCCAGATTCTATTCAGGCCTTGGGGTGGACCCTAGGTCAGGATCTCCAGATGAGATGCTCTGAGCCCTGGAATTGGGTCTGGCTCTAGAGGCACACCAGAGCCAGGCTCCCCTCTCGGAGGCAAGGAGAGACAAAGATTTGCGTTCTGTTCCAGGGGGTCAAGGAACTGGTCCCTAGAATCGATTAAATTGCTCATCACAAAGCAAAGAAGAAAGTCATGTTTCTATATCACAACTAGTTGACTATTCATTTCTTGGTTCCCAGCCTGTGTGTGTTTTATAATTGACTCACTGGGGAGTTTTTCAGCAGGCCTGATCATTGTTTGGTTAAATGTTGGTTTCCACATCTATAAAGTGGTAATGATGGTGCCAGATCTCACCGAGATGGGCATGTTTAAAATGCCTTGGAAGCTTGGCAATGGAGTTAAGTCTATTTTATTAATCCTTGACCTCTAAATATCAAAAGAAACCCGTCAGTGGGTCAGTGGTTTCTGCTTTTTGGAAAAACCGGCTCAGTCGGTAGAAGAGCCCTCAGTTTAAAAAGGATTTCGCAATTTCTCATTTGCAAGAGAGGGAGGGTGTTCATAAATAAAACCACGGTGAAGCCGCACAGAGCCTTGGGATCAGCCAGTTCCTGGGGCTTCCAATCTGTGGAGCAAAGGCAGTTTTGAAAGTGTGATTTTTTCCCCTGAATAGAGAGAGGAAATTTGAGCCCAGCTGAAAGATCGGAGTGAAACTGTGTCCTCCAAGAATATCCAAGACAGGAGCCCTTCCTGTGTGTTTGTGTGGGTCAGGGTGCGTGTGAAGCCCTAGAGTCCGGGTGTGTGGAAGGGTGTGTGGAGGGGGTGTGTATAGGAGGAATGGGGTTTAAGTTGTCAATATTGGCAAGAAAATCTGCTTTTCAATTCCCATCTCTTCTTCTCTTTGTAAAGCTTCCACAAGCCCTCAGGGGTGGTCCCCTGTAGCGTCTCCCAGCGAGTTGTGTACTTGGCCTTGGCATTCCTGAGTGGGGCCTTCTGGGCCTTCTAGTCCCTGGGAAGGTTTAAGTCGCTGTGGGTTCTGCCCTAGTTTGCTTCTGCTGAATGTTGTCTGTGCGTGGACAGACCCAGCCAGCACCCAGGCTCCACACAGCGCGCTGGGTCCCTACTCCCAACCCCACGTCTGCTCAGGAGGCTCTTGATAAGTCCGCAGCACCGTGGGATTCAGGAATGGTGGTGAGAGCTGCGTTAAAAGGAGAGAGAATCCAACACGGATGGAGCAGCAGGTCAACAATCCAAGGGGAATCTAGGCAGGGATACGGACGAGAGTTCATTGGACACATTGACTTTCCTGTATGTTAAAAATTAGCATAAGGAGGGGTGCCTGGGTGGCTCAGTGGGTTAAGCCTCTGCCTTCGGCTCAGGTCATGATCTCAGGGTCCTGGGAATCAAACCCTGCATTGGGCTCTCTGCTCAGTGGGGAGCCTGCTTCCCCCTCTCTTCCTGCTGCCTCTCTGCCTACTTGTGATCTCTGTCTGTCAAATGAATAAATAAAATCTTTTTAAAAATTAGCATAAGGAAATTCTGGGTAAGGGGAGAGATCCAATTTTTTTTTTTTAAATGTATTATCCCAAGCACCCCCCACCCCCGTTTTGATGTAGCCGGGATGACGTTCTTCTGGCTCATTTGAAAAAGGAGCTCCAGGTGCCTGGCTGGCTTAGTCTGTAGAGCACATGATGCTTGATCTCAGGGTTGTGAGTTCCAAGGACTGTAACCAAGGACCACAGACCAGGCGGCCTAAACCACAGAAATTTATGGTCTCACAGTCTAGAGGCTGGAAGTCCAAGATCAAGGTGTCTGCAGGGTACATTTCCTCTGAGGCCCGTCTCCTGGGCTTGTGGATGGTTGTCTTCTCCGTGTCCTTACAACTTCCGTTGGCATGTGTTTGGATCCTAACTCCTCTTATAAGGACACTGGTCAGACTAGCTCAGGACCCAATTATCTCCATAAAGGTCAGGATGGGTCTCCCAGCTTCTGGTCTGGTTCTTCTTCCCAGTCTTATTGGGAGCTTGGCTTTGTGGGACTAAAGTACCACATGCTTAAATATATCCCTCAAGAAGATCCAGGCACACACATTGTTAGTCCCGGAAAGCTCCGAGAATGCTCACGTGGAGTCTTGCCATGTGTAGGGAGGGTCGGGTGGGGGAGCGGGGGGCAGACTGCACAAGGCAGGCCTGGAAGGCTGGAGGGGCCATGTACGTGCAGGAGACACGTGTCTCCTGGATGGATGGAGGGAGCTGGCTCTCAGCTGCTTTCCTGACCTCTTCCCTCACCCCTTCCAAGCCATTCTCAACCCAGCAGCCACAGTGACCCTTCAAAAACCTCAAGTCTGTTCATTTCCCTCCTGTGTTCGTGATGTCTCTCACCACGGCTGCTTCATTCAGAAATTCTCCATTCATTCTCCCAGAAACCCTCCAAGCCTCAGCTGGCTGATGTGGCTGCTCTCAGCAACCTCCACCAGGAGGGTCCCCGGGGAGGTTTTTGGGAAGTTGGGTCAAGAGAACATGACTGTTCCTCAAGTTAAACTTGGCTTTTGAGCTTCTTTTTCTGGCTCAGACACAGCCCACAGGGTCAGGACACGCTCCCTTAAAACGGCGCACTTTGGTATATTAAAATTGTAAAGCTGAAGGAGTTTGAGAACATGGCAAGTACAGGTGGCTCTTCCATCTTCCCTAAAGCAGGTCACAGAAACTTTCTGGGAGAAGGGACCTCCTCCTAGACTTGGAGGAAAGGAGCATCCTTATCCCCAGGACTGAGGGACACTGGGAGGGATCCAAGCAACAGGCCTTGCCAGGTCTCCCCGAGTTTGCTACCCTGCACGTGCACCCTTTGCCCTGTCATATCTGTCCACTCTTTGTCAAACTAGCATGAAAATAGTCAGGTTTAGCCATTTTTTCAGGTCTCCATTTTTTTAAAGATTTTATTTATTTATTTGACAGACAGAGATCACAAGTAGGCAAAGAGGCAGGCAGAGGGAGAGAGGGGGAAGCAGGCTCCCTGTTGAACAGAGAGCCCGATGCAGGGCTCGATCCCAGGACCGTGGGATCATGACCTGAGCCGAAGGCAGAGGCTTAATCCACTGAGCCACCCAGGTGCCCCCAGGTCTCTATTTGTTTAGGAAGGCTCCCATATCTCATAAAACTCATATTAAATTAATGTGTGTGTTTATCTCCTATAATCTGTCTTTGTTGGGTTGATTTGCAGACCCTAGTGTTGCCAGGGACCCTAAGAAGTGGAGGAACTTTTTCTCTTCCCTACAGAACTTTCTCCTTCAAGCTGAGGGAGGGGCCTTGCCTTTCCAGGGCGTCTGTCTCTTGTCACCCTCCTGGGCATCCATTCTTCCTTGGAGCTCCCAGGGCTGAAACAGCTAATCTCATAAGAGTAGGGGACCACTGGGGGGGCTGCTGAGAGATGGTGGTATCCACCTGTGCTTTCTGACACCACAGTGCCCCTTGAGACCTGCGCTGGAGGGGAAGGAAAGAGGCTGACCTTTCCTTTGTGCTCTTGGTTCTGCTTCTAGATACATTTGTCCGGGGCAGGAGAGAGCAGCCAAGCTCAAGGATGTGGGGGTCCCCAGCAGCTGTCTGCTAAGGGTCCCTTACCTAAGCCATCCAGAAAGGCCTTACCTGGTCACTGTGGAGTTGGGAGAACCCTGTGGAGCTCTGCACCTCCCCACACACACTTGGGAGCTGAGACCAGATATTTTCCATTGGAAGCCCGAAACCTCACATCTCTGTGGTGTTAAAAAAAAAAAAAAAATTCATCCTCATAAATCTGAAGGTCAAATTGGCTTCATGTGGGGGTTCGCGAGTCTGCAGCACCCATCTGGCGAATGGAAGGGAGCGCCGTGGAACAGAAGGAATGGAAAAGCTTGTAAGGCCAAGAGGGAACAGAAAAGAGGAAATCATTAGCAGGGAACGCACTTAGGCAAGGCCCACGTCTTGAGGGGAACGGAGGGTCTGCGGGTCATTTCCGAGGGCTGGCCAGGAAACTCCGGGCTGGCTGGTTGAAGGTCGCCCTTCTGAGGGAGGTTGTGCCTGGAGTCAGGGGAGGCGTTACGTCTTGCTTTGCTGCTACGGGGCGTCACGCAAATGGCTCTACCTGGGGTCTGTGGTCTCCTTTCTCATAGTGGGAAGGGGGGGCCCAAATGTGTGAGGCTGGACCGGGTCTGGGGCTGCCTTGAGGGGGCGGGCTTTCTTGGGGCGCCTGCTTCCCAGATCTCGAGTTCTCCAGAACACAGAAGAAACAGCACCCTCTTTGTGTTTCTTGGAGGGGTTCTTAAGACAAATGAAGGCTCAAGCTGACCAAAAGATGCTTGATTTCAAGGAGGTTTCAAATGATGGGGTTGTGGTCATGGGCTACTGAATGGCGAGGGTACAGAGACAATCTCATTCTTCTTTGCATCAGGACTACTGCCTGTCCTCTCCAGTGGACAGCCACTTTGAAGCAAGACTTGGAATGGCTCCTTCCAGGGACTCGGGAGGGAGGCCTCCAAAGACTTGAATGTCAACAATACCTGTCTTCCACCGCTGGGGGTGGGGCGGGGGAAGTTCAGAGGTAGCCTGCGTGTGGTCCCCTTCCTTCCTTCCCACTCCTCAAGGATGCCCAACAAGGGGGTTCAGCTTTGGGATGGAGTGTGGTCCCCACCCCAAGGCTGGGTTGGGCAACTTCATGGGGCTGCCTCAGCTGGGTTGCAGAAGCGAGGGGGCAAAACCCCAAACCCACATCTTTCTCCCAACCACATGTCAATCTTCACCAGGGTCAGAAGCTCAGGAGGAGTTTTGGAGAAGCTACAGAAGGAGGGGTGGCCTTCTGCCACTTCACCCGTGTCCCTGGCCTCTTGCAAGGTCGGATTTTATGCAGCTTTCCTTAATGTGAAGCCAGACGTGGGAATGTCCCCGCGAGGATGGTGCTATATGTCAGGGGCAGCCTCTTCTCCTTCCCTGGTTTATTTCTCTGCTCCAGTTTCAGATTTACTCGCCCTCTGAGGACCTTGCTTCAAGCTGGTCCTCGGTTGGAGCTTCCAGTTGCTCCAACCAGGTCTTTGTTTTGTGAATTAATCAAATAATAATAGCACTTCCCCCAGCATCCTCAGGCCAGCCAGCAGAATGGCCTGGTGGTGGGGGGAGCCCACCTTCTAGAAGACGGGCTCCACACTTTTGAGTTCAATGAATGACATTAGGCTGCCGGAAGCCTAGCCGTTGGCTCCTCTAGCTCAGATTCCAGCCCGGGGACATGCCCCTGTCATTCTTTGCCAACCCACTCTTGGCAGTTGGCCTGGCCCCGTCCCACCCAAGTACTGAAGGGCCTGATGATAGCAGCCTCACATAGAGCTGGGGTGACCTTTCCTGACCTTTTGAATGTAACTTTTTAAAAAAAGTTTTTATTTATTTGACAGACAGAGATCACAAGTAGGCAGACAGTCAGGCAGAGAGAGGAAGGGAAGCAGTCTCCCTGCTGAGCAGAGAGCCCGGCGTGGGCCTCGATCTCAGGACCCTGGGATCATGACCTGAGCTGAAGGCAGAGGCTTTAACCCACTGAGCCACCCAGGTGCCCCTTGAATGTAACTTTTTTTTTTTTTAAAGATTTTATTTATTTATTTGTCAGAGAGAGAGAGAAAGAGAAAGGCAGGGAGAGGGAGAAGCAGCCCTCCCCACTGAGCAGGGAGCCCAATGTGGGACTCGATCCCAGGGCTCTGGGATCATGACTGAGCCTAAGGCAGGTGCTTAATGGACTGAGCCTTCCAGACATTCCTGAATTTAACTTTTTTAATTAACTTTTTTTAAACGGAAGTCTAACGTTCACACAGGAAAACACAGATTTTGTGAAAGGAGAAAGTTTTTCAAAGGGTATCAGCACGACTTTCCTGCACATATAAAATGAAAGTGTTTCAGGGATTTTATTGGCCTCATTCTCTAAAGAGGGAGCCGGTACCGTGTTACCATGGGGGTGGCAGGCAGCCAGGAACGCTGGAATGGAATAGCTTTGTAGATACAACATTGGTCGATGTCCAGAGGTCTGTAGCCAACTGCAACTCTGCTAGACGCCATATGTATTTTTTGGGACAAGAGTCATTTGCATAATTTCCAAAGCTCAACAATGTAGAGAGTTGTCTATTTTTTTTAAACAACTGAGTTGTAAAATAGCTCAGATGATGGAAAGTGCATAGACTAAAACAATCCTGAAGGGGGCGCTAGACAACACCCAGTTTTCTGCTGAAGAAACCGTGCACTTGAGGGTTCCACTCCTAAGAATTTCACATTTTTTCTCTTCAGCTCTGTGGTTGCTGAATTCATTTCATTGTACAATTCAACGGAACATTTTTGTACAATTGCACAAGTTCTGTACAATTTTGTGCAATTGTACAATTCATTGTACATTTTATTGAACAATTCAAGTCATTGCTCTGAGGACCACCGCCCAGGACAAGAAATAGAAGATTCACTCCTTGGAGGCCCTTCTTGGGTTCCTCCCAACCGTTCAGTACTCTTG
Organism: Mustela nivalis; assembly: GCF_964662115.1. Classification (NCBI taxonomy): domain Eukaryota; kingdom Metazoa; phylum Chordata; class Mammalia; order Carnivora; family Mustelidae; genus Mustela; species Mustela nivalis. The sequence goes on along the minus strand of NC_139029.1, from coordinate 7,147,639 downwards.
CTTTCCTCCCTGAAGGTCGCCACTGTCCAGATTTCCAAACCCAAGGGCTGGTTTTGTCTATTCTGGAACTCCTGCTACATGTAACCAGTGAGTGCGTATGCTTCTGTGTTGGGTTCCTTTCGCTCAGCAAAGTGTTTCGGAGGCTCATCTGTGGTGCCCCCCTACATCTGTCTCAGCTCACAGGAACCCACTGGGTGAAGAGAGCATTCGAATAGTTCCCAGTTTCAGGAAAATGCCGTGGCGAACGCTCTCGCCCATGTGTTCAAGCGCCCACGTGTTTGCGTTTCTGTTGGAGCAAGAATCGGTCACTGCAGGTCAGAGGATGGACACGGGTCAGGGTAAGCAGGTTCGACCAGGTTCCCAGAGTGGCTGAAGCCACGTGATTCCCATCAGGAGGAAGGCGATTTCTCCCTGCTCCTACCCTCCGATTTCTGCCACTGTTGTCCATCCCTCTTTCCAGTTTCTGGCTCCGAGATTGCCTCCTGAACTCCCTAAAAGAAATTTCTTCCCGAGAAGTTCAGACTCTTGTCTCCAGTCCTTTTGCAATAGCTACTTTCTTAGTGGCCAAAAAAGATTCTTTGACAACGTAAGGGAGATCCTATTCCTGGCTCGCTCAGAATTCTCTCGGGTTTCCCTTCATTCTGAATGAAGGCTCAGTCTGGGCTCTGTGGCTCTGGTCCCTTCCTGGTCTTCCCGCCTGGTGCCCACCATTCGGCTCCTGGTCACTGGCTCCAGTCCCACTGAGCTTTCCTTAAACACACCAAAGTCGTTCCCTGCCCCACAATCTTCACCCCCTGTTCACTGTTCTCTGCGCTGGGGGCAGCCCCTCCCCAAATCTCTGCCTGGAACTTCTTGGCACACCATCTCGACTCACCTGTCATTTCCCAGCGATGTTTGCTACCTGACAAGAAAAATTGGAATAAACAACAGCAAAAAAAAAAAAAAAAAAAGGCTACTGCATGCGTCCAGTGGAAAACTGCATTGTTTATAGGACACTTTCGCTGCTGTCTCACTCCTCGGGTCCCGTTGCCTTGGAGCTATTTTATGGTGTGATAAGTTGTAGATATCCCACGGCAATGTGAATGATTCTCGTCTCTGGACTGGCAAAATAAATTGCATCGGGGCGGTTCAATGGACTTCCACCCCCTTCTGCGGAATAAGGAAGAAGCCAGTTTTGAATCTATTTGCAAATTCATTTTAACATTCCTCATCTAGAAATGTATCTGTTCTTTGATTTCTCCTTTGAACTGGTTGTAACATCTGCCTGGTTCCCTCATTAATAATGTGTTAAATAAAGTCTTTAACATGGGTTCTTTTTTTTTTTTTTTTGATCTGCATGAGAGTCACGATGTTCCCTTTTTTGAAAATTATCTTTTAACCCTGACCTTGCACAGCCCAAACCCTTCACGTCTCGTTGCTGTTTTACTTCCTTCAGACCTGGACCATCATCTGAGATGATTTTGTTCGTTTATTTCTTGACTCATTTTTCTAGGGGAGGTGACCCCGCCTTGGTCACTGCCCGGGGTGGGTGTTCCAAATAAACCTCAAGGACTGAATGACAGTAGGAGGGTCCGCAGCGGCCGTAGACCACCGCTCACTCCCTTCCCCGGCCCCTTCTCTCCTGTAGGGCCGGCTGTCTGTCTTGTTTGTGTTCAACCCATGTTGTTCCCACAGATCTTCCCTTTTGGGCTAAACAAGGCCAGGCCAAGCCCTGCACTTGACGTCTCTGACGGGTAAATAAATCATGTGTTTAGAGCTTGCGTCGGGCTTTGGACATTTTCCCACAGAGCATTCTGCTGAGTAACCTGGTGAGACTGGGTAACTTTGCCAGTGAGTGAGAAAGCCCTCGGCAGAAGCGCGGATTTCAGTCTCCTCCTCCCGACAAGGAACTGGGGTTCCCTGAGGTCAAGTGCTGGGGGTCAACTGCCGGAAAGAGGGTTGGAGCCCGGATCCTGACGCAGAGTTTAGCAGTGCTGGTATAATAAAATCCCGCACAGGGAACATGGGATGCTCCAGGTCTGCTTCTAGAATTTTGTGTCCCCAAGCTCATTCTTAGGACAGCATGACTCTTAGGGGAGGGAACTGAGGTCCAGAGGAGCGAGGGATGAATCCCGGATCCCACGGCAGTGAGGGGGAGAGCCAGGACCTTGGCCCAGGCAGCTCTTCAGAGTCTCTGCACGTGGCCACCAGACCATCTAGAAGATTCTAGGAGGAGGAACATGTACCTGTTGGACACACATTCCAGGCCAGGCCCCGAGCTAAGGGTTTCACGTGCACAGTCTCATTTCATTTCCTTGCTACCCAGCGGGGGAGGTGCTGGTGTTGTCCTGAAAGGTTCCAGAGTCCCCAGGACCACCCTTGCTTTTGACACCAACTTCAAAATTCAGGGGTCCTCGAGACCTCGCTTAGTTTCTGCCATTCACAAAGGATTTGGAGAATCCAGAAAAGTCACCATACTCCCTGTTAAGGCTCATTACAGCCAAAGGATACGGATTAAGATCAGCCAAAGAAAGAGGGGCACAGGGCCGAATCTGGGAGACATGCGGGTCCCAGCTTCTGCTTGTCCTTCTCCCGGGGAAGTGAGCAAGCAGTGCTAATTTCTAGCAACAATGTGTGACATAGATGCAGAGAATCGCCAACCAGAGAGGCTTACTCGGTGTCCAGAGTTTTGACTAGAGGTCAGTCACGTGGCCGTGGCTGACCATCTTCCTGGCTGGCCTTCGTCTCTAGCCCTCCAAAGGTTGAGATGACATGACATAAGTCACACCGTTAGGCCATCTGGTGTGGCCCAAGGCCTCCAGGGAAACAAAGATACTTATCAGGAGAAATATTTTCCAAGGGCCTAGAATGTGCCTCCTGAGATCTAGGGGGTCAAGGGCCAACCCTTTCCATAGGCAAGGTTAGTTCTTTACTGGACATGCCTCCATTTTGCAGAAGAGGAAGTAGAGTCTGGGAGATGCTAACGGATTTGCCTGGGCCATGTAGCTAGATCTAGAGTCTGAGTCCTGACATCCCAGCTCTGGGAGCCCGTGCATCTCATATTCTTCCTGGCAGCTTTAATGTCTCTGTTGAGAGAGACATTAACCCAGGAGATGAGATTTTTTTCCAACTGCCCATCTCTCCAGTTGTCAGAGAAGTCTAGAGTACACTGAGTTTAAGGTCTCTATCAGCTCTGTACCAGTAAGGAGGCATGGGTAGGGACCTGTTTGGGAATCTGTCACAGCCAACAAGATTCTACTTACTGTGGCCAAGCTATCATACTTGATATTGTTGCTTCGGTCTTCTTACAGGAAACTGCAGCACACTTGGGGTGAAAACACATATTTAACACGTCTTTATCAGGAATCCATGGACCCCAGGCCCAGGGCAAGGCATTGGGGGTGCGATGGTGAGTGAGTGAGACATAGCTGTGCCTTTCCATGGAGCTCATTGGTTATGTGTTTTGGGAAGAAGGGAAATAGAAGAAATCCCCCCAAAATTCCTTCCAGCATTCCTCTTTTCTTGGGCATGCTAAGATCCAGGCAGAGCCATTCCCTGGTCCAATATTTACTGAGCAGCTACTGTGTCCCAGGCACAGGTCAATGGAAGAGGCTTGGAGCGGAGTATGGACAGATAGATATGGTCCCTGCCCTCCTAGAGCTCATCCTCACTTGAGTGGGAGACAAACGTCTTTGCACTTCTCTGACCTCAAGTGGGAGAAATATACAGAAATCTTTGTAAGCCACCGGATAACAGAGCTCCCAACAGTGATGTGAGCCAGGAAGGAAATAAACACAAGGCCAGGGTAGAGAATAGATGGAGGTAGTCAGGGAGGGTACTCCATGGGGACAACCCTGAAGCTGAGATCTACTGCATGAAGAAGAACCAGCCATGTGAAGAATGAGGAACAGTGTTTAGGCAGGGGGAACAGCATGTGTGGAGGCCCTGAGGTAGAGAAAAGACCAGCTTGGCCAGAATGTGGTGATGGAAGGTTCAGAGAGGTGGGCAGGGCCATGGGGGTCATGCAAGTGTTCGGATTTTTCCAAGGGCATTGGGGGAGCTGTTGAAGCATCCTCAGAAGGGACTGGCATGATCTCACATTTTCAAGATTCTTCTTGGATGCCATCTGGAGGCTGGATTGGGATGGGGTGAGCAGAGGTTGGAGTGGGAGTTCCACCAGGACACTGTGTACTGCTTCTTTCCTCTAGCCTGTGCATGGGCTGTGCCTGCTACCTGGAGTCCTCAGCTGCACTGTGAAGCTCCAGGATGCCCTGGCCTGCTCCCACCCGACTTCTATGAGTCAAGTGACCAATAAGCACATTCCTACTCAGGCCTACTCATATCTTTTAAACTGCACTAGGGCTATCCTACATCTGTGCTGTGCAGATTCCACTCAGAATCCCCTTTCCCGCCACCAACTCTCCCAGACAATGGGAGGCTGTGTCTACAGTGATGATCCTGTGGCCTGCCAGAGGGCAGACTGGCCTCCCATCCCAGCAGAGGAACATTACGATGGGTAAAATGTGGATTCAGGGTCGTGTGTGCTCTAACATTTATTTGATTTCTGACACTCTAATTTGTTTGACTATGTGATGAGCCGGAAAATGACAGTGGGAATGCTTGGGCATCTGGTCCTACTGCTCTGTGACCATAGAGAAGTCCTTTTTTCTCTGGGTGACAGTAACTGCCAACATAAGAGCTGTCAGCTTTAGGTACCACTTTCTGGGATAACCACCCTCTAAAGACCATAGTATATACTCACTCAACTCTCACATCCACTTTACGAAGTCCAGTCATCACCATCATCACCACCATCACTGCCACCATCATCACCATCATTCCCACCATCATCACCACCATCGTCACTGTTGTCACCACCACCACCCCACCATCATCGTCACCATCACATCCACCATCATCACTTCCAACATCACTATCACCATCACCACCATCTTCCATATCGTCACCATCACCACCATCACTGCCACCATCATCACCATCATTCCCACCATCATCACCACCATCGTCACTGTTGTCACCACCACCACCCCACCATCATCGTCACCACGACCATCACATCCACCATCATCACTTCCATCATCACTATCACCATCACCACCGTCTTCCATATCGTCACCATCACCACCATCATCACCACCATCATCCGTATCATCACCATCACCAGCATCACCTCCACCATCATCACTATCATCATCACTCTCGTCATCTGTATCATCACCATCACCACCATTATCACCACTATTGCCACCATCACCACTATCATCATTATTGTCACCACCACCATCACTACCACCACGATCACCACCATCACCATCACTATCATCATCACCATCTTTTTTTTGGGGGGGGGAGTAAGGCAAAGGGGGAGGGAGAGAGAATCTCAAGCAGACTCCACACTGGGCACAGAGCCCAACGTGGGGCTTGATCTGATGACTCTGGGATCATGACCCGAGCCAAAATCAAAAGTCTGACACTCAACCGAGCCACACAGGCGCCCCAGTCATCGCTGTCATTGCCACCATCACCTCCACCATCATCATCACCATCTTTGCCATCACCACCATCATCACCACCATTGTCATCATACAACCAAATCACAGGAAGAAACTGTAACTGAGCCACCAGTACACACATACGCATATACACACAGAACAGAGGTATTCACACCCAGGTGCTCTGGCTTCAGTGTTCCAGTCTCACCATTAAGTCACGTCTCTCCTTGTCTCCCCCTGTAAAACCTAATGGTTGGATTTAATGACCTTCAGGACATCCCTATGTTAAGCCTGAGCCTCATCACCTGGGAGCATCATCATCTCTTGGGAGCTTGTTCGAGTCGCTGAATCTCAGGCCCTGCCTTGATTCTACTGAATCAGAATCTCTCTTTTAAAAATACCCCCAGGCGGGCGCCTGGGTGGCTCAGTGGGTTAAAGCCTCTGCCTACGGCTCAGGTCATGATCTCAGGGTCCTGGGATCGAGTCCCACATCGGGCTCTCTGCTCTGCAGAGCAGAGAGCCTGCTTCCTCCTCCTCTCTCTCTGCCTGCCTCTCTGCCTGCCTCTCTGCCTACTTGTGATCTCTGTCTGTCAAATAAATAAATAAAATCCCCAGGTGATTTGTAGGCACACTGAGGTTTGAGAAGTCCCACCCTAAGACAATTGTCCTCTAATAATCTATGAACTGTGACCTCTGCATGGAGTAACGTGTCCCTTCAGGGTTGAGAATATGACTCCTACGTGTCCCTTCCTATCCATTCCATTAAAGTAAGGCCGGGAGGAGAAATTCTTCCTTCATTCTCAGATGTGTCTTCTCATTCCACAGATAAGGTCAAGTGCTTTTTCCCTGTGGATTTCCTTGGAGCCATGTGGAGAGTTTGAGGACATGGCTGAGCAGAATTCTGCCCTTGCCAGGTAGGGAACGGCTGTTGGCTTGGTAGGCCTTCACTCGGGGAGAGATGCCTGTCTGTATACCTCACCCCAGGGCCTTTGTACTGCTTTTCCCCTGCCTGCAATGCTTCTCCCCCATTTCTCACTGCTGGTGTGTTTCTGTCTCTCACATCTCTGCTCAAAGGCCATCTTCCCAAGAAGCCTCTTGACTCTCCATCTAACGCAGTCCCCACCCACCCCAGTCACAACCTCAGCCCACTGGCTTCTTAGCACTCGCCGCTCCTTACAATGACCTTCTAGATCCTTTGTCGTCTGTGCTCCCCCCACAGAGGAGAGCGCCATGAGGGCAAGCCCCACATGTTCCTGGTTTACTGCTCTATCTCCAGAGCCAAGAACTCTATCTGGTACTTAGTAGACACTCAATAAACATTTGGTGAATGAACGAGCATCCTGAAACCCTAGAAGAAACGCCCATCCTTCAAAACCTAAATCACCCGGAAAAGTAAATGATGTGGGGCGATAGGGCTGCCTTTGACACACCTGAGGCGGGAAGCCATCCTGGGCTTGGTGAGAGGACTGCTTCCCTGACGCAGCAGAAAATGGGCCTTTCAGGTGTGGATTTGCCAACCGAAGTAGGAAAGGGGGTGGGTACCCCAGGTCATTCTGGAATCTTCTGGATGGTACAAGAGTAGAGAGTTGTGCAAATTGCCCCCTTCCCTCTGTGTCCTCCAGTGTGGGCACTGTAGAACAGGCCCTAGCAATTCCTCTTTTGCACAGAAAGAGAGATGGGGGAGAAGGTCTTTCCATCTCTCTCAGATGCTAGGAAAATCTCTCACGGCCCCCTTGCGGATTACTAAGGACATCCTTAAAGCACTTTCGGGGACTGGTGGAGCCTAAATCTGTCCTGGGAGCATCAGCTGCCCGATAGCCAGCCAACCCGCGAAGTCTCGGGAGTGACAATTCTCTATTAAAAGGCCCCTTTTCGGGGAGAAATGCTGTGGATACATTAAGCTGTCGCCTGTTCTTTGGAGAGCCATTATTAATGGAAAACAATAGATTAATAGTTTTAAAACGCTTGTTCAATAAGTAATTTTTATGGCTCTGGATAGAGCCCATTAAACATTTCTGTATGTTATTATAAAGAAGTTTTAAGCGTAAAATCATAAAGTCAATAATCAGAGAATTAGTCACAGCGGCCAGCCACAGGCCATTAGTTTTAGGCGCTGTCAGAGACACCTGTGGCTTTCGCCGAAGAGTTTTCTTCCGAAGGCAGCGCCAGCCAGGGCCAGGTGGAGACGGAGACATGACAGTGCCTGGTGCCTTCCATAAACTTGAGGGGACAGCAAGCAGGTGTGAGCAGCGGGACGCCAGGCAAATATTTACAAAGTGCAAACGTGAATGCAAAACTAAAACGATCCAGGTCAATTTGCACATCCAGGCTTAGACACTTTATTTCCCCAGTGATCTTCCTCCTCCCAGAGCCTACCTCTGCCAGAGGCACGGCCTTGATCTCTTGCTAAACATAGAGGTGGAAGCTGCGTGCTTTTAAAAGGAGCGCATGTCACCAGAGAAACCCCCCTACAAAGTCTTCTGGGGCTGTTTTCTGAAATAGCGTATTCATCTCCCACCACGGAGTCAAGGACTTGAGAGTGAAACGGTGAGCTTTTAAAAAGCGACTTGAAAACAAAATCATGACAAAAGCAATACAAGGTAATTACAGAAACTAGAGAAAATCCAAAGGAGATGATAAAGATCTCTCTGCCCAGAGCTCTCCCTCTTTCTACTTCCCTCATTCAACAAATATTTATTGTGAGCCCTCTACATGCCAAACGCTGCTCTCGATGCTAGGGATAGAGTGATGAACCAAACCAACACTCCCGGTCCATGGAGCCACATTTGGGTGTGGGGAGACAAGCACCAAGCATAATAGATAAGTCAATTAAGCTCATCAGGGTTCCAGAAAAAGGAAAGTGATTGTAGACTAAAGGCAAGAAGAGGGGAGACCTCGTTGAGAAGGTGACCTTTGCACAGAGACTTGAGGGAAGTGGGGCAGTGAGCCATGTGGGTACCTAAGAGAAGGCAGCTCCAGGCAGAAGATTTGGTCAGTGCAAAGGCCCTGAGGCAGGCGTGTGCCTGGCATGCTTGAGAAAGAGCAGGGAGGCCAGTGGGGAGCAGGAGGGAGGTAGGGAAGTGGAAATGGAGTTCAGGGAAGCGAGGGGCAAATCATGTGGGCCTTCTGGGACTTCGGCTTTTCCTCAGAGTGAGAAATGGGGAGGTTTGAGCAGAGGCCATGATATGATCTGACCTGGTGTGGACCAGGATCTGGATGGCTGCTGTGTGAGGTACAGACAATCAGGGGCTCGACAAGTAGAGGAAGGCAGGGGCAGAAATGCAGGCCAGGGACCAGAGCAGGGAGAAGGGGTGGGATTCTAGCTATATTTTGGAGGTAGACTGGATAGGATTTCCTGCTGGTGTTCACCTTTTCAGCCTTGTCCTATGACTACTAATTTTCTTCACTCCAGATAGGGAGCTTCTAGGTTTATATCTGGGTATCTGAGGTTTCTGACCTTGTAGAGAAGTAGCCTCTGGGGGTCGCTAGGACTGCTGGGTGTGTTAACCCAGCTCAGAGGCTGCCTCCTTCAGGCAGTCTTCCTGATAGTTGACCACCTCTGTGCGTTGAACCTGCTTTTCTCGGTGCACCTGTCACCCGGATGAATAATGTAGCTGCTCACACAGTTGTCTCTGGCTGGACCTGGAGTGTCTTTGGTGGGGTGGGGGACGGGTGGGACCTACCCACAGTGTTTGCCTTGGTATCCAGTAGGCGCTTGATAAGTGCTTAATAACGTGAATAAAGGGCACCGCCAGATTCGCAGAGGCTGACTGATAGAGCTGAGGGAGCGTAAGCCCCAGGGTGCCTCACTAGCTCTGGTCCCTTCTGTGCTCACAAGACCACATGACTCTGTCACCTTGGCAGAAGACATGTTTGTATTCTTTCTCCTAAAGGAAATTCCCCCAAATTGCACAAGCTTCAAGAGCTACACGGCCTTGACCCGGCCCAGGGAAGGTGCAGAGAGGTGAGTTTTGGGGGCTAGGGTCTGAGGGCTGGGCTGATGCCAGTTAGCTGGGTTGCCAACTCACCTTCCAGGGCTGGAGGACGAGGAGTCGCCCTGATGTGCAGCTGTTGAAGGCCTTGGGGGGCGGGGGTTGGGGTGGGTCGTAGCTCCCAGGTGCTCCAACTGCTTTAATCCTTCGGCCTGGCCCCTGAGAAGGGGCGACCTGCCCCCCAGGCCCCTCATTTTTCCTCTTCTCCTCATAACCATTTTCCCTCTCCTTCCTTTTTTTGTCCTCCCTTCTCTGACCAAGCCCAGAGTTTCCCGCAAGGGGGCCACGGTCACCGGGTCGGGAATGGGGAGGTACCCAGAAATCACAGGCAGTAACCTAAGCCTTCTCTTTCTCTTCCTTTCTTTGGTCACCTTTGACATCCCCCTAACTTCCCACCACACCTTGTTACCATGTTGGCTTAGTCCCTGACCTACTCTGAGCCTCCCCTGCCTCATCTATGAAATGGGTATAGGACAGCCTACTTTGGGAGTCATTCAGAGCGGTCGAAGAAGACAAGGGCTGAACCAACATTTGTCACCTGTCAAAGGATGTTCAAGCATAATCTCTTGTTCTCTGTGCCCCGATCTGACCTTCCTGAAATCTTCAAAAGTCCCCAGCCCTGAGGCCGTCCTGGTAGGGGTGGCTCTGTAGGAACCCAGACACCAGCCCCAGGCTCCCACCCCCCCCAGCCCAGGTCTCACTGCCCAGCCCTCCTGCAAGAGGCCCGCCCAGCTTCCGGTCCGTTGATGTTAACCATACTTGCTGGGAATAGCCACCGACCTCTAATTGCGGCTTATTAACTGCGTTTTTCTCTTCCAGTCGCACACATGAATTTTGCCCTGCTTCCAGAAAGCAAATTACAGGTTGGAAATGAGAATATTTCAGACAGGGGTGGAAAGGTTCGAGTAGCGTGTGTGCTGCACAATGAAGGGTCCAGGGATAATGTCCAGACTGGGCCAGGCCAGGGTCTGCTGGGCCCACGTCTGTTCAGGTAAGAGGCTCAGAGGGCCCAGAGGGACATGCGATGTTGCGGGGGGGAAACGTCCCAGACTGGGCTTCTCTCCAAAGGCTGAGGCTCCTGGGCCTTGAGACATGGCCAGCCAGAGAGGTGGCCGCTGGGTGCCGCATGGCCTTGCTCCCCCACAGATATTTGTGGGGACTGACTGGTGCCCACCTGGTTTGTCGGAGCGACTTGGGGGGGGACAGGGGAGGAGAGTGGGCCTATGAATGACACGGGGGACAGCGGGAGTGCTGGGGTGCCCACTGTTGCTGCAACACGATGTCCTTGTGTTCCCCCTCCCTAGACTGAACAAAAAATGGCGAATTCGGATGCTCCTTCTTGAGCCGGGGAATGTCAAGGAATTGTAGACTTCGAGCCATAAAAGGACGGCAGGTGCATTCGGGTGCACTGTCTCCATGTCAGAGACCGGGACGTGGAGGTTCCTCCCCAGGTGAGCTCCTTCACTGCCTTGTGGGCTCCTTGCCCTCGGGTTCCTCTCGAGTCCCGTGGGAGCCTCTGCGAGCCCGGCAGGATGTGGATGGCCGGTGGCAACAGGTGCCAATGCCGCCGGGGCCAAACCCGCCCCAGAAATGCCAGACTGAGGAGACAGTCAAGAATTTTACTCCTGTCTTTATTTAGCAAATACTTTCGCGGCACCCGTGCTATGCCGGGTCCTGTTCTAACCGCTTTGCAGATATTGACTCATTTCATCTTCAGAGTGACCCTAGGCACTTGTCCCAGTTCTACAGATTCTAGAGAACGGAGCCAAGAGATGTGGAAGTGCACAGTGACCTGGGCCGGGAACCAGGCAACATCCTCCCCCGCAACTCCGCGCCACCCCAGCCCTGTCCGGCCAGACGGTCTACCTTTTCACGAGAAACGGAACATCTGTAATTGTATGGGAAATCCTCTTATTTTAAAAAGTTGATTTTAGGGGCGCCTGGGTGGCTCAGTGGTTTAAGCCGCTGCCTTCGGCTCAGGTCATGATCTCAGGGTCCTGGGATCAGGTCCCGCATCGGGCTCTCTGCTTCGCAGAGAGCCTGCTTCCCTCTCTCTCTCTTTCTGCCTGCCTCTCCATCTACTTGTGATTTCTCTCTGTCAAATAAATAAATAGAATCTTTAAAAAAAAAAGTTGATTTTAATGTTGCAAACGTGAAGTGGCTAAGAAAGAAAGAAAGAAAGAAAGAAAGAAAGAAAGAAAGAAAGAAACGATGCTGGATTTGGCCTGGGTTGTGCACCCGCCTGCCTGGGAGTAAGGGAAGATCGGACTGGGGAAGGAAAGTTGAGGGAAGGGAAAGGAGGGAAGAGGAGGGAGGGCTGGAAGGAGGAGTTGGGAGAGAGAAGGCCACCTGTGACTCTTGTCAATCATTTAATGAGCATTTATGTAGCACCTACTATATGCTTCAATACTCTATGCTTCAACTGTATGCCAGAAACTGTGTTGCTAGTAGGGTAACAGATTCCAGTGAGTCCTGGACCCTTGCACCAGGAAGAGCTTATAGCTGTGTTCCCCTCTGGTCTAAATTTTAACAAGAGCGCTGTGGCAGGAGGAACCCCACTCCTGGGAGCGTCCCCAGGATAGGAGACTTGAGCTCCTTGAGCTTGGAACCCCGGGTGGGTGGACAGACAGTTTGGATATTCTTCTGCTTCCCAATGTTAAGGAACAGGGGCTGAATGGGCACAGCTTTCCCTGCTCACTGTCCTGTCCTGCTGTCGGTCCTCCTAGGAATCGCTGTGCTCTACCCCTGAGCCCCAAGCATTGGCCCCAGGCAATGACCTTCCATGCTTCTGGCTGGTCACTTCTCCCACTGCGCTGGGCCTGTAATTCTGGGAGTTACCGCCAGGGGGACGGTGTGGCCAGTGTCACCCAACAACGGCTGAGTTACAAGAAAAGCAGGACCTGATCCTGGCCCGGGCACCTGCTTTGTTTCCCACGACCTGCCTTAGAGGCTGGGATGCCCGGCGTCCTTCACCCAGTGAAGTGAGGGAGTGCACGGAGAGCCCGCATCCCAGAACACGGACACAGAGTGGCGGGCAGCAGGCATAAGACAGGTCTCCGCTGCCCTGGCCTCCCCTCCCCACCACCCCTCTCCCCCACCTGAGACCTCGTCGAATTGACTGATTCATTCCCGGTGACTTCTGCAGCCGCTGCTTCTGTGCCTGCACCTTGAACTTGCATTAAGTTTTAATTAAAGCCGTTTCACCGGCCTTGCCCTTGGCTAAATGCAGCTGTGGGCGCAGGGCACAGAGATATTTAATACTATGCCTCTCCCCGCTGAAGGCGCAGGGTGCCCAAGGGTGTACCCGGGCCGTGCCCGCTAGCAGCGATCTGCGCTCTTGCTTAAGTGTGCCCACAGGCCCCGAGCGGGAGGCCGGCAATAACTATTCATTGCCCTGGGTTAAGTGTGCCCAGGGGCTCCCGTAAACTCAATGCAGTGATTAGCGATTGCTCCCAGTGAAGGCTGCCCGAGGTCCTGCGGAATGTCCTCGGCCCTAAATATAGCCTCTGCGTGGGGCCTTAAAGGGCACGGTGCTGATCGCTACTTCCCTTCCTTGTTGAAGCAGAATCGCTTCCCTCCTTAAAGCCCAGCCTCCGGGGGCTTCCCTGCCTTATTCCAGGAGTGTGGGAACAGCAGGACGGCTTTGGTGGGGGCCAGCGGAAATGGCGAATGGTCTCACCCTCTCACCACCCCTCGGGCATGTTCCCCATTCCAGCCTCTCTGCTGCCCAAGTGGAGGTGGCATCTGCAAAGACAGGGAAACGGAGGGGCTCGCCGGGGCGCCCTGAGCCTGCCTCCCGCGGGGCCCTAGGGTCAAGAGGGTAGCAGGGCTGGGGCCCCCAGTAGGCTGAGCTGGCTAGGTCTCCTTCTGCCTGCTTTCTTCCTTCTGCTGCTGGGGGCCCCTGTCTGTCCCTCATCTGGAGGAGTAGGGGGTGGTCTGGGGAGGGTGTCACTGAGGTGAGTCGGTGCCCGGAGCCTCATCTCCCTGTCTTGTTCCAGCTCAGGGGTCGGGCAGGGGCTCTCCCAGGGTGTGTGACTCCCTCCCTGCCCAGGTCTGAAGCACATACAAGGAGGACGGAGAAAGGAGCTAGAAGTGGGAGACCAATGGGTGGCGGGTGAGGACGTGACTGCGGCAGGAGCTCCTGAACCTTCCTTCCCTGCCCACGCTGTCACCTTCATCACCACCTGTGAGATGGTGAGAACGGTGCCCCCCAGGGGGTGGTGGCGGGGCTCGTGGGCTGCATGGGGACCAGCCATCGTGGTCGACCTGGGACTACCCTCGTGTGGGAACTTGAACGTCCCACAGCAGGGGAACTTGGGATGGGGGGGTCCCCCTACGTACGGTGCCACGGGTGTGCTTGCGTGGCCCACGGCCGCCCTCTTGCCACACTTGATTGCTGGATCTGAGAAGGAAGGAGAAGGGGCGAGGGGGGAAAGCAAGGCGGGAGGGCCTGGGAGACAACCCTGATGGAAAGTGGGTCCCCGAGCGCGTCTGTGCCTCGCACACCCGCTCTTGGCCCGCCAGCTGTGCCCGGGACCCCAGCTGCCCCCTTGGCCGGCCCCAGGGCGGCAGCTGAGGCAACGACATTTCTCTGGGTCTGTTGACACTTGAGTCCCAGAACATAAATGATTTTCTTGTCTTAATGAGCAAACAACCCAGCCGGCACCCGCTCTCTCGCCGGCCTCCTGCTGGGGTAATTGCCAGCGCTTATGCGCTCCGGCAGAAATGTTTACTCACTCACCTTTGCTCACCGCTTGCCAGGAGTTTCTTGCTTCCTCTTTGTTCTGCAGTCTCCCTGACACTACCCCTGGGAAGCGCCACTGGCCAGGTACGTGGGGCAGGAGCAACTTTCTGGAAGGTTCTGCTGGCCCGGTGCTCAGGGACACCCCGAGGCAGAAGGTTCTGACTTCTGTTCTCCTTTGGAGAGGGGCTGGCGGGCGGATGGTGCCAGCTCTTCTGGGCTTGTGTCTTGGCAGCCGAAGCTGGAAGCTTCCCCTGGTGCCCTCCAGGCAGAGGCCTGAGGCCATCCCCGGAAAGCTGGTGGGGAAGGGTTCCCGGCTTTGGCCAGGGGCCGGGAAGGAGATCCCTTTGAGGTCCCTCCAGTGCTATGATTCTCCGAAAAGCTTCCAGGGCCAGGGAGGGCCATCCCACTGCAAGACTACTAGTTTCTTCGGCTGAGCTGTCTGTCCCCACTGCCCTGAGGCTGGTCCCGGGTCTGTTCTCAGCAGCCTCTGGAAGGAGCCGGGCCCCTTCGAATATTTGAAGTTAGCTAGCTTTCCCTTCCTCACATCTCCTGAATACCTCCTGCCAGTCCTTCTAGGATAGGGTCTGGGGACTCCCTCCTGCCCCACTCCCTCCGTCCAGACACCCACCTAGATTCAAGTCTCCCATGGCCGATGTCCACTAAAGCGTTGCCGAGGGAGCCGAGAACGGGACCCCAGGTGTGCCTGGCCAGACGGAATCCGGGCTTCCTGGTGGGCATGGCCGGCTGGGGTGACCACACACTCACTCTCTCACCCATGTGCCGCCCAGTGAGGGCCCTACTGTGTGCCAAGCCCTCCCATGAGGCATCCACTTCCCGCAAAGGTCCAGTTGCCTTCCTCCCTGAGTCGCCTGCTGCCCAGTCTCTTGTTCCTGCCTGTCCCCTCCTTGGCCCCGTCACCCTCCCGAGTGTCCCCTCAGTGGACCTTGTCCTTGACCTCCTAGTGTCCACATCTCCTTGGTCAGACCCTTGATGAGTAGGTCCTGTTTCTTCAGACCCCAAGGCCACTGTAGGCTTCAGGGGGAGCTGAAGGTCCTCTGAAAGATGCCGGCCTGTTGGGCTTCTGGGGGAGCATCAGTACGTCCTCCATTACGAGCCAAAATCTGCTTCAGAGGCGGAAGGCCAGTGGGGGGCAGCAGTCCTGCCCAGCCTGGTGGTCGGGGTGGGGGGAGGTCTTGTGGCTGAGCCCACTGTTGGAGCCGCTGTTGGGGGCAGCTACGAGGCCCCAAAGAACAGTCGGCTGCCCACCCCCCCGTCCCCCGTCCCAGGGCCAATTGAAATGTCCAGCTGGGACGCCGGGCAGATTTAGGCAGGCGGCTTCGAAAATTGGGCTCCATTAGCGTGAAGTGCTCCGCATGGCAGATGAGGGGCTCCTGCAATCACGGATTCAGCCCGCCCTGATCATGGTGGCAGGAGCGTAATTACCATCTCTTTAAATAGCCCAAAGTTGCCGTGTAAGAGAAGACGGCTCACATGACATTTGCTCGGAGCTCGACTCCTGCTAAAAATATCTGGGCTAAATAATATTTCCTGATGGCATTGGAGCGGCAGCCCCTGTCCCTGGCTCTGTGACACCTGGGGGTTTAGGCCAGAGGCTGGTCTGGAAGTGAGCGGGGGCCCGTGTGGAGGGAGTGTTTCTGGAAGGAGCGGTCCAGCCGGGTTGGGCCCCTAAGTCCACCTTTTCCGGCTTCATCTCTCTCTCTCCCCCTTCCCATCCCTTCTTGGTTCCTCCCTCTTCTGGGCACCGTCCCCCCAAGGCCCTACCCCACCTCGCCTCTCCAAAGTCCCAACCTTGACCACGCATCCCTGAATTGCTTGGGACAGAGAGACCCCGGCTGTCCTGGAGGGTGTGAGTGTGCATGGGGTCTGGGTTAGGTGTGGCCTATGGACGCAAAGCGGAATCATCTACTAGAGACTTCCAAACCCGGAGTCTTTATACTCTGGGGAGGTCCCGAGATGGCTCCGGGAGGGTCTGAGAAAAAAGATGGGAGAGGGTGTGCAGCCTCCGGCAGGCCCTCTGGGGCTCCGTGATCCACCAGTTTGGGGCCCCAATCCAGACCCTGTAGGTAGGTAACAGCTACTTTGTTGAGCCCAGGGTAAAATACGGAAAGGTCTAGAATCTGGAAAAGCACTTCCTACCTCTGGGAAGTTTAGATTCTAAGGAACTGTGTGTGCAAAG
Source organism: Mustela nivalis (assembly GCF_964662115.1). Classification (NCBI taxonomy): domain Eukaryota; kingdom Metazoa; phylum Chordata; class Mammalia; order Carnivora; family Mustelidae; genus Mustela; species Mustela nivalis. The sequence continues at coordinate 7,131,214 of NC_139029.1, read as the reverse complement.
CTGAGTGGACCGGAGGCTTCCTTCCGAGTGGCTGGGTCAGAGAGGGCCAAGGCTTCGCGTGTGATAGAATTTTATCCTGGACCAAGTTTCACGAAGGGGCTCTGGTGATTCTAAGGCACTAGGGATGGCCCCGCCAAGCCCCCAAACATCTCTTTCCCGGCTCATGATGCCTGAAACCGCTTATGGGAGGCAGGTGCTTGCATTTAAGCCACTGCAGAGCTGGCTTAAAACGCCCCCACGAGAAGGCTGACACAGGAAATTCTTGCTAAAGTGTAAACAATTGATACGAGCTTTGTTTCTTAAGAGCAGCTTTGGTGAGGACCGGGCCCCAGGCTGGGTCACTCAAAGCTAAAGACCGTCTCGGTAGAGGTATTTCTGCAGCTTCTAGGGGGCGGTCCGGCTCCTGGCATCTGCTTCCTGATGGGCCTTCACAGATGGCAGGGTCCCCTGGATGTTTGGGGATGGCCTTTTTCTTCCGCCAGGCAGCGACACCAAGCATCAAGAAATCTCATGTCACCGATCAGGAAGTGTGCTGTGCTGGCCGTGGCCATGGCCTCTGGCTGAGGTCCTGGCTCTACCCTTTTGTCCCCATACCTGCAAAGTGTCTGTTTTTCTTGTTTACTTTTTTTCTTTTCTTTTTTTTTTTTAAGTAGGCTCCACACCCAGTGTGGAACCCAATGCCGGAATTGAACTCACGACCCTGAGATCAAGTCCTGAGCCGAGATCAAGAGTCCGATGCTTAACATGCTGAGCCACCCAGGCGCCTCAAAGTGTGTGTTTTTCTGTGTCACGTATCTTTCCCCATCCCAGGGTCATGTCAGCCAGAGTCAGAGGTCTTGCTTCCCATCCCAAAGCAGAGACCAGATCTCGTCAAAAATAAGTCTCCCACTTGGGGGGAAAGCCTGAGTCTAAAATTCCCAAGTCCACTGTCTTGCACCTTCCCAAAACAGCGACTCGGGGGTGTTCAGCCACTTTGGTGGCTAAGGTGCTCTGGGTCCAGCTCAGTGACCTGATGGTGGCTTCAGCTGTCCTGACCCTCCTGGAGGCCCATTCTTCCTCAGGCCACTGACACCAAGTAGAATCAGAGACATGGAAGGCAGAACTGTGGGACCGGGGCAAGCTGGACCTTCACCGCTGATACCCCGGGACCTGGTGCTCTTGCCAGTGTGGCCCCCTGGGACGGTAACCATGGGGCACAGGACCTACGCTGACATTTGCAGCTGACTCTGTGGCCCCACCACGAGGCCAGGAGGCCCAAGAAGCCTCGAGAAAGCAGGTTTCCTCTAGGTAGCCTGGTATTTGCCGAGACAGCTGCCCCCATCCACGGGATGCTAGAGAGCTTCTTCCAACATGGGGGTGACTGAGTCCCCATCACTGTGTGCCGGAGCGCACGCCACACGAATCCTCCTTCCCTGGCCCTGCGGTTCTTTCTCCTGTGATGAGGCTTCCCTTTCTGGGCCCGACTGGTTCCACACCCGACCTTAAATGGTGTCAGACATGCTGGCTAGAACAGGCACGGGAGCACGTGTGGCCTGGTGGCCAAATGGTGATGTGGCCACTGGCTCTGGAGTCAAACACTGGGCACATCCCCACTTAGTCCCCACCCCCTTCCTAGCGGCCCGCAGGACCTCTGCGAGTCGCTGAACCTTTTTGAGCCTCAGTGTTTTCATCTGCAAAACGGGGATATGCGTACCTGTAGGGAGGACCTTCCGTAGATGGCGGGGGTAGGAGCTTAACAGAGTTCCTTGCACAAGATGAACCCTTTGCATTTTGATCCGCCCGGCTCTCTGGGCGGGCTCCAGTTCCTCAGGTCACTTACAAGAGGGATCAAGCTCTCTGGCAAAGACCACTGCTGGACGCGACTTATTTCTTAATCCAGGACGAATGCTCTTCTAGACAAAACGTATGTCCTCTGTGCCAGGACGCCGGGATCCAGGTCTTAAAAGGGGTTTTCGGCGAAAGCCCGGCTACCAGACAACCTGGTTTTCGCAAAACCACCAGGAGCAAAACCCATTGATATACAGCGTAAGGAAATACACATAATTCACAAATGATGTCGATCACTTTCATCTAAGACTTCACAACTGTCCTCAATAGAAGACAGACGCGGAGGAGATTTAACGCAGATGTTAATAGCGCAAGAATGCCCCGTTACCAGGATATGATGTTTCGGTGCTGCATAAAAATGTAATTATATTCAGAACTATATTTAAAGATTAAAAGGGGGACTGCCTACCACATCTAGCCCCAAATTCAGAATTAGAAACAAAGGGAAAAAGCAGGGTGGGGGATGAGTTCTAACAGTCTGCAGAGAATGGAAATGTTTCTTGAAAGTTTTTACACATTCTGGCTGTTTTTATTTTAACAGTTTCCTGCGGCATTGACATTGACTTTGGAAAGGGAGGGCTAGATCTTTATCCGACAAATATTCACGAGACAATTGGCAGTGGGAGGGCCCGTATGAAGCTGGGGGAGGGAACAGAGGCCACCAGCTTCAGCCCTGCGGAGGAGAGAATGTCCGGAGAGTTATAAAGGAGGGCAGGTGGGTTTGGGGGAGATGCCAAGGGGCAGATGACCTTGGTCCCAGGCTTTGAAGCGAGGGTAGGTTCTCTATTGGGACATAGTAAATAAAATACAAAAATAGTTAGGCAACAGTGATGAGAACGATTTAGGAAGACTTTTTGGCCTCTCTGGAAAGATTTACCTGGGGAAAGAATGCTCTCTTCCTCATCTTATGAATTTAATATCAGCGGCCAGAAGGAATCTATCCTCTCCCGGGCTCTCAGCACACCTTCCCTGCACCTCCCCTGTCCCGCCCCCTCCCTCCCTCTCCCCCTTCCTTCCTTCTTTTAAAATATGGAATGCTTCATGAATCAGTGTGTCACCTTTGCTCAGGGGCCATGCTAAACTTGCTGTATTGTTGCTTCTAAGTCTTTCTATTTTTGGTATGGTTATTGGCTCATGCCCCGTCTCCCTCTTGTATGGGAACCCTTTAAGGTCAAGGGCTGTGTCTTTTTTTTTTTTTTTTAAAGATTTTATTTATTTTATTTGACAGAGATTACAAGTAGGCAGAGAGGCAGGCAGAGAGAGAGGAGGAAGCAGCCTCCCTGCTGAGCAGAGAGCCCGATGCAGGACTCAATCCCAGGACCCTGAGATCACGACCTGAGCCGAAGGCAGCGGCTTAACCCACTGAGCCACCCAGGCGCCCAAGGGCTGTGTCTTGTTCAGCATTTTATTCTCCCTGGGACTTATCATACCGCCTTCCCCTTGGTAAGCACTTAATAGACGCTTGTTGGACTACATTTTCACTAGGAATTTTTAAAAAACGTTTTAGACAAAGGACAATTCTCTGTGTAAACATATGACGAAGGCATTGGAATATTTATGCACCGGGATTGCCTGAGACTTCTGTGGTTACGGAGACTTTTTCATCCCTCCCCCCGGCCCCCCCGCAAAGTGGTTAGAACCTATAGTAGAAATCCTAATTATTGAAGCTCGTAGATGTCAAGGACAGTGGAAACTAGGGTCTGTCCCGCTTGGAGAAGAGAACCCAGCCGGATGGTTAAAACTGTAACTATTTGACATTTTAAAGCAGGGGTTCTGACAAAGATGCCTCTAGGGGTCAGGCAGAGAGTGTAAATGAGGAATGGGAAGCGAACCAGCCGCCCACCAAAGGGTGCTGAAGGCCAGGGATAGGACAGGGCCTGGTGGAGACGCTGGTGGGCTGGTGGCCACCAGACCCTGCCCAGTCGTCTGGTTTTCCAGGAGAAGCTGGTTACAAAATTTCATCAGTTAATCTAAAAAATCTTTAAGACCCGCTGCATATCAGGGTGCCTGGAGGGCTCAATCCGTTAAGCATCTGCCTTTGGCTCACATCATGATCCTGGGGTCCTAGGGGCTCCCAGCTCAGTAGGGAGCCTGCTTCTTCCTCTCCCCCTGCTCACGCTCTCTCACTCTCTCTCAAATAAAAAAATAAAATTAAAAAAAAAAAAAAGACCCAAAGCAAACATGTCTGAGGCTGTACTTGACCTATGAACCAGAACTGGCAAGCTTTAACCTGGCAGTTCTCAACGGGGGTGTGTGTGTATGTGTGTCTGTCTTTGTGTGTGTGCGTGCACGCGCGCCTGCCTCCCATGGGACATTCAGCGATGTCTGGAGACATTCTTGAGGCCACCAACATCTGGTGGGCAAAGGCCGCAGGCGCTGCTAGACATCCCGTGGTGCACAGGAGCCCACAGCAAAGAATGTTCTGGCCCAGCAGGTCAGTAGGGTCCTGGCAGAGTCTGGTTTTGTGTGGTTCTTGGGGCTGGGCCGATGTACGTGGCCTCAAAGTAGGGAATGACAAAGTAGGAAACCAGCTGGTGGCAACAAGCAGGGGCAGGAGTTGGGAGCAGGTGGGTCCGTACAGAAAATGTACAATTCTGCAATTCTATTTCGAAAATAGATTCTGACATTCATGTATTCTCAACAAGGACTCCAGGTCCAGGGTCTGTGAAATTCAGCCAATGAAGGTAGGTTCCTAACCCAGTGCTTGAATTTGAGCTCCCAAAGCCTCTATTTTCCCATCTGTAAAAGGGGGACATGCGTGGCCCTTTCACCAGGGTGCCAGGAAGATCATGTCTCTTTGGGGAGGAGAGCCGATCCCTGCTTCCTTTCTGGAAAATTCTGGAGAGGAGTTGTCTGCCTGAACTGCCATACTGAGGACTGTTCCCTCTCCCCTATTCCCAAGAGAGGAGACTCTTCCAGCAGGAATGCCGTCTGCTGTCTGTCCCCAGTTCCGATCTGCGGGATCGGCTGCCGTTGGTGACCCCTGGGAAGGGCTTTGTCAGAACTTTGCTCTCGAGCCTTCCAAAGCCCAGTCCATCACCTGGCCTCCCCACCGCGATTTCCTCTGAGGGGCCTCGATCCCGCGAGGTGTTGGTGGACCCAGCCAGGCACGAGACCCTTCTTCTTCACCACCATTATTCCCAAGGGAGCCCCACTCTGACCTCTGGCCAAGTCTCCTCCACAAATTCAGAATATTCCCCAGAGAAAGCAGGGTCTCCAAGAGCTGCCTTCTGAAAACTGGCTCATCTCCCCTGGGACCTTGAGACCCAGGCAAAAGGAGGTGGTGGGTAGGGTGAGCCACTGTGCACCCGGAGAAAGGAAAACCAAGCTTCAAAGGCCTTGTGGCTGGAGCCTGAGAGCAGGCCTGGGGCACCAGTCTGAGGGCACAGCTCCTGAAGGCTGTCTCTGGGCTGCAATCCTCGGCATGGCCTAAGCTCACCTCCTCTTACTTCTGATGCTTTTTCTCTCTCTGCTGCAGAAGAAGGGGCTTGGACCATTCCTGCAAATAGCCAGACCTATGGAAGAAGCATGGGCCCTGGGCTTCCCCCAGAGAATATGGGGTTCTCAGGACCTGCCTGCCTTCAGCTGCACTGTCCTTAGAGTCCACATGAGCTGCCTAGGCCAGCCCTGGTCCCCTTGTCCAGCCTCCTTGGCTCCCGCTGCCTGGACTATTCATTTGTTCTCTGATGTCTCCTCTCCTCAGCTGCCTCTCTGGGCATCCAAACAGTCTGAAGCATTCCTGGTCTCAAGGCCATCTGTCACCCTGACAGTCTAGGAGCTATAAGGCCTGGCTCTGCCCAGCCACCTGGAAGGCCCCTCCTGCTTGGGATCTTGTTGGGGGGGGTGTGGCTGCAAACTAGCCCAGGCGAGGGGGACCCGGCCAGGCCAGCCAGGAGGTCCGGCCTTTGACAAGGCCCTCGATGACCAGCCTGGCTGATCGGGCACTAGCTTCCTGCTGTTCCCCCAGAGAGTCCCAGGGGCTACCCTCCATGATGGAGGCCTTAGGGCCACCGGGAAGGAGACTAAGGGGCACCTAGACCTGCCATCCCAGGACCAAGTCAGGACACAGCAGGGCCGGGACTCCTCCTCCTGTCGGGAATGGATGCTACAGTCACTGTTCCACGTGAGCATGTCTAAGGCGCGGTGGGAGCAGCCAGGCCCAGGGTCCACCCGAGCCCTCGGGGAGGCACGGGGTGGGCACCCAGCAGCTGCCGGCAGCAGGCAGCCCCTGACAGGTCTTTTGGGGAGTTCACCGGCCTGCACCTCTAAGGAGCCCAGTGCAGCTTCGTTGGAGGGAGGGCGAGACAGAGCCCGAGGCTTCAAGTCAGCCCCTGGCCAGTGGAGCAGACTGAGTGCGGGGCCGCGCCCACGTCCAGCAAACTCAGAGCCCGTGGGCCTCTGTGGACTTTTCCTGGTCCAGCCTGGCCACGCCTGGAGACCCTTTCTGCTCACCGGGGGACACCCTAGCGGGAGCCGACACAACCCACAGAGGCAACCAGTCCTGAAAGTCATAGGCCTTTGGAGCTTCAGAAGAACATGGAGAGCCTTCTCTGAGGTCCCCTTGCTGGGGTGAGTCCCAGGAGTGCCCCAGGGGATGCTAAGCACAAAGGAGAGGGGAGGACCGTGCTCCCACCGCGCCTTAGACATGCTCACGTGGAACAGTGACTGTAGCATCCATTCCCGACAGGAGGAGGAGTCCCGGCCCTGCTGTGTCCTGACTTGGTCCTGGGATGGCAGGTCTAGGTGCCCCTTAGTCTCCTTCCCGGTGGCCCTAAGGCCTCCATCATGGAGGGTAGCCCCTGGGACTCTCTGGGGGAACAGCAGGAAGCTAGTGCCCGATCAGCCAGTGTCCTGCCGGCGGGGACCTGCAGCTTCCCTGTGCTCGCCTGCTTCCTGTGAAACGTGGTGATGCAGGCCTCGGGGGCGGAGAGGGGGAAAGCGTGCACACCGCGTCATCAGGCTGCTGTGGTCTCTCCTCTCTTCGGCTGTGTGACTTTGGGCAAGGCGCTAACGTCTCTGTGCCTCGGTTTCCTCATCAGTCCAATGGGGGTGAGAATAATCGGGGCTGTTGAGGGGTAAGTGAGGAAACACGAAGCCCGGAGTGCAGGGCCCTGCACCGAGCCCGTGCTCAGAACCTGTAAGCCATTCTCGGGGCTGCTCTGGTTGCTGTTCAGGCAAATCAGAGCAGCCAAACCGCAGGGCTCCGAGGCCCAGGCAGGGGGGAGGTCTGCATGTTCCAGGAGAGCACAGAGGGCCCTCCGCCGTAGCTCAGACATCTCTGGGGGCGCTGCGTGATGACAGGATCCTACTTGAGATGCTGTCCCCTGGGCCTCCGGGGCCGTGACCCTAGGTCTTGCGAGGACCCCATGAGAGGAGAACGGAGCGCATTACTGCTTTTTTTTCATGACTCCCTGCTCTCTGCCTCTGGTTCCCATGGCGGCAGCCGGTACCCCACTGGCTCGGGCAGCTCCGGTGAGCCCCGCTGACCTCTGGGGACACCGGTGCTCCCAAAGCCCAGCTGTGGCCCGAGTGGGAGCTGCACCAGGTACTTCCCTGGAAGGGCGGCGCCCCCCGCCCGCCCCCTCCGGGCCGGCCCAGCGCTGGAAGTGGGGTTTGAAACGCCGCCAAGGAGAGGAGGCCGTGGGCACCGCCCGGAACGCGAAACAGATAAATAAATAAATAATCAGGGTTGTCTTGGCTGATAAACGGTCTCTACCTCCAGGACGACGTCTCCCCGCTGGCCCGCCCCCCTCCTTCCTCCTCCTCCGGGCCGATCCATCCCAGGCAAAAGCTTAATAGCCCCATTTAAGGCTTTTCCTTTTCACCACGGAATTGAGCTGCTCTTGCCATTACGAGGTTTTCAGCTTCTCTCTGAAATCAAATTACTGACTCCATTTAATTTTTTAAAAGCTCGGATGATTTCCCTTCTTGAATCGGAGCCGTGACTCCAAGGCCAACCCCCTCGTCCCCCTCCGCCCTGCCTGGCGGTTCCCCTGCGGGGCGGCCCGCTGCCCAGGGACGGCGGCCCCCGGACCAAGGCAAGCCCGACACCTACAGGGGAAGTCAGCAGGAGGAGGCCCAAGGCCATGGCGGCTGCCCAGGGCACCTGGCTGGGTGGCCTGGCCTGGGGGAGGAAAGAAGGGCTGAGATCACCTTCCGGAAGCCCACGGCGCCGGGTTAGAAGGTCACGTTCATAAGCTGGTGGGGAAGCGGGTTAGAACCCAGTGCTGATATTGTGGGCTCACGGCTGCCTGGTTCTCCAGACCCCAGCTGCCTTCTCAGAGGGCCTGTCATAGCCCCTGTCACTGGACAGATGTTTAGGGAGTGTGTTCTCCGTGCCAGACGCTGTTCCAGCTACTGGGAAGGGAACCGTGAGTTGGATGGAGAAAGTCCCTCCTGTGGGAGCGAACGTTCTAGTGGGCACACATGTGTGTGAGTGTGTGAGTGAGTGTGTGCGGCGGGGGATGGGGGTTGGAGACAGACAATAAAGCCACACGTGGACAATTCAGATGGCACCGAGTGCTCTGAAGGGACCGAAACACGCAGCCTGGAGGGGGAACAGGTTTGGGCGGGATGGTCACGGCCGTTCCGTCTGAAGGGGAAACAAGGAAAGAGTGGAGGGCCAGGGTGTCCAGACAGAGGGACAGCAAGTCCAAGGGCTCTGAGGAGGTTTGGAGGGACAGAAAGCAGTTCACGGAAGCTGCTGGAGTGAACAGGAGGGAGTGGGCGGGTGGCGCAGGCGCGCAGGGGCCCAGATTTTATTCTGGCTTTAAAGAGCTTGCTGCAGAGTGGACATCAGAGGGCAGGAGCAGCTGAAGGGGGACGGGGGAGGGAGACCCTGGCTGAGAGAGGCCAACCCCCCTCCCCCGCCGGAAGGAAAGGTGACTCAAAAGGCCTCTCTCCTGACGACTGGGGCTGCAGGTAGTACATGGGACAGGTCACCAGGCTGGTCTGCAGGTTCTGTCTCTGTCTGTCTGTCTGTCTGTCTCCCGGGCCCCCCTCTTGGTCCTCCCCTTTTCCATCTATGCACAACCACCTAGCTTTGGGACCTCAAAGACCAGGGACACCCCCCTCCCCCACCCCAAAAGGATCCTATAAACCGTGGCTGACCCTTTACCAAGTCCTCTGCATGTTTAACCGCCTTGTGTGCTTGGAAACGAGACAAAGGAAAGGAAGTTAATGAAATCGCCAGCCTTTACCTGGCATAAATGGCTCTGCCCCCAGCGGGCAGCGAGCTGCGCGGCTACGCGGGTCTGGGAACTTGGCCCAGCTCGGCGGGCGGCGCAGCTGCCACCAACCACTTTCCTTCTCTTCTCTCCCCTTGCTCCGCTGCACGCCGACTCAAAACCGGGACATACCACGTTGCATTAGAAAGCACTCAGGCTTCTGGGGAGTCTCCTGTTCTCTCTCAATATGGGACAGCCCCAGACCCAAGGCAGACTGGGGCTCTAGGTCCTGCAGCGCCTGGGTGGCACCTGTACCCGACCCCAGGATGGCGTGGGCATGAGTACAAGTGTTCTCGTGCATGGGGGAATGCCACTCATCCCGTGGAGAATTTCCAGGTCTGGCACTCATTTCCTGATGGCCGATGTGTCTGTGATCAGGGAGGTCCCAGCAAGGAGAGGCTCTTCCCCCCCAGGTCAGTACCCTGCAGGGCAGGATCTCAGACACTCCAGGATTTGGGGTGGTTAGGCATTGCGTGATTCCCTCTCCCCCGCACGTGCTCGGGTCCCCATCTTTTCCATCCCATTGGGGTATGTGATGCCTTTATTGCTCTGCCTGTTACACAGAGCAACCCTGGGCCAGTTTCCTTGCCTTGCAACATGCAGGCTCATTGCTGTTCCCTCCCCAAAGGTCTTGAATTCCCGGATTTTAGCCGCTTCCACGGCAGACTTCTACGGCAGCGTGCTCTTCTCGCTTTAGTGGCAAGTCTCCGTTGGGTATTTGAATATTACTTAAACTGGAATTAGAGTCATCAACCTCATAATCCTCCAAATTCCTGCATGGCCAGAGAGGCAATGTGGTGGCAAGGGCTTTTTCTGGGTGTCCTGCCCAAGCCGTGTGACCTTGAGCAAGTCAGTTCATTTCTCTGGGTTCTGTTTTCGAGCAACAGGCTGAACCGGGGAAGAGGAGCGGATGGCCAGGCAATTTCCACTCCTGGGAAGACATGTGGAGAGTCTCCCGTGTAGGTCTGCCGGAACCCCTCCCCCATGATAGTCCATCCCCAGAGAATCAGCTCAGCCTCACCCCTGGCCACTGCCTGACCTCTGTGCTGCTCACAGATCTGGTCTCTGACAGTGGGGACCACCGGAGACACAGGCCAAGCCCAGTGGGGGGACAAGATGGGACGATACGGACAGATTCGTACTCTCATAGAGCTGGCCCAGGTCCACCATGACCTTGCTCCAAAGGTGACCTCCCACCGGCTCCTCATTCCTCTCCAGGCTGAAGGGCCCTACATCCAAGATCTCGAAGCTCTCAAAAACAACGGTTCTCAAAGTGGGGTCCCCAGACCAGCAGCATCAGCATCACCTAAGAAATCCATTTAAAAAAAAAAAAACCCGAGTTCTTGGTCTCCATCCCAGACCTGTAGATCCCAAAACACAGAGGCTGGGGACCAGTTACCTGTGTTTTAACAAGCCCTCTTGGTGACTCTGATGCACAGAGTAGCTGAGGCCCCCTCACTGCTTGGGAAAAATCTGTGTCACCAACAGCTCCCCCCGTGCCCCCTCAAGTCAGAGAATTCCTCTGCCTCCATGGTAGCTGTACTGGGCATCTGGACAGCTTCTAAGTACTCGGGGCATCTAGCTCCATCTCTCTGAGGAAGAGAGGAACTGCTCTTCCCATTTTATGGATGAGGAGACAAGGTCCAGGAGTCGCCCAAGTTCACACAGCTAATGGGTGGCAGAACCAGGGGCTCAAACACCGGCCTCCTCACTCCAAGGCAAAGGCTCTCTCCTGGACACCTTGCGTGTCCAGGGCTCCTCAGACCAAAGGAACAAGTGCAAGTCCATCACCAAGAGAGGAAATGCCCCCCTTCCAGTCCCCTCTCCCCAATTTCCAGTTGCAATCCCAGGAGAGAGCATCCGGGAAACATAAATTCTGCCTGGCGGCTGAGAGCTCTGAAAGGAGTCACACGTCAGGGAGATGGGACTTTATTTCTCAATGAAATAGCCTTTTTATGGTTGGAATAAAAGTGCCAGCGGGAGCCTAATGCCAGGAAGTAGCAAACACATTTGATAAACTCCTTCAGCCAGGGGTGGGGCAGCCGGGGTGGGGGGGAGGCGGATCGGAGAACCGTCCCCACGTTTCGTTGCCAGATGCGCGGTTCTCTTCACGGTAGAGCCTGGAAGATCCGAGGTCCTTCTCGTGAACCCCGAAGCTGCAGAAGGGTCGGCCCCGGACCGCGCGAGTTCCTTCGCTCCGCAGCCAGCCGGGCCCCGGCAGCGGGGCTGCAGTGTGGAGAGCGGGCGGCAGGGGGCAGCATAACCCACCGTTCCAGCTCGGGCGGGGGCGGGGAGGGGGGCGCCAGGGGCACCGTGCGCAGGGGGTCTCTGAGACTCAGAGGGGGTCAGCTGTAACCCAAAACCTAGACCTCTCCCTCCTTCCTTCAGGCCTTCCCACCCGAGCCCCTTCGCAGCCAGGACTGTTTGCCGTCCTTACTCTGACTGCAGCCTCTATTAGTCCAAATCGTCAAGGGGCTGAGGGTCATGGGTGTGTGTTGGGGGTCTTCTCCATCCCCTTGCCTACCCTCTGGCTGGCTTCTCCAAACTTCTCTGGGCTTGACTTTGGACCGATTAACCCTTTAGCTTCCTTCTGAGGGGTCTTTTGCGGGTGGGTGGCGGGCTCAGAATGTGCTCGCGTTGCGTGTGTGCTTGTGTTGAGTGCGTGCGTGCGTGTGTGTGTCTGTCTGTCCGTGGTTGGAGGACCACAGCCTTCATGGTCACCCGGGGCAGGAGAAAACCCTGAAGGACAAAGAGAAAGCGAGGAAACCTCTTCCTTTGAGCATGTGTGTGATTGGCAGGTTTACGGCCTCGGGAAGGTGCGTGGTATTCTGCACAATCAAGTCATTTTTAAAAATAATCTTCCTGCTTAAGTCGTACACGCTGCTAATTGCATTTTAATAAGTCTCTTAAAATCTTGCCATATTTTTTAATATCCTAATATTAGGTAAGTGATTGCGGGGGACACTGGAGGGCACAGGGAGTTTATATAATGGAGGGGAGGGTGGTAATGAAGATGGGGCTGGTGGTGGCCACCAAGTGGCCTGTGGTGTGTGTGTCTGTATGATGTGTGTGTGTGCATGGGTCTGTGTCCATGTGATGTGTGTGTGTGTGTGTGTGTGATGGGGGGTGTGTTTGTCCATCACGGAGGGTAGATGATGGGTGTGTGTGTGTGTGTGTGGCCATAGCACAGGCTTTCCCTCTGACCCAGCCCACTCTCTCTTCTTTTTTCAAGGATGAGGGTCCTGAGCCCAGAGACAGGATGGGACTTGGCCAAGGCCATGTAGCAAGAGGGAGGCGCATGGGAGGAATCTCTGGCCTCAGGCTTGCGAGAGTAGAGTGAGAACCAGCTTGCGCCATCCCCAATCACAGCATCCTTGCACACACACACTGCTGGGTGACACGGGGAGGGAAAGCGTACAGAGTTCCCAAGGGTAGCTCCTTGGGTGTCCCTGGAGAATAAGGGGCAGAGCTGAGACTTGAACTTGCAATCACAGCCCCGGTGGCTGGGGGAGGCCCTTAACCAGGATTGACTGGGAGGCCGAGCTGGGGTCCAAGGGTCCAGGGCCAGGGCCAGCGTGTCGGGAGCAGCAGGGGAGACTGACAGGGGCAGGGAAGTGGACTGTAGGCGACTGGTCTGTTCGACACCCGATCCCTTTGTAACTGCAGGGCAGGGTCCCAAGGTCAAGAGCAATAGGGCACCTTCTCAGAGCTCCTGGAGGTCAGAAGCCTGGTGAGGTGGTCGGTGGAGGGCGGTGGGGAAGGATGGGGTGGCCACGAGATTGTCAGGCCTTGGACCTTGTGAGCGCTGGACTTCTGCAGACCGCCCCCTCCCCCAAGGCCTCACTGGCCCTGGTCTTCCTCCTCCTCCTCCTCCTCCTCACTACACGCCCCTGGCCGGGTGGGAGGCACATGTTGAGCGAACTTCTGAACAGGAAGTCAGCATCCAGGTCGTCCCAAGTCCCTTTTCATGTGGTTTCTTTAATCCCCCGGGCTGGGTTTCAGAAGCGTTTTACAGTTTCAGTTTTACAAAGCTACACTCCCTTTAATGTTGGCGTTTTTCAGGAGGTTGGGGGAGAGCAGCTTCAGTCAAAACATGTGTGTTTTACATCAGCCAGCTGCGGACCGCCCGGTCCGGGGAGGGGAGGCGGCAATGTGGCCTCCAGTGGCTCCCGGTGGCACCGGGCGGAGTGCAGACGGCTGGCCGCTGGGGCCGGTCCTTGCGTCCGGCTTGCCTCTGTCCCTCTGCCCGACCTCCCTGTCCCCCCCCCCCCACACACAGGCCTTCATGGGGGTCCCCCACAGCCCACTTCCAACCCCTCACTGCCTGGGGTCCCTCTCTGGTTGACACTGGTCATCTCGTCCGCTCCAGGCTCCCAGAAGTGGGCATGCCAATACGCCGTGCCCTCCCCTCCCCACCCCCCATCCCGATTTCACTTAGTACTGTCCCTTCAGTCACCACTCTCTCTGTCACACACGGAGACACCGCCTAAGCAAAAGTATCCGCGAAACTGGGGCTTCTGAGCGCCGGTGTATCTCTCTGTCTTACACACAGTCAACGCATCTACCACTGCTGGGATAAAAGGAGGCGATGGGCCCCCTGAAGCCATGCTGCCCCTGTGCACGCCCCCCGAAGTCCCCTTGCTCCCTGAGCCCTTTCCTTGGTGGGGCGGGGAGGGGAAGGTCTGGAGGTGAGGTGCCGGGCCCCAGGTCCCAGGGTTTGGGGAGAGTCGCGGCAGGTGTCTGTCTCCAAGGCCAGACTTCTTCCTGCTCCATTGCATCTGTCCTTAGGGCAGGCTTCTTGGCTTTAGAGTTTCAGGCTTTGGAGGAGCGACCCGGGGCTGCTCTGTGCTCCTGGGGAAGACGGCTGAGTTCCTTGGCAGTGTGGCTGAATGGAACAAACACAGACTTCGAAATCAGCCAGACGTGGGTCCGACTCCTGGCTGCGCTCCCTCCCTGCCCGCTGTGTGGCTGCAGACAAGTGTCTCTGCCCGTGTCGGGCTTCATTTCTCCATCTGTAAAATGGGGACAGCCACACCTGCCTGGAAACAAGGATGCCAGCGAGAGAGAGACACGTCTGGGAAGGGTCTGCATCAGCCCCCCTACCAAGCCAGTGGTCATCACGAGTGTTCTGGACTCGATTCTTCCCCGCTTTGCTCCTCTCTCCAGCCCTGGCTTTACCACCTCTTCCCTGACTCATGAGAAGCAGCAAGATGTCAACGAAGAGGGGATCAGGAGAGAGGGGCCTGCCCAGGAGGGGCTCACTGATCCTCTGTGCGTGGGCAAGGATGCCGGGCCCACCACGGTGCCGGCAGCACCGGCTACCAGGAGCGGGAGAAGGACAAAGCTGGTTCTTCCTTAGAGCTGGGCAGGCCGGGAGACGCCAGAGGCTGTTTGGACAGGGGTCAGGACCCAGGAACCCTGGACCACGCTGCCGGGGATGATATGGGGCTGGGATTGCAGAAGCCACACCCCTGGTAGAGCAGCTGCCCCAGCCCCTGATGGCAGCTTGAGGAAGGTTCTGGAGGCTCTGCCGGCCTGGGACAGGGGAGGGGCCTGCCACATCCCAGATGTGGCTTTGCCTCCATGCTGGCCAGGAGCATATCTCTAGTCTGAGCCACCATTCTTGGGTCACAGTGGTCACTGGTCAAGGTCAGTGGTCTTGCCTCCCCCCGGGGCCAAGGGCTGCCCCCAGGGCACCTAGGAGATAGGAAGAAGCAGAGCTCAGGCCAGAGCTTGGTGGATTAGCCCCGGGGTGTGGGCCCCATTCTAGCAGCTGGTTCTCTTGCCTCGGTGCCTGGGAGTGGTTAAGAGACCCTGCAGAACTTGGCCGTGATGATGACGATGATGACGATGGTGATGATGATGATGGTGGTGATGATGGTGATGGTGGTGCAGGGTGCCGTGTGCTCAGCCATGTCTATGTGCCAGACACCACGCTAAGCACTTTGCACGCTCCATTTCATTCCATCTGCTCTGTAGTACGTGCCAGCCGGGCACCTAGAGCAGTGCCCAGCACACAGTAGGCCCTCAGTAAATATTTGTTGCGTTAAAGAGGGTTACGAGGTCAAGCGGTTCACCCAATTCTCTTTTCCCGTGTTTATTCTTAAGCACTGACTGCTCATGATGGACCCTTGGGCACCGGCCCAAGAGAGGTTTGGGGCAGCAGGTGTCCCTAAGTTCTACACATCACGCCTGGTCCCTCTTCTCCAGGAAGCCTGTCACGGTCCCTTCCTGGGCAGGTCTGTCTGTGCCTGTGGTCAGAGCCCCCAGGAGGGAGGCTGTTCCCTCCGCTTCTCCCCCAAGCCACCCAGGGGAGGAAGACCCTTGGTCTGGGGCCTCTTCTGCTTCCCCTGGGGCAGCGCGCAGAACGGGGCCAGGCTCGGCTGCAGCTGCGCGGGGCCCAGGGAGGAGGAAATCAAAGACAACCATGTGGGCCCCGCTTTCATCTCTGGCTTCAAAGAGGTGCAAACAAACTCTGTGTCCGTGCCAGGCGGCAGCAGCTCCCTCCTCGAGGCCCCTGCCTGCTCTCTCCCTCCCTCCTGCTCCTTCCTGGAAAGCCAGCAGAGCCTCAGTCCCAGGGGTACCCCACAGGGGCCCCGGCTCGCGGTCACAAAGGAGGAAAGGGGACGCTCTGCTGAGCTGAGGGAGGAAGGGGGTGGGGGGTTGGGGGCCTCGCACCGATGCTTGTTCCCACTGTGGGCCAGGCTGGGAAGCAAGGGCTCACATACCCTTCGCCATCTGATCTCTCTAGAACCTTCCGATGGGGAGCCACGCTGTCCACCATGACGGCCCCAGGTGGCTACTGAGCACCAGACTGTGTGGCCGGTGGTCTGGGAAGGTGGTCTGGGAAGGGTCATATACGCACCTTGGACCCAATAGGAGCAAAAGTATATAACATGTCTCGCTTATCAAGTTTACGTGGATGATTCCGTGCTGAAATGACAATATTTTGGGGGGACTTGGTTCACAGGGTATGTTTTTAAGTTCTTTTTGTTTGTTGGTTTTTTTAAGTAGGCTCCACACCCAACATGGAGCGCAGTGCACGCCTTGAACTCACGACCTGGAGATCGGGACCTGAGCTGATACCAACAGTCAGATGCTTAACTAACTGAGCCACCCAGGCATCCCTTTTTAGTTATTTTATTATTATTACTGTTGTTGTTGTTATTGTTATTATTACTTTACAAGGTATATTTTTAAAATAAGTTCACCTGTTACTTTTTAATCCTTTAAGTCTGACTCCTAGGAGATAGGAAAGTACCGATGTGGCCCACCTTCTTTGATGTGGACCTCTCGGCTCCAGACAACCTTCTCATCCTGAAGGGGAGGGGCATGAGGCTCCGACAGGTTTTGGCACTGGGACTCTGACACAGTAAAAACAAGGAGGATGAGTGAGTCAAGGACTGAATGTCTAGTGCCGGCTGCAGGGGAGACCCCGATGAACCCTGGCCCCATTCCTTGCCTTCATGGAGCTCCTAGTCCAGAGTCTAGTCCAGTTAGGGGCAGCTGGAATTAGAGACCCCCGGCTCTGCAGGGGGTAGGGGGGGATGCCCTTGACCTCTGAACAGCAAGGAGATTAAGAGGCTCCTGGACTTCATTGCTGACCAGTTGTGTGACCTTGGGTCAGTTATTTGACCTCTCCAGGCCTCAACTTTCTCATCTGTAAAATGGGGCTGCTGCTGGCAAAACAGGGCTACTGTGCATCAGCAGTTAGCAACGATGTAGGACAAATTCTGTAGAGTGCCTGTCAGCCTGACACAGTCCTGCACTGGAAAGAGCCACACTTCCCTCTGACATTTACCCTCCAAGTCATTTCTCTGGGTCCACCTGGTGCCAGGATCACCTGCTTTCTGAGATAAGCACCTCCCCCCAACCCATCCCCCCCTGCTTCGGGTTCCCTCATCCCTTTTTTTCCCTGATACCTTCTCCCAGCTTTGTCCCTGAGGTCCAGTGGCCCCTAGAGTGGCCTTAGGACTTTCTGTTTTGGAGAGAACTGCCCTCCAGTAAACACACCTCCTTTTGCTCACTCTCACCGAGGACCTCCCGGGGAGGGCTGGGTGGGGGTTTGGGGGAGCCCAGCACAACGCCTGACACAAGAGGCCCCTCCCTAAGAGGTGAGGGGGACCCAGGAGAGAGGATAGTGGGGCTCCTAGAGGTCTGGGGTGGACCTGGAGGGATGTGGTTGGGTGCATGCTCTCAGAACGCAGGACACCCCAGCCCCGGGGGCGCGGGGTACAGTCAGAGTAGACAATGGCCAGGAGGTACAGCTGGCGGAGGGAGATGGCCCATCTCGTTCATGGTAGGGGTCTAGGGGAGACCCATGAGACTGTTGGGGACCCCACTGTGCAGAACTCGCTGAATGCTGAGGGAAGGGGTGCAGGAGGGGCAGGGGTTGGGGGTGTCCAGAGACAGTAGCAGGAAGTGGCACGACTGGAACCACACAGGGCCGATGTGGACCAGATGTGATTGGGGTCGGAGGCTCCTGCAGGAGGGCGGGGTAGAAGGGGTGAGGCGGTCTGCTCCCGCAACCTCCCCCAACCCCCTCCAGGCCAATGGGGTTCTCCAGCTGCCAGTCCCTGAAAGATAATGAGACCCACACTGGGGAAGTGATTTGCATAACTGCTCCCATAGTGCCCTGCGGCCAGTCTTGGGGGGAGGGGGGGTTCTGAACAGAAACCTCCTGGGTGGTGGTGTTCTGGCTGTCAGTCCCCAGCTGGGCCCAGCCCTCTCCTCACTCAGCCGCCAACCCAGGGGATGCTTGAGGGTCCAGGCTCTGGGCTGCAGAGGATGATTCCTCCTAAACTCCCGCAAGCACTGTTCAGGCTCATCACTCATACTCCAAACTCCTGCCACTTCTTCCAGGATGCCCTCCCTGATTCTCTGGTTGGATGAAGCACCTTTTCTGGGCTCCCAGAGCCCTCACTATTTATTCGGGTGGGCGATTATAACTGTCTCTTTCAATGAGCGACTCAGACACCCACGCTGTCCACTGCCCCCTGCACTCAGCACTGGGAGTAATGGGAAAACCTCCTTGCCCACATCTTCCAATACTCCTAAGCCTGTCCAGACCCCAACCTCTCCCCCATAAGCCCCCAACCCTCTCTACTCCTAGGGTCACTTGAAGAGATATATATCTGGCTTGATATATGTAGCATGTGTCCAAATTTCCTTCTAATTTCTAAATTTCCTTTTAAAAGGCACCCATACACATGAATGTGCACACACATACAGGTGTGGTTTATCCAAAACTGAGAGCAAAGGGTCTATCTGGCTCTGGGACCTGACTTTGTCTCCCCTCCCCAGCCTCCTGGATTTCTCTCCGTGACGGAGAGTGAGTCTTTGGAAGGGCTGCATACTATCCTGCTTAGTGGCGTCTGACTTTCCAGTGTCACAGCAAACATCCTATTTTGCACCTCTCCGAGCTCCTTGGTGGGTCTTTCTCCAGGCTGCATTCCTCGAAGTGGAACTGCTAGGTCAAAAGTTATGTGCATTTAAATATTGATAGATGGTGTATATCGATCATTTCCAATCAGCATACCACACAAGAATTTACAGGGCAGAGTCCGAATGTTGTGGTTTTGGTCTTCAAACCTCCCATTGCCCCCCCAGCTCCATGGGCCCCGCAGAATTGATGAGTCCTGAGGTCAATTTCGCGAGTGGTGACTTGCATTTGAAAAAAAAATAATAACAAGATAGGATAAGTTAGTGTAGAAAATATCAGACACATGGCATGTGGCAGAGTGAGAACTGCCATGTGAACCTTTTCCTGGTTCATGTGTGTGTGTGTCTCTATGTGCTTGCTGCAACGCAAAATGTGTTCCTTACTCGGCGGAAGCTGAGGTCAAGACTTTGGAGAAACACCAGCTACACTTCTGCACCAGCCAAACCCCCTAGCAAGAGGAGCACATTCTTGTTCCAAGCCTTTGCCCACACGGGCCTCTGGTGAGGTGCCCTCCTGGGTTGCTCCTCTCTAGGTCTTTCCTACCCTCAAAGCTCAGCTGCCATGTCCCCTTCTCCAGGAAGCCCTCCCTCTCCCGGCCAGTGCACAGGCTGTCCTGCAGGGCGGGTCCCCAGGTCTTCCCACCAGATGGCAAGCTCCTCTAGGAAGGGGCCTGTCTGACACCTGTCCCCATCTGTGGGTTCTAACGGGCACCTGCCCACAGAAGGGCCAGAGCCGGGTTTTTGATAATAACTGGGATGATATCATGTGCTGGTGACTGTAAGCGGTGGTCATTGCAGGGCAGGGGACCGTTTTTGTGCTCGTGGGCCCGCTCAGCGTCCTGAGAACCCTGTTCCTAGATTGGCGGCATTCCCCACACGGAACCCTGCTCTCCCAAAGGGAGAACTCAGACAGGCCAGCTCCTAGCCTCCCTTGCAGCTAGAGCGTGGCCACGTGACTTGCCTCCACCAATCCCGTGCAGGCTCAGGGTTTAGCTTTGGAAGAGGGAGGGGCGGGCTCAGTGCTACTGGAGCAGAGGTGGCAAGGGCCTGGGGTGGCCAGTGGGGGGACGTCCTGGTCAGCTCCGGTGACCGGAACTCCCTGGGCTCCCGGCCAGTGGCAAAAGCCTCTTCACCAGGAAAGTGCTGGGTGCTACGCCAGCCTCCAGGTCTGGTTCTGGGGTGCCAGGGGAGAGGATACCAGCTGCCAAATACCCCTTCATTTCAGGCTATTGAAGCATGACATATACGGTAAAATTAGCCTTTTCTTATGTAAAGTTCTATCTATCCTGACAAGCTTATACGGCCTTACAGCTACCACCACAATCAAGATGTGGAACATTTTGGTCACCCTCAAAAGTTTCCAAGCGCTACTTTGTTTATTTATTTATTTATTTTTAAACTAAATAAAGATTTATTTATTTATTTGATAGAGAGAGTGAGAGAGGGAACACAAGCAGGGGGAGTGGGAGAGGGAGAAAAGCAGACTTCCTGAAGAGCAGGGAGCACGAAGCGGGGCTCGATCCCAGGACCCTGGGATTATGACCTGAGCCGGAGGCACACACTTAACGAATGAGCCAAGCACCCCTAAACTTAAAAAAAAAAAGAAAAGATTTTATGTATTTGAGAGAGAGATGTAGTGAGTGAGAGAGAGAAAGAGAGCGAGCATGAATGGTGGGGGAGGGACAGAGGAAGAGGGAGAAGCAGACACCCCGCTGTGCAGGGACCTCAGAGCAGGGCTGGATCCCAGGACTCTAGGATCATGACGTGAGCTAGATGCAGACACTTAACCGACTGACCCACCCAGGCACCCGAAAACTTTTTTTCTTAAAGATTCACCCATTTATTATAGAAAGAGAGAGTACAGGGTGGGGTGAGGCGCGGGCAGGGGAAGGGCAGAGGGAGAGGGAGAGAAAGTCCCAAGCAGACTCTGTGCAGAGCTCGGAGCCCAATGCAGGGTCCTGATCCCAGGGCCCCGAGATCATGACCTGAGCTGAGACCAAGATTTGGTTGCTCAGTTGACTGAGCCCCACGGGTGCTCTTATTTATTTTAAGCAAGCTCTATCCCCAGTGTGGGGCTTGAACTCCTGATCCTGAGACCAAGAGTCACATGCTGGGGTGCCTGGGTCACTCAGTCATTACTTAGGTCCGGATCCCAGGGCCCTGGGATCGAGCGCAGCATCAGGCTCTGCTCAGCAGGAAGCCTGCTTCTCCCTCTCCCACTCCCCCCGCTTGTGTTCCCTATCTCTCTGTGTGTCTCGCTGTTAAATAATAAATAAAATATTAAAAAAAATTTTTTTTTTTAAAAAGTCACATGCCTTGTTGACTGAGCCATCCAGGCGACCCCCCCCACCGCGAAGTGCCACTCTGTGTTCAGTCCCAGTGGTGTGCTGAAGCTGGCTGTACCCGTGGGTGAGAGGCAACTGTTGAATTTTCAGAAACTTTGCAAGCTGGCTGTTTAATGTAGCCAATATTAAGTATTAAATTATATAAATTAACAAATATTTTATCTTAAAAACAAAGGTAATAAACTCATCACATCCTAATTATTTTGCTATGTTTTACTATTTATGCCCCTGAGATGGTATTTATTATACTAGTAGAAATATACTATACTAGTATAATATACTATTATACTAGTAGAAATACTAGCTAATGATGTGCCACTGGGAAGCTCTTCCCAACAGAGTCTGGTGACTCCGTATTGGTAGCAAGAAATGGGCCATGGTGGGAATATTGATGCCAGAGAAACTGACGAAGGCGCGAATCAGGGATTCCTTTGCCCATCGTTGAGACATAGAGAGAAATGGAGAAAATGTGAATCATGCAGACCAAACTTCAAGGGGCTTTGTCTGGGGCCATTACTTTGTGAATTACACCAAAGAATTAAGGGAATGCTCTTCCAGGATTTAAAAACTAGTGTCCGGTTCAGCAAAGGAGCCACCCGATCACTGATGAGTGAAGGAAATTCTTGGCATATGTCTTAGTGGTTTTGGTTCTGTCTTATAATTGTCAAAGGATGCTCCCTGCCCCCGCAATCCTACCCCAATACAACGGTCATGTTGGTAAGACCAAGCTGAGTTTATTGCTTGCCACAGTTAGGAAGAACACCACAGCAGAGCTTTGTCAGTATCTCAAAGTGGGCAGGCACAATCAGAATTTACTGGGAATTATGAGTTTGGCTGAAGGAGAGTATTTCAGTGCTGGGGTTTGATTGGGATTGAATTAAAGTCACAAGAGAACAGTCCAGAATTGGTGGAGACAGCAAGCTAAGGGTTTTTCAACACAAGGGAGTTGAGGAATCTAAAGGTGCAAACTGTCTGTTGATGTTTTCCCCTGAAGAATTGATGGGTCTTTAGGGAAGTCTATGTAGTGAATAGTCAAGTCATTTACCTGAGCAAGTCTCTTGGAATAGCATAAAGACAACAGGACAGAAAAGTCTTATTAACATAGGGAGGGCTGAGTAGCTCAGTTGGTTGGGCATCCGACTCTTGATTTCAGCTCAGATCATGCTCTCCTGCGTCCTGAGATCCAGCCCCGTGGCAGGCTCTTCCTCTGCCCCTCCCCCCACTCATGCACATGCTCATTCTTTCTCTCTCAAAAAAGTAAGTAAACCCTTTTTTTTTTTTAAATGAACATTCTTAAAAAGATTTTATTTATGTATTAGAGAGAGACACAGCGAGAGAGGGAACACAAGCAGAGGGAGTGGGAGAGGGAGACGCAGGCTCCCGCTAAGCAGGGAGCCTGATGCAGGGCTCCATCCCAGGAGCCTGGGATCATGACCTGAGCCAAAGGCAGACACCCAATTACTGAGCCACCACGGTGCCCCTAAGTAAACCTTTAAAAAAAAATTCTTATTGGGGCGCCTGGGTGGCTCAGTCAGTTAAGCATCTGCCTTCAGCTCAGGTCATGATCCCGGGGTCCTGGGATCATTCTCCCCCTCCTTCTCTCCTGCTCTGGCTTATGCTTTCTCTCACTCTCTCTCTCAAATAAATAAATAATCTTTTTAAATAAAGTCTTAATACATTAGGAGAAGGAAAGGAAAAGTGAGTTGGGGGAAATCGGAGAGGGAGATGAACCCTGAGAGACTGTGGACGCTGAGAAACAAACTGAGGGTTTTGGAGGGAAGGGGGGTGGGGGTTGGGTGAGCCTGGTGGTGGGTATTAAGGAGGGTATGCGTTGCTTGGAGCACTGGGTGTGGTGCATAAACAATGAATCTTGGAACACTGAAAAAATAAAATTTTTAAAAAGTCTTATTAATGTAGAGATTAACTTGTGGGGGGAAGATAGTTTCAGGCTTCAGAGTCGAAGCTTGGTGACGGCGGGGAGTTTTAGTTCTTGTTCTTTAGTGTTAAAGAAAATGCCAACCAATATTCATGTTGGAACACACTTATTTGTTAATTGCAGCCCCGGGTTGGCTACAGACACACGAATTTGGCCAAATTAACTAGAGCGTTCTATGAGCATCATTTGGCTGTATGAAATGTGTGATTTTATTTGTAAATTGTGAGCTATAAATTCAGCAAAGTTGCAGGGTAAAGATCGACACACAGAACTCAGCTGTGTTTCTATAAACGCAATGAACAACGTGGAAAGGAAATACAGAAAGTTATTCCATTTACAGCAACATCCAAAAGATTCCCATACCTAGGAAACACTGATCCGGAAAAATAACCCAAGGAGGCAAAAAACTTGCATGCTGAAAACTACAAAACATTGCTGAAAGAAAGTAAAGACTTAAATAAATAGGAAGACTGCCCAAGATCAGAGATTGGAATATTTAATACTGTTAAGATGGCAGTACAGTACTCAAAGAGATGTACAGTCCAAAGCAATCCCATTCAAAATTCCAATAGCCTTGTTTGTAGGGATGAAATCGCTGGTCCTCAGAATCCTATAAAATTGAAAGGAGCCCCAAATGGCTAAGGGAATATTGGAAAAGAAAAACAGAGAGATGTATGTGTCTGCTAGGGTAGCCAAAACAATGTCCTGCAGAATGGGTGGCTTGAACAGCAGAAATGTATTTTCTCATCCTTTTGGAGACTGGACGGCTGAGATCAAGGTGTTGAGCAGGTTCGGTTTCCTCGGCAGCCTCTCTCCTTGGCTTGTAGATGGCCATCTTCTCTTCCATGTGCTTTCTCATGATCTTCTCTCTGTGCATGTCTGTGTCCAAATTTCCTCTTCATGTTCCAACCCTGGTGATATTGGGTTAGGGCCTACCTTAGTGACCTAGTTTTAATTTAATCACCTCTCCAAAGACTCTATCTCCGAATATAGTCACAAGCTGAGTTACTGGAGGTCAGGACTTCAACCTATGAATTTGGGGCATGGGGAGGACAGAGTTCGGCTCACAATAAGGATCGCACTTCCCAATTTCAAGTTACTGTAAAGTGACGGTAATCAGTACAGTGCGGTATTGGCATGAGTATAGATATATAAGCCAGGGAGTAGAAGTGAGAGTCCAGAAATAGACCCAAACATCTGTGAGCAGTCGATTTTCCACAAGGGTGCCCAGACCATTCAAGGGGAGCAACCAGGGGTGCTGGGATGGATGGATATCCACATGTAGCAGAATGGGGCGCCTGGCTGCCTCAGTAGATGGAACATGCGACTCTTGATCCCAGGGTTGTGAGTTTGAGACCCACGTTGGGAGTAGAGATAACCTAAAATCTTAAAAATAAATAAATAAAAGGATGAAATTGGACCCCAACCTCACTATACAAAAATTAACACAAAAATGGATCCGTGCCCTAAATATAAGAGCAAACACTATAAAACTATTATTGGAAATACAGGAGTAAATCTCCATGATCTTGGATTTGGCAATGGATTCTTAGACTTGACAACAAAAGCACAAGCAGTAAGTGAAAGAAAAATGGATAAATTGGACTTCATCAGATTAAAATGTTTGTGCATTAAAGGGTATTGTCAAGAATGTGAAAAGACAACCTACGGAACAGGAGAAAATATTTGCAAAACATGTATCTGATAAGGGTTTAATATCCAGAACATCTAAGGAACCCTTAAGAGTCAACAACAAAAAGATATCCAATCCAATTTAAGAATGAGCAAAAGAATAGAACAGACATTTCTCCTAAGAAGATATACAAATGGCCAAGAAACATGTGAAAATGTATTTAATACCATTTGTCATTAAGGAAATGCCAATTAAGCCACCGTGAGATACCACCTCATACTCACTAGAATGATTGCAATTTATTTAAAGATTTTATTTATTTATTTGACAGACAGAGATCGCAAGTAGGCAGAGAGGCAGGCAGGGGTGTGGGGAGGCAGGCTCCTTGCTGAGCAGAGAGCCCGATGCGGGGCTCGATCCCAGGAACCTGGGATCATGACCTGAGCCGAAGGCAGAGGCTTAACCCACTGAGCCACCCAGTGGGTTGTAATGTTTAAAAATTGCAGTTTTTGCAATGATTGGAATTTTAAAAAAATACTTATTTAATTTTGAGGGAGAGAGAGAGGGAGAAAGCACAAGTGGGGGAAGGCATAGAGGGAGAGGATTTCTTTCTTTCTTTCTTTCTTTCTTTCTTTCTTTCTTTCTTTCTTTCTTTCTCTACCTTTCTTCCTCCCTCCCTCTCTTTTTTTTCCTTCCGTCTGTCCTTCCTTCTCTTCCTCCTCTTTCTTTCCCTCCCTCCTCTTTCTTTCTCTTTCTTTCTTCCCTTCTTTCTAGAGTCTTTTAAGCAGACTCCCTGCTGAGTGGTGAGCCTGACATGGGGCTCTATCCCACGACCCATGAGATCAGGACCCAACCCAAAACCAAGAGTCAAACACCCAACAGATTGAGTCACCTGGGCAGCCCTGTAACCATTTTTTTTTTTTAAAGATTTTACTTATTTATCAGAGAGAGAGAGGGGGAGAGAGCGAGCACAGGCAGACAGAATGGCAGGCAGAGGCAGAGGGAGAAGCAGGCTCCCCGCTGAGCAAGGAGCCCGATGTGGGACTCAATCCCAGGACGATGGGATCATGACCTGAGCCGAAGGCAGCTGCTTAACCAACTGAGCCACCCAGGTGTCCCCCATTTTTTTTTTTTTTAAGGAAAATAATATTTGTTGATGAGGATATGGAGAAATAGTAACCCTTGCACATCACTGACAGGAATGTAAAATGGTGTCACCACCATGGAAAACAGTTTAGCAATCCCTTGGAAATTTAAGCACAATATTACTGTCTGACCCAACAATTTTACACCTAAGTATAGACCCAAGGGAAATAAAAACATACATAAACATAGAAACTTATACATGAATGTTTACAGCAGCATTATTCATACAGCCAAAGGCTGAAGACAACCTAAACGTCCATCAACAGATAAATCAACTGTGGTACATCCATACAATGAAATATTATTCAGCTATGAAAAGGAACAAAGTTCCCAGATAGACTACAACCTGGGTGAGCCTTGAAAACACACTGAGTGATAGGAGCCAGACACAAAGTTCACATGTTGTAGGATTCCATTACATGAGATGTCCAAAAGCCATAGAGACAGAGAGCAAGGCAGTAGTTGCCAAGCAATGGGGGAGGGGAGAAAGGGCAGCGATCACTCAGTGGGTACCGGGTTTTAGAAGATATGAAATGTTGTGAAACTAGAGAGAGGTATTGGTTGCTTAACATTGTGAATGCACCAAATGCCCTTGAATTGTATACTTTAAAATGGTTGACTGTATGTTATGTGACTTTCACCTAAATATAAAAAAAAATGTGCTACACATCTTCTATATCAGTAAGATTTATAATAAACATGTGTATGTATATACTTGCTGTGCACATAGCAACATATCCACATATGTCTACACACACATGAATACACATATGTGGACACATACATGCAAATATACATATACCCACATGTAGCTCTCACAAGCCGGTCATTAGACATTAGGAGCACATTACTGTTGTGCCTTCCTTACTTCTAGCCTTTTGTGGCCATTCATCTGATTTCTGTTGCTACGCATTTGCCATTTCTGGAACATCATATAAATTGAATTATACAATATGCAGCCTTTGGGATCTGCCTTCTTTCTCTTAGTATAATGCCTTTGAGGACCATCATGGTGTGGCCCATATCAGCGATTTGTTCCTTTTTTCGGTTGGGTCATACTTGAATGGATGTACCATCCTTGCTTGTCCGATCGCCTGATGAGGGACATTTGGACTGTTTCCAGTCTCCGATAACGAATAAAGCTTCTACGAACATTCACGTACAGGTTTTCAAACTGGCTACCAGTCCTTGCTCACACAGGCATTTTGGAAATGTTCCCTTTCAGTCTCTGGCTTGTCTTCTCATTTTCTTTTCTTTTCTTTTCTTTTTATATTTTATTTATTCACCTGACAGACAGAGATCACAAGTAGGCAGAGAGGCAGGCAGAGAGAGAGGGGGAAGCAGGCTCCCTGCTGAGCAGAGAGCCTGATGTGGGGCTCGATCCCCGGACCCTGGGATCATGACCTGAGCCGAAGGGAGAGCCTTAACCCACTAGGCCACCCAGGTGCCCCATCATTTCTAATTTTGATGAAATTAAACTCATCTTTTTTTTTTCTTTTATGGTCTGTGCTTTTGTCCTAAGAAATCTTTTCTTAACTCAAGGTCTTAAAGGCTTTCTCTTACATTTTTCCCCCCTAGGAGTTTTACAGTTTTACATTTTTACATTTAGGCATTTGCCTACTACTCTTTTCACTCAAATCAGCGTGGGTTCTGCCGTCTGCAACTGAGAACATGGGCTGATGTGGAAATGATGGTGTTGGTGGTTATGGTGATGGCACGGGGGTCAGTGGTCTGGCTGGTGGGGGACAGCAATACTCACCGCTATGATCTGAAGATAGTGGGTGCTGGTGGTAATAATGGAGGGAGAGAGCTGTGGTTGACTAGTTTCCAGGTGAAATCCTACTGCGCTACAAAATTCATGGCAGCCCTGTCCTCTCTGACCAGAATTGCTATTTGTCACCAACGTGTCCCTTCTCATTAAGGATCCATGCCTGTTGGAGACTCCTGCTTGACAATTTCTAATAAAACGGAAGAGAAAAAAGGGAAGTCAGGTGAACTTCCGTGCCCTTCCCAAAAAATGTGCCGTGGACATACTTGTGGAGGTTTTCGGAAGCGCCCACATCATGCTGTCTGTTGCACTATTCTCTATTGTGGGAAAAAAATGAAATGAAAACAGTCTAAATGTCGACCAATAGGAGGATGGCGAAACTGACAACGATAGGTCCATACTGTGCCAGACTCAAGCAGAATGAGGCCGGTCTCTATGGATTTCCACGGAAAGATCTGCATGACATATCGCTAAGTTCGAAAAACAAATTGCAACATACAAGATTCCACCTTTTAAAAAAAGGATATACAGATGTATGTTTGTACACGCAAAGAAAATGTCTGGAACCACACACAAGAAGCTATTAACAGTGGTACCTCGGAAAGAGACTTTTCACTTAACACGCTTCTGATCTGTTTGAATACCTTGCCTTGAGCAGTTACTACTTTAATCTAAAAATAAAACACACACAAATCACACATACAAGGTGAGGTGGGGTGAGATTATTTCCTTTATTTTAGAAATGCAGGAATGGAGGCATGGGTGAGGGGCTGTCGTGACTTGCCCAAGTGGGTGGCTCAGGGAGCCAGAGGCAGGAACTGGCTAGACAGGAGTCCTCCTGTCTGGTTTTCCAGCCGCTGCCCTACTCCGCCTTCTTCGGAAGCCAGGAGTCCTGCCTCCTGGCCCGATCCAGGGCAAAGCTGACCTCTGACGGCTGGTCAGCCACAAAAAGGGGTGACGGGAGCCTCCAGCCTGGGCTGGCCCCTCCTCAGCCTTGCCTCTGGTCTCCTTCTGTGGCCTTTCTCATCTCCGTATGTCCTGGTGCCCCAGGGAATGGCCCCCCACCAGCCCCGTGAAGACTTCCTGATGATTGAGGTGGGGGGGGGGGATGCTGCTTAGAGGGGCCCGCTGAGCAGGGACTAAGGATGAGGAATATAAAAGGGCATTTCTTCACACATGACCTGGGGTCCACCTCTGTCAGCAACCCCTGGGAAGTGTATTGAGAATCCTGACCCCTACCCCCTGCCCCCTGGGCTTCACCCCAGACCCAGTGACTCTGAACCACTGAAGAACGAAATCAAAGCCCAGGTTTGATCAGATTTGGTTCTAACCGTACAAAGCTATGGTGCTCAACCCTGGGGTGCTTTAAAAAATATTGGTGGCCAGGTGCCACCCCAGAGACTCTGACTGACTGATTTTTCAAATTATTTTTCTTTATGAATATTATTTTTTTTAAAGTAGGCTCCATGCCCAACATGGGGCTCGAACTCACGATCTCCTGATGGAGAGTTGCATGCTTTATGAACTAAACCAACAAGACGCCCCCCCGGAGACTGATTTAACCCATCTAGGGTGTGGCCTGGGCACTGACATTTTTTCCAAAGCACCCCAAGAATCGCTAGTGATCCTTTTCCAATGACAGCAGAATCTCTGGGCTTGGAACTTGGCATTTGGATTTTTAAAAACTCCGCAGCGGATTCCAATGTGCAGACAAGCTCAGGAGCCTTGATGGGGTCCTTGAACAAACAGCTTCATTCTTCCCTGGGGGCCTGTTAGAAAAAGAGAACTCCAAACTCCAACTCACTCCAACCCCAAGCTCCAACTCCAACCCAGCTGACCCGCTGGGTCAGTCCTGGCATTGGATCAGGATTGAAGTCGGAGAAGCTTTAGAGGACTTAGTTGAAGCCCAGTGATGGCAGGGGGTCCCCACATTAAGATAACCCCATAGTTTAAAAAAACCCTTCTCCCCAGGCAGCACCCAGGGCTAGGCGTCACTGGTTTGAAAGGTCCCCAGATGATTCCAACGTGCAGGGCTGGGAACCTCTATGTGGAGGGCTTAGCTGGGTTGGGGGCTCCTGGTTAGGGGCTCCTCTGGGATCAGCCTGGATTTCATTCCACTTCCCACATCCTGTGGTCTGGGGCAGGTTACTTAAGCCCTGTGGCCCTGCTTCCTCATCCGTGAGAGGGGGATGCCACCCGTGCTTGCCTCCCGGGCCACTGGTATGAAGTGAGACACACAGGATGTCCGGCTCTCGGGAAGTGCTTCGTGTCAGCTTTTCTCACCATGGGGCAGAATCCTCGGATATGAATTTCGGTGGGTTACGAGCAGAGTCAGAGGGGGAACCCACTGTGCCAAAGTGTGACGTGTGGGGCCATCATTTAACCTGTCTGAGCCTTGCTCTTGCATCGAGAAAATGTTGGTAATAGAAACAGTGCCCACCTCAGGGTGGGCCTGCCCCCCCCCACTCCACCAACAGGTGCCACAAGCTCACATCCTTGCCCCACTGGAGACCAGACGTCCCAACAGACGCAGCTCCATGCGTGTAGCACAAGACAGAAGCTATTTTATCAAAGGTTCATAAGCAATCAAGGAAGAAGGTATTTTGGTCATGTCCCCGGCAGCAGCAACATTTCCAAACTGTCTACTGGGATCTCTTTCTCTACTCCAGCCTCCTCCACCTTCCTGGCTGCCCCTTCTCTCCTCTTCCTCGGACAGCCTTTGGAAACCGTTTCCAAAGAGAAATTCTACAAAGCCCCATGTCACCCACGTCCCTTAGCAAAACAAGAGCTCCCTGCCCTGGTCCGCTCAGAGTGCTTTACACGGAAAGGCTTATGCAGAGTTTCTGGTCATCCCAGAAGGTAGATCTCTTCTTATGCCCATTTTACAGGTGAGGAACTGAGGCCGAGTTTGGGTGATGGTTCCAAGACCACGGGGCTTGTAAGTGTGGAACTGTGTGATTCTAATCCAGGCTGGGATCCTGATCCCTTAACCTCTCAGATGTCTGCTGTGTTTTTCTCAGGACAGGAAGGAATTCCGGGTCTCACTTGGACCACACGGAGCTCGGGTGAGGGGTCATTAGAGCCTGCTTCACACAATACCTTCCTTTAGCACGTACTTTTTGAGCGTTTACTATGTGCCAGGTGCTACAGACATAGGGGCAAGCAAACAAGCTGTGCTCCCAGAAACAGCCCATTAAACTCTTTGCAAAGAAAAGAAAAAAGCCCCTCCAAACCCAGAGGGACACAGGCATTGTTTTTATGGGCCCTCTGAGCCTTGCCAGGCTGCTTGGCCTGCAGCCAAACCTCCCCCCTTCCCCGCAATTCTCCCACAGAGCCCAGGGCGACATATCTCTCCAGCAGCTGACCCTGGACTCATTGGCATTGGTTTCTGGTGACAGGTGAGCAGAGTGGTGTCACCGGGTGGCAGTACCCTGGCCCGCAGGTGAGGTGTAGCCCCGACCCAAACCCCAGCCCCTTCTCAGCCAAGATCTGGGTGCCCCCCCACGACTTCCTCTTTGCCTCTCCCCCAAATGCTGGTAATTGGTAGACAAAGGAGTTTCAGACAGTTGGGGACCTGCGTCCTTTGAGTCCCTGAAAACATGCCATTATTAATTAAAGACTTTGGCTTCGGTGGGGCCCAGGCCTGCCTTTTTCTGGCTGGGCCTCAGACTTATGTCTCTCCAGTAGTGTCTTCTTGCTAAATTTTTCAGTGTTTTTAACATCAGACTGATGTTACGTATAATTACCAACTTTGCACCCAAATTATATTTGACATGGCTTGTGTGGGAAATTAGACCATTTCAGCGCCTACAAATTCACCTGGGGAAGCCAAGGCAGTCATGGGGGCGTGCTGGGGGGAAGTAATTTAAATATTACATGTGCCCTCGTGAAAATGCCAAAACTCTTTAAACTGTCAGGAAGGATTCTGTCTCCCCTTCGACCTGCCCCCCTACCCGCCCCCGACTCACTGAGCGCACTGCGGGGTGGGAAGCCAGGCTCTGGGGGAGTGGGAGGCTGTGGGAAGAGCTTCCCACTGGGGACACTCACAGGGATGGCCTGGTTAGCAGGGGAGGGGCCTTCAGAGATGCCCCCGGGGGTTCGGGGGGAGCCCTGGTGTCAACCCTGCAGGAAGAGTCTGGGTTGTCTGCCTCTCCCCATTCTTCCTCCTGCCTGTGACCCGACTGTCCTGTGCTGGGGGAAAGAAGGCTCCTGGACAGGGTGCCTTCTGGACAGGGTGGGGTCGGGGGCAGGAAAAGCATGGCCACAGCCCCCAGATCCCAGACCCTCGGATGTCTCAAGGCCAGGGCTCCATGGGCCGGTCGGAGCAAGGGTCCATCAGATCAGATCGGCCCACGGGGGGTTGCTTTGTCATTCCGCTTCCACAAACCTTGAATATCTGCTATGTGCTGGGATCCAGAGAAGGCTAAAACTCATTCATTCATTCATTCCTCTGATAAGTGCCGATTGAGTCCCTCCATGGGCCAAGTGCAGTGCTGTGCACCAGGAACACAGATCCTTACAAAGATTCACTCATTCATTTGTTCACCTAACAGCTGCCAGGTTCTGTGGTGGGCTGTGCCCACCCTCGGCTGCTCGCAGGGAAGCTGGGGGACAGCCTCTAGGCAGATAATGAGTTACCGAGTTGATCAGGCTGGAGGGGCCAGCCCTGCTTCGGTTGTTCCATTGCGCGTGGAGGCAGCCCCATGAGGGAGGGAGACCCTCATGACATCTGAGTCCTGTGGCCTGGACCTGTGAATCTGATGACAAGGAAGGGTTCTGAAGGTGACAGGCCATCCCGGTCCCAGCCCTGAGGTCCATGGGGGCAGGGAGATGCGAGGCCCAGCCTGGCAGGGTCAAGGAGACACGCCCCCTTGCTCTGCCCCGACTCCCTGTCTTAGACGCCGGAGGACAGCTGGTCTTTCGGTGAAGTTTACCACCTGCTGGGAGGTGTCCTGGGCCTGCCTGGGAGGCTGTGGTGTGGGAACAGAGAGCTCCCTCCTGCTGCTACCCCCATTACTGTGCTCAGCAAGACCCCCCACAAGCAGGGACCCTCAGCCCAGGATAAGGGGCTCCAGGGAGGCACCAGGCCTCGAGGCCCTCCTAGGGTGTGTTGTGTGGGCACCAGGACCTAGGGATGCGGCCTCGCAGCACCCTTGGGGAGCCATCCGGGAAATCCTAAAGCGAGATGTCCCTGATTGGTGACCAGACCCGCAAGGTTTCCTGTCTTCTTTGCTGTCTATGCCCTGAGAGGCTTTGCTGCCCTCCTGTCCTGGGGGAGGTCCGCCCCATGAGCCCGGCCCTCAGGATGTGCGTGATCCCTGGTGATCGTTTGCCAAAGACGGGGCCGCCTCATCTCTCCTCCCACGAGTCCGTGCTCAGTGTGATCGCCACAGCCCTGCCTGCCCCGGGTGGGCTCTGCGACCCTCCCCTTGAAAGTGGGCAGATCTCTGGGAACGCCTCGACCCATGGACAGGGTGGCCGTGACGCTCTGGGCCTCCCGAAGCTCCATCGTTGAACTTGCATGCGCTTCAGTCTTGTTCTCTTGGGACGCCAGCCTTTGGGACCCCGGCTCCGTGCCGTGCCGTGCAGGAGACACGTGGAGAGACCATAGAGAGAGGCGGTGCAGAGAGTTCTGGCCAAGAGCCCAGTGGAGGCCCCGGCCAAAGCCAGATGCATGAACAAGAGCCGTCAAGGATTCTAGACTCTGGGTCTTCCAGATGAGGCTGTAGACTCGCCGTGCCCTATTCGAGTTCCTGCCCCACGCAGTCTGTGGCCCTGGTGAGACGGCTCTCTGAAGCCACTAAGTTTTGCAAGTTGGGTGTTACGCAGTCATAGTTACTAGAACAATCTCGCATGGACCTCTCCATTTTCCCACGTGTATTTCCCTCCCTGGAGAGAACAGGCCATGTTCTCCCACACTCCCTGCCTTTGGCTGCACTCTTTCCCCGGCCTGGAATGTCCTTCCTTCTCCATTTTCCAGGCAAATGTCTGACTCTTCCTTTAAGAAGTAGCTCAAACTCTGGCTGAGAGTCTCCTCCTCCAGGAAGACTTCCCTGATATCCTATAGCTGGTGAGGTGCTCTTCTGTTTTCCTGCAAGGCTCATCTCACTGATTTCTACTATTGTAGCAGTCCCAGGTTCCCCCAATAGGCTGCAACCTTCTGGGGAGCAGGCCGCAGACCCTGTTTCTTCCCGGCACCCTTGCTTCCTGCCCCAACCAGCACCTGGGGCCCTTGTGTCTGGCAAAGACACAGGCTCCTCTGACTGAGTAGAAGGAACAGAGGATGCATGCTGTCCCAGGAAGCCTGGTGGCCTTTCCTTGAAGTTTAGGGGCCACCCTTGCCTGTCCCCTGAGCGCCCATTCTAGGGATCACCGTTGGACACAAGGGCCTGATCTGGACTCTGAGTGACCGGGGGTTGGGCTTTCCTATTTCCAGGCCTCAGTTTCCCCCCACTGTGAAAGGAGAATGTTGGATGACGAGGAGACGGGGGCTCCTCCAGCCCATTTTCTCTGGGATCCTTCGAGAAGGGTGAGGCAGTTTTCCTGGCACAGATGCACAGGTTGATAACCGGACAAGGAATGGGGCAGGGATGGTTATGGGAAGGAAGTTCTGTCTGACCATCTTGGCTCCTTTTCATGGATTTTGTGGGAATTCTGGCGAGACTCAGCAAAATGCAGCCCTGGGGGCTGAACCCAGGCATGACTGAGGGTCTGCTGGGAGCAGGTGTACCTTGAGGGCAGGGCCAGGACCACTGAGAGGCAAGGGCAAGGGTTGATCAAGGGCAAAGGTCTGGAGTCTGCCTGCCTGCCTGCCGGTCCGCTTCTCTTCCTCACTGCTGTGACTCAGGCGAATCACTCAGAAAGCCTCAGTTTCCTCATCTGGAGAATGGGGACAGCAATAAAGCAAATGCTCTGGGGAGCTGCTTGGAGGATTTGAAGACTGTGGGGTGTGCGCCAAGGGCTCTGTGCAGTGCTCCGTGTTCCCCACCAGTCAGGCCATTCATGTGATAGAAGCCACCCTCGATGGGAACTTGCCAGGCGCAAGGGGCTAGGTGTCACGTGTTCTCCTGCCATCAGTTCCCATCCGTTCCCTGCAGGCGTGAATATCTTTATTGCTGTTTCATAGGGGAGGGAATGAGGCTCAGAGAGGTTGCATGACTTGTCCAAGGTCACACAGCCATGGAGAGATGGGGCTGGAAATTAGAACCCAGGTCCGGCTGATCCCAGAGATCTCCCTGCCTCCCGTCCTTGTGTATTTCTGGGCAGGGCAGGGCCCAGAGCTGTGACAGCTGACACCACGGCACAAAGAGCCAATCTCGGCACTGCCTGTTTAACAATGATGGCAGAAGAGGGGGGTATGGCCTCCCTGGTCTCTTTCCCCATCCCTGCTTTGGGCAGGTACCCCCACCCCAGGGGCCGAACCCCGTAGGTGAGTAGGCACCAGAATGGGACCATGAGCCTGCTCTGTGGTGGGCTGGAAGCTCCCCTCACCCTCAGCTCTCACAGGCAGAGGCCAGGCTGAGGCCAGGCTGAGAGAAGTGGGTGAGTGACACTCTCCCCCAGTGACCGGTGATGGCAGTAATTAGGTGAGCAAAGTCCTGCCCCGTGCAATCCTGACCTCCCGCGGGGACGCACGCAGACACAGGGACAGACCCCCAGTCCAGCAGACACACGGGCACACACGGTTGTGTTCAGAGGCTCACGTGTGCATACTTACCACATGCGAAGAGGCCTCGTGGGTCGGGCGTCCTAGATTTGCAGGGCCTGGCGTGTTCGAGCCCTCGCCCACCTGTCCGGGCTCAGCGTTGGTTCCTGAGACCACCTGGGCATGTGTATGCAGCAGGCCCCCAGCCCCTGGTGTCCCTTGGCTCTGGGCAGACACATATGAAGAAGGCGGGGCGGAGTCTTGAGAAGAAGCAGAAGGTCCCAGAGCCTAGACTTCCATCCAAGCCACAGATCTCCTGCGTTCTGAGCCTCATTCAGTCCTGGGGACAATCCCATTCATCAGGTAGTAAGAGAGTAGCCTTTGTTTTTTTTTTTTTAAGATTTATTTATTTATTATTTGAGAGAGAGAGGGAGAGTGAACGAGCGTGGAGAGGGGCAGAGGGAGAGACAGAATCTCAAGCAGACCCATCTCGCGACCCTGAGATCATGACCCGAGCCGAAACCAAGAGTCGGACGCTTAACCGACTGAGCCACCCGGGAGCCCTAAGATGGTAGTTCCTATTGTGCCTCATTTCAGTAGTGATGAAGCACAGAGGACTCAGAGACGTGAAGCAGCTCACCCAAAATCACACAGCAGGGATAGCGTCAGGCAGCGTGGCAGCCCCGAACCCCAGGCCTTCCTCGCCCGGGGAGGCTGGGGCAGTGCGGGGGCCCTAATATGCCATTCCATCACAGCCTCCCCGACTTGGCACCCTGTCCCCCCCCACCCCAGGGGCCCCAGCCCTTTAACCATCTGTGCTGGTTTAAACGCACCGTGAATTGGAGCTCTTGGCTTTTCTGCCCCCTCCTCTCCCTCTCCTTCCCTGCCCTCCGCCAGCCCCCACCGCACGCACCATGTAAACCCCCCAGAATTACAAACGAGCACGTGTCTGGTCCTGTCTGCACTCCCGGTGTCCTGGCACACAGCCGGGACTCAAGAGCTCTGTGCGGCCCGCAAGGACTGGTGCATGAATGAACGGGGTCATCCCCGCGGACACGCGGGACATCTTGCTGTTCCAGGCCCCGAGGAGCGAGGGCTGTGAGGCAGGAGGCCGCGGCTACTGGGCGGCTGCAGAAGACACTCTTAGCCCCTTCCTGCCTCACGCTTGGTGTCTCTCGGTGGGAGTACAGACCTCTGAGCTGTGGCTGGCGGGGGCTGACCCGGGGCTCCTGAGCTGGGCACTGGGTGTCCTGGAGCTGTCCCTTCCCTGTTCTGCTCTCCCACATGGACGGCAGACCCGGGGGTGGGTAGCCTCTTGGGTGCACACGGGCCCCAGGCAGTGCCCGGAGAGGTGGCAGATCCCTGTTCCTGGATCCTTCTCTGGTCCCCATCCTGCCCCAAAGCCCCACCTGCCCCTGCCAGGCCCCCTGGTGCCCCTGCCTACCACTAGGTGGCACCAAGTGCTCTGAGACAGTGGGGAGCTCCCCCCCCCCCCGCCCCCTTGCAAGTTCTCAGGGGTGGGGACAGGTGGGGGTGGGTCCCCGTATCATACATTCTGGCGCTGGCTGGGCTTCCTGCCACCATGGCCCTTCCTTCGAATGGCGGAGCAGCCCCTAAATGCTGAGCTCTAGGCTAGTGGATTTTCATACATGACCTCACACCCCCCTGCAAGCCTCACAAAGGCCAGAGGAGGTAGGCACCATCCTTGCCCCATTTTACAGATAAGGAAACTGAGGTTGAAGCTCTGTGTCCAAGTCACATAGCTAATAAGAAGCAGAGCCTGGTTCTACTCTTAACCGATGCTTCCCTGAAGCTCTCTCCTAAGGGTTTTGTGTCCCCCCTGAGTGAACGATGGGGTCCCAGAGCTGGCCTGAGGCTCTGAGGAAGTCTTCAGAGGGAGGACGCTGGCTTGGGGGGCAGGGGTGGGTGTGGAGAGAAAAACAAGGACCTCACAGCAGGATGGAGGCTGTGGTGGAAAAGTCCCTACTCCTGCCGATCGCCCAGCAGCTGTCCCGCCAAGGGGCCAGGACACGGAAGCAGGAGTACCAGGAGGGGGTCAGGGCCTAGGAGGGAAACTGAGGTGGAGAGGCAGAGCCAGCTCCCCCAGAGTGCCAAGAGGAGCTGGGAGAAACTTCAGGCAGGGGGGAGGCACAGGATGGAGGAGGAGCTATTCCAGATGTTAGAGGCAGTGCTGTGTCCATACAGCGCTGAAGTGGGGAGGCCTTGTCTAACTGCACGGGCTGTGCTGGGTCAGGCCCAGACTAGGGGCCCTGGCTCTGGTGGAGGGATGGAACCCCCAAATGTGGGAAGCTGGGCTTGCTCTGGGGGCTTTGGGAAACAGAGCAGGATGGGTCATGGGCCAGATGTGCTCTAGGCTTGGCCACGTTGATAGCGTCCATCCATCCAGCCTTTTGTCTACACACGGATAGTACCAGGTATGGGGGACCCTGCAGTGAAGAAGACCAAGGAGATCCTTGCCTCACTGGGCTTTATGCTCTATTTTGGAAGAAACTGGCAAAAAAACAAGTGAGTGTAAGCAGAGAGGTAAAGTGAAAAGTAATGGAGAGTCTACTTTAGACTGGATGATCCTGGAGGGCTTCTTGGAGGAGGCAGCATTCAATGGAAAGGGCCAGAAAAGACTTCAGGCAGGGGAAACAGCAGGATCCCAGATTCTAAGGCCAGAGCAAGCTTAGTGGCTGGAGGAAAAGAGCAAAGATCAGTAGCCCCGCTACAGAGTGAGCACGGGGCAGGGAGTGGGAAAGGAGGCGACAGAG
Organism: Mustela nivalis; assembly: GCF_964662115.1. Classification (NCBI taxonomy): domain Eukaryota; kingdom Metazoa; phylum Chordata; class Mammalia; order Carnivora; family Mustelidae; genus Mustela; species Mustela nivalis. The sequence continues at coordinate 7,093,473 of NC_139029.1, read as the reverse complement.
GAGAGCAGGCCCAGGCCAGGGATGCAACGTTCTGGGGTGCAAAACGTTGTCTGGGTGGGATGGGATGTGCTTGGAGAGTATTAGATAAGAGATGGTTTGCACTTTGGAAGATGACACTGGCCAATTTTAGCGAATGGATTATACAGGCAAGGATGGGACAGAGAGACCCCAACCCGAGGGCCCAGGGGCCCAGTCTGGAGACTGCCAAGCACCTGGGTAGCTGGGTACCACGGGAAGGGCATGGAACTGGGTCTCTGGGACTCCTGGATTCTAGTCCTGACCACATGGGTCACTGGATGGTGACCTGGAGTCACCCCCTCTCCGCTTTGAGCCTCAATGTTTTTAACTACAAGAACGGCTGCCCAGACTCCTTCCCTGGGATGCAGTGAAGGTCATGGTGGAGGCAGGACAAAGGGCCAGAGCTTTATCAGCCTTAGAGTGTTGACGGTGAAGCCGGAAGGTGGGAGGTCCCTGAACCTGGGGCTACTTTGGGGGGCAGGTTTTTTTCTGGGAGGAGTCGATAAGAGGGTGACATTGTGATTGAAATCATCCCTGGGGGGTCAGCCCCCATGGCTGCTCTAAGCTCCCCAGTCCTCCTAGCCTGGGATCCCAGTGTGAGACTCACCGGTCCCCAGAGGCTGCTGCACCCTTCCCCCACCCAATGTCCCTCAATCTTTTTTTCCCCTTGCATCTCCTTTTTAAAATAAAAACGCCGGCCGCTCGCGGCTCACTGATGTTTATGCCTCAGTAATACATTATGTATTATTTTGTTTTAAGCACAGCTTTTGCATCCTGACAGTAACAATAAAATGTGACTATGGGATTGCTAATACAGACAGACTAATGTTTCCATCGCCCGCCTCTTTTTTTTGCGTCCTAAGCACTTTTGAAAAGGCTCCTTTTATATTCCTAATAAAATTATAGCAAAATACATCGATTTACTGGAAAAGAGTTTAGGGTCGGGGTTGAGATTTTTTTCTCCCCCTCCCCTTGTGTGGGCTTCTCCCCCCCCCCGCCCCGCCACCAAAGGCTGATGAATATTCTTTCTGAATCAAGACTTCTAAGTGCTTTTTGACCCGGGGCTCAGGTTGTGTCCACCGCGGCCTGTCGGATGGCTGCTTGGCTCACCTGGCCCCCAGCCAGCGTCAGGGCAGGGGCGGGCAGGTGCTGAGCATTCTGGGTGTTGGGAAGTGGGGGTGTATCTGTGTCGGGGCGTCTGGGTGCCAAGGTGCACAGGGCTCTGTGCAAAGATGATTGAGGTCTGACTGCATGTCCGGGGATATGCACTAGCACGGGCGCTAGGTACCGCCTGTCCAGGTGAATGTTTCTTAGGGGAGTGACGTAGGGGTTTTGGGTGTCAAGGTGTATGTGTCTACACAGGTCCCTGTGGTGTGTAAGAAGGAGGCATGGCAAAGTGGTTCCACGTATCCAGGGACCACTACTGGCTGGCATGGCGGTGCGGGGGCTCGGAGACTAGGTCAACAAGGCAGACATCAAGTGTCTGGAAGGGTTGGGGGTGCACCCCCTGATGGCGGTGGCCTCCTGGCCAGGAGTGGTGCAGGGGAAGCAGGTAGGGGAAGGGTCCCAGGCCACGGGAAGGAGAAGCTATGGATGGAGAGAAGGAACAGGGATCCCCCGGACAGGTGACAAGCCACCCATCCAGCATCTTCGCCAACATCGTGGCCAGTGTGGGCAGGAGGTCATGGTGGGCCTCACAAGAGGAGGTAGCCTTAACACTCTGCCCTGTTTACGCACCCAGTGGCAGGACCGAGAATCTGGGGGGGGGGGGCAAAACCTCTTTTTCTATATCCTTAGGAGTTGGTTTCCATGGGGCCAGACCCTGCCAGCTTCCACCCTGCCTCTAGGATCAAAAGTCGGGGGAAAAATAAAGGGACCCTCAGACCCTCCTTACCTGGGACCCCCTGGGACACCCCCAGCCCCTCAGCTAGAGGTGCCGCTTCCTGGGTGTTGAGCTCAGGGGAGAACCCAGCCCAGGACCACAGATCCCCTACCCCCCTCCGGCTGAGGCTGAGCCCAGTGCCCGCGCTCCTCCTGCCTCCCTTCCTCCCCACCCTCCCCGCCCGCCCTCCCCGGAGTATATGTGGATTTGCACGATTCAGAAACAGGGAAGGAAAAAAAAAAAAAAAAAAGAATTGGGTTTTGTGTACTAAGCACTTTTGAGGGCAATCTGGGGCCCCCTAATCCAGAGGTTTATAACCTCCTCAGCTAATGCTCTCTGACACTGTGTTTTGATATCATTACTACATTATACTCACAATTTTTGAGTGAAAAAATACAGTACTTAGAAAGTCGAAATTCATAAATAAATTCATGTCAAACCGCACTTAATATTGATTTTGTTAGTGTTCAGATTCAATAATAAGGTACTGCGTGCATGAATATTTAAATATAATCATCATTTCTGCATCTCCTAATGGCCTCTGCTCCTCTACACTCAATTTAAACACAATTTAAAAACTATAATGTATTGAAAAATACTAGGATTTAGCAATAAATCATCATCGGGAGATTCCAGGCCTCTTATAGGGTGGCTCAATATGGGTTTCTCCGGGGACCGTACAATTAGATTCATGTTTTTAAACTTCTCAATTATCCATATACCATAATTTTATGTGAAAGTTTGTTTCGCTACCCCCCCCGCCCCCGCCACCGCCGCCCCCCACCCCTCACCGCCCCCCCCCGCCCCCAGCCTCTCTCTGTAGGAAGTGGTAGAACAGCGCTTAAGTGTTCTCTTAGCCTGAGTGGAGTAGGGTCAAAGGTGGCCGTCCTCAAACTGAATTAGAGGCCAGGCCTGCCAGAGGCAGCCGGCGCTGAGTCACTTAATCACATTATTTGGGAAAATATAGGGGGGAAAGAGATAAAATGACTTAAAATGAACTTGCCAAGGAGGAAGTGGAGTTTTTTAGATTTATTTAAAAAGCAATCCTTGGCTTGATGAAATAGACGTGGGGCTGCCGGCAGGATGTGGTCTGGCGGGGCGGGGGGGATGGGAGGGGGCAGGGGGCGTGAGCGCTTCGGTCGAGGAGCCCCTGTGGCTGCGGAAGGCCCCCCAGGGTGAGGAGGAAGGGGTGCCCTGCGGCTGTCCTTGCCGGTGGGGGCCTGAAGGCAGCTGGGGGAGTCGGCCCTGGAGGACGGGGCGTGGCAGGGCCCCTAGGGGCATCTGGGGCCTTGGAGGGTGCCCTGATGGCAGCGGGTGCTGACAGATGGCCTTGGAAGGGGCAGGGCCACGTCAATGGATGACAGGAGTGGGTAGGACCCAGAGACCTAGAGGGCTGGTGCCCACTGGCTCAGAGCACCAAGCCTCTGCCCAGTTACAGGACTGATGGAATCTTCGACCCCCACTTCTCAAAGCACCTACTGTGCGCCAAGGGCTTTCCGTACAGCTGACGCGAGCGCTGCCCCTCCGCCCCCCCCCGGTCCCTATAAGACATGGTCATGCCCATTTTATGGAGGAGAAAGCTGGAGTTCAGAGTGACATCACGATTAAGCCAAGGTCACACAGGTTTGGGCTTGGCAGAGCCCGCGCATTCTAGAACCAGTGTTCTCCTTGCACTGGCTCCTGGCTTCTCTCGCGAGGGGCACTTGGAGGGCGGGGATGATGTTGACCCTGAGCTTTGGGCTCTGGCCTGCTGTAGAGCTGTGTAGATGGACCCCCAGCTGTCCCTACGGGGGAGGGGCAAGGACTTGGCACATCTGGGTTCTGGGAACCTGTCTGGTCCCTGGACTCTGGAGCCAGGTAAGGGTTGCTCAGAGGGATCCAGAGCTGGTCCTCTGGCCTTGTCACCAAGGACAACCCAAGTAGTGGACTGACAGGGAGGGAAGCCCGAGGACAACGACGTCCCTGGGACCACCCTAGACCCGGCAGGGCGGGCAGCTGGCCGGCGTGGAGCCTTTCCACATCGGACAAAGATACCGATGGTATCTTTGGACAGGAGCTCCAACTGGGGAGGGGAGGGCCCACAAGGGGGTAGCACCTGCTGCTTCTTGAGCCCAGCAATGATGGACGTCAGGAGGAGCAGGGATGGGGCCAGGTACACTCGCTCTGGTCCCCAAACACCTCTGAGTCTCTGAGCCTTACTTCGCTTCTGTGGAGCGGGGAGAAGGATACTTACCTGCCTGGGCGGCTTCTCATAGGAAGGGCCCATTCGCGTGGTAGACGGCTGCCGCGGCGGCTGTAATAATGGCTATCTGGGGTCTCACTTGGCCTCCAGACCTCCAGAGCAATGTTTTCCTTCCGGTCTGCACGGCCCTAGTCCTTTTGGGTGGGTTTGGGGCTGCAGGGCTGGGTGCCAAAGAACAAGGCCTTCAGGATTGGGGAGAGCCCAGCTCCCACTCCCAGCAGATGCCTCTGCCGGAGGGGGAGACCCGTGAGCCTCTGTCTGCAGGTTGCCTCTCCCCAGACCTAGGGCACAGGGGAGGCAGGAGGGTCAGGGGAGACGGCAGCACTGGGGCCTGAGTGCCCGGCCCTGCAGCTCAGCCTCTCCAGCACCCACAGCTCCCACATGCTGAAAGCGTCCATTCATTCTCGAACTCTTTCAGCAAACACCTACTACAGTCCGAGCACAAGTCCAGGGCCTGGGATCCATGAGGGAACAAAGCAGCACTTGTAGCCCAAGACAGAGCCCCTGCCTCCTTCTTGCCAGGGGTGTTCTGCCTCGGTTTTGTCATCTGGGACGAGAGGATTAGCGTTGCCGGTTTCCACGACTTCTGCCTAAATTGTGTAAAATCTCAGAGGTGACCAGGCCCATGATGAAAGCTGCCTTCAAGTGAGCTGTTGTTCTTTTTCCAATGAATGGACGGACTTGACAGGACCCTCATGGATGGGATTATTTTTTTCTGTCTGTGTCCCTGCAGAAGGTAAGGGCAGGAGCAGAGGGGAAGCAGAATTAAATATGGGACTTTGGGAAAGTGGGAGCCATGGTGGGTTCTTGAGCCAGAATAAGTCACCGAGGAGGCCTATCCAGGCTTCTCTGGTCCAAAAGGCCTGGGGAGAAGTTGAGGGTCAGGGACAGGCGGGAGGAGCCCTAGAGAAGACGTCCAGCTAATCCCCGTGCCCGAGTTCTCTGCTCTCCCTGACCTGGCTGTGGGCCCGGGATCGGGTGGAATGGGAAGGAAAGAACTCCCTTTGCCCCCATCAAAGTTAGCAGCGAGCAAGAGGTCCTGCCCAGAGCCGTGGGATCTCCTCTTTCGGACAGGAAGGGAGTTGCCAGGGAGAGAGAAGGCAGAACTGGGGCAGGCCAGGGGGCAGGTAGGCGCTCTGGGCCCCCAGGCGGGGCCCTCATCTCTGCGCTAGGGTGAAGTAGGGATGGCTGAGCCTACGGAGGCTTCTTCTCTCCCCCTTCTGCCGGCCTCCCCCCAGAGCACCCAGACATCCCCCCTCGGGAAGCCCCCTGAGCCTGCGCGCTCCTGGGCCACTCTCCGGTTCACCTCCAGCCAGCCTCCTGCAGACCTCAGTCTGTTGTCTGTCAGGTGGAACCTCTGAGGTTGAGCCTCTCAGGCAGGGCTGTTGCGGGAACCGTTGCGGGAACCGTGCGGGGCAGGGAGTGCAAAGTGCTTGCTGAACAGAAGAGTCTCTGTGGAACCCCTGAGAGCCCTAAGAAGGAGTCAAGTTCCAAGGCCACTGACAGGGCGCTGGTGATAGCCTCTGGCCATGCCCTGGTGATCAGGCCAGGGAAGGGCCGGGTGCCTCCCTGGGCTCTGTCACTCTGCATCCAGGGTCCGTTTTTTTCTGGAAAACAAGCGACATTCATCACTAGTGACAGCCGGGCCCTAATGCAATCTCGGCTGGAGCCATGAATTGCAAATGCGCTGTATCAAGGAGGCTGCTCCATTAGGCCCCCCAGGGAAGTCACACGCCCTGCGCCCCAGGGCGCCGGACAGTGATGGGGACACCTAGAAGACCCAGCAGGGTCTGGGGCTCCCTGCAGACAAGCTGGGCCAGGCCCCAGCTGCCTCAGGGTCCTAAGCCTCGGGGAGGGTGGGGGCAAGGACCAGGCTCCAGAGTGGGTGGAAGTGGGGGCCGGTTCTGGGTGACTCAGAGCCTGCTTTTGTCCCTCTGTGAGATTCACAGGGAAAAAAATAAAACACCCCGGCAATTAACCAGAGCAAGTCAGGTGAGTGGGACAGGGCGGGCGGGGCACCTGCCCGGCAATCTGGAGGACCTCGCCCAGGCTGGGAGCACTCACGTGACGGGGCAGCCCTGCCCGCTGCCACCCTCTGGGACCCTGGGCTCTGCCCCTTGCCACAGACAGACCCTGTCCTCCCCACCTCCATGTAGACTCCATCCAGCTGCCCATCCTCGAGTGCCCTCATCCTCCCCGAGTGAGCTGGGCTCTGCTCCATGCCAGGGCGGCTGCCCTCCCCGCCGCACCCCTCCCCCGGCTCCCAGCCCGGCGTGTGTGTGCCCAGCACTTCCGGTTGGAGCTCTCCACTCGCATACCTGCTCCCCGGCCTCCCATGCGCGCCCAGCCCCCTGCCAGTCCAGCACCGAGTCAGGGCGCGCCAGCAGCCCGCCTCTGGCACCCAGTGTAGACGGGTGGGTTTGTTTTTCCCTGTATGTTTTGGGTTCAGGAAAAAAAAAAAATTCCCCAAATGAGCTCTCCCTGGGGCACTTTTCCCTTCATTTTTCTGCCCAGGTGTCTCTAAAGGGAACTTCATTGTCTGTTTCAAATTCATTTGCACTTAACTCATCTAGAAGTTTTGCAAGAGCTGTTTGATGTCCAAGAGGCCTCTGAGCACCCCCCTACACACACCTCTCCCCACCCCAGTAATGAGCCCTTTAACCCTTGGAGACCCAGAGCTGCCTCAGGGCTCCAGTCCTAGGGGCAGGGGAGGAAGGGCTCAGGAGGGAGCAGGCTGGGGGGGCGACGTGGGGGTGTGGAAGATCTGCCCAGTGTGCCCCCCACACCCACCACGTATTCCCCTGGGCATCTCTCAGCAGCCCCTACCCAGAGAGTGGCTCCAGCCCCTGCTGGGTGCAGGGCCCAGCTGTTGGGGTTTTGGCTTCCCCCACTAATTAATGGGTGCCTGTGAGGGCTGACCCAATCAAGCACCCAAATTAATCTCAATTACAGCGATTTGGTAACTGCAGAGCTAGCCAGCTCAACCAAGCCCGGGTGGGGATTTCGTCACCCGAGAACGGGGAGCCGGGACAACTCAGCCTCGATGTTATCGGGAGGGCGGAGGGGGTGCTGGGTGGGGCTCCGGGGCCCCAGGCAGCCTAGCCTTTATCAGCACCATCAAATTAGTTCACACCAGCTAATATTCACATTGGCAGTCTGGCTCAGGGAGGGCGGAGGCGGCCTTGGTTGGATCCTGGGGTGCGGGGCTCTGTTCCCTACTTAGCGCCCCGCTGGGATCCAGTAGCTCAAAAGTCTAGAAAAGGGGCTGGTGGGCCAAGGACGTGGCTCGGAAACTGCAAGATGGCCAAGTTCCAGGCTCTGGAAGCCCGGGGCCAGCTGGGGCGACTTGCCCTGGGCCCAGCGATGCTGGAAGGCAGCCGTGGGCTGACGACTCCCGCACATGGGCAGCTCGCTGTCTGCAGTTTCCAAAGCTGTCCTATCCAGTAGCACTGGTTTGTTCCCTACAACATCCCACAGGCAGGGCAGGGCAGGGTAGGGCAGGGATTATTAGCTCCATTTTACAGAAGGAGAAGTGGAGGCCCAGGGAGGAGACACAGCTTGCCAGGCGAGTCAGTGCAAGAGCCAGCGCTCTACCGAGGCTATAGGACTCCTGGTTTAGTGCTCTTCCCACAAGAACAATGCATCTCCTGGTAGACTGCCCTCCTCCCACCACACACTCTGCACACTCAGGCCTTCCTCCCTGCCCCTCTGGCCCCGCCGGCCCTGACCCTGTTGCCATTTTACTCATTTCCTCAGACAGGTGGGCCTCCCTGAGCCTCAGTTACTTCCTCTGTAAAATGGGGCTGAAAATCATGCTGCCTGCCGCCCTGCCTGCCTGCACAGGGTCCTTTGACCTGCTAAAGCCCTGTGCAGACGTAAGCCTTAGCTGTCTTTTTCCTGTAGACACAGTGTGGGCGGGTAGTGGATAGTAGAGAGGGGGGGCCCTTTAGCTGTGCCCCACCCTGGGGCATTTCCCTGTGACAAAAAGGGGAGCAGGGGAGGTATCCCCTCTGGGGTGGGGAGCTGGTAATGGTAGACTCCCCGGTGGCAGCAGAGGCCAGCCCGTGAAGCAGGTGCCTGGGGCTCTTCCTCACAATTCCGCACCCCCCCCCCCACCTCCACCCAGGAGACTCCCGGTATCCTAACTCAGCTCCTGGAGGGCGGAGGAGGCTGCTCCGTCACCTGCCCCGCCCACGAGGGTGTGGGGAAGGCTCCGAACACACGGAGGAATGAATCAGGTCCAACTTCCCACTCAGGAGGCACTTAACACGGCAAAGTCAGTTACACTCACCACCCCCCACCCGCCACCCACCGCCAACCCCAGCCTCCTGGGGGCTGTTCCCTGTCCAGCCGTGTCTGCCACACCCTTGGCAGAGCCCCAGTGACTCCCACGGGCTCCAGGAGCTCAGCCCAGGGCCTGGCCAGCGGGGAAGGGGCCGAGACCTTGGGACAGGAGTCTGCTGGGAGTTGCTGTGGCCGACATCCCTCCAGCGCCCGCAAACCCTGTCCTCCACCCGCCCTGGGCTGCCACCCCTCCAGGGAGCGGGTGCCCCGAGAGCCCTCCTGCCTGCCCCCACTTCCCGCAAGCGAAGCGGCAGGATGATTGATTTTGCAGGAAGAGTGGCCACGAGGGGAGGGGGGCGGGGCGCCAGGGGTCCTCACTCCATTTGTCTGTGGCTGTGAGTCAAAGTTAGGTCTCTCTGGGCAGGGTGGGAGGTGTTCCCCAGCTGCTCAGCCTTGCTGTGGGGGGACAGAGAGAGGGCCCTGGGGGTCCAGCAACACGGGGAAGGGATCCTCTGGCCCCTCAGGGTCCCGATCTTCCCCTCAGAGTGGCTGGCTTGACTCAGGGAAGGGTGGACTCCTCAGCCGTCCCTTGCTTGGTCTGAATTTTTCAGTGACTCCTGGGGCTGGGGAGAGGGGAGGGGCCACGAACTAGATGGTTCTACTGCTTCTGATTCCCATGGCTTCCGCCTCCACGCAACGTCTCTTCATGGACGCGCGCGCGCGCACACACACACGCACACACGCACAGGGACAGAGCCAGGCCCTCGAGGCATCACGCCCACAAAGTGAGCCCTTGACGCAGGTGTGCCCGTCACAGGGGCGCCTGGATGTGTGTGCCCCCAGGTAACACCCGCAGCAGGGGTGACTCGTGGTGTTGGAGCAGTCCCCAGTGTGTGCACCGGGACAACGCGCTCTCCGGTGATTAGAAACAACAACTTTTTTTTTCCCCCCTCTCTCTCCTGTTCCTATCGGAGAGATGGGCACACCAAAACCTAGGAAAGAGAAATGATTCAGACTCTGGGTGAGTCATCAGGCAGCCAACAGGAAGGCACCTGGATTCCCGATGCTCCAGAAAAACAGGCTGGATGCCTCTGTGTTTGTCGCATTGGTCTCTGTGCCCCTGGGCCTGGCATGGGTGGGTGTGGGGAGAAGTAGCTCTTTCTAGCAACAGCAGAGGAGGAGATGGCTTCCGCCCACACTGAGAATCATGGGAGACTTTTGGGAGGAGGGGATGGGCAGGAGAGGTCTTCAGAGAGGAAGGGGGAAGTGGGCATGTGAGAGTTGTAGGCTGACTGTCCCCACTGGGGTGAGGGAAAGGAGGCAGGCTCTGGGAGCAGCGGGCAGCGAGAGCAGCGGGGGTGGGCTTCCTGATGGCATGTTTGCACACAGCCAGGCTGTGCCGGGTGCCCTGTGAGACCCAGGGAGGCCCTCAGAGGCAGCCTCACCGCCAGGAACCTTGTGGGTCAGCTCGTAGGACAGATCATTCCCGTCATCCAAATACAATCATGAAATCATGGGAGCGTTAAGAACCCCCACCTAAGTTAGCCATCCAGTTAGTGCCCCTGGAGTTCAAAGCAGTTGGGGACCCCTGGGTGAGAGTGGCCCAGAGACAGGCACATTGGGGTCAGTAGAGAGAAAAGGCAAAGAGGCAGACTCCAAGCTCCAGACCCTGTCCGGGGACACCTAGAGAGACCAGCACAGCCCCCAGAGGCCCCACAAAGCATAAGGGTGGCCCTCAAGCACTCCCCACACCACTTCATATGCAGAGACTTGCCACGAATCCCTTGTGAGGCAAGGAGCGCCCTCTTACTGACAGCTGTCATGGGCGCTACAGTAGAGGCTCTGATAAGGCCTGCAGAGGTGAGGCTGCTTGTGCAGTGGTCACGATTCCCTGACCCCACGAAAACTTCACCTTGTCATATGCTGTGGCACCAGCATTTGGAAAACTCTGCCCTACGTCTTTAAAACCCCCTTTGTCCGGATTACCAGAGGACTGCAGTTTCCCTGTTCATTGTGAGAGATCTGCAAAATACAACAAAGAAGAAAAAAGGTTGTTTAGATCTTTTACTATCTCATCACCCAGAAGGAACGACTGTTAACATTTTGGTCTATTTCTTTTCAGTCTTTCTTTTTTTTAGGAACGTGTAAGCCTGTCAGGAAGTGCATAAAAACATGTAAATCTAAATTTACAGAGGGGCACCCGGCTGGCTCAGTCAGTGGAGCATGCGACTCTATCATGGTTGTGAGTTCGAGCCGCACATTGAGCATGGAGATGACTTAAAAAAATAAAATCTTAAAAAAATATATTGGGATCACATAGTCTTGTATCCTGCTTTTTTCCTGCATCCTTATGAGTTACGTAATACTATTAAAGAATATACGCACCAGTTAAAGAATAATAATAAAACAGACAGCCAGATACCCACTACTCCATTTAAGAATTATATACTACTTTTTCACTTCCCATTACACTGTGGACATGCCATTAAATATTCTTTGAGAACCTGAGTTTTATTGGCTGCCTCATCTCTCTCCAAAGGCTGTACCATATTTTATTCAACAAATCCCGTCTTCTTAGAAATTCAGATTGTTCCTGATTTTATATATTTCAAAGAACACTGTGATGAACCCTATCAGATGTAAATCTTTGTCCATAATCAGAATGCTCTCTGTTTCTTTAAGTGGATAGAAGTGGAATTGTAGAGTTTTGAAATGGTAACAGCCAATATACACTAAGCATTTTTTTGCGAGGCATGGTGCAGACAGCTCTGTACCCATTGGCTCATTGAAATGCACAGCCCCAAGTGGTGGGTACTATTCTTACGCCCATTGTACAGATGAGCAAACCGAAGGTGAAGAAGTGAAGCAAATTGCCTCAAATTCCGTGGTAGTAAGTGGCAAAACAAAGTCTTGAAGGAGGTGAGGAAGAAAGCGCTCCTGTGATCTGATGGGAGAATACTCCAGATAGAAGGATCTGCAGGTGCAAATGTCCTGAGGCAACAGTGAGCTGACTGTGGAAGGGGCAGCGAGGAGGCCAGAGAGGCTGGAATCGAGTGAGAGGTGGAGTGTGGGAGGAGAGAGGTCAGATGGATCAGAGGGTCAGGTCTCAGGGCTCCAAGGGCCACTGTAAGGGCTTGGAGTTTTCTCCCAGAGAGGTGAGAGCCCTGGAAGGTTTTGGAGCAGAGTAGTGATGTGATCCTACTCTAACAGGACCTAATCCAACAGGATCCGTCTGCCTAGTGGGTGGAGAACATCTGTAAGGGGCAAAGGTGGCCACTGAAAGGCCCCTGAGACAATGGAGTCTGGAGATGGCGGTGTAGACCAGGCTGGGAGTGTGGGGTGGAAAGAAGTGGTTTCCTTCTGGATATATTTTTAAAAATGGAGTTGACAGGATTTATAAACCACTTGGCTATGGGACTTTAAGGACTCAAGAATGTCTACAGTATGGAGCTTGAGCCCTGGAGCGGAGTTGGGGGGAGAGGGGGTTGGGCGGCGGGGGGTGGGCATGCATTTAGCCCAGCTGAGAAAAGTGTGGGAGGAATTTGGTTTGAATCGGTTGAACTCAACCCATTCTGGACACTAAGGCAGACATCACTGCTAGCCTCCTAGCCCGTTCCTTCTGTCGGGCCTCCAGGCGGAGGGGATGTCGTGCCAGCTTGGAGTTAGATGTGACCACAAATGAGCTCTGGTCAAGGAGTTGTGGGTGAGGGGATGTGTGTAACTCCTGGGCTAGGGTTTTATTTCCTCCATCTCTGCTGATCCCTTAGTGAGCACGTTCTTGGGTACAACTGCCACCAGCCAGGGCCCCTGAGTGACCCATGGAGGAAAGTCCTCTGCCCACCTGCCCTGGACATGTCTCATCAGAAATAAATATTTGAGGGCACCTGGGTGGCTCAGTGAATTAAGCGTCTGCCTTCCGCTCAGGTCACGATCCCGGGGTCCTGGGATGGAGCCTTGTGTCAGGTTCTCTGCTCAGCAGGGAGCCTACTTCTCCCTCTCCCTCCATCTGCTGCTCTGCCTACTTGTGCTCTCTCTCTGTCAAATAAATAAATCTTAAAAAAAAAAAGTTTGTTGTTCTAAGACACTGAGATTTTGATTTTTTAAAAAGAATTATTTATTTATTTGAGAGAGAGAATGCAGGAGAGCGGGGAGGAGCAGAAAGAGAGGGAGAAAGAGAATCCTCAAGTAGGCTCCCTACTGAGCATGGAACCCAATGCAGAGCTTGACCCTGAGATCTCAGCCTGAGCTGAAATCAAGAGTCAGACCCTCAACCGACTGGGCCACCCAGGTGCTCCTTGATGTTGTTTATTATCACAGCATAATTTATCCTCTCCTGAATAATACAGGTACTTATTAGTAGGATTGGTATGTAAGGTTGCACAGGTTGTACACTGTACCAGGGCAGTATCCCCAAAGGGGTTTCATTCTGATCATAGACTTGGCTGTTGCAACCATGCTCAGGGCACTCCTGAGGCTGCTCTTCTTGTTTACTAGGCTCTCTCAAAGGCCCGATTTCCCTGCACACCCCCCACCCAACTCTAAGCCTGCCCCAATCTCTCTGGGGTGGTGGGTGTGTTTGGAGTGGGACCGTTGCCTTAGCACTTGGGTATAAGTGAGCAAGAGTGTGAATAGGAGTGTGTCCCCAGTGAGGGCTACCACTACCTGGAAAGCTTCTCCCGGGCAGATCTAGGCCAAGCTGAGGGGAGTGAGGGGACACAGCCACGCTCCAGAAGCTTCACTGCTTCCTAACGGGATACATATGCTCTGGCTACAGATTTAACAAGAAGTCTGATTTATGGAACTGCCATTCATACGAATTTAAGCTGGATGCTACTGATTAAGCCCCAGACCTAGGGCTCTCTCCACCTCTCCCCTGCTGCCTCTCTTCGCTCTCCTCCCCTCCCCCTGCTTTATAGGAGAGCCAGTCTGGGGTTGCCCAGTGCAGCCTGGAATGAGTGGGCAGCTCATTCTGCTTTCCTGTGGCCAGCCTGCCTACAGAATAATATGCAGTATGAAGTTTTTTTTTTTAAAGTTTCATTTCCTTTCTTAGGGACGGCACCGTTTTTCTTAAGGAAGACAGATCAGAGGCAAGCTTGGAGCTCTGGAGAGATGTTTGAGCTTGAGACGCAAATCTGGGAATTGCCAGCATATACTGGTGTTTAAGGAGCCATGGCACTGGTTGTGGAGGGGGGTGTCCTGGCGGGGGAGATTTCACACGGAGAAGGGGCAGAAGACGGAGCCTCTGATTCCCTCTGGGAGCAGAAGGAGCAGCTTGGACATGGGAGAGAACAAGCCAAGTAAGAAGACGTTCCCAAGGGTGGAACTGACCAGCCCGTTCCAGTAAAACCAAGAGGCGAGAACTGACCACTGGGCTTTAGCTCGGGGGACCCACAGGTGTCCTGGCGGAGGGCAGCTGCAGGGATCAGGTTCAAGAGAAGATGGGGGAGGGGTGGGGACTGGAGAACAGGGAGCTCAGGTACCTCTTTTAAGGACTCTTACTGGTCAAGGCCCAGAGGACAGGGTGGTAGTTGGGGAAACAGGGTTGAGGAAGAAGTCGTGTGCACGAGAAGCTGGTGAGAAAAACCCTGAAGGCAGGAGAGGCCCTGTGGCCAGAAAGTTCTGGTTGCAGACCCCAGCAGCAACAGCAGCAGGTGAGGACGGCCAGTTCCCAACCCCAACACACACACCCCTTCCCGACTGGAGCATCTCTACCCTCTTCGAGAAACTTTATGGGGTTTCCACGCCCCTTCCAGGCCCGGGTGCTAATCCCTGTGGGGGAGGGGAGGGCGTGTCTTTTGAGGCGCAGGAATTAGGATTCAAACCTGAACAAAGCTACAAATGGGGAAACGGAGGCCCAGAGAGGTCAAACAATTTGCTCCAGGTCACACAGCTACTAAGTGGCAGAACTAGAACTATCTACCCTAATGGTGCCCACCCCACTCCCCCATACTCAAGGATAAGACCCTGTGGGCTCTGCGGATGGTGCTTCCCACTAGCCTTTGTGCTTGGGTGCCCGGATGGCCAGGAAGATGTGACACAAGGAGTAGCCTCCAAAGAGCTCACAGACACCCCCCCCCCCCCGGGGAGATCTACCCACGATCCCAACTATGAGAAGGGGGGTCAGTTGTCCTGCTGACTGTTCAGGGGGCCGGTGAGAAGTGCCTCCCCGGAGCCTACTTCTAAGTGGAGAGCCAAAGAATGAGCGAGGGGGGGCTTGGTCAGGAGCGGTGGGAGGACCCACGGGTGTCCCGCAGAGGGCACAGCACGCGCCAAGGCCTCGAGGCTGGACCGCCCGACCCACAGGGAACCAGCTGTGCGGACCGGGCATGGGGCGAACGGGGGTCGGACCCGCGGGGTCGGGTCCCCGCATCCCCTGCCGGCCCGCCCGCCGCAGGGGCCGCCTCCGCGGAGCCAGCTCGCCCCGCCCGCGCGGGGGTCGCGCGGCCGGCCGGGGGCGTCTAATGGGCTGCGCGGCCCGGGTTCCGGGGAGTGGTCCCCGGCCGCGCTAATGTGCGGTCGCCCCGCCCGCCGGCAGCTGGTGCCCCCGCGCCGACCCCGGGCGCCGATCGATACGCATCAGGCGGCGGGCGGCCGGGAGCAACCCCCTCCCCCGGGCGCCTCTGCCCGGTCGTTCCGGGGCCTCCCGCGCGGGGGGCGGCGGCGGGCGACGCGGGGAGGGGGTCGCCCCGCCGGGGGTCGTCCCCGGGCTCCCCTCCGCCGCTGGGGGCTCGGCGCTCGCTCTCTCCCATCTCTCGCCCCCTGCCCCTGTCCTGGTTCCGCGGGCCCCGTCGGCCCCTATCCTTCCCCGCTCTCGGTCTCCGGCTCTCCGCGTCGGGGTCTCGGGGACGGCGGATCAGCCGCCCCAGCCGGGAGGCTTTGGCCTTTGTCCGCAGCCTGGGGCCAGTGGCTTGGCGGCCTCCCGTCCCCCCAACACCCCCCACGCCCTCCCAGTCTCCCCTTTGCCGCTCCTCTCTCCGCTGGGAGCCTGGGAGTCCCAGGAGGCTCCTTTGGGGACAAAGCCAAGGCCAGGGGGACCAGGGTGGGGCATATGAGGCACTGGGCGGCAACACTTGAGGAGTGCCCCCCAAACCCTAAAAAAAAAGTCAGGATCAAAATAATACTTTAATGCAATATTTTTAGAAAGCAAACTTAATGCAAAAAAAATAAAAAATAAAAAAATCCGTGAACAAAAATATATCAACATTTTAAGTGCAAGGTCTGTAACTGTCAAGCGGAGCCATAGTGGGGCCCTGCAGCAAAGGGAGACAATGATCTTTTTTTATTTAAAATGTTGCTGTTCTGGGGCACCTGGCCGGCTCAGTTGGTGGCATGTGTGGCTCTTGGTGTCTGGGTTGTGGGTTAGAGCCCCACCTTTGGTGCAAAGATTGCTTAAAAATAAAATATTTAAAAATAAAATAGGGGCGCCTGGGTGGCTCAGTGGGTTAAAGCCTCTGCCTTCCGCTCAGGTCATGATCTCAGGGTCCTGGGATGGAGTCCCTTAACAGGCTCTGCTCAGCAGGGAACCTGCTTCCTCCTCTCTCTCTGCCTGCCTCGCTGCCTACTTGTGATCTCTTTCTGTCAAATAAATAAATAAAATCTTAAAAAAAAAATAAAAACTCAAATGTTGGTATATTGTTCATCTTGGATTGTTCCTGACTTTAAAAGGAGGTTGATCCAGAGGGGTGCTGGGCTTGTGGGTGGGATTTCACACCCAGGGCTATGATTAACCAGTGAGAAAGCATCAATTTTAATTAGCTGTTTGATCATTTACACACCATACTATTCGCCCATTCAAAGCGTCGGATTCAATGGTTTTTGGTATATTCAGAGTTGTGCAACCATCACCACACCCATTCTGGAACATTTTCATCACCCCAAAAAGAATCCCTGTACCCACTAGTGTCAGGTCTCCGTTCCCCTCAATTTCCCCAGCCCTAGGCAACCACTAATCTTTTGGTCTCTATTGATTTGCCTATTCTGGCTCTTTCCTATAAATGGAACCATACAACATGTGGTCTCTGGTGTGGGGCTTTTTCACTTAAGTATAATGCTTTCAAGGCTCATTCCTGTCCCGGCGTGTAGGAGTCCTTTCTTCCCAGTGCCCAGTGATCTGCCCTTGTACAGACTTACCACATTTTACTCATGCATTCATCAGCTGATGGACATCTGGGTTGTTTCTCCTTTGGGGCTGTAATGAATAATGCTGTTACAAACATTTATGTACAAGGTTTTTTTGTGGACATATGTTTTCGTTTCTCTCCGGTGTCTACCTAGAGTAGAATTTCTGGGTTACGTGGTAATTCTGTGTTTAGCCTTTTGAGGAACTTCCAGGTTGTTTTCTTTTTCTTTTTTTTTTTCTTTTAAGATTTTATTTATTTATTTGACAGAGATCACAAGTAGGCAGAGAGGCAGGTAGAGAGGAGGGGGGAGCAGGCTCCCTACTGAGCAGAGATGCGGGGCTCCATCCCAGGACCCTGAGATCATGACCCGGGGCCGAAAGCAGAGGCTTAACCTACTAAGCCACCCAGGCATCCCAGGTTGTTTTTAAAAGGGGATGTGGGGTGCCTGGGTGGTTCAGTGGGTTAAAGCCTCTGCTTTCGGCTCGGGTCATGATCTCAGGGTCATGGGATCGAGCCCCGCATCGGGCTCTCTGCTCAGCAGGGAGCCTGCTTCCTCCTCTCTCTCTGCCTGCTTCTCTGCCTACTTGTGATCTCTCTCTGTCAAATAAATAAATAAAATCTTTAAAAAAAAATAAAAGGGGATGTGATCTGTTACAGTCCCATCAGCCATGTATGAGGGCTCCGAATTCCCCCCAGCTTCACCAGCACTTGCAATTATCTGTCTTTTGGATTATAGCTTTGTTAGCGTGTGTGAAGTGGGATCTCATTGTGGTTTTGATGGGCATGTCCCTAATGGCTAATGATGCCGAGCATCTTTTCACATACTTTCGGACATTTGTGTATCTTCTTTGAAGGAATGTCTGTTCAAACTCTTTGCCCATTTTTCAAACGTCTTGTCTTTTAAACAAATGGCATCACAACCCACTTACTGTTCTGACTTGCGTCTTTGGACTTGACGTACGCTTTGGAGAGCTTTTCATGATCTTTATAGATCAACCTCACTATTTTTAAGTAATTTTTAAAAAATTTATTATTACTGGGACACCTGGGTGGCTCAGTTGGTTAAAGCTTCTGCCTTCGGCTCAGGTCATGATCTCAGGGTCCTGGGATCGACCCTTGCATGGGGCTCTCTGCTCAGCGGTGAGCCTGCTTCCCTTCCTCTCTCTCTGCCTACTGTGATCTCTGTCAAATAAATAAAATCTTTTTAAAAAATTTATTATTATTATTATTTTAGGGGGGCAGAGGGAGAGAGAGAATCTTAAGCAGGTGGCTCATGACCCTCACGGAGCCCAATGTGGGGCTCAACCTCACAACCCTGAAATCAACCTGAGCTGAAATCAAGAGTTAGAGGCTTAACAGATTTAACCACCCAGGTGCCCTGCACCCCCTACACTATTTTTTTTTAAAGTAATTTCAGTATTTTATCTATAATTTAAAATTTTTATTTATTTATTTGATGGAGAAAGATCACAAGTAGGCAGAGAGGCAGGCAGAGAGAGAGGGGGAAGTAGGCTTCCCGCTGTGAGAGAGCCCGATGCGGGGCTTGATCCCAGGACTCTGAGATCATGACCCTAGCTGAAGGCAGAGGCTTAACCCACTGAGCCATCCAGGCACCCACCACTACACTATTTTTAAGTAGCTATTCAAGGTTTCATAGTGTGGCTGTGTTATCAGTATTTATCCCCATCCCTGCTGGATGGACGTATATGGTTTTCAGAAATGTTTTCTCTTACAAAACATGTAAACATCCTTACACACATCTTTGTGTACCCAAGTGAGTTTTTTTAAAGCCCTAGAGGTGGAAATCCAGACTTATATAGTCTGAATGTGGATTATTTTTCTCGTGGCTCCGTCTTTATTCACATAGAAATGTTAAATTTCATGTCTATACAAAGAGTGCAACCCTCTTCCTTTTTGGCTCCTGGGTTTCGTGTCTTATTTTTCCAACCCCAAGTTTGTGAAAATAGTTTCCTCTAATATTTACTCTAATATTAAAAGGTACATGGAGCGATATATTTTGGATGTGATGACAATTTTGAAGTAAAATAAATTTTCCTTAAATTAACTAATAAATTGAATCTAATAAATCTAATTAATTAAATAATAAATCTTCTTAAATTACCTAATAAATCTAATGTTTTTATAAAATGGGATAGAATGTATATGAAAAGGGAATGAGTAATTTAAAAAATTCAAACATGAATAGTTGAACGGTTGGCAGAATACATTGTAGAGTCATAGTAATTAAAATAGTGTGGTGTTGGAGGAGCACCTGGCCGGCTCAGCTGGTAGAACATACAACTCTTGATTTCAGGGTTGTGAGTTCAAGCCCCATGTTGGGCATAGAGATTACTTAAAACAAACAAACAAACTTTAAGAAATAGTATAGTATTGAGATCAGATCAGGTAGCTTGATCAATGGAAAGAAACAGGTCTCTGTGTTTATATGAAAGTTTACTTTATGCTAGAGATGACATTTCAAATAAGCAGAATTCAACAAGTGGTCCTGGTTCAAATTGTTATCCATTTGGCAGTGAATATTTATTCATTTATCCTCTGAATATTTGGGAATGTTTAATATGGGCCAGGCACCCTGTGTGTAGGTGAAGCAGTGAATGGAATGCCTCATGGAGCCGACATTCTGGTGAGAAAGGCAGTTAATCAATACAGTACATAGGTAAGTTATGTGATCTATGAGAAATAAAGAAGGGCAGGGGATGAGGAGAGAAATGGCAATTTAAAATAGAAAGGGAAGGAAAGACTTCAATGAACAGGTGATATTTCAGTCAAAACTCAGAGAAGATGAGGACATTGGCCTTGTAGATGTTTAGAAGAGCCATCTGAGCTCAGGGAACAGGCAGTGCAAAGGCCCTGGGGCAAGAACATATTTGTGTGTTTTGAGCCCTAACGTATGGACTTGAACTTTGACCCTGAAGGAGCTGGGGACAGAAGTGTGACAGGAACCAATTTATGCTTTAACTGGACCCCTGTGGTCTGGGAGGAGCATAGATTGTAGGGGTCAGAGTAAGAGTTGACTTACGACGACCCGGGGGGATGGAGACTACAGTTACCCAGGGGGACCAGCATGGAAGCATGGAGGAAAGAGGAAGTCAGATGCGGGACATATTTTGAAGATAGACAGGATTTGCTGATAGACTGGGTGGGTTGGAGAAGAGAGGAGTAAGAGAGGAGTCAAGGATGACTTCAGGGGTTTTGATTGGAGCTTTGGAAGGCAGGGGCCGCCAATTTACAGGGGCAAGAAGGCTGGTGGGGGTGGGGATCAGGAGCTCAGCTTTGGACTGTTTGGTGTTTGA
The DNA here is from genome assembly GCF_964662115.1 of Mustela nivalis. Classification (NCBI taxonomy): domain Eukaryota; kingdom Metazoa; phylum Chordata; class Mammalia; order Carnivora; family Mustelidae; genus Mustela; species Mustela nivalis. The sequence goes on along the minus strand of NC_139029.1, from coordinate 7,073,613 downwards.
GATGCTCTTAGACCTCTACATGGAGCCGCTGAGTAGGAGAAAACAGTCCTGTCCCCAGCAGAGAAGAGATATATGGGCTGGACACAGGCGCTGGAAACCGTGCAGAGACCTTCACTGCTGGCAGAAAGGCTGTGAACCACAGGGTCTGGTGACCACCTGAAAGGCAGCCAGTCCGACTGAGATGCTCTCTCAGTGTAAAATGCACACCAGATTTCAAAGGCTCAGGGTGGGGGGGGGGACCTAAAACAGCTCATTAATGATTCTTTTCCATTGATGAGTGGAAATGATCATATTTTGAATATATTCGGTTAGATAAAATACAGTGTTTATGTTCAATTCACTTTTTTTTATACTTAAAAAAACGTGGCTACTGAAAAAATGCTTCATTGTCCAAGAGGCTTGTGTGATATTTCCGTTGGACAGCGCTGGTCTGGATGCTGGTTAAAAGGCATCAGTGGAATGAGGTCACCGTGGGAGTGAGTGTGGCGGAGCAGAGACCCCAGGACATGCCCCCGAGCCTCCACAATGAAAAATTTGAGCCAGAATCGCCCAGGAGGCCAGAAGAAGCAATGAGGGAGGTTGGAGGAAGAGTGGGGGGCGGGGTGGGGGGAATCTGTCCCAGAAACCATGGCCTGAAAGCTTCTGCAAGCAGGGAGGCCCGCCCTGGGGTAAAATGGTCTGATACGCTGAGGAAGGCCCCGAGGTGACCACTGGAGTTGGCGACCTGGTCACCGGCTGACCAGAACATTTCATTCCTACTGCACTCCCGAGTTCCTATCACTGCCGTGGCTGGAGGTACAACATGAACAAGGCGAACGGGCCTTTGCCCTCCCCCCAGGGCTCACCATGTAGCTGGAGGGTGGGCAGAGCCCCCAAATAATGAGCTGCGAGTCACCTGGAAGAAAGGGGAAGGAGGAGAGCCACAAAAGACCAGAACTAAGGTGCCGAGGTCCTGCCCCAGAGATCAGGAGAAAACCTCCACCCCAAGTCCAAAGCCTCCTACCCCCTCCCCCACCCCAGCATAGACCCTGGACCGGTGGGGTGGGGGGAAGAACAGGGGTATCCTGCTAGGAGCTTTTCAGGGGTAAAGACTCGGCCTAGCATTCTTAGAAGAAGTCAGGATTTGAACTCAGGGCTCTCTGGTCCCAAAGCCTATGGGGCTCTGCTCCCTCCCCAGATGTCCATGCGGATGTGGGTAGTGACAACAGACTTTTCTCCCTCTGGCAGCTTGAAGCTCTCGGACTGCAGAGTTCCCAGTTCTGGTTCCACAGCGAGCCCAGAGCTCTGCAGTAGTTCCCTGCCCAGTTCCGGGGCGGGGGGAGCCCCTGCCCCCTTAGTTTGCTCATCTGTCTAATGGACCAATCAAATAGCAGCAGCGCAGCACGTTTGTGGCCGCACCACACTGCCTGTTGTGGACAGAGTTGCGCTGGGAGGCTGCCGGGCAGGTGTTTTGGAAACTGGCCACCCAGGGAAGGCGGGCAGAGGAACTGGCTGCAAGGTCACTAGGAGAGGTTGGGCAGGCACAGCCGCTGAGTCCCTCCCTGGCCTGCATCCAAGAGCTCTGAGCCCCGTTCTGGTGCCCCTGAAGGTCAGGCAGCCTCTCCGGCCCCCGCTGCCCCCTCCCGCCTCCGACTGTCCCCTCCGCACTGGATAAACAGCGCCTCCGCCCGCCTGCCTCCTCAATCCCTCACGCTCCACCAGAATTAAATTCATCATTCATTTTTATGGTTTATACATGGTGTAATTTATGTTTTCAAATATATTGAGGTCACACTTTAGCAGAAAAAAAGTATTTCACATTGAAATTGAAGGCATGTGTGTTCCATTAAATGGGGATGTTTGGGATAATTTTAAAAGGCTAAAAGTAGTAGAAAGTAACATTAAAATAAAATTTGAGAGATGTAATTACCCCTAATCGCACCATAAAATAATCAATACTGCATTCCATTATTTCTGACTTCCCTAGTTATAGCTTTTTTTGTTAAGCTCTTGAATATTGATGAGGTGAAAGGGTCGTGTCTTCTGGTGGAGGTCTGATGGAGGTGGAATTAAGGTGGTGTCCTCTCCGATTATCCCGTGGAGACCGTGAGTGCCGCTCCTTCTCAGCTCTGAGTCCCAGGGGGCAGCACCAGGCTCCCTTGATCTCCTGGCCAGCTCTTCCCACACGGGGTGGGGGGAGGGTAGGGGGAGCCCACGAAGGCAGGGCAGGCTACATTTGTCTAGGCTACATTTTTGGAGCACTCCCTGTGTGCCAAACTCTACCCAAGGCACGTGGGTATGTCAACTCCCTTAACGCTTAAACAGCACTCTGCAGCAGGTGTCTGCAAGTCACCCTGCTTTACAGATGTGCACACTGAGGCTCAGGGAGCTAGACTTACCAAGGGGACAGGCTGAGAGATAGGGATGCGGCAGGAGGCTCCACGGGTGCTGAGCCAACCCCCTGGGCTAGGGTGACTCAGTGCCAACCTCAAGGACAGTTGTCACTGGCCACAGGGATGTGGAAACTCAGCCAGAAAACCTCTGGTTCCCTTTAGGACACCTGAGAATTTCCACCCCTTCCCTACAATTTAGATAAGGGGTTCACCTTTTTGAACCTTCCTGTTACCATTTGTAAAATGGGAATCACGTTAGAACGCCCTTCACTAAGTGCGTGTTTTTTTTTTTTTTTAAGATTTTATTTATTTATTTGACAGACAGAGATCACAAGTAGGCAGAGAGAGAAAGAAGCAGGCTCCCTGCTAAGCAGAGAGCCCGATGCGGGGCTTGATCCGAGGACTCTGGGATCATGACCTGAGCCGAAGGCAGAGGCTTTAACCCACTGAGCCACCCAGGTGCCCCAACTAAGTGCGTGGTTTAAGGGAGGAAGTGCCAGTCAGCGGTAGTTATGATGGTATTGGTGACGCTAATGAAGACGTCATTTCTTTTTCCTGGCCTCAGTTTCCCCATGTCTAAAATGCTCTGGGTGGGGCACTTGAACAGGACAATGGCAAGGCCTGTCTCTCTTTGGCATTATGATCTACGCACCAGGGTTCTGCCCTGTTAGGGAGAGACTCCAGCCTGAATACCAGCCCCAAAGGGCCCTCAGAAGTTCATCTTATCCAGCCCCATCCTCCCGCAGGCTTCCATGTCTGAGGGGTACTCCCCAGTCCCTCTTCCCCCCCACCTCAAGGAACCTGCGCCTTTTTTTTTTTTTTTTTTAAAGTAAACTCTACACCCAACAGAGGGCTCGAACTCTCAACCCGGAGATCAAGAATCCCATGCTCTACCAACTGAGCCAGGCAGGTGCCCTAAATTTGTACCTTTTCAAGCAGTAGATAGTTTCCCTGGGGCTTAGAGTTGAGCCCTATGACAGCTTACCTACCTAATGAGAGCACCCAGGTGGTCCTTCAGACCCCTGAGCTGGGAATTTAAAGTCTGGACACCCTCACACCTTCAGGTCCAGCCCCCAGACACTCCCATAGCCAGCCTTTGTGGATATCCTTTTATCTGCTATCAAGATACTTACGCACCAGAATCAAGACATCTGCTTGCTCAGAATCCAGAAAACTCTATCCTCAGGATCTGGACATCTCGTAGCTGCATTATTCACAGTGCCTGAAAGGTGGCAACAGCCCAAATGTCCATGGGTGGATGGATGAGTGGGTGGATGGACGGATGGACGGATGGACAAAATGGGGTATATCCATGCAATGAAACGTTACTCTGCTATAAACTGGAATGAGGTCCTGGTATATGCCACAACACGGATAAACCTGGAAGACAAGAAGCCAGACACAAAAGGCCAGATGGTGCATGATTCCATTTATACGCAGTACGGAGAGCAGGCAAATCCAGACACAGAGGTAGAATGGTGGTTACCAGGGACTAGGAGCAGGGGTTAGGGGAGTGAGGGTTGAATGGGTACAGAGTAGGCAAAGCCAGAAAAAGGAAATCTGTAGCGACAGAAGGCAGATTAGTGGCTGCCTGGGGAATGGGGAAATGGGGAGCGACCGCTTAATGGGTATAAGGTTACTTTTTGGGGTGATGAGAAATTTCTGGAACTGAATGGTCAGATAACATTGTGAATGTGCTTAATGCTACTGACTCATATACTTTAAAATGCTTACAATGTTACATTTCATGCTCTGTGTATTTCACCACAATAAAAAAAATTTTTTTTTAATGTCTGGACACCCCAGGGCCCAGTCTTGTGCCTGAGCCCAGATCACACTCTGTGGAAGGCTCTTGGTTGTGGCTGCTCAGCCCCAGCACGTTGGGAGCCTGGGACAACAGGGAACTGACGGGCAGCCTCACTCCCTGTGTCATTACCATTAATAATAAACAACAATAGAGTGTATTTTTAAAACTTTCCTTAATGGAGATTCCCAGGCAGGAACCAAAACACTCAAATTACCCACTGGTCCCCTAAAGATACTGACACATAAAAGCCTTGTGGGCCACAGAGGGCTGGGGCGAGGTGGAAGCTTCCTGGCATTGGGGCAGCCCCCCTCACTTATCCCCACCCCCCCCACCAGCTTCCCTCCCCAGCTCTATCCAGAGGTACAAAGGACAAAGGCAAAGGAGGGAGTCTTCTGTACCCTCCAGGTTCTCACCAAATCCCTTGGCCCTCAGACTTGGCGTTGTCCACAGCCTCTGTTTTCTGCTTGTCCTTCCAGAGGCTGTGCTCAGAGCTGGTGGGTGGGGATACTAGGCCTGATACTGTTAGTTCTTAAACTCCATGCCGCTGCTCAGCATAGACAGAACAACCGCCAGGGAGACCTTCCTCCAGGGAACCCCAGGCCAGGCAAGTCACCAAATTTCCAAGCCTCAGTTTCCCCATCTGTTAAGAGAGCAATGACAGCACCTACTTCACTGGCTGGGGAGGGTTAGAGATGATGCGTGTGCGATGTCTCAGTGCTGAGCAAACAGTGATCATCCTTCCAGACACGAGGCCAAGCCCCCAGGCCTGTGCGGTTCACCTCTCCCAGCATCCCTGGGTCCTCATGGTACCCTGTCCCAAGGCACGCCAGCACCCCTGCCCCACTGGGCTCTCAAAATGAGATTCGTCTTGATCTGGGCTGTTTGAGTGCTGGCTCACCTGTTCGAGTGCTGGCTCACCTGCCTGGTCAAACAACCCTCCAGGCAACCCTGGTTGGGAAAGGCTGTTGCCTCATTTTATGGAGAGGGAGACTGAGGTCCACAGAGACAGAGAGCTTGCTGAATGGGGGTTTGAAAGCAGTGCTTCTGAGCCAAGAGCCGTTGTTCCAAACACTGGGCAGTGAATGAGTTGGGGTAGCAGGTCCCAGCGATTATGCAATCTCTTCGTAGGAGTGAAGGCACCTACCACCCCAGATTCTCCAAGGGATCAGAGATGGACCTCTAGTTAAGTCCCAGCTCCTCTATTCACGACTCTGTGAGCCTTGGCCAAGTCACTTCCTCCCCGTGCCTCAGTTTCCCCATTTTCAAACTAGGGGTGTGAATGGAACATCCTCCGAGGCCCCTCCCAGCCCTGTCATTCACTCCTTGGATCCTCCCACTGGATCCTCTCCCCGACCCCTTTCAGCTTCCCCACCCTCACTCGTCCTAGTCCTGGCCCCCCCCCCCCCACCCAGCCTCGGGAACAGCCACAGGCCCCACCTGGCAAGCACACCCAGTAAGAAGAGAATCTGTTCTTGGCCAGGGCATATCAGGGAGAAAGCCGATGACCCTCAAGAGCTCTCTGTCCCTGTGTCCCCAACACTGCCTGCCCAGTTTTCCTCTGAGGTCAAGAAAGGCCTCAGCCAGACCCTGTCCAGAGGCCCCGGGGCCCCTCAGTGACCCCTGAGCCAGCCAAAGCCCACCCATCCGGCGTGATTTAATTGGTTTCAATTGACAAGCATAACAAGAAGGCTCTTTAAGGAAGCTTCGGAAATGGAAGGGAGGCCATTAGGAAATTTACATTTGCGAATATGATGTTTAATTAGCAATACCAATAAATTAATAGGAGAATCTTGCTGCGGTTCTGGGTTCATAAAACACCAGCCTCGGTCGGCAGAAGGGGAATGCGGCAGCCAGAGGCCGCCTGAGCTCTGGGCCCCCATCCTTTGGTGGAGCAGGGGGCTGGCGGGGTGGGGGGGTTAGAGGGGGGATGAGGGGAGGGGTGAAGCCAGCCTCGACTGAGGGACTGGGAACTTCTGAGTTCATATCCTGGCCCAGCCACCGGCTCCTCGGAGAAGTCACTCCGTTCTGAGCCTCCAGGTCCTCGTGGGTCCAGTGGGGACAGTGACGATAATGTAATGTGGGTAAAAGCACATGGAGCAGAAAGAAGCCGGCACAGAATAAGACTTAGTTATAGCTGCCGTTCCTGCTATGGTTATTTTAATGGATAACAAATGGGAAGCATCTGGCGTGGCAGGAGGACTTGATAAATTCGAGGTATTTATACCTTGAATATTATATATATACATATAAAATATATTATATATAAGTATATATATATTATATATTATATATTATATATTATAGGCTTTTACTTTTCCTGTCTCGAGCCCAAGCTGCTCTTCTGGGCTCCGGGGCCCCTGGGATGGTCACTCCAACAGCACTCTCACCTCTTGAGCTGGGCCCCCTTGGCATCACTGGTTCTGTACAGGTCAATGCCACATCTTGCTTATCACCCTATCCCCTGCCCACAGCAGGCAAACACATCTGTAAACAAACATACTCAGCTCTGACAGGTGCTTCCCCCACGTGCAGACCATCGATGGCTCCTGAGTGCTTTTAGTTTCGCTCCCACCTCTCCCCACCCCGCCCCCACCCCGCCCCCACCCCGTGATCTCCTACCTGTTCTCCCACCTGCTGGGCCCAAGGCACCATCTTCTGCCAGGAGCCAGGCTTCTCCCCCTCCCCAAGCACACCTGTTCCCTCCTGCCCCTAGGTCTCTGTGTATGCGGGGCTTATCTCCGGGTACCCTTCTCTGGCTGATAAATTTCTGCTCCTTTGCAAAGGCCCAGCCTTACCAAGCTCCCACAGACTCCAAGTGAGCATCAGAGCCCGCCCAGGGTACTGGGAACCAGGAAGCTTTAGTCACCTGTCCTCCCCTTCCTCTTCTCTGCCACCACCACGGTGCCTAGCGCTTGTAATGGGGACCTGCCGGCCAGTCCTTATTCAGAGCAGCTGGGACATGCACCCTGATGAGGCTGTCCTCCAGGGGCTCAGATTAGTCACCTTTCGTGAGTCCTGGATGACCCCCTCCATGCCTCCTCCCAAGGAAAACCTTTTTTGGCTGTTTCTCAAGCTTCCATGTTCCCATCTCACTTAGTTCATTCCTTTACCTCCAGGTTTTCCATTACCCTGTAATAATTTGGCTCTAGGTTGTCTCTTGCCCTAGGACTTGGCTCAGAACTGAGCCTTCCATCTCTAGCCCTTTCTAGGAATAGAGTCTGCTCTGCCCAAATGTATGAAAACGCAAATGAATAAATCAGGAAGTGGGGTTAAATGTTACCTCCTCCAAGAAGTCCTCCCTGACTATCCTAGCTCTATTTGTATACCTTGCATGTGTCTGTCTCTCCCACCAGATTGTCAGCTCCTCAGAGGCAGGAACCTTCATGTTTTATTTACCATGACTTCCCTGGCACCTTTCCTGGAGCTTGTCACATGCTATGCTAATATGCATTCACTGGATAAGTGAATGAATGAATGAATGAATGAATGAATGAATTTATTTCTGAATGAATGAGGGACTGTGTGAATGAATCAATGACTGACTGGCTGGAGAGTGAATGATTACACAAGCAAGAGAATGAATGGATGCCATCAGGTTGGAAAGAGCTTCCCAGGGCTGGGGGCAGAGCCCAGTTTCTTCTGAGCCCCGGCCCCCAGGAGGATCTTGTTTCTCCAACTGTTTATTAGGTTGTGTAGAGTGCATAGAAAACACGACAATAATTAAAGCAGACACAACAACAGGTAATTAATTGCATTTCCAAATTCTGATCCATGCATATGAATGAATGGGAGGTCAGATTCATTCACAGACGCACCCGCACTTCTCTATGCTCTGCAGGGAACAGAGGTCAGGGGTCTATGCCAGGTGGAGCTCCCAGAGAGGGGGAGGACATCCCTGAGGAGGCTATCTCCTCTTCCTCAACCCCTTTGTTTGGCCTTAGCTCCACAGGTCCAAGGTGTGGGAGGGGTGATGCAGGGAAGATGGGGGGCAGGAGGGATGTTTCCAGGACTCGCAGGCCCGGGAAGTCTAGTGGCAACTCCCCCAAATTTGAGGGAGGTGGCCAGTAGCTCATCTTGGAGTAAGGGATGGGTCATCAACCCAAGTCTGCTGGCCTCACCACAAGACCCTGGGGTGCTTGCTTGGAAGTGCAGAAGCTCACCTCCTCCCTTGAATATTCTGAGTCAGGAGGTCTGACTTAAAGCAAACTCTGCAGGTATTCTGGAAGCTTTGGGAACTTCTTGCTGGCTAATCGCAGGCAGCTCCTCAGGTCCTCGGTCCAGAACTGGCCTCTCTCCTTACTACCCGCCATGAGTGTCTGGGCCCCAGGACAGCTGTCCTGGAGTCCAGGATGGTGGAGTGGTCACAGCTGTGGGCCCAGCACAGCAACCAGCAACACAGTATCAGCTACCAGTCAGAGGAACTTTGGAGCACAGGGAACAGTGTGGACCCCAGCATAGTCTCTAACTCATGGTTCTGCTAGGAAAATGTCCCTCCTCCAGGAAGCCTTCTCAGCCTCCATGTTAATTGAGTAAGTACCCTGTCTTTGGGCTCCTAAACAACCAAGAGAACCCACCGCCCCCCTCAGCACTAATTCTCTCGAAAAGTGGTCTTCCTCTCAACCGTCCAGCAGGGCTAAGGCTGAGTCTGGCCATCTCTGACTCCAGGGCCTCAGTATGGCCTAAGGTAGGCACTGAGGATGACCAGTATAACTGGACCTCTGTCAAATCCTTCAGCCTGTCCCAGAAGGCCCCTGCAACTTTTACCAGACAGGCCCCATCACTCTGACTCAAGCACCCCAAGGACATCCCTCTGGCCATAGGAGCAAGCTTGGTTCCCATGCCTCGCAACCAGCAACAGATGGAAGATGCTGGATCAATACCGCAGGCGCCCTACCGCCAACACACGCACTCCTTGGGACAGTCCTGAGATGGGCTCTCGTCTATGCAGGAATCCCCGGTGAAGTGAACCCCAGTTGTCCACAGCAGCAACTGCACACGGGCCCCCCTTCCCGTCCTATCTCCCCACTCGCTCACTGTTTTCCCAAATGCCACACACCCAGGTGGTTGGTCTGCTTTCGGGGAAGCCCAAACCGAGACAGCATCCGTGGGAGGACCCTTGCTTACTACACAGCATTCTCCCGGAGGAGGCTGGGTTGCCCTACAAAACCCTGCGCACCCCTCATCTCACCCGGCCCATGCAAGCCTGTGGGACAGCAGCACTGCTTTCCTTCCCAACTTGACAGATGAAGAAAGCCAGGCACAGAGACGTGGGGCTCCTCCGCGGAGCTAACAGAGCAGAGCAGAAGGAAACCAGGGCTTGGAACCCCGGGCCGTGCTTGAAGGAGCAAGATTCCAAGGTGAAGGTTGCTTACAGGTTGTCCTCACGACCTTGAACTGTTATCCTCTTAAGAACCTCTTAAGGACCAAGACCGTTGGGTCGCCTGGATGGCTCAGTGGGTTAAAGCCTCTGCCTTTGACTCAGGTCATGATCCCAGGGTCCTGGAATCCAGCCCTGCATCGGGTCGCTGCTCATTGGGGAGCCTGCTTCCCCCCCGCCCCCCCGCGCCTGCCTCTCTGCCTACTTGGGATCTCTGTCTGTCAAATAAATAAATAAATAAATAAATAAAAAAGAACCAAGACTGTTCGGGAAGTTCCTGGGGGACTGTACATTTCCCATGTGTGTTGTTACCAGTCCAGGCTCCCCGGGCACTTGACTTTGCAACCTGTTTCTAGTGGCCCAGACCAAGTGCTGGCCTGATCCAGGGGGCCGGTGGTCCAGCTCAAGGTCCACGTCTAACTTCCGGGGCTGGGGTCCAGGACACAGAGAGGGCTCTCTGGGTGGAAGGATGGCGTTCCTCCTCCCTGCTCCAAGTCTCCTGTTCCATTCTAGCCTCAGTCTCTGTAGAATGTAAGACTGAGTTCAGGTCTGCTGTGTGATCTTGGGTTCATGACGGTACCTCTCTGAACCTCAGTCTCATCATCTGTAGCATGCAGATGGGGCCTGCAGTCCTTCTTTGCAGGATGTTGCTGGGACTAGCGATCCCAAAACGTGACAGACTTTCAGCAGGGGCTCAACAGATGGGCTGGAGATGTGACCCAGAGGCCCAAGGTCCCAGCCTCTGGAATGGCTGCCCCACCCTTCTGGCTCACTGAAGCTGGACAGTGGGGCAGTCGAAAGTAGGAGGGTCTGGGGGAGTGGGGCTTTCAGTAGAATCTGTTCCCAGTGTCTCCAGGGGCCTGCATGACGGGGAGCTAGATCAGCGGCCGGGAAGCTCAGCTAAGACCTCTGCTCCCCTTCTTATGACCTGCTTGTCGGGAGGAGGCAGTGGGCCCAGAGCCCCGGCAGTCACGGCCGCAGACCCCCAGAGATCACAGCCATCTTGGGGGATACCCCAAGCCTGGCAGGGGCCTGCTCTTGGCCTGTGTCCTCTGCCACCTGCCATTTCCAGGTGGAGGGCTGCCAAGACAGTCCATTCCCCCCAGAAAGGAGCCCTAAGGAAGACACCACCAAGACCCCTGTTCTAAATTGACAGATAGCCTCCGGGACCCAGTGGGCTTTCCTGTGTTTCATTTTAACTTAAAAAAAAAAAAAAAAGATATCTTATTGTTCTAAATGTTCTACAGAAACTTGGAAACACTTGTGAAATGGTTTGCCCTATTTTTTAAAATATCATTAACTTAATCAGATAATTATATATTTAGATATTTACCATGAGCTATAGAGACAAAAGTGTCACCAAATCAGTCCTGCTAATTTTTATAAATGAATGAAGTCACGTCCTCTGCTCTCTCTGGCCTTCCAGCTGGTCCTTCTCCAAGGCTGCCTTCCTGGCTCGGGCCAAGTTCTAGTTCAGGAGCCCTGGGGTGGGTGGGAGTGGGCTTCCCCATCCTCCCACCCCGCCCCAGCCCGGGATCCCGACGCGGGAGGTCCCAGGCGCTGCGCAGCCCGCCCCGCCTCCTCCCCAAACTCGGTCCTCAGGCTCCGGGTGGGTGGAGGCCGCCCCCAGCTCCAGACACGGAGGGAGGGAGGGCGGGCGGGCCGGGGAGGGCGAGCGCTGGGCGGCTGGGCCGGGGAGGGGGGACCGTGACGGGGTTGGGGTGGGGGGCGGCGTGCAGGGAGACCGGCCCCGTCCGCCTGGTCCGCGCTCTGTCCCGGGCGCGGCGGGGCCGTGTCCCCGCGGAGCCCGCGGCCGCCGGTAGGGGGCGCCTTGGTCATGCATTATTCATCGCCGAGCCGCCCGCCGCCCGCCGCCCGCGCCGCCGCCGCCGCCTCCCTCGCTTTCCCCGCGCGGGCTGCGGGCTGCGCGGAGGAGCGGGAGCGCGGAGCCTTCACAATATTGTGGCAGCTCCGCGAGTGACGGCTCAGGGGAGGCGGGGGTGCGCAGCCTGGGCGGCGGGCGGCGGGCGGCAGCGGGAGCTGGGGCTGGGAGGGGTCGGGGTGGGGGCGATGCGGGGTCACACGGCCTGGGGGCGGCGGGGGGGGGCGCGCTCAGGCGAGGATGGTGTGTGGTTTCGCGGACCGGCAGGGCTTCCAGCGTCCGTCCCTCCATCTGTCCGTGCATCCGTCCGTCCGTTCGTCTCCCCTGCCTTCCGTCCTTCCTTCCATCCGCCAACCCACACCTAAGGGAGCTCTGCTCTGTGCGAGGTGTAGGGGCTGTAAGGGTGACCAAGGTAGGCAAGGTCCCCATCCTGACAAAACTTCATCTCCAAGTGGGGGTGGGGGGAGAGACTGATAAAATGCATGTAAACGCATAATTAAGATACTTCCAGGTAGTGGCGAGGGCTTTGAATACAACCAAACACGCAGGCCTGACAGCGGGTGTGTGTTGGAGGCTGTTTGGGTGGTCACGGAGGGCTTCTGGGAGAAGGTGACATTGGTGTAGAGGCCGGAAGAATGGCCTGGAGGAGCCTGACCTTGGCCAGTCCCTGGGCCTCTGGGGTCTGTCTTTCTCCTTGTCCCGCCTCTGGCCTTCTAGGGGTGCTATAGAGAGGTGAACCCCCGCCACCCCGAGAAAGGGAGAAGGGGACCCAGGACTCAGCCAGGAGCAACCCCCCCCCCCCCCCCCGGGCCTGCCTCTGGGCTGCAGGTATGGCTGAAGGCCGGGCAGGAGGCCAGGCAGCCAGGCCTGGAGCAGGGGCATCTGTGTTGAAAGGCGCCCCCTCCCCACCCCTGTGCAGACCCTGGGCTGGGGAGCCTCGGCCTGGGGTCTTCCGTGAGGGTCTCGCCATCCCCCGCCCCCACCTCCTGGTGGCCTGCCAGGTCCCCGGCTGGCTTTGGGCCTGCGGGCAGGGGGCATGGAGGGCGTGGGCTCGGGGTCATCACCAGCATCGGATTTCCTTTCACTTGTGCAAAGACTCGTTGACGCCTGAGCACATCAATATCCTTAATGACAGTGAGAGGAGCCGGACTGCAGACGCCCGCGCCCCCCACCCTCGCCCTCACCCCTCCCCGCTGCCTCTTCCTCCTTTTCTCCCTCATTCCCTGTGTCCTCGGTCCCTCCTTTCTCACACATGCCTGGCCCTGTCTCTCCTCTCTCTGTCCTGCTGTTTTTCCTCCCTTTTTTCTATCCTTGCTGGGGGGGGGGTGTCTCCCCTCCCAGGGCCCCACAGCATTCAGGCATTCACAAACTTTCACCCAGCCGCTCAGGGGGTCCCAGCGGGGCCAGTCCCCCTGTCGTCTGTCCATCCCCAGCGGGGCCCTGACGCCTTCCCAGGAGACAGCATAAGGGAGGCAGGGCCCGTGCAGTGGGGCCCAAGAAAGGCTGCCTAATTCTGCACCCACAGCACCCCGAGGCGCACACACACACACACACACACACACCCCCCAGCATGTGTCCTTTGCCCAAAGGCATACGGGCTTTCTGCCTCCCTCTGCCCTGCCGGGTGCTGGGAAATTAAAAAGCCAAGTTTGGGTGTGGGGCGCTGCGGGAGAGGGGAGAGTTTTGGGGAGGATTTTCTGTTTTGTATTTTTTATGACCATATATAATTTCGCATTTCTCCCCTCAGCCCCTGCCTCCTTGGCTCCCAGATGTGTCCCACATTGAAGAATTATCTCTCCTCCCCAGAGTGAAATAAATGCAATCAATATGAGTATTGCTCTCAGGGCCTTGAAATATTACATTAATGTTCCATGTGGTGACATTTTAGCTGGAATTTTCAAATACATTATGATGGTTCAAATTAATATTTATCAGATCAGCTTTTATATTTTGCAAAAGAGAGAGAGAGAGAGAGAGAGAGAGGGAGAGAGGGAGAGAGGGAAGAGGAAAGACAGAGAGAGCATTATTAAAATACAAAATGCAGATCAAGTCTGAAATCGATGGTCCATTTTCCCAGCACTTTCCAGGGGCTGTCTTTAGCTTTCTGGGTTTGTTTTTAAATTTATTGGTATTTCAGGCAAATCTATTGGGCTCCCTCGGCCCCCTGGTCGGTCTCCCTCCTCGCTCCCTCTTGAAGGCTATGGGCCCTTCCTTTTCTGTCTTTCTCTCTTTATTATCCTGAAATGTAAATTACGACATTAGCCCGGTCCTTATTTTTTTTTAAACTCTCCGATGATTAAATCTGCTACACGACATCCTTGTCCTTTCTATAAATTAAATCATCTTGGTTTTGCTCCTCTAGCTCAGGGCGGCCGTCGCCCGGGTGTCGAGGCATGGGGTGGCTGCGGCTGAGCGCTGGGGGTCCTTGTCCCCCCCCCCACCACCACCCCAGGCAGACACCGGGGGAGCCTTTGCGGGGGGCAGGGAGGTTGCCCTCTCGGCTCCCTGCTTTTCTGCCAATAAGCAATGTGAACCGGAGGGAGGAGGTGGTAGCAATCCTGCATTCCACTTTATTTCAGTCCCTTCCAGACTGATTACTCTGTGAAGTGGAAAATCCAGGCAGATTAATGGTTTAATTCTCTCTCTTTTCTTTTGCATTTTCCCCTCTGCCTCCTGTTTTGTTTGGTTTTGTTTCGCCAGCCGCCCCCCCCCTTCCTTTTGCATCTTTTCCCTTCTCAGAGTTGCGTTCGTAGGCGCTCGGCAAGGGGGACCTGGAGCCACGAAGCCACGGAGCCACAGAGCCACGGCGTGGCCGGGAGGGAGATACTCCTGCCCCGCCCCCAGCTCGGCCTGGATGGGGCAGGGTTCACGATGCCCCCTCGTGCTCTTCACTTCTTCTCTTTGATGGTTTCCCATTTCCTGCCTCCTCAAGTTCTGAGTGAGAGTTTGAACCAGCACGAGCGTGTCCTGTCGTGTGCACGGAGGTACACACGCATGCACACGCCCATGCTCCGCACCCCCCACCCCCCCCATCGCAGACCACCCGTCCGCACGTGCAGACGTACACAGACACGGAGGGCTCGGATCTGCATAAAGAGAGCTGCCCTCTCCCTCCGATGCCTCCCGGCTGCTGATCCGGCCAAAAGAACGACAGGAAACTTAAAAAAGAAAAGGAGGAGGGATCGATTATTCGACCTGTACTTGAACCCGACTGAAAGAGATAAAGCAGAATTTTCAATAGGTCCCCTGCCCTTTTCACCAGGAGGGAAAGAGGAGAAGAAAAACAAGAGATATTTATATGACAGCAGCTGCTGAAAATAGCATTTCAGAGCCATAAAAAAGGCAAAAAGAAATTCAATGGTAGAAAAGGCAAGAAACTCCTCGTTTGCTCCCCAAAAGGCAAAGCAGGCGTGAGCGTCTCCGGCTGGAAATGCCTGCCTGCCTCCTATAGATCTGTTTGAAATTATACTTGTCATTGAGGGGGAATTTATGCTTCTATTGATCTGCAAAAGGAAAATATTAAATGGTTTGGTTTTGATCTTTCAGTGACCCCAAGGTCAAGGGTAGTAGCGGATTAGTATTCATAGAATTCATCACGGAATTGCAGCCTGCGTCCACTTTATGCAAACACGCTCAAAACACGCCTGCTGAAGCAGGCAGCAAATGGCCAATGACAAGGAAAGAGCCATCGGCAACCCCCCCCCCCGCCCCCGTGGGGCTCGCCCCCTTCCCCACCCTCCAGGGAGAAGAAAAGAGCAGCCCAGGGGTGAGTGCGCCAGGGACGGGTGGTTGGAGGACTGTCCTGGGCTCGTGATAAAGGCGCAGTTCTCCCACTGGGGCAAGTACACAAGGGCGTTCAGACCACCCACCGTGGGGATGATGGCGTGGGGCCCGAGACCCAGAACACCGAGCGTGGGGGAGGGCAGGCAGGTAGAAAGGGCGCCCCCCCCTTCCCTGGAGCAGGATGTCCCCGGGTGAGCAGTGACCAGACACCCGCACACACATGTGCACACGCGCTCAGCCAGCGCGAGCCTAGGTCTTTCCTGAAGGGAGGAACATGATGTGCTGGCCAAGAGCTGAGCATATACTGCTCTCCAAGGGTGATATTGTTTCTCGTTTCCACGCCGAGGCGCGCCCTTAGTGGGAGGCGGCCACGTTCCCAGCTGGGAGGGACAGAAAGGCCAGGCACTCGTGCTTGCCTGACCCAGCCAGGCCCTTCGGCTTCCCCACTCTCTCGGTGGCCACAGGACCCGTGTCCAAACGTGTGTGTGAAAGGGAGGCTCGTGGAGCCCCTGGGGACAGGCCCCAAACGCCCCTCCCTGCCCTGCATTCAGCACACAAGTGCCCTCTTCACAGAGTCTGTCCCCAGTGGTGGGAACATTTGGTCAGTAACAGTCACTTGCCAATGAACTAAAAATAACCCACCGAGCGTATCCCTGCAATGGCAGGAATTCTGGCTGGCCCTGGTTCTGCTGGCTGGTCAGGG
The DNA here is from genome assembly GCF_964662115.1 of Mustela nivalis. Taxonomy (NCBI): domain Eukaryota; kingdom Metazoa; phylum Chordata; class Mammalia; order Carnivora; family Mustelidae; genus Mustela; species Mustela nivalis. The sequence continues at coordinate 7,057,689 of NC_139029.1, read as the reverse complement.
GGCCAGCGGGGGGCACAGAGCCTGACTCCCGTTGGGGACAGAAGGAACAGACCTTGGCGGGGGGTGGTGGGGAGCGGGCGACGGGGCAACAGACAGGTCCGTGCTTAATATCTTTATGAGGGTTCCAGCTCTCTTGTGCGTTCCCAGCATTCTCATCTCGCTTAAGACGACCGCAACAGGTAGGGGTCTTTAAGATCCCATTGTATAGATGAGAAAACTGAGCCCTGAGATGCCAAGGCACGTGCTTCAAGTCTCAGCTCCGCGCTGACGTCAAAGTCCGCTCTCCTAGCAGCTCTGCTCTAACGGCCCAGCCCCGGTCGGGTGAATCCCAGGGTTGGTTCGCGGTTCAGGCTGGGGGAGAGTGTGGGCGTCTGGGGGAGAGGGGCTCGGAGGCTTTGCAGGGGGGTGGTTTAGGAGCTGTGAGGAGGGAGAGGGAGAGGGCCCCGGCCCTGCCTCCTTGTCCCTGTGAAGAGGACAGCGTTCTGCCTATTAATCATGTTTCATTTATATTAGCTTGACTCGATCTACTGTATATTTGAAATGGATTTAATTTTAGATCACGCACTGTGGAAGGGGGCCAGTTTGGTGTAAGGAGCATTATGAATATTTTCCATAAGCTGGATATACATTATCCAGGGACAGATATACGAGCAGCGGCCCAGGGCTCCCGGCTGGGGGAAGGGGGCTGCTCTCTCCTCCCCCCCCCCCACTCCCCTGCAGCCAAGAGGGCACAGAGCTTTGAAGGGAGCCCTCTGTGCCCCCACACCCGCAGAGGGTGGTGGGGGTATCTCAGCCCCATCTTTCTCCTGCCTGTGAGCTCATCTCCACTGACCTTGAAGCCGCTGCTTCTCCCAGCTCCAGGCCAAGTTGCAAGCCGGCAGGTGTGTGCAGGGGGGGAGGAACCCCCAGGCGCAGGGCCCCGGAGCTGGGGGAGGCAGAGGGTCCCTTCTGACCAACAGGGGGGGGGGCATGGGAGGGAGAGGGTCTCTGACCTCCACCTTCAACCCCAGGCTCTAGTGAAGAAGGAGATGATAGCTTTGGCCTCAGGCTCCTCTGCTGGTGTGTGGAAGCTTCCTGCTCAATCACCCAGGGATGGGCAGGTCACATCCAACCATCCCAAGACCTCCCCTCCCCCAACCCTGGGCTGGGGGCAGGCCAGAGGTCTTTTCCTTTTCCAAGGGCACTAGGAGGCCCCTCTCCAGGAAGTTAAGGCTCACGGTGAGCAAAGGACAAGGCTGTGGACACTTGGCTGGGAAGCAGCTACGGGGGGGTCCTACCCAACCCCTGCCCACCCCCACTGCCTGCCATTAGCCCCCTTGGACAAGTGGGGTCCTGTGCCCTTGTACCTTCATGGTGCGTTCAGGATGGCTCACGCCCCCAACCCCCCAGGACTCCCACACCTGTTAGCTTAGTGCTGACCTTCCCACCAGGGAGCCAGGACTCCTGTCACGCTTTACAGATTGAGGAAATTAAAGTTCAGGAAGGTTGTGACCTTCGCACCCAAACGTGAACCTGGCTGCCTCTCCACCCTCACACCGGCCCCCAGCGGCTTGCCCATCTGGGATCCCCCGTCTCCCCAAGCCGCACCCCCACCTCGGCAGGACCAGCCAGCCTGCAACATTCCCTCCCTCGCCACCATCCCTCTCCTGGGAACGTTGCAGGGCCTCCCAGAGTGTCCCCGAAGTTGCCTGCCAACTCCAGTCTGTGCTCAGCCCAGTGGCCAGAGAGACCGTGTTAAAACGCATCACGGGGCCACCTGGGTGGCTCAGTGGGTTAAAGCCTCTGCCTTTGGCTCAGGTCATGATCCCGGGGTTCTGGGATCGAGCCCCGCATCGGGCTCTCTGCTCAGTGGGGAGCCTGCTTCCCTTCCTCTCTCTCTGCCTGCCTTTCTGCCTACTTGTGATCTCTGTCAAATAAATAAATAAAATCTTTAAAAAAACCCAAAAAACGCATCACAGCTAAGTCATACTCTTCTCCTGTACTCTTGGGGTTGACCCTGAATCTGGCCAAGATGGACCCCAAATCATTGGTCAAGACGGCTCCTTGGGGAGTGGACCCTGCCGACATCCCCAGGGTTATCCGCTCCTCTCCAGCTCCATTTCCGGCGGTCTCCACAGCCTTTCCAACTGTTGACCTGCCATGGACCAACTGTTGACCTGCCATGGGCCACATGGACCACCCATGTGACGGGTCCCTCCATCACAGGCCTCTGGCACAAGCTGATCCCTCCACCTGGATGGCTGTACTCCCCACTTGACCTGCCTCCCTTCTTTTCAACCCTCAGGCTCTCCTTCCCTTTTCCCAGGAAGACCTCTGATCCCACACACGCCCACCCCCTCAATCCGGTCCAAATCAAGCCCCACTTCTTCCCTTTGCGAATCCTACCTCCGTAAGGGGCTATCCGGGGTCTGGCTGTCCGCACCCAGCAGGCAAGACTGGGCATGCGCAGGGCCCGCACCAAGGGCAGGTACGAGTCGGACCCGGTCTTCGCCGCCATCCGCCCATCCATCAGCTCCTCCGTCGACGAGGAATATAATACACCCGTCGCCCACCGCAGCCCGGGCTGGCAGCCCTTCAGAAGTGGCATGCGATGCTTCCCTTATTCATTCTTAATTTAAGGTTTTGTGAGTTGTAATAACCCCCCTTTCCCCCAAATCACTGGGGATGGGACCTCCGTGTCAGCCCAGGCCAGGAGAGCTGAAGGGTAATTGCATTGCACATATGCTAATGGTTGTCTGGAGAAGACAAAGACTGCAGCACTGGGACGGGGGCTTCTCTGTGCTCAGAGAGCCTGCAGGGTGCGGGAGCCTAGGCTGCGTTGGGGAGGCTGGGGCCCTGAGCTGTCTGGGAGCCTCTGGGGACCGCGGGGTCCACAGTTCACCGTAGAGGAGAAGCTGAGAGGGACTAGGGTCCCAGTCTAGAGGGTCTGACTGGGGCCAGAAGCCCTGGAAAAGGGGATCAGAACCTTCTTCCTCCAACTCCTCCTCATGCCTCAGCAGGGCCCAGGCCGATTCCCTTTCCTGGGAGGACACAGCCCCTTGAGGGGAAGGAGAATCCGGAACGATGGACACAGGGAGGCAGGGACCACACAGATCCTGCTTCTGCCTCTCACGGGCTGGGTGACGTTAAACAAGCCCCTCAACCTCTCTGAGCTTCAGTTTTCTCATCTTTAAAAGTCTTTTACTAGTATGTTCCTCTCAGTTGGTCCATACGTGAAAAGAGACCAAACTGCAGGGCACTTGGTTCGTGTAGGTCTTCAACAGGTGAACTCACAGCTGAAGTTCGCATAACTATTCATCTGATAAGGCTTTGCCCACAGTCTGTGGTGAGGTTGAGTGTGGGACTCCTGGCCTCCTACCTGGAGGAGGCGTTCTCCCAGGAGAAGAGAGTCTTGAGGCTCACGCGGCCGTTCCTCAGGGCCTTCTGCCGCCTCCTGTCCCGTTATCTCCAGGGGAGCCTGCTCTCTGCTCCTTCACTGAGCTCATCCCGGCCTGTAACTAAATATTTGTTTTCTTGCTTATTGTCTGTCTCTCTCTCTAGACTGTGGGTTTATCACGGCACCTGGAGGAGAGAGCCGGGCACAATGAAGACTTGCGGGACGAAGGAGTCACGGAAGGAGACCCATGCAGAAGGGCGGGAGGCAAAGTGCACAAGGAGGGGCGATTCGAAGGCACTGGGGGCGGGCGGTCTCCCGGACCCCCTTACTTCTGTCCTGGGCCTCAGGTACAAATCCTGCCCTGCCCACGGTCCTGTCCCTATTTGGTCACCAGCATGGACTTTTCCTGCCTCCCTGTGGATTCAGGAGCTGTGAGGTGCTGGTGGAGGGCGTGGGGATGGGGTGCAGGGCCCTTTCCAACCTGGGTTCCCATTGTGTCTCCTCCCGGGCTTTTCCTTTTCTGCCTGCCCAAGGTCACGCACGGTGTCTAGACCCCCTTACCTCCTGGCTGGCTTCTCCCCCAGCCCATGGGACTGAAGCCTCCCCAGCACGGTTCAGCTGTCCCTCCTCAAGGTCTAAACAGTGGCCCGGGGCACCTGAGTGGCTCAGTTGGTTAAGTGGCTGCCTTTGGGTTGGGTCATAATCCCAGGGTCCTGGGATCAAGTCCCATGTCAGGCTCCCTGCTCAGCGGGGAGTCTGCTTCTCCCTCTCCTTCTGCCTCTGCCCCCTGCTCATGCTCACTCTCTCTTAAATATATAAGTAAAATATTTTTATTTTTTAAAGATTTATTTATGTATTTATTAGACAGAGAACACAAGTAGGCAGAGAGGCAGGCAGAGAGAGAGGAGGAAGCAGGCTCCCCGCCGAGCGGAGAGCCCGATGCGGGGCTCGATCCCAGGACCCTGAGATCATGACCCGAGCCGAAGGCAGAGGCTTTAACCCACTGAGCCACCCAGGCGCCCCAAGTAAAATATTTTTTAAAAAATAAATTAAAAAACCAGTGGCCTGACCTCCCTTCCCCAGAGAGGCTGCAGCTCTTGAACAGAGAGCCGAAGACCAGCGTTTCCAGGTAGGTTTTGCAGGGTGCTGGAGATTTCAGGGAGCTTGTGACAGTGGCCAAGGAGGATGAAGAAGAAACTTTGCCAGCGCGCCCTCCCACAGCCCCAGTCCCACTGCCATAGTCCATGTGGCCCCAAGTCACCCACATCTCAGGGCCTCACAGACTCTGGCAGCAAGGACAGGCCAGAGGCCGGCAGCCCACCTGCAGCCCAAGCTACAAGCCAGGCGTGCCCTTGCCCTGGGCAGAGGAGGACATAGCGGCCCTCGAGGACTGGCTACACCTCCCTGCAGGGTCCTTGGCAAGGGCCAGGTTAAAGTGCAGCAACTCTCAAAAATTGTGTCGTGAGGCTGAGGGAGAAAACAGATCTGAGGGGCCTGAGCTGGACGACGAGCCTTCCAGCTTACGGGGGGGCCATGGGCCGGAGGGACCTGGGGGTTCTGTGACAGGCAGACGGGAGGGAGTGGGGAAAGACAGACAGACACAGAGGCAGAGAAAGACAAAAAGACAGATTTATCGAAAAAGATTCAGGGGGGTGAGGAGAGCAAAGAGAAGACCAGGGACACAGCAGCAGAGCCGGAGGGACACGGAAAGATGTCGGACAGAAGGAGGGAGTGGGGGCGCCTGGGTGGCTCAGTGGGTTAAGGCCTCTGCCTTCGGCTCGGGTCATGATCTCAGGGTCCTGGGATTGAGCCCCGCATCAGGCTCTCCGCTCGGCGGGGAGCCTGCTTCCTCCTCTCTCTCTGCCTGTCTCTCTGCCTACTTGGATCTCGCTCCCTCTGTCAAATAAATAAATAAAACCTTTAAAAAAAAAAAAAAAGAAGGAGGGAGCGGCCACGGATGACTCCTCCGACACAGACAGACCCACGATGAGGGGGACGGAAGCCAAGATGCCAGAGCGTAAGGCCAGCGGGGATTGTGTGTGCGTGCACAAGGCAGACGGACAGACACAGCGAGCGTCGGGGCTCAGCGGGTCTGCATGTTGGGCTAAGGGCTGCGAGCACACTGCTAGGCACAGAGCCGTTTGGCCAACTTGAAATCTGATGGAAAATTGAGAGGGGGGCAGGTGTCCTGCTCTCGAGAGAACGCGTGTCCTCCTCATGTTACTGTTCCCGAGTCTGTGATCACATGTGCGGGGTGGGCACGCATGTGAGTGTGTGATGCTGTGCAGGGCTGGGGCAGGGCTCAGTCTCCCCCTCAGCTGTCCCCGTGCCCCCTCGGCGAGGACTCTGTGTGCAGATGGCCCCGGCTGGAGGGCTGCAGGGCCGGGACGGGTGGGCAGCCGGACGCACGCCCTCCCTGGGAAGGGGGGCCCACGAGCCGTCAGCAGCCAAGGACCAGGCAGGCAGTGAAAGTGAACCGCCAAAGGGCCACTTCTCTGGCCGCCGTTCACTTGACACTCTCCAACCCAGAAGCCACCTGTTCAGCCATCAGTCACCCAAGGAAAACACAGCTTTCCTGAAACTGGGAATTGGACAGACAGTCCTGGGAGGGGGTGTGCGTGGGGGAAGTGCCTGCCTCTGCCACTTCCAGGGGGCCCTCCTCTCGGCAAGGCAGCCTGTGTCTGGCCTGAAAGCCAAAAGCAAACAAACAAACAAACAAACAAACAACAAAACCCCCCAAACCCCAACAAACTCCACCAAAAACGAAAACCAAAAACTTCCCAATCTGGCACAATTGTGATGCACTGGAGAGGCCACGAGGGGTGGGGGGCCCAGAAGTGCCCACGTGACGGTGGCCTAGCAAGAGCTTCGGGAGCTGCGTGTCCCAGGGTGGGGGCGGGGCAAGGGCAGCGTGGGGTGGGGGTGTCTGTGGAGCCGGGCTGGGCCGTGGGGGGCAGGCAGGGCAGCCGAGGCCGGGGAGGGACCTGGCCTGGAGGCAGGCCTGGGGCTCTGCCCAGCGGTGACACCCCGGCCAGGCCCTGCCCCGCCGGCCCCCCCCCTTCGGGTAGCTTGTTAATTTCATCGTTTAGCCCGTTTATGGTGCTCCCAGTTGCTGTTGCTTTTATAAACAAGCATTTTGGTGACCTTCCCCTCCGGACATCAGCTCCGCAAGAATCCCGAGCCCTGAACATTTATAAATAAGCCTTCTCTCAAGTTCCACAACAGGTGTGACCTCTCCCCCGCCCCCCTCCTCTGTCCTGTCCGAAAACTGAACAGTTTCAACAAGCAAAGGGAAGCCGCCCAGGCTGTCTTAAAGGGGTCGAGTGGAGGCCACAGCGCGCGTGGCTGCAAGGGGGGCTGGCCTGCCTCTTCCTCCACCTCCCCTGCTGGAGGGTCCCTGAAGAGAGGGCCAGGCCGATGGGCAGTTGAACCCCTGACCCCGCTTCCCCAAACATCCCAGCCCGGAGGCTGCGGCTGGAGAGGGCTCCTCAGCCGGTGGAGCATATCTGAGCCAGGCCTCTCCACTCCGGGGAAGTTTTACCAAACTTCACCCCCCACTCCCCTGCAGGGTCTCCTCCTCCTTTGCGCCCCTCCTTGGCGCCACCCTGAGAAACACAGAACATGGTCCCCCCTTTCCTACAGAAAGCTGTCTGAGTCCGGCTCCTGAGGTCGGGTCGGAATGGGTGGGCATCTCATACAGGGGCTTCACAAGTGTTCATTTGTTCAACAGGTACTCCTAGAGCTCCTGCGCTGAGCCAGGCTCTGTGCCAGGGCTGTAAAGCCGGAGCAGACTCAGCCTGCCCCCAAGGAGCTCCCCATCTCGCGGGGCAGACAGTAGGGCAGTAAGACAAGGGAGCCACGGGTGCCAAGTCTCCTGATCTCCGTGGGCAGAATGGGTCCTGGGAGCAGAGAAGAGGATCTCCACCTGGTCTTGGGGCAAAATGCTTCCTCGAGGGGCTGGGTCTTGAGTTATCAGGGGCTGGTTGGTGGAGGTGTCAAGGGGAAAAAACAATGCAAGCTAAGGAAACAGACAGGGCAGGGCGCAGTAGCAAAACAGGAGCACAGCCCTGGGGACACGTGTAAGAGTTTGGTCTGGCTGAGCGCAGCAGGAGTGGCCGGGAAGGAAGGACTCTTACAACCCACCCTCCGCATGGCCGGCGCTCGGAGCAGTGCGGGTCCTCAATTTAGAAGCACCAGAAAACAGGGACCAGACCTATGATCGTGGGTCCCCTGGTTGGGGGGGGTAGGGAAGGGGACCTTTAAAAGTTCTTTTTGTAGGTTATATAAGATGACAGATGGTGGCAGGATGATAAAGACGATGATGATAACCAGGAGAGATGATGAGGCAGAAGGGGGGTGATGAGACGAGGGTGCTGGAGGCACATGGGGGTACAGATGTTGATAGACATGTACCCATGGTGATTGTGGCAGTGATGGCAGGGATTGTGGTGGTGATGGTGGTGGTGGGGGGTTGGTGATGGTGGTGATCACAGTGGTGGTGACCATGGTGGTGATGGTGGTGGTGATGGTGGGAGTGATGAGAGTGCTGGTTGGGACCTGTGGTAAGGCTAGTGATGGTGGTGATCAGACTGATCAAAGATGGCGATCCTTTGATGGTTGTCGTGGTGGTCGCCGAATCAAACCAAAAGGATTATTTGCCTCAGTGTCGTCCTAGGCAGGAACGTGGTAGATCTTAATCATGCCCGTTAAGAGACTGTCAAGTCACGATTTGGTATGGACGGAAGGTATGGACAGAAACAGGACAAAAAGCAAAAGGATTCGGAGGACTGAGTGCTAGACAAAGTCAGGACTTGAGCGCACAGGGTGCACATCCAGGTCTGTCGGCGAAGAGCTTGGGTGGGAGTTGTTGTTTGCCTAGGCCTGGTGTGGGTCCAGGGTGGGCCTCGTGACCTAGAGGACCTGCAGGGTCTGGACTCTCCACAGGGATGACAGCGTGAGCCACGGCGGTGGGAGTAGCTCAGGGACACCAGGGCTGGGGGGTCTGATGGAGGAACCGGGGGCCCTGGGGCTCCTGTCTGTATTAAGGGCCCAAATATTACTTCTTCCCATGTGTCCTGCGCCTCATCTTTTTTTAAATTATTATTTATTTATTTTTAAGATTTTATTTATTTATTTGACAGAGAGAGAGAGAGACAGCAAGACAGGGAACACAAACAGAGGAGTGGGAGAGGGAGAAGCAGGACTCCCACCAAGCAGGGAGCCAGATGTGGGGCTCGATCCGGGGACCCTGAGACCAAGATCTGAACCGAAGGCAGATCTGACTTACTGACTGAGCCACCCAGGTGCCCCCGAGTCACTACTTTGCGTGGGATTTACTCTCTCCTCTTCTCCCCTTGTAACCCTGTTGGCCCTCTCTCCAACCCCCTCACCCTGCCCTTGACCTGGCTAGCACCGCGGGAGGCCTCCTGGGTGAGCAGCCTCAGGGGGGGTCCATCACCTCCTCTGGGATGGCTGCGTCCTGGTGCTGTACCCTGGCAATCTGCCTCGCTCCACAATTAGACTGAGCGTGGGCTGGCTGTGGGCAGACACCTGCCTTTATCTCCAGCCCCCTGACTCAGGGAGAGCTCAGAAAATGCCATATTTATTGGTCTTGGTCACAAGGTGATTCAAGACCCTCCCCCACCATGCCTGCACCTCCTTTGGCTCTGCTGCTCAGCTCTCCAGTGGGCACAGGCCTCGAGTCTCAAGAGTGAGGACAGAACGTGGGCGGGCCTGGCTCCCCTGTCAGTCTAGGGCCAGTGAAGTGAGGATTTGGGGCTGGGATGTAACAGCCGTGCAGCTCCTGTGGGCTGAGCCCCCTTTAATGCTCTGTCTGTCCCGAGGGGCTGACTAATGGCTGACTGGGCACCGTGAATTTAACAGCATCAGAACCAAACCAACCTTGTCTGTCCTTGACTTGTCCCTTCCCTGCCCAGGGACCGGGGCCTCCCTGGGGGCCTGCCTTGGAAGAGTCAGCCAAGCTCAGAGGAAGTGGGGTGGGGGTGGGGGCACAGGCTGAATTTTGGCCGGCAGACCCAGGGAGCAAGGGAGGGAGAGCATCTTGAGCTCTGAGGGTGGCTGGGGTGGGTACAGCCAGGCCACCGACCAGGAGCCCTAGGACAAGTAGCCTCACCTCTCCAGGTCCTGGATGATCAGGTTAGAGACCTCCTTGCTTTCGTACCTCTCAGGATCTGTCAGTGCAAGCAGATTTATATCACCCTGTTTATACCTTCTGGGGGGGATATTGTAAATACAAGTCCGGGATACCGTTATTGGTCATAACAATAAAGTAGGGCCCCCTCCCCCTTTTGCATCATGCCGCAGAATCACAAAGAACAAAGGGCTGGAGCCGGTTGCTGTGCCCCAGCCCTCACTGAGAGCCCACGGCAGCCCGTTGTCCTGATGTGGAAACTGAGGCTCAAGACAGGAGCAGTGCACAGTCGGGGAACAAGCCATGCTCGGCTTCCAAGTCCCAGTGACCCTTGGCAAGCCCGCCCCCACGTGGCCTTTAGCTCCCCTAAATCTGTGTCACGGGGCACGGCCCGGTGCGGGACTGAAAACCGCTGAGCAACTTTGGCTTCATCCATTCCACGAGCGTGTTCTGAGCACCTATAAGTGACCAGACTCTGTGCCCGCTGCGTGAGCCAACATGAGCCCTGTCTTTGTGGCCGTCATGGACAGGGCAGGAGACTCTTGGGGAGGTGACATTAGCCCGGATGACATAAGCAGAGGAAGGACTCAGCCTGCAGGCAACATCCACGCTCCAGTCGGACCATCTGGGGCCACGTGGCCAGGAAGCGACCATGGCAAGGCCACCGTGGGTCTCCGGGCTGCCATCCCTTTCCAGGGCAGCCGCCTGGGCCGAAGCTGGCTGGGCGCTGGGAGAAGCAGCGCCTGAGGCTTCGTTTTGAATCCTGGTTCCGCTGCCTTCTAGTTTCTTCCTTTTACTGATTAACTTATTCTCCAGGCAAAAAGCTGGGACAGTCGTGGGGCCCATCTGGTTCATTTTCCTTCTCTCAGGAATCACTGTCCAGTCAGAAGGTATAGACCTGCCCAGAGTTTCAAAGGAGGCAGTGATGCTGTTAGGACTAGAACTCAGTGCTCTGGACTCCTGGTCCAGTGCTCCTTCCTCTGTCCACTTCCCTACCGTGAATTGGGTGGAGGATCCCTGTGCTTTGGGCCCAGCTGTGGAACATCCAAGACCTCTCGGGACAGAGGGGATGGGCAGGGAGCCGGGAGCCCAGGGCTCCGTCTTCACAGACACAGCCTAGAGGCGGGTCCACGGCAGATCCTTGTCTCTTTCTGATAAAATAGCAGCCTGTTACCAACCATCAGGACAAGCCAGGCACATTCCGTATGCCATCTCATATAAATCCCACAGCCATCTGGTGGGGTGCCCTTCGTTTGATCAATGGGAAACGAGGCTCAGAGAGGGAAAGTAGCTTGCCTCAAGTTTCATGGTGGGCAGGTGGCTGAACTTGAATTTGAACCTGCCTGATGCCTATGGATACATTTGATCAGTGAAGTCTCTCTCTCTCTCTCTCTCTCACACACACACACACACACACACACACACACACACACACGTATTAACTAAGCTCCTGCTCTGAACCAGGCAGGGACACAAGTAGTCTCCACTCTCTCAAGGAGCCCAGTCCAATCAGAGAGGGGGGCGCTAGACCAATGGCAAACTGACCTCTCGCTTACTTACTATAAACACCAGGTAGCTCATTCTCCCACTTACTCCAGGTTACGACACAAAATCACCTTTTCAGGGAAGCTTGACCATCTTGTCCAAGATGTCCCCCTGCGCCCTTTTGCTTTGTTGGGCTTTGCTTTTCCTTGGCTTGGATTGTCTAAAATACAGTATTCTTAACATCTTTGTCTTTTTTTCATCTCTCCCACCAGATCAAACCCTGGCAAACCACAGTTCTTCAGCTCTGGCTCACTGCCTGTTTACGTACAGCTGGTGAGCTAAGAATGGTTTTTACATTCTTAAATGGTTAAAGAAAAAAAATAAAAAGAATAGTATTTTGCGACATGCGAAAATGATATAAAATCCAAATTTCAATACCCATAAATAAAGTTTTATTGGAACACGGCCATGCTCATTCATTTACGTACTGTCTCTGGCTGCTTTCACACTGTAAAGGCAGAGCTGAGCAGTGGTGGCCGAGACCATATGTGGCACTCTCTGCTTGCTGCCCAGCACGCTACAAATCACAGTGACATGGTTACAACTCGATTTTGCCTCTTGGCCCACAAAGCCTAAATATTTACTATCCGGCTTTTCACAGAAGTCTGCTGACCCCTGCATTAGAATGCGAGCTTCACAGGGCTGGGACTTTTTGTCTATTTGCTTGTTACTGCGTCCCCGGCCTCTAGAACAGCGATTGGACTTACGTTCTGGACAGATGGAGTATCAGGACTGGGATTTATCCTCTCACCTCAAGTGTTAGAAAACTGGACAAAATCTACGAAACCATGGTTTTCAGATATTGGACAGCAGCTGGCACAGGATAGTGATCCCTAAGAGGAGGAAAACATGATGTGAGCCCGAGATCACCCCCAGCTTACTGCCTGGAGAAAAGCACCAGGCCAGCGAAGGTACTGGGACAGGGAAGGAACAGAGGAAAGCCAAGTGGAGCCTGGTGGTCTCCCTGAGATGAGGAGATGAAATTTGGGTTCAGGGAGGCTAAGAGACTGAATTTGGGAGCCAAGTATGGAAGAGGAAGTCCATGCAGAGTGCGTGTGCACAGAAGTGAAGAGAGGTCCTCTCTCGGACCCCCGGAGTGGAAAGACTCCCCGCTACATGGGGCATCAGGCAGAGTCCTTGGAAGGACATGGTTTTGGAGTGGGGCCAACTGAGCCCCAGCCTAAGGCTTCGCTGAACTGACGTTAACAAAGCTTAAAAGCAAGCCTTCCTTCATGGCGTCAAGCCAACTCCATGCAGTCTAACTTGCCTTGGAACACAGCCAGTAATATTTAAAGGAATACAACCAAATCCAGTCTCCAGCCATGTCAAATTTAAAATGTTGGTGGGACAAATAAGTACGTGGATGGTGAATGCTGGAAGCTGGGTTCCCCATGGCTAGGGGGGGGGCAGTTACAGATTAAGGGGAGTTAGACTGAACTCTGTGGATTAGATTAGGTACAGACATCAGTATAAATTCATGTTTGGTGTAATGTAGATACAGATGGAATAATGAAGAACAGATGATCAACATGTGCACATACATGGGTTGTATCTGATGGAAGGGCCTAGAAGCACTGATATGCTAATAGCAACAGACATCCCCAGCCAGATCTTGTTTGTTTGTTTGTTTAAGATTTATTTATTTATTTATTTATTTGACAGACAGAGATTACAAGTGGGCAGAGAGGCAGGCAGAGAGAGAGGAGGAGGAGAAGCAGACACCCTGCTGAGCAGGGAGCCTGATGTGGGGCTCGATCCCAGGACCCTGGGACCATGACCCAAGCCGAAGGCAGAGGCTTTAACCCACTGAGTCACCCAGGCACCCCAAGATCTTGGTTTTTAATACCACTCCCCAACAAAAAAAGAAATGAGAGATTTTAGGACTGAGGTAGGGAAAACTCAAAATGAGCCAGACCATCTCGTATCACTGGAAAGTAAGGAAGCACTATAAAACCAAAAGTATGAAGTATGTCAAAGGGACATAGGAAACAAACTCAAAGAACTCCCACTAACCCAAAGCAGGAACAATTTGGACAGTAAAATAAATAGTGTGGTATTGGATTATAATTCAAAATATAAAATAAATATGGAAGTCCATACTGATATAAATATAAGGTTGACTGAAGAAAGGGGTGGGTGGAGAATGGGTAAATCTTCCTTACAGAAGAATTCCAAAAAATGTATATCGATGTCCTTCCTATAGGAGGTAAGGCTTAATTCCCCTTTAGTGTTGTCTAGACCTAGTGACTTGTTTCCAAAGAATAGAGTAAGGAAAGGAAAAAATTGTAACCTTACAGTGGAGAAAACTGACAAACACCACCTTAATCCAGGGATGAAGTTTAACGACACCAGTGATGTCATGTCAATATCAGCTACTCATACTATGATGCCCTAAAACGAGCTCTTCTCCTTGATGATACTCTTCCCAAAGATCCATAACTTCAATCTAATCATGAGAAAAACAACAGACAAACCCAGCTCAGGGGACATTCTATAAGCTACCTGGACCAGTTACTACTCAAGACAGTCAAGGTCATGAAAAATAAGAAGGGACTAAGAAATTGATACAGACCAGAGGACTTTGGGGAGATGTGACAAATTCAGTGGAATGTGTTATTCGGGGTTAGATCCTGGGATGGAAAGAGGCATTAATGGGAAAATTGGTGAATCCCAAATACAGTCTGGAGTTCATTGTAATGTGGAGTTCATTTGTTCATTGTAACGTGCTAATGTCAGTTGCTTAGCTTTGTCTAATGTACTATGGTCATTAAGATGTCAACAATGGCAGATATCAAACAGGACACATATGCAAACTTTCTATACCATCTCTACAACTTTTCCAGAATCTGAAGTTATTCCAAAATAAAAGAATTATTTATAAAATGTCTAGCACCCAATAAAAATTACCAAGTAAGCCAAGAAGGAGAAAAATATGATGCACAACCAGGAGAAATTGTGATCAGTAAAGTTCTGGGGAGCCTGGTGGGTTCAGTTGGTAGAGCCAGCAACTCTTGATCTCAGGATTGTGAGTTCGAGCCCCATGCTGGATGTAGAGATGACTTAAAAATAAAATCTTAGGACACCTGGGTGGCTCAGTTGTTAAGCGTCTGCCTTCGGCTCAGGTCAAGATCTCAGGGTCTTGGGATTGAGCCCTGCATCAGGCTCCCTGCTTGGCAGGAAGCCTGTTTCTCCCTCTCCCACTCTCCCTACTTGTGTTCCCTCTCTTGCTCTCTCTCGCTCTCTCTCTCTCTCTCTCTGTCAAATAAATAAATAAATAATATTTTAAAAAATAAAATCTTTTAAAAATGCCATTCAATAGAGAGAGACTCAGAAATGTCACAGTTGGAATCAGCAGATGAGAACGTTTAGAATAACTATTATTAAAAAACTCCACACGTTCGAGATGGTAGAGGAAAAGCAAAAACATGATGAGGAAAGTTTAAAAATGTAGGAAGGACTCTCAGATTCTAGAGGTGGAAAAGATAGTATCTGAAATGAAAAGTATACTGGAGGGGATTAACAGCAGGTTAGACACCGCTGTTTAAATTCAGTGACCAGGGGTGCCTGGGTGGCTCAGTGGGTTAAAGCCTCTGCTTTCAGCGCAGGTCATGATCGCAGAGTCCTGGGATCCGGCCCGCATCGCATCTGGCTTTCTGCTCAGCAGGGAGCCTGCTTCCTTCTCTCTCTCTGCCTGCCTCTCTGCCTGCTGTGATCTCTGTCTGTCAAATAAATAAATTAAAAAAAAAAAAAGTCTTCAGGGGCGCCTGGGTGGCTCAGTGGGTTAAAGCCTCTGCCTTCGGCTCAGGTCATGATCACAGGGTCCTGGGATTGAGCCCCACATCAGGTTCTCTGCTCAGCAGGGAGCCTGCTTCCCTTCCTCTCTCTCTGCCTGCCTCTCTGCCTGCTTGTGGTCTCTCTCTGTCAAATAAATAAATAAAATATTTTTTAAAAAAGTTTTCAAATTCATTGACTTTAGAGATTCACAGTAGAAATGACCTAAAATAAAATGCAGAGGGGAAGACAACTTGGGGGTGGTGGGAAGACCTAACAGAGCCTCAGGGACCTGTGGGAAAACACCAAGAGGTCTAACATACATGTAATCGAGTTCCAGAAGGAGATGGTAGGAAAAGATATTCGAAGAAATATTGCTGAATTTTTTCGAAATTTGATGAAACTCTTAACCCCTCTAATCCTCAAAAGCTTCATGAACCCCAAGAGAAACACACCTGGGGACATCATAGGCAAATTGCTAAAAACTACTTTGTGGTGGAAGAACAGTGCTCGGCACGAATGTTCAATAAGTATTTGCCAACTATTGAAACGGATGAAAATAACAAATATATAGAATGTCAAATAAAAGCTAAGGAGAACAATTAAATAAGATAAGGGGGAAAGGGAGTGCCAGACTCAGGGGAAGGAAGTGTTCCGTAGGGTGCGTCTGATAACGTGACATTGGAGTAGAGCCTATAGGAGACAAGGGAGCAAGAGGCATGGACGGGTGTCCGGGGAAAGAGATTCCAGGCAGAAGAAGAGGATGGCCAAAGGCCCTAAAAGGACCATGCCTGGAGTGTTCAAGGAAGAACAAGCCAGCCAATGTAACGGGAATGAGCTGGGCTTAGATCAGCCCATGAGGTCCGTGAGTTTGGGTTTTGTGGACAAGGTCAAGACGTTGGCTTTTACACTGGGGAAGATGGGGATCTTGGAGGACCTAGAGGAATGGCAGAACTGAATAGGGTTTTAGAAGGTTCTCTCTGGACCTTGCGGGGCAAGATTGACAGGAGGGAGACTGGGGAGCCATTGCAATAATCCAAGGGGGAAATGTTAGTGACCCAAATTAGGGCAGCATCCATGCAGTTGGGGAGAGGTGGCGGGAGTCTGGATACGTACCTTTTGAAAGTAGAGACACCAGGATTTGCCTAGGGGTTGGATGTGGGGTAGAGGGAGAGGACAGGAGAGGAAGACTTCAACAGAGCTTTGGCCTGGCAGTCAAGAGGCACTGAGTTACCATTTATAGGAAGAGAAGACATCATGATGAGCGGGTTGTGGAGGGTGGTGAGAATTGGGAACAGCTCACACAGAGCCATCTCCGCCACCATGGCAGACATCACGGACGCATCGCTGTACTCTTCCTCACTGACCTCAGATACAGCCTCGGAATGCTTCTGAGCTCAGTGCACACAGTGGGCCCCGCTGGTTCACGTAGGAGGCAACAGGTGTAACACTTGACAGTTTGCCCTTGGGGGCCTGATTTCCTGGGTTCAAATCCTGGCTTCACCACTAAGCAGCTTGTGACCTTGAGCAAGTTACTTCATTACTCTGAACCTCGGTTCCCTTCTCTGTTAAATGCTCCCGACTAGCCTAGTGGCTTGGCTGACACTTAGCTCATTGAGTTTTTGTGATGATCAGATGAGAGAGCATAGGGACAACCCCAGGCGTGGAGCCGGGGACACAGTGAGGGCCCCAAGGACCGTGCTGGCAAGGGCCAGTGTGACTACCCACAGGCTCTTCAGGACTTTGCCTGAGGAGGGGCCCCCAGGAGGGGGGCGAGGGGGTGACAGAGGGTGAGCGCTCAGGTTTGCTCTCTGGCCTGTGGGTCCTTAACGGAAGGGCTAGAGAACCCCACATGGGCCCGATGAAAACTCTCCCATTTTTGGACAGAGTGGGGCGTCGCTGAAATATAAGTCCCCGTTGGAAAATGTCCCCGCTGTGAGCCCTGCTGGGTGGACTAGCTGGCCTTCCTTCTCCTCTATTGAGCGGAGTCGCGAGCTAATAAATATTTCAGGCCGGACTGTATTCAATCCAGCCCTTGTCCCGTTTGACGTCTGTTCTCTCAGCTTTCAGAAGGAGACAGGTGCGGGAGGATGAAAAGGGATTTCATTACTAAACATTCCCGACTCCCGATGTGCAAACACGCGCTGAATCGTACACACACCCACTGCCCACGGTCATGCACACCCTGTGTGCCCACGCCCGTGTGCAGGCACAGCCACGGAGCCCTCGCACACCCACCCGTGCCCACATGTGTACACCTGCCCAGCACTCGCACAGGAGCCCCACATAGAGGCATACGGGCAGGCTGTGCCTGCGGTGGGGTGTGCGCCCAAACCAGGACAGAGCCCCCGTGGGCGTGAACGTGAGCGTGTTTGCAGTCCCTCTGGGTGGGTGTGCATGCACGCATTCATTTCTCACGTGCTTACACAGAAGGGCACACATCTGCGATACAGCCGCTCGGGGACCCGTGCTTACACACGCACGTGTGAGAGGTTTTGCTGAGAAAAGAAGCATGGCCAATTTGTGTCGCGAGTAGTTCACCATAAGGAAAAATTAGGCGATTTAGGTGATGGGAAGCGGCATGGAGGCCTTTCATGTTGAAAACTTGTATTTTTCCCTGACATGTTACTGAGCACATGTGCGCAGCACACGGATGAAGCCCTGAGCCCCCAGACCCGCAGGTCCGCGAACGAGCCACGCCCGGGATGCATGTCCGCTCCCTCCCCCACCCCCGGAGACTGTGTCGCACACACCCACTGTAAGCGGGCCTTTGACTCGCCACACTCTTGTGCTCACAGGCATATCAGTTGTGTACACACCAACACACACGCACACACACACACCCCTCTGCGGGCATCTCACGTTTTCCCTCCTCCCTGAGAATTGGCGCACTCTTGCTACCCGCCCTCTGGGCGACTGGGAGACTCCGAGGCCAGGGGGCAAACAGAAAGGGTTTTCAAAAATGCATGACCAGGCATCTGGGCCTGATCTGGAGAGAGGAAGTCATGGCTCTGGATCCCATCTTCCTATTGAGGACTGGAGGGAGAAGGCATAGGGGTTGTGGGGAGGCAGGAGGCAAAGCCAGAGGCAGGGTCCTGACTAGCAGCCCTCGGGTCTCCCCCAGCCGCCTCCCCAGGGCTGGCCTCACCGGCCCAGGGGACCAGGCCCCAGCTTAGAGCTTCTGGGGATCTCATCCCCTAGACCCCACTTGAAGATCTAAGACTGCTTTGCCCTATTCATGCCTTCACTCATTCATAGACGGGAGAGCCAGGGAGCACCTTCTAGATGTTGGGAGACCTGAAGACTGTTATTTGCTCTGTGCTAGTGAGGAGTCCCTAAGGCCCTGAGCCCCCGACCCCACCCAGACCAGGCTTGTGGTGGGTCAGCTTGAGCCCTCTGTCAAGCAGAACCCAATCTTGCTTCTTTTCCCAAGCAGGGCCCTCACAAGCAGGCAGGGGTTGGGGAGGGGGGCTTTCAAATAACCAATCAGTAGGCCTTATGGAAATATATGCAAATGAAAAATGCAAATCAGCACTGAGCCTTTTTGCATCTGCAGCCAGCCAGACCTGCCCTAGGTGAGCACTTCCTTCCCTCTCACAGGAAGGATGGGAGCTCCAGCGGCGGAGGAAGCAGGCCTCTGGCTGCAGCTAGTTCCGAGGTCCCTGCCTGCTAGCCTGGGGGCCATCCCCCCTCCTCCCCACTGCGGGGCCCAGCCCGCTCCCCTGATAGGGAGTGGCCCTCCTCCTCCTGCTCCGGCCTCAGCTGACCCTGTCCACACTCAGCCACACCCTGTCACACTCACTTATGCAATAATTTGTGTTACCCACGTAAGTGTTCACAGACATCTTTGCACACTTTCACTTTGTCGCATGTACCTACACACAGTCACATCTTTGTATCTGCACATTCACACACACTTACCCCATAGCACAGTTGTCTGCACACACAATCACTTGCACATGTTAGCACACACCCACTCGCACGCCTGCACACACCTAACCTTGAACTTGTGGGAACCTATGGACCTATAACCCATCCAGGCCAAGAGTCCGGGGTCCTGGGAGAGGCAGCTGGGTGGGGCCGTGGGCAGACTGGGTGCTCAGACCAACCGACAGACAGACAGACCAACTTACTGACTGACCTACAGAGACCGGTGACGGGAGGGCTGCTTCTTGGAGGCTGCCCAGGAGGCCAGCCGTCAGGGCCCAGCGTGGCGCCCCATGAGTTTCCCTGAATGGATGGGGACCCCCCACGAAAAACACCCCCGACAGCCTCTGGGACAGACAAGAGGGTGGGCGCTCCCTGGGAATTCCTCCCTCCGGAAGTAGTAATTGCGGGGTAGAGAATTAGATAACCAGCACCGCCAGGAGTGGGGGTGTGCCCGCCTTGCCTTTGTTCCTAGAATGAGGATGTGGGGGATGGGAGAGAAGGAACCCAGCCAAGCTCAGGGGGAGGCGTGGAGGGGAGCGGGGTGCCCTCCTCCCTCATCTGCTGGCACCAGCAGGACCCAAGCCCACCAGTGGGGGAGTCCCTGGGGACCTGCTGGGCCTTGGAGGGGCCTGAGAGCCGCCTCATTGCCCTGGCCTTCCCCTGGGCCTTGCCCTCCATGCTGTGCACCAGAGAAGTGGCCAAGGGCCCAGGAACAACACAGACCTGAATTCAAATCCTGACTCCTGCACTTTGGGCTCTGTCACCTTGGGTGACGCCCTGAACGCTTTGAGCCCCTGACCCTTCCTGGCTGGCTCGGCACTCCCAGGTCACGGAGCACTAACGACAGTGCCCACGCTGACCCCGTGGCCAGGCTGGGCAAGGACCCAGTGTGCACGCTCAGCAAGTCCTCCCCCCAACCCCCCAAGGGCATGGGGAGGCCATACCAAGAGCCGGGGTCACACGCGAGCAAGGGGCAGAGCTCGGGTTTAAGCCAGGTCTCTGGGACACCCCGTGTCTGCCGGCGGCCCTCTCCTGGCCCAGCAAAGGGCCTTGCAGCCTGCATGACATCCCTCCAAGGAGAAATCTTGATGGCTTGTCCCCCAAGGAAATGAGGCCCCCGCAGCCAATGTAGGCGTAGCAGGCAAGCCACCTTTTGCAGCCTCTCCTCGGTCCCCATCTGCTTCGGGGGCCAGGCGCCCTGCCCTTGGCCCCGGGGCCTGCAGGAGCCTTTACTTGCTCACTGGGAGGGCTTCTTCCTCCCAAGGACCCTCCCAGGCATGCCAGGCCCACGGCAGAGACTTGATCTCTGAGGCTCCTCCTTCTGGGCCTTAGATGAAGGGAATCCCTTCGACCCCTCCAGCCGGGGGGTACTTTCTACTCACAACGGCCCCAGCCTCTTGGCACAGAGGCAGTCGCTGAGCCCAGGGATGGGCAGGGGCTTTTCCAAAGGCATCCTCGGGGCTGCGGTTTCCCCTTCCGTAACAGGAGAAGGTTGGACTCTCTCCCGTTCCTTCTAAGATCCTCCTGAATCCACCCCGACAGGCACCTGGTGCCTCAGAGCCAAGCTCAGAGCCACACGGAAGGTCTCCCAAGCTGCAGGGGAAGGAAACACACCGGAGACCCCTCCAGAGATGGGCCACACCCGCGCCAGCTACTTCCCCGCCCTTTCCCCACCTTCTCCGTCCTGTTCTCTGTCTGGTTCCGCAGCGCTGGGGTGGTCTGGACGGCACCATGTCCTCACCCCTGACCCGGGACAGGGGAGCTCAGCACCCAGCACCTGGGCCATGACTGACGGGGTGCTCCCCTTCTCGAGCCTCAGTGTTCTCATCTGGAAAATGGGGGTGACGAGTCTACATTTCCGGGGCTCAGAGGCCATGCGCTGGATAAATGCATCTGCAAAGGAGTGTGACAAGAGTCATCATCAGCGCTGTTGTTAGCACGTTGTTTGTTCTAAGCACTTCACCTGGGTCCCCTTCTCCAGCTCCCCCCGCCCCAAATCCTATGAGCAGACACTCTCACCAGCCATCTGCCGTTCCCTCTGCCAGGAATGCCTTTCCCTCAGATCTGCCTGGGTCGCTCCAGACTTTTTTGGGGATTGATCACCTGTTTCAAGTTGTAACCCCTCACTGCCCTTCCTTGGCTTCCCTCCTAATCCTGTGAGGTAATTAATTTCTTTGTCTTGACCATTGTCTGTCTCTTACACTAGGATGTGAGCTCTATGGGGCGGGATCTGTTTTTTCACCCCATTGTTGCTCATCTCGTGCCCAGGGCTGTGCCAGGCACATAGCAAGTGCTCTGTGTATATTTAGTGAGTAGACACCCATTTTACAGATGAAGAAACTGAGGCCCAGAGTGGTTCTGTGCACTGCTCCAGTGGGTGGTACCTTGAGCCAGAGTACAGCCTTCTCTGGATTCCCCAGCACCGCGAGAAGCCCACCAGTTCCTCCAGTCAGCCCAGTCTGGCCTGGGGCCGGTGTTCCCCCTCTGCCCTGCTCTAGGTGGCAGTGGTGACAGTCCCCCCCCCCCAACCCCTAATTCTGTCCCTCCTACTCTCCCTCAGGGACCCGAGGTTGGGTGGGGCGGCTGAAGGGTGGGGAGGAGCCTGACCCCTCCCCCAACCCATGCTGGGCCGCCCCCCACCCCCAAACCCCGGGACTGGAAATCTGACACCCGGAGCCCATCTGCTGCCCTCCTGTCCTCCCGCCCCTGGAGGCCGCTGGGCCCGCGGCTGCGGAGCAGTGATTGTTCAGGGCTGAATGGGCAGGCCTGGCGCCCACGCCAGGTGCACCATTGTGAGGGCTCTGACACCTGCCTGGCGGGGCACGGGCTCCCCGAGCAAGGACCCTCGCCTGGCTGAGCCGCAGCCCACCCGCCACCAGGGGTCGAGATAGGGGCTAGGTTCCCGCTGCTCTTCCCATGGTAGAGCACCCCAGCCACACCCTGAGTCCCTGCCTGAGGTCTGGGCCTCCAGCCCCTCCAAACCCACCGCCTCCCTGGTCCTCTCTTTGCCTCTGAGCCCGTATCAGTGACACCATCACTTGCTGGCTGTAATGGGCAAGACACACAAGGGCTCTGAGCCTCAGTTTCTCGTCTGTAGAATGGGGATAATCATTGGACACACCCCATAGGGGCGTTAGGAAGATCAAAGGCAATACAGTCCGTGTCATATTGAATACCTAGTGGGGACAGAGAAAAGCCATTATGATTATGAAGACCTGGTAGCGTGCAGCCCAGAACCCAGGGGAGCCAGTCTTAGCCCCCAGCAGACCCAGCCAAGGGACCCCCCAGCCTACCCCCCCTGCCTGCCTCCCCTTGCCCGGCCTCCCGCCCGCTCTATGAAAATTTAATGCTGGGTAATGACAGTCTGGGCTAATGAAAGAGGCTTCTCTTCTGGCAAAAAGAGAAAAACAAACAAAAATCAACAACCTGCAAGGGGGCATTAACTTTTCATGAGATGCTCTCCCCACTGACACCAGCCGCCCCCCTGCCCTGGCTCACTCGGGCAGCACCAAGCCCCCTCCCTCCTTCCTTCCCTCTCCGAGCTGGGCTGGGCAGCCTGCAGTGGGGGTGGGGTAAGCCCGAGGGGGCCTGGCTCTTTGGGAGGCCCCTTCTGGGGGGAGCTTCTCCCCAGGACATCTGCCAACTTTGGGGAGAGAGGAGAGCCCCAGAGGGCTTTTGGGGTAGGGCTCCAGCCCACAGAATCTTTTCTGGGCAGTGGGCAGGCATGGGGGTGCACAAGAACCCCAAGTGGGTGGGAGGGAAGAGGAAGGGCTCACGGACACCCCGCTCGCCCGCCCCCACCCCTTCGCCATCAGTCGCCCGCGCTGCACGAGGCCACGGCAGCTTGGATGTCTGCTGCCAGCCAGGCTGGAAGTGGTTAGAGAAAAGGGCACGGAGCCTCTCGCGCTGCCTTTCCCTCTCTTTGTGGTATCCTGGAGAGCCATTGGCTGCTGCCTGTGATATCCTGAGAGATGCGACAATTAATTTTCTTTTAATCAAGGTCGGATGAAGTAAATTGGCGCGGCTCTGCAGCCCTTCATTTTCTGTTTTTGCAGTGATGCAAAACAAATATGATCAAATTATGCTCCTTCTCACCTTATTGAATTAGGAAGCATGACTGATCAGAGGGAGTGGAGATGGTCTAGACCATGGAGCACCCCCTGGCTCTCTCCCCGCCCTGGCCTCAGTCTCCCTGGGCTCATGGGGACTCGGAGCAGGTTTGCCGCCCGCAGAGACAGCCCGGGGCGCTGGAAGGCAACACCCCGCGTGGTCTGCGCTCGGTGAACTAGTGATTCAATGAGTCCACAAATGAATGAGTGAGTCAGTGGGTGAGTGAGTGACAGATGTGGCCGAACATCAGGGCCGACTCAGGCTCAGAGCGGGACTCACTCGCTAAAGACCGGAGTGACGACTGCCTGCTGAGGTTCTCTCCGGAACATCACCTCGTTTGCTCGTGGCTATCTGAAATGATCTTGTCGACACATGTATTGCCTGCGTCTCCTTCTCAGGTTTGGGCTCCGGCAGTTCAAGGCCTTGTCTGTCTTGTTCACCATGAGTCCTGGGGTCTAGTACGTGTTCGCTATCAGCTGAGTATCCGAGCGGGTCTGAGTCATCCTGATGGCATGGCTGGTCTCCTGGTTCAGCAAGGGTGACAGACATAGGCAACCCTCGGGCTGTGTCCTTGGTGTCACACAAGGATCTGAACTCAGAGCCGCCACAGTGGCCCTAGTTCTGGGTGGCAGGTGACGTTCGAGCTGGCTCAGCAAAGATAAAGAGGAGGTGGGCCTCAGGACAAGCAGGGGGAGAACTTCCAGGTAGGGTGTATACTGAGGCTTCTGGCCGGCCTTGACAGGGCTGCCAGCTTGCCAGTAGGAGAGGCTGCCGCTACGGGGACTTGTGTGGCCCTGGGATTAGGGCTGTGCCAGGGGACACCCAGCAAACGGGGCTCAAGTCCCAGCCCCTTTCTGGATCTTTTAGATTTTCTGTCTCCCTCTCTACGGTGAGAATGACAGAGGAGAATTCATCGGAGAGTCATCTGAGGAATGAATGACAACGATGTCAGCTGTCCCCCCAGAGTAAGCACTTGGCGAATGTCAACCACCGTCATTTTTATTTCTATTAAGAAAGGCACAGTGGTGCTAGACAGGGGAAGGCCTTGAATGCCACACCAAAGAGCAGGTAGGTATGTGGGTTTCTCAGGCTGCTGGTGAACCCAGCCCAAGACTCTCAGAGCACGGGGGAATCTCTGCAGACAATACATTTGGCAGGTGCGGGGAGAGCTGGCCATTTGAGCCTCTGCCAGTATCCTTCTCTAAAGCAAAGACTTTCTTAAAAGTGAACGATCCTCCCCATCCCTGAGCGCTGGATCAGCCCCTTAAAAGAGTTACTTTTGCTTAGAGCAAGGAGGGCCTGGTTTGTGAGTCCCAGGAGGGTGCTGGAACCCTCCTGTGGTGGGCAAGGGCCCTTCTGGGGGGTTGAGGATGGAGGACAGTGATGACATGGTTGCTTCTCTCTGGGAGCTTCGAGCCTCGTTGGGGGATAAGACAGGCACACGCAGTGGTAAATGCCATGACGAAACCAACGAGGTGATACACACGCACGCACGCACGCACGCACGCACACACACACACACACCTTGGAGAAAAGGAGAAAAAAGGCTGAAGAAGTAACCCATCCCCCAGCGTCAGGGACGTGGCGTCCGGGGCATGGGGCCTGGGGTCCATAATGGCTCAGGGAGGCTGCCTGGAGGAGGACAGGAACTTTAGACAGGGGTGCAGAGGGGCTGTGGAGGCAAGAACGAGCTGTTCCCAGTGGAAGGAGCCGCGTTTGGGGAGCTCAGGGATGAGGCGAGTCCCCAAGGGCATGTGGATCAGTGGGATTGTCCGTCTCTCACTCCCGGGGCCGGGTCTGCAGTGAAAACACCCATGGATGGTCCTTGGGAGCCTTGCGGAAGCATCCTCTGAACACCAGGGCCCCCGGGGTCACTCCTGCTGAACATTCCATGGTTCTCGGGTTGTAGGAGTAAAACGACTCAGACCAGTGCCATCTCCAGCCAGACTCTGGGCATCCTGCCATCACAGGCAAGATCTTGGTTTCTCGGCTCTAACATGGACCTTGGCTGACTGTGGAACCTTGGGCAGGTGACTTGACCTCTCTGGGTGTGAATGGGATGAAGCCGACGGGACTTGCTGTGTAGTCCCGAAAACTCCTACCTGTCTTTGCCTCTGCCCCGTCTCAGGGAAGTCACTTAGCCAGCTCCTGGTCCTCAGCCCCCGCTGGGGGTAAAGAGACGAGGGGATGTGTGAGCCATGGGGCAGACCAATGACCCTGGGCATCACTCCATGGGCCTCCCTGGCGTGTGTCTGTTGTGCCCATGGGACTGGGCCACAGCCTGTGGGACAAGTCTTTGGGTGGGGACTTTTCCTCACTAGTTGAGTCATCACCCCTGGGGTGCAGCTGGTGACCCAGATGGGGTAAGATCAGGACACATCTTTATCTCTGTCATCTCCGCAGTGACTCCCCTTCCCCTTCCTCTTCCTGTTCTTCTTTTTTTTTTTTTTTTAGATTTTTTATTTATTTATTTGACAGACAGAGATCACAAGTAGGCAGAGAGGTAGAGAGAGGAGGAAGCAGGCTCCCTGCTGAGCAGAGAGCCCTATGCGGGGCTTGATCCCAGGACCCTGGGACCATGACCTGAGCTGAAGGCAGAGGCTTTAACCCACTGAGCCACCCAGGCGCCCCTCCTCTTCCTGTTCTCACCCCCGCACCCCCACCCTGTCATTGGGTGGGCCAGGCCAACACTGCGACTACTCAGCCCCAGATTCCTCCTACGCCAGACAAGTGCGCTCTGGGACTCCTAGGCCTTGTCTCCACGTTCGATGACAACAGTAATAGCTTCATTTCTTGAGGACTTACCAGTTACACACCTCTTTGCGTGCATTGAATCTAATCACTCTATATGCCAGGCGAGGTTGTTATGATTATTATCCCATTTTACGGGGGATGGAAAGGAGGCTCAGAGAAGGTGAGTGGCTGGCCCAAGGTTGCAGAGCTAGGCGAGGTCAGGCGGGGATCTCAGCTGTGTCGCTCTGGTGGCAGAGCGTGAGATTTTCCCATGATGCTTTGTGCAGTTGGCATGCATCACGCCCTCCTAGCTCTCTAGGGGTCCTCCCTCCTGTGCGAGTGCCCTGGCCGGGGAACCCCACGTCCCTGTCCCAGGTCCAAGCCCACCAGGGCTCTCTTCTCTCAGCAGCCAATCGGATCTCTCCCGCCAGTTACATGGATGGTCTTGCTCATTGTCAAAGGCGCCTTCTAGAGCTGCTGCCTGAGTCCACAGGGCCGTGCAGGGTAACGGGCGTCTCTCAGTCTGCGATCGCAGTGGAGGGGTGGGGGGGAGCAATCCTGGCGTCACATCCCCACACAGGGCCTGGGATGCAGGGAGAAGGTGACAAGAGGGAAGGGGCGGCTCCCAGGGTGGGGGGCGCCCAGCTGGTGAGCGGTGAGCCCTCCTTATCCACCATCAGCGCCACGCTGGTTACCCAGGTTCGAGTTTCATGTCTCGTTTTCACTCTGGCCTTTGCTCACACCCGGAGGGGGTGGCAGTTGGGCCAAGGAGGACAGGCTGTGGGGGAGAGTGGATTTCAAGGAGAAATCCCTCCCCCACGGTCAGGAGTGATGCTCTGAGGACAAGTGACAAACACAGCTGGAGCCCGGGCTCCTACACAAGGTCCCCAATCGGACATCGCCTCTGGCCCACTCCCGGGGCTACTTCTCTTCTTGTTTTCCGGATGAAAGTCGCTTTGCTGAGCTCCCCACCCCGTGATTGTTAAGGCCACGTATGTTTGTCGCATGAGGCTCGGGTGACACAGAAGTAAAACTCCCCCAAAATCTTCCCTCCTCGTGGCTGCCATGGGGGAAGGGGGGGCTGATTCTCTACCTCCGTGCCCACAGAGGTCTTTCTCCACTGCTGGAAACAGGACAATCTGTCTCACAGTGTTCAGACCTGCCTTTTTGGCTTCCAATGTATTCTGAACATTTCTCGGTGGCCATTGAAAGCTACCTAAATGTAGCTTTCAATGGGGGTCACCAGACAGGGGTCCTTGCTGGGCTGTAATTGAACAATTCCTTCATGCTGCACATGGAAATTGCTTTCCCTCTGGTCCTTCCAGCCAGGCGTCTCGGCCTCCACCTCCCCCTGTGCTCCTCCAGCTCCTTCCCCCAAGATGGGTCTCAGCTCACAGGCCATGATGGTGCCGGTGGTGGGCAAGGGTTCGACACCGTGGAAGTAGCCTGGGTGCGAATGCAGGAGACCTGGGCTGAAGCGTCACCTGGGGCCATCTATGAACCATGAGGACTTGAATAAGCGCTTTACCTTGATGAACCTCAATTTTCCCATCTGAAAAATGGGGGAACTAGTAAACCCCTCTTTTAGAGCCAATGTGAGGAATTTGTGAGCTCGTGGGTGTGAGCCAGTCCTGGGCATCTGGTGGGGGCCCAGCACGGCAAAGCCAAGGCAGAAGCAGGCCGAGCGGTGACGTGGGGGGGACTCCATTCCTTCTTTCTCACAGCTGCTCATCTTCACCTTTTCATTCTTCACTTAAAAAAAAAAAATAGGCACACACACGCTCATCGAGGAGAAGTCAGAAAACACAGGAATTCTAAGAATGGAATTCCTTGGTGATTTGACCCCCGTGAATTAAGTACTGTGAACGTTCTCTGGTCATGGATTTGAAAGGCAGAGCCTTGCTGTTCCCTGAGGGCCCTGCCCTGCAGAACCAGGAGGCCAGGATGTGGTCGGCCGTAAGTAGGACTGAAGGTAAATTGGGGAGGGACTGTCCTAACCAAGAGGGTCAATGTCCCTAGCTCAGGTGGTGGAGGAAAACAGAGAAGGGCCAGGTGCCCCAGAACCAGAGGCCGGTGCCCCCCCCCACAACCTTGCCACGGTGGAGGTTGCCACCTGCATGGCGCTGACCCTTGAGGGTAGACAAGAAGGGTCATGAAGTCGGAGCAGGTGGCATTTTTGAGAAGACGGCTCTTCCAGAGGGGAGGACTGAGGAGGAGGGCGGGACCGTTTGCAGCCAGAACCCTGCATCTGCGAGGGGGCTGGTGGAATGAAAGATGGTGGTGGGCTCTGAAAATGTGTGTGTCAGCAGTGGGCAGACCCCGCCAACGCTCAGAGCTGCCAGGCCGGGAGGCACTTTCAGGGCAAGCGGAGAAAGAGCCAAAGAGCCGGGTCGAGCGATTAATCTCCGGCCGAGCCCGTTCACACCCCAAGAACCCGCATCCCCTCCAGCCACTGCCGAGGGAGGGGGCGCCGGGGATCCGGGGGTGCCTCCGTCATTCTTCATCATCCCCTTGCCATCCCTGTCTCCCCAGAAATGTCCTTCATCCGGCCCGCAGGGTTCACGTCACCCCATGGAGCGCGGGCTCTGTGCCACTGTACACTTCGGAGAATCATTAGCAGAAATCATTAGCTAGAATACAGCCTCCCCCATAAATCTCTCCCTTGCACCTGGGTCGTTTGTCCGTGCCTAATTTCCATCTCCCGAACTTTATGATTTGTCCCTTGTTTGATGAGAGCTTCTCCCATCAATTGTGCCGTAAGTGCTTGCAGAGAAAGACCCCCCGCACTGACCCCATCTCAGACGGACGGGTTTGGGCTCCTTGCCCTGCGTGCTGGGTGGAGGCCCCCTCCCCAGCCCCCTCCTTGGCTCGTCCCTCAAAGGGCAGCTTAAAGACGCTGTGCCCGCAGCCTCCCTCGGAGATGGGAGGCAGAGCCGGGCCCAGAGTGCGGCTGGGACAACGGGAGGAGAGAGATGGGAAGGGCTCCTGGGGGAGGGGTCAGGAGGCTTGATCGTCGTCTCTGCCTCAGCTCACCGTGTGACCCCAAGCATGTTGCTTTCCCTCTCTGAGCCTCAATTTCCTCATCTGATGCACGAGGATCAGTGCTGCTCGTCTCTCACGGTTATGGGGAGAGCTGAGGTCATTCATTCATTCCCTTGCTGATTCACTCACCCATCTGCACACATTCAAAAACCTCTCAGTACATTCATCCTCTCTGTAAGCACTGGTCGGACCCCTGCTGTATACCAGGCCGTTCTGCACGCAGACAGGATCAGCAAAAGACTTGCCAGCCGCTGGAGCTGGAAGCAACCTTGGTGGTTAAAAGCCGGAGCCTTTGTGTCCAGAGATGTGGGTTCTGAATCCTGGCTCTTGCCACTGACTCTTTCTATGACCTTAGGCAAGTCATTTGCCCTCAGGACATCTCTGTTCCCTCATCCGTAAAATGGGGCTGCTGTGAGTGACAGTCCGGAGAGCATCTAATACAGAACACATGCTCGACCGTGACTCCTGTTGCCATTGTTGTCTTGTCACTCTGAGGGCACGAGGAGACAGTGGAATTCCTAAGCCACGTAGGGAACGAGATGCTTAGAGAAATGTAAGTGTGGGTCCAGGGGATTCTTCCCTGGGAGGGAGCATTTATTTATATTTTTTAAGATTTATTTATTAATCTATTTTAGAGAGGGCATGTGCTCAGGTGCAAGGGCAGGGAGGTGGGAGGGGCAAAGAGAGAGGGAGAGAGAGAATCCCAAGCAGACTCCCTGCTGAGCACAGAGCTAGAGTCAGGGCTTGATCTCGAGACCCAGAGATCATGACCCTGAGATCATGATGTGAACCAAGAATCAAAGAGTCAACGCTTAACCGCCTGAGCTACCCCTCCTCCCCCAGCGCCCCAGGGAGGGAGCATTTAAAGCCTTGCCTCACTGCGCAGCTGAAGGCTTCAGAAATGACGGATGAAACCCAGGAAATGTGCCCGAGGGAGAGTATGAACGCAACTCAGATTTCCAGCCCCCACCAAGGAAGGGTGTTCCCAGGGTCTGTCCTCCTACAGCCTTGGGGACCCAAGGAGGCTCTCACTCCCCTGGCTAGGGTGAAGATGTGGAGTTCAGGAAATTGGGAAATCTGGCCGGTGGGCCCTTCCGGAGGCAGATCTGGAAGGCTCCCTAGTCATGACGCATGTACCTCTGGGTTTTGGGACACAGCGTTAAGCCCTGCCCGCCCACGGGAGGGAGCTGGGAGAAGCTAAGGCCTCTGGGAGTTGGGGCAGGGCTGGGGAGGCAGGGCACTGGGAGGAAGCTGTGACTTCCATTAGGCCACTGGCAGGGGCAGGCCAAGCCTAGGGGAAACCGGGGAGGGGAACACCTGGTTTCATTCTGGACTGGCCTCACCTACAGGGCAGGGAAGGGGCTCGTCGGTGATCACTGTGCCTGGTATTTGCAGGGATGTCCTTAATTCCCACTGTGGGTGGCCGTTGGGTGTATGCCTTGTGGCCTGAGGGGAGTTACTTAACCTCTCTGAGCCTCGGTCCCCTCCTTTAGCAGAGGGGATGGTAATCTCACAGACTCCCTCGGGCTGCGGGGAGAGTGGACTGTAAACCACCCCGGTTCAGTGCCTGGGCCATAGTAGACACTCAGGAAATGGCAGTTAGCGTCACCAACCCAGAAACTACCCTCGCTAGAACATACCCGCTTTATTGCCTTCTAGCAAAACTACAAAGGACGCAATTGTTATGCCCATTTTCAAGGTAGAGAAACCCAGACCCGAATCGTCTCCGAACGGACACGTTTTCGAGCAACCGGCTGGTGGCAAGACTGGGACCAGCACCTCCGGCTCCCGACTCCCAGCTCTCGGTGCCATCCGGCCACAGACGGCCCGGGTGTCTGGCCCCCGTGCGCGAATTCCCAGGAGCTCCAAACAAAGAGCCCGGGTTCGGATTCATCAACACACTCCCACGGGGTGACTCACCTGGGAGAGCGAGAGAGCAAAAGCAGAACACACCTGTCCCAGCACATTCCCGCCCCCTGGCCTGGCAGCAGCAGCTCTGCTGACCCGAGGGCCCCGGGAAGGGGCGGGGGTGCAGAGGAGGAAGTGGAGGAAGGGGCCCCACGTGGGCAGAGCACAGTGGTTTGGGGTTGCTCTCTCCCCCGGCCTGAGGGTCCCCAGCGCTCTGAAGGCCTGAACCCTCAGGGATTCCCAGGGTAATGCCCTCAGCCCGAGGGCGAGAGAGTGGACCTGGGGAGTGGAAGTGGGGCGTGGGGGCCCCCGTGTCACGGGCTGGGAAGCAGCTTGCCGGTTTTACAGGTCACATTATTTTTTATGGGCATCCTAAAAAGAATGTCAGGCACTGGAGGGTGTTTTTCCCCTTCTCTCTCTCTCTCTCTCTGACGCAGATCACTGCAGGATTTTTATCGCAGCCCTGGCCGGAGGAGCTGGGCAGCCCCACTGGTACCTGCCGAGCGCCGGGTCCCAGGAAAGCTGGGCAGCCCTTCCTAGGGGGAAGGGGCTAGTACTGCGGCTGGTGGGAGCAGCGTGTTCCCGCGCCCCCTTCTGATGGAGGGGCCACAGTCCCCCCACCTAGCTAGGACATCAGCCAGAGTTAAAAGCCCCCTCTTCCCCGCTCCACACCCACGGAGTCCTCTGATGGGAATGACGTGCTTCCAGCATGACCTCTCCACCCTGCTTCGCCCCGTGAAGCTCCTCATCCTTTCCCAGGTGACTCGATTTCCCCTTGGGGCCACCTTCAGCTGATCTTGCTCCCAGAAAGAGGTCCAGCCCCTCCCTGGCCCCAGAAACTGGTTTTGGGGGCCCCAAAGTCCTCCCTGAGCAGCCTCATCTCCTTCACCTTTCAAACAGGTTGTGTGTACCTCAAAGGCATTGTGTCTGGGCTTTTGGCCTTTACCCTTAATCCCCATTCTGGAGCAGACAGGGAGAGATCCAGAAGACAAGGGTGTAGGGGTAGAGGAAAGGTGCACTTAACTAGAAGAGGGATATTCGAAGGCTCTTGGAGTCCCTAGGGCATGGTGGGTGGTGGCACTGATGTGGGGTCCCACCTTCATTGCGTAACAACTGTGAGCCTCAGTTTTCCCATTGCTCAAATGGCCTTACTTCATGAGGTT
Organism: Mustela nivalis; assembly: GCF_964662115.1. NCBI lineage: Eukaryota > Metazoa > Chordata > Mammalia > Carnivora > Mustelidae > Mustela > Mustela nivalis. Next base: position 7,025,960 of record NC_139029.1, on the reverse strand, counting down.
GTTGGAGGAAGTCACCGAGTTCACAGAGCCTGGCCCCATAGTAGGTGCTCAATAAATGCTAATGCCCATAATTAGTGTTATTCTTCAAGTCTGGGTACATCTGAGCTGCTGTTCTGTGCCTGGGGACTCCAGGGACAGGAGATGTGGCTGACGTGGCAGCAAGAGACACAGAGGTGACACAGCAGGAAAACACTTCAGGCCACGATACCAGCAGCAGCAAGGGGGCCGGGGGTGTGATAGCTCTTTCCTCTGAAACGGTTAAGAAAGAGGGGAGACTAGCCAAGAAAGCAAGTGCCGCCCAGGAAAATTAGGCAGTGGGCCTAATGAAAACCAGGCAGCGGGCCAAGTCAGAAATGTGACCTTCCTCCTGCCTCTTCTCTTTCTCCTCTCTGAGCCTGGGGTGGTCTTTGCCTTCAGTCGGCCTCCGGCAGGAGGTACCACCAGGTCGGGGGTGAGGATGGGGAAGCAGGGCGTGGGGCGGGGGAGAGAAGACCGCGGGGAGGGGTCTGGGAGGTGGCATGGGACCCATGAGCGGGTCGACCAATTCTGGCCTTAGAGTCAGACAGGTTTTTCGGGCCTGCTGGACTCCCAAAGAAGTTTTAGTTCAAGTGCATCGCTTTATCCACAAGACTGAGAAGACCCAGAGGGGTGAGGGCTTGAACGGCAGGCAGGAGCAGAACCCCAGCTTGAGCCCCGGCGCTCAACATCCTCCTGACCTCGAAGCTCTGGGCTCAGCCAGAGGGATCCAGAGGCCTCTAGATGCCTGGCTTTCTCAGGCTAGGACAGCTGCATCCCTTGCATGTGAGGTCTCCAGCCTTCTCCCCCAAAGAGCCACGAAGAGCGCCCCTAGCCTGGGCGAGCTGACGGTGAAGCCTCAGGGGTCTCCCCAAATTAAAAATTTGACAGATGTCTGAGAGGCTAGCCCATAAGGGATCCGTGCTGCTTAAATAAAAGATAATGCTTCTTCCCACAAGCCCCCATGATTCCCCGCCCCAGGCCAATTTAAGAAAGTGATGTATTGGGATGATACACTAAGTTTATCTTGCCGATTTGTGTCCCCCAAGTGTGGGGCAGTAGCTCTGCAGGGGGACAGTTCCCCTGGCTATAGACGCTCAGGGTTTTCTGGTCTACCCTGGACACCAGCCCCTCAAGGACGGAGGAGTCTGTCAGTGCCGTTCGCTGCTGTGTCATCAGCGGCAGGAACAGCACCGGTCCTACAGTAGGTGTTCTGGGTATGTGGGAGGGACAGACCAGGGAAGTGACATTCTGCCGCAGTCTGAGGGATAAGGAGGTGGGAGAAAAGGGACAAGCCCTCGAGGCAGAGGGAACAGCATGGCTGGAGGTCTTCAGGCAACCAGAGCCCGAACGAGTGAGTGTTGGAAGAGCAGACAAGGCAGATGTGACTGCATCCGGACGTGGTGTCACCTTGGACAGGTCGCTGGTTTTCTCTGAGCCTCAGTCCCCTGGACTGTCAAATGAGAGAGTAAAAGGGTCCACGTCATGGGCAGCCGGGAGGACCCAGGCATCAGCGCACGGGGCCAGCCCATGGCCAGTCCTGAATATCCAGTGGCAATACTATTACTACTAATAATAATTTGACTAATAATTAATGGTAATAATAGTAATTATTGTTCTAACTACTACCAAGAAGCTCTGTTTTTTATTTTAGACCATGCCCCCATGCCCCATCCTAAACCCCGGCCAAGCCCAGGGGCGCCCCCTTCCTGTCCCCGCTCCTCTGGAAGGTCGGGCCTTCCCAAGGTTATCTCTGTTTTTCTCTGGATTCTGTGAAGTCGCATAGGTCACACTCTGGGGCTGAAAAGTGTTGCTTTTTATAGCCTTCCCTGATGGCAAGGAATGCCTGTGGGGCCCGTCCTGGGAAGTCCTGTCCTGGGGCAGAGACACCTCCAGGGGCAGGGGCCCCACAGCCACGCCAGCCAGGAGTCTGGGGCCCTCCCAGGCCAGGCACACACACCCCCACGCCCCACGGCTAGGTGCCAAAGGGGCAGGAAGGCTGGCCGAGAAGGCGAAGTGCCCTGGACAGAGAGCTAGGAGTCCCCAATTCCAACTGTGGTGTTTGGGCGAACCACGATCCTCTCTGGGTTCAGTTTCCCTATCTGTAAAATGGGTCTACTGGGCCTTGCCCGCCTCGGGCGGCAACGGTGAAAGGTCGGGAAGCTTTGGAATGAATGGGGCAGAGGGTCAGCAGTCTCAGGACCAGGACCTTGGGATGGTAAGAGGGAGAGGGATAAGGGACGAGGGAAGCCGTGGGCAGGCCCGTGTCCGTGTCAGAGCCTCCTTCAGTCCTGCCACGCTAAAGGGCTTGGCGGGAGGAGGGAGGAAGTGTTTCCGTGTCACAGGCGCGCTGCCTCCTTTACCTCAGTTAATCCTCCCCCTGAGCCTCGGAGTAGGAGCAGTCGTCAGCGTGGTTGACAGATGGGGACACCACGGCCGGCAGAGCTGGAGTGGCTTACCCACGGCCACCCGGCTGATAGGGCGGAGCCAGGATCAGCATTCGGTTCTGTCCCTCCTTTGGGTCCTTTAAGCAGGCAGTCCCCTGATGATGGCCGGCGCCGGGGAGAGCTGTGTCCCTGTGCCAAGCCCGCAGCTTGCAAAGTCCCTGCCCCCCCCCCCGCCCCACCCTGTTCTACCAGGCGGGTGCCCGCAACCCCCTCGCCAGGCTCTGCCCAGAGTCTCCAAGGAAGGGGCTTGGTTCCGGGGTCCCCGCCAGGCCCAGGCCAGAGGGCTTGCTCAGCAAGACCGAAGCTGCTCTTTGCTCCTCCCCCACCCCTCACCCCGCCTCTGCCTCCCCCTCCCTCCTTTTAATCTAGTTCTTATCGGGGATGATAACATTCAGCAATAATAAACCCGACTCCACTTTCTAACAGCTGATTGCCCCACGCCCTGATTCAGCGATACCGCAGCCCAAGTCCCGGGCAGGAGACCTCAGTCCGGCCCCGAGGCACCTGAGGCCACTTTCATCACCCCACCCCCGGCTGGCTCCCTTGGGTCTTCTGGGGAAAGGATGAAGCCTCCCATCTCTCGAAGTATCTCAGAGCTGCTTCCTTTCCTCTGGGGACCTAGAGACTCACGTGCGGTGTCCGTCTGTCCATCCCCCTCTCCAAACACAGCAAGGAACAGCTACTGTTAACCGAGCCCCTATTTGGGGATGGGCTCTGTGGCAAGTATCCGAGCATTTTCTCCACAAATCTTAAATCATAGGTATTATTCTTAACCCCATTTTACTCAAAGATGAGCCAACTAAGGCTCAGAGAGGTCAAGCAGCTTGCCCAAGATCACGCAGCTGCTCAGGGACAGAGTCAAGATTCCGACTCATGACTGCTAGACTGCAGGGTCTAGACTTACCCCCCTCCTGCCTGTGGGAAGAAACTGCCAAGAGGCATCCTGGCCTCCCGAACTTGGGTGGCTGAACCTGAAGGGAGACAGCCCAAGGACCCCGCTTTTTCCCTCTCTGCCCTGAGAGTGGGGGTTCCTGCCACAGCCCGAACCCGGGCCAGCTGCCAGGGCTGAGCTGGGGTGCCTGCACCCTGCGAGGACCTTTGTCCCTTTAATAGGTCCTTCTTGGTACGGGACGTCCCAGGGCAGAGGGCGCAGCCTGAGCGCCAGGCCTGGGCAAGCCCTGCCCAGGGCACTCCCCATGCTCTGGGGCTCGGGGGAGGGCGCCCACATCTTTGACTACAGACATAGTTTTCCTTGCTCCCAAGAGCTGGGGCTCCTTGGCATCCCCAGCCAGAGTGGGGCTTAGGGGGTCCCAGGCACGATGGTGGCCAGGTGGGCAGCCTGGATCTTTCCTCAATAGAATTCACAGACAAGACCCTCAGTCCCAAAGTTTGTGCCGATGCCCCCTTCCCCACCCTACCCTGTTTTCAACCACAGCCCCTGCTCCTCCACCCCGAGCTTTGCCCTCACCATACCTAGAGAGGGCCCGTCTCCAAGGCTCTGCTCCTCGAGTCTCCCCAGAAAGGCCTCTCCAGCTCCTGCAGGTCACAACCGTCCCACCCCCCCTACCCCCTCACCTCGCCACCAACCCCGAGCCTGCAAAGCTCGAATGAGACCTCTGTGCCTTGTGCAGTCCTCTTTGGTCACGTTCACCGAGCCCCTCCCGTGGGCCAGTCCACTCACGAGGCTCTCTGGGTTGGGGGGTGGGAGAGAAAACAGCCACACACAGCCCAGCCTTATCAGGGTATCTCCTCGTACATTCCCACAGCACTTTTCTAAGTAGCACAAGCACCCTCCCGTGCCCCCAGGTCCCCAGGTCTCTAGCCCCAGGGGTGCAGCCACCCTAGGTTCAGCCCTGGTGTCCGCTCACAGTAGGTCCTCAAAAAGTACTTCCTGGGTGAAGAATGAATGAATGACCTGGTACCTGTGGGTTGGCACCATTCCCTCTCCTGGATGCTAAGCTTCTCGAGCGCAGGGACCAGGTGGTCTCACACTCAGGAAAAGCAGGTGTCTCCGGCCTAAGGTGGTTAGCTAGTGCGGTGTCTTTGCAGAGCTGACAATGCAAGGGGAGGGGGAGAAGGCAGGGGAGAGAAGGGTTAGGGGCAGGGAACAGAGTGCCAGGAGACCATTCCTAGGAAGGCCATGCCATGAGCCAGGACCAGGACCAAGATCACATGGCACTTTTGAGGGAGAGCAGAAGGTCAGTGTTGGAAAGGGGAAGCCACGGAGGAGAGAGGAGAGGGCAGGGTGGGAGAGGGAGGCTAGACCCCACTAGGTGGGACCTTGTGAGTCGTGTGACGGAGGCTGGACTGGACCATCGTACAGGCCCCGGGAGCCTCTAATGGACTTGGGGTCCTGTTGCACCGACAGCCGGTCAGCAGGACCAGCTAGGGGCCGGTGTCCTGTTGGGCAGCTGCATTTTCCGCTCTTCCTTCCTCAACTGGGACGGTCTGGGGCTTCCAGATCTTAGCCTCCGGGGATACTTGGGGCTCATTCAGTCTTGTCTTCAACTTCCACATGGGAGCACTGGGGGGCTCCAGAACTAGGGCCAGACTTGCACAAGTTTGAGAAGGAACTGGGGGTGAGAACCTGGGTCCTAGGCCTCAGGCCAGGTCCCCAGGGAAGGGTGGTGGGCACCTGTGAGAGCAGGGGTGCGTCCGGACGCACGTGCTCAGGCCACAGGCAAGGTGGTCTTGAGTGGTCCTGGCAAGACCAGGGCATTTAGAATCGTCCAGAACTGGGGGTCGAGGATGAGAAAAGTCTTTCCAAGAAACGGGGGGAGGGAGAGCATGTAGAGGACCAGGTGTGCGTGTGCTGCGGGATCCCCAGCCCTGGGGGACCCCTGCCAGCCTCGCTGCTTTCAAAGAGGCAGCCTGGGTCATAAAGTAACAATGTTCTTACTCGAGCTACAGGGGTGACAGCACGGCCACCCTCCGCCAAGCCCCCGCTATGTGCCCAGCACTAGCTTACTGGCCCTCGTGATCACCTGTAAGGAGGTCGTGTCATTGCCTCATCTTCCAGGTGAGGAAACAGAGGCACAGACCAGTGACATATTGATGTGACAGCCATGAGCGAGTCAGGATTGGACCCTGACAGGCCTGACCCCAGAGCCGTCTCTTAACACCGCAGGGCAGATCCGGGTTATGCCAAGTTGCGGGTCGGACAGGCCTGAGCCCACGCCACGCCACTAAGTGACGATTGTCATTTATCTGGCTTCCCGAGCCTCAGTTTCCTTCCCTCTGTTTCCCGAACGTGGGGATGAGGATGAGTAGACCTCAAGGAGCTGCTCTGAAGACAGGGAAGGTGATGCACTCCGAGGGTCTGGAGCAGGAGGGGTGTCCGGCAGCCAGCCTGGCCCTGCCCGGCCTCCGTCGGTCGCACGCACCTGTCTCCGGGCACACTGTCTCTGCTCCACGCCCATTTGCATGCCAAGCCGCCAGCCTTGGACGGTGAGCTGGGCCCGCCTCCCGCCCTCCCTCCTGTGCACAGGCAAGGGGGAGAGGGCTGGGCCCTGGGGCGTCCTACCTGGGCGCTGAGCAGGGGGCTCCTGGCTGGGGCAGGGGGGAGCATGGGCACTGGGCACAGAAGGAAGCCATGCCCTCTGAGGGCCCGAGAGTTCTGGAGAAAGGGCGAAGCCCCCCCCCCCCCCAGTTCCCCCAGGCTGCTTTCTCAGCCCTCTGTAAAGGTGTTTCATGAGCAAACAGGTATAAAGAGGAGGCCCACTTCTGGGAAGACCGCCTCCTCTGAGATGCCACATAAGCCATTCCCTCTCTCACCCCCGCCATAACCGGCTTTGGTTTAGATGTTGCCTCTGCTGAACGCTCTGGGCCTCAACCTCCTCCTCTGTAAAATGGGCTGAGACTTCCTTCCTGCAGGGTTGCGAGGCTTCAATAAAAGCACCAGGAGGGACAGCTACTCCAGCTTAACCAGATACCGTCCTGCCTCTGCTACCGGGCTGAAGTTCCTCCTTCTGTGCACCCTGGGAGCCTGAGGACCTGTTCCTTTGCTCCTGGGGGTCCAGGTGGGGAACAGAACCCGGGCGGGCCAGCTCCTGCCTCTGCCTGTCCTTGGGGTGGCGGCGCAGAGACGCGGGCTCCCCTCCCCAGGGCCCAGAGGAATTTGAACAGCAAAGAAAAAACAACAAGCCCCAACCCAGTGTTTTGTATTTTTGTCCTGAACAATGCTGTTTCTGGGCTGGTTGCTGAGCAAATATTCCAGGAGGCGGGACGGACAGCTGACGCAGGTTGGGGTATTATCAGAGCTGCAGCCCTGGTCCCAGGGCCCTGATGCCTCCAGATTCTTCCCCGGGGACTCCGGGTCCCCCTGTCTGCCCCTCCCAAGTCCAGCCACCTCTGGGGAGGGGCCCTTAGGGTCTGGGATCCGAGGAAGCCCTGACTTAAGAGGAGTTATGATGGGGAGAGCAGGATTTCCCCCCAACACCAGACCTCCCTCTGTTTCCACCCTCTCGAGGGCACTTGGGAGTTGACAGACTGCCCCAGTTTGCTCTGGACTGTAGGGTTTCTTGTGATGGGACTGTCAGTGCTAGAACTGGGAGAGTCTGAAGCAAACCAGGATGGCTGGTTCACTCTGCAGGGCTCCAAGCGTTGAGAGTCCACAGGGATGGCTCCTTGGAGATGAGGAGGAGGAGGCTGACCACATCCGCTACTACCACTGCCACCATTTATTGAGTGACGGCGACCGGGAGGCCCATTTCACAGCTGAGAAAACGGAGGCTCAGAAATTGACCTGCGTGAAGCCATGCAGCTGGGAAGGGGCAGTGCAGCGAGGTAAACCCAGTGGGTTTCCAAAGCCCTAGCTTTCAGTTACTCTCGGCCCCATCTGGGAGATTGACCTTGGCCAACTACAGAGGGTAAGACCAAGGTCAGGAGAGGTGGAGAGAGCCCTGTCTTTAACTGTTCCCTCCGTGTGGCTGGCTTTATGGTGCCCTTGCCTATCCGTCTTGGGAGGCCCGGACGACTGGAGGTCCCACCCCTGACAAACACGTACCGGCTGGTTTGGGGCAAGAAGATTCTCCCGGCTTATCTAAAGGGTCCCAGAAATTTCCCCAGATGTGGGGGGTCAGTGTGGCCCCTGGAATCTCGCTTTCCTTTGAGAACCTGTTGTGAAGTCAGACAAACTCAGGCTTGTTCATCACGGGTGAGTCACATTCAGGGCTCCGGCCACGACAGGGTCCCAGAACTCCAGCTCCCACGGGGTTCTGAAGACCCGAAGACAGGGCTCAGACCTGGCCTGGACCCCCTTCTCTGCAGAGGCTGGACCCGGGGCTGCCCATGGAGCCCCCTCCTCTCTGTCCCCTATACTTGGCCGGTGCCTTGGCCTCCGTGGCAGGGAGAGTGCTGGCGCTCGCTCTGGGGGTCTGTTTGAGGTTTCCTCCAGCGGCTGGTGGCGGCGGGTACAGCTCACTAATTAATTAGCGCTTAAGTACTTAGCATCCTTCTGCATCGTGTCAAACGAGGATTTGAGTCTTAATTCCCTGTGTAGGTAACGGTGGGAATGTGCCTGGGAGAGCGGTCAGGACTTAGAGGAAACGCTTCCCCTTGCTTGGTTGCCAGCTGGGAACACCGGTGCTGCAGAGGCAGAGAGAGACCCAGGGGGCAGAGCTCCTGGACCTCCAAAACCTCGTCCACCCCCACACCCACTCACTTACCGCCATGGCTGAGATCAGTCACAAGGTGGGCTCTGCAGCTAGACAGTCTGGGGCTGACTCCCAGCCCCACTGCCAGCGACCCGTGTGCCCCGAGGGAGTCACTTAATCTCCTTGGGTCTTGTTTTGTGTCGAGGTGATGATCGCTGTACCTGCCCATAGGACTGCAGCAGAGATTAAACAAGCTAACTCGGGGAAACTCTGCAGACCGTGGCTGGCCTGTGGTTGGCCCCCCACGGAAAGGACCTCTTCTCTTTCATTCAGCCACTCTCTTGGTCGTGTTTTTATTTCTCCCGCAGACATTTCCTGGGCACCTCCCAGCACAGGCCTGGGTGCTGAGGGCAGGGTTGCACAAACCTCTCCAAGCCTTCATCAGACCACCGGTAGAATGGGGCTGATGACAGACTGTCTCAAAGGGGCAGAGGGAGGCTTCAGTGCAATGCTGTAAGTCAAAACCCTCAGTTCTGGGCCTGCCGCAGGCTGAGCCCCACGCGGCTGGGTATGGGTGGGAGAAGGGGGAGGAGGGGCTCCAGGAGAACTGAGGGGCGGGGGGCTGTAGGCCACGCAGGTAGTCCCTACCTCCATTACTCAGAGCCCAGATTTGTTCTCAGGACCCACCTGGAAAGGTGCCAGGCTGGGGGCAGGGCTGGTGGGACTGCTTGGGAGGAATCCCCCTCTCAGGGCCAGGACTTAGGGACGTGGCTACAGGTCTCAATGGGTCCTTGTCAGGGGAGCCCTGGGCAGGTGTCGCCAAATCCAGTCGTTCTTTTCCAAACACATTGGCATGGTCCTTCTCCCTCGGCATCCCCTAAAGATGCTGGGCCCCACAGATGGTTTTCATTCCTTGCTGTCACGGAAGGGGCATCAGTAGGGTCTCTAGCATGACCCCCTGCAATGGTGGGTCTTGAGGGTGGGGGAATGCATCTCAGCCCCTTAGAATGTTAGTTGACCATCCATGGGTGCCAGAGAAGGTCCCAGGCTACCCCAGTGTAAGGGAAAGGTATTACCAAGGGGTGGAGGTTGGGGGCTGCTGTAAGGCAGAGTAGGGGAGTGGTCGAGGGAGGTGCTCAGAACTGAGTCTGAGGTTCTCTGGTGGACCACATGGCTCTGCTCTGTGACCAGAAAAAAGCCGCACAACCTCTCTGAATTTTGATTTTCATGGGTGGAAGGAGGGTGGCAGGTCCCGCAGGAGACGGCGTCTCCAGTCCAGTGCTCTGTAGATGGATAGCATGTCAGAAAACTTCAGGGATTGTGTTATTTAGGATCCAAAATTGGCTGATGGTCCTACGGGATCCTTTATCTGTTACAGAAATCTTTACAGAGACTCAAATTCAGCTGCAGCCACTGTGGTCCTCACACAGTCTTACCCTTCATGAAAATCCCTGCCATATTTGCAGGACCTACTATGTGCCAGGCACACACTAAGTGCCAGACATTCCTTCTGTCTCGACTCCTCACCATGGACCCCTCATGGGAGAGATGGGCGCTCTTCTCTCCTCTCACCGATGAGGAACCCAGGAGCAGTGTGGTTAAGTCTCTCGACGAAGTTCTTTCAACTGCTAAGGGGTTGAGCCAAGATTCCAACCCAGGTCAGCCGCCCCGAGCCCTCAGTGCACCTTTACAGAGTGAAGAAATGAGCAGATGAATGCAGGGTTCAGGGACATCATTGGTTGGAGGGTAATGAGTGGGCTCCTTGTTTTCAGTGACGCTACAAAGACAGGGGGCGTGGGGAGAGAGTCCCCCATGGCTTAGGTTGGTCTCAAGCTGTTACCTGTTATTGCACAGAACTCCAGAAGCTTAAGAGAAAAGAAATGAGGAGAGGAGAAGAGAAGAGAAGGGAAAGGAAAGGCAAAGAAAAGAAAAATCCGGAAGGAAGGAAGGGCCCAGGGGAAGGAAGGAACCTGCCCAGAAGGAAGAGAGCAGAGCTCCATGGCCATGGCCAGTGTGAACAGTCACTGAGTCCTGGAGGAGCTGCCACCCGCTGGGCACTGGGGGAGGGGCTCAGGACGCAATGCTCGTTGGACCCGACATCGTCCTGCCCTCGGGGAGCTTCTGGCACGTGGCAATGGCGGAGCCTTGCACAGGAGGGTCTCGTGGAAGGGAACACATCTGGGACAGCAGGTCGGGGCTTGGGGCCAACCACATCTCACCCGCTCTCTTCTGGGAGATGAAGGGTTTGAGAATGAGGGCACGGTCCAGTCCCATCGCCTTGCTTTACGGATCCAGACCAGAGCCTGGAGGAAAGTGGATGGAGACGCAGTAACAGACTGGGGGTTGGAAGAATGAAAGCCATAGGACAGCCTACAAGCTGCTCCTTGACCAAAAGGATAGCTCACGTCCACTGTGGGGTGCTGAGCCCCCCCACATGCTTTATTGCCCTTGGCCCTCCAAACAACTCCACTTGGCAGCTGAAAAATGGAGGCTGAGAGAGGTCACCTTGCCCAAGGTCAAACTGCTAGTAAGGGGACCTGAGATTCGGACCCCACAGTGTCTGACCGCAGAGACCAGGCGGTCAGCGTGCGCTCTGGGGCTTCCCTTCCTTGGGTTGGAAAAGCTCCCTGCAGTCCCAATGCACACAGCATGTGGCACAGGGCAAGTGGGGGGAAGGCAGAGGCGTGTCCCCAGGCTGGTGGCTGGTATCTTCTCTGCAAGGCTGCCTGAGCACGCGTGGCCCCAGCCTCAAAGGCAATGGACAGAAAGGGGAGATGCGGGAACAGAAGCGCTGGGAAACTCACCAGTCTCTGAGGTCACGAGAAGCTTGGACAACCTCTCTGAGGGTTCCTGGCGGTGTCCTGTGGGAGCCAGTTCATGGATTTTAAGAAAAAAAAAAAAATCATTAAAGAAGTTAGGACGATGGAGCGGTCGTAAATGTAAAATATTGGTGGTTCGACAATGTATCTCGAGCAGCCGCGAGCAGAGTTCGTCTTGACAAGGCAGAACTCGGTCCAAGAAGTAAATCACTTTGTTTTCCCTGGATGGCTCCTCCTGAATCTTCCCAAGACGTCTGCACCCAGTCTTCATTGACCCGAATACCTGGGGCCCATGAAAACCGGGGCTACACCTAGCCGAGGAGGCATCCAAAGCCTCGGCGGAAAGAAAGGTCTGGACCCCCTGTGGTAAGGGCGCCCAAGAGAGCCAATCCTCCAGACACCCCCCAGCCCCCTAACCTTGGTTATCCGCACCCATAACCATAATGCCAAGGTCACTTCACTTCCTGGACATTGCAAGGGGTATCTTGTTCTCTTGTTCTCTCCTCCCTTTGCCCTGGGGCTCCCCGCAGCAAAGAAGGCACCACCACCCAGCCACACTCCTTCATTCTGCTCCCTCCTTCCTTGGGCGAGCCATAGAGAGAATCAGGAATGAGCCGACTTAAAGGTGTTGAGGAACCCCCCCAACCCCGCCGCGGGCCCCTGCGGGCTCTGCCAACTAAGATCAGATGAAAGTCAGTTGCTGCCCAGGCCTGGACCCGGCCAGCTGAGACAGGGTCTGAGACTAGAGGGAGGATTTCCAAGGTCCCACCCTAGCCCCCAGCCCCCACATCCAGGGTGACTTCTAACAAACCACCTGACCCCCGCCCCCCCCCTTCCCAGCTGGGAGACAGGGAGGGTGACATTGAGCGCCGGCTCTGGGGCGTCCTAAGGGTTAACTAATTAATGGTTGGAAAGTGCTTTGAAAAAATAAAGTGCTGGATAATGGGAAGGGCAATTATGTTGGGAGAAACTCCTAATTTGGCTGGAATTGATGTTAATGATAAAGTATCTGAAACATGTAGCAAGCAGGCGTGATTGTATTTTATATGACAGAGAGAGACACTCACACGCAGGGGACATGGAGAGCAGTTAATTTGGTTAAATAAAGTGAAAGATAAAAGGAACGCGGACGCCACAGAACTCGCTGTTTATCTGGACTTGGTGTAACACTTTGGAATTGGATCGGGCCCTTTGGCTCTTATTTATTTGTTTGTGATCGACATAAATGGGGAAGTGCTGGGTTTATGGCTCCGAAAGAGGCCACGGAAAGCAGGCTCTGATTAGGAGGCCTCCGAACAGGTGCCGGCTGCGTTCCCAGGAAGGAGCCAAGGTCTCCAACAGGGAGTCAAGGTGGGTGAGGATGTCCCCACTGCACCCCATCCTGGAGGCAGAAGCCTCGCCCACCAGAGCTGGCGGGGGGTGGGGGACGGAGATGACCGCCAGCGCAGAAGGAGAAACCGAGAAGGAGAAACTGAGCCCCCAAAAGAAGGGTAAAGAATATTAATCACTCTGGGAACCAACATTTAGGAGGGCTTCGCTCTGCTAGGGTACCACTTTCACCACCGTCTTACAGAGGACAAAACAGAAGCTCAGAGAAGTGGAGCAAGGTGCCCAAGGTCACACAGCCAGGAAGGAGCGGGCAGGGAGTGGGGCTCGGGCAGCCTGACTCTGGGAGTAAAACCCCATGGTCGTGACTTTTGGACTTGATATTCACAGCTCTGCTCTCCCTGACCGGTTCTGCTTAAGCAGGGAACCAGGACAAGGAAATGGGGGAGACGCTTATAACACCTGTCCTGTGAGGACAGAGCGCCAGGGCCTCCTGGCCTACCTGGGACCCTCTTGGGAGGGTCTGAGCCGTAGTTTTGTGCCTGAGAGGACAGCATGAGGTTGCCCCAGGGAAGAGCAGGAGCCTTGGTTTCTGGAAGGTCTGTGAGGTCCCCGCAGGTCCAGATTAGTATTCAGTATTTATAATATTTCCATAATGGTAAAACAAAAGAAAACAAGCAGAGAGAATGCATTTTTAATCACCAATCATTTCTCTTTGTTTGTTGTGAATGAACAGCGAGGTGAAATAGTATTTCATAATCACCCCATTCGAATTTTCCTCCCCTCAAAGCACCGAGAAATCTCTAAATAAAATAAATAAACAGCCAAGACCTTAAAATAAATTCCAGAGGGCAGAGTGCTACGTGTGGGTTATGACAGCTGCGAGGAGGCAGGGGCTGGGGGGTGGGGAAGGGAGGACAAAGGGACAGGGCCCTTGTCAATTACCTGGGAACAGACACCCGGTTCTAAGTGACCCACAGGCAGGGTCAGAATAGGAGAGGAAGTGTTTGAAGACCCAGAGAGCAGGGTGGAGCTGGAGCAGACTCTCCACCCTCATTTCCTCTTCTTTATTCCAGAATTTTCTGCTCCTCATCCTCTCACTATCAATCAAGGAAACCCTGTCCCCTGCCCCTTTGGAGCTTCACAACGTCCCTCTCAAAAGGCTGCCCATCCAAGGGAGCTTCTCTGTGTAGCGTCTGCCTGTCCTCTGAGCTAGTCCAACCCTTTCAGTGGATAGAGGAGGAAACCATAGTAAAGAGAGAATGAAGGGACACGTCCAAGACACCCCAGCAAACTAGGGGCAGAGCTGGACCTGGAACTCTGGGGGCTTGATTCCCTGTCAGGCCACCTGTCATGTACTTGCACTTGAAGTTGACTTTTCTTCATAGTCTGTTCCTGGTGTTTGGTTTTGTGCATCTCAGCATCCCCAGATACTCAGGTCTTAGCAAGGCTCCTGATACATGGGGCACTCACCAGGTGTTTGTAAGATATATGGATTGGTGAGTGGATGGATGGATGGATGGATGGATGGATAGATGATGAACGGATGGATGGATGGATGGATGGACAGACGGATGATGAACGGATCGTTGGATGGATGGGTGGATGGTGGACATGGATGGATGGATGGATGGATGCTGGATGGATGGATGGATGGACAGACGGATGCTGGTTGGATGGATGGATGGACAGACGGATGATGAACAGATCGTTGGATGGATGATGGATATGGATGGATGGATGATGAACGGATAGTTGGTTGGATGGGTGGATGGGTGGATGATGAATGGATGGACCGATGGATGGATGGATGGACGGATGGATGGTGGATATGGATGGATGGACGGATGGTGGATATGGATAATGGGTAGATGAATAGAGTTTAAGCTGATCTGGTCCCCTCACTAGCCATTAGCTTACTACCAGATAGATAAGCCAATCACAGTTACATCACTTAACAATCACTTAACATCTGGGGTCTCCACCAATTTCCTGAAGGACACCAGAAAAAAATCACCTACTAGCAAGTCAGATCCCTTCCAGGTAGAAATTTGAGGCAGAGCTCTGGGACCAAGAAGGTGCTATGTTCAAGTGAGTCATGTGGTAAAGAGCATTGGTCTGGGGTTGGGGGACCGGAGCTCTGCTCCTACTCTGTCACTGACTTGCTGCATGGTCCCAGGTGACCCGTGGCTTCCTCCCTCTGGGCCTCAACTGTCTCCTCTGGAATGTCCTCTATTAGATGTTCTAGGATCAGAGTCTGGCCCCTTCAAGGCAGACAATTCAGCCAGAACTCGGAAGAACTCTATCTCCTGTTCCGTAGACTGGGCAGTCCCTCTCCGTCTGTCCCAGACTCCCCCTCCCCCCGCATGTTTAGGACCATCCCTTAGCCCTCTCCAGCCTTTTCCTTGCCTGGACAGTTGGAATGGGGGTAGATCAAAGCATCAGGATATTCTCAAAGCTGGGCTGTTCTGGTCATAGCCAAGGCCCACGCTCCCTCTGAATCCTATTGAAAAAATAATAAAAAGGTAATTACTTTGTCATTACTGAACACTGGTTTGTCTTTTTTTTTTTTTTTCTTAAGCCATGACCATAAATAACCAGCCCATTACCCTTCAGAGTGGACCCACATATCCGTACAGGACCTGCTCCTTCTAGAGGCTGGCCATCCCCCCATGCCCTGGTATATACCTACCACACATCCACACACACGTGTACATCAAACACAGGGGCGCTGCTCGTTCCCCAGACATTTTCCAAGCATTTTGCTAGATTATTATAATACTGTTATGTGTGAATCCAGGCTAAGTGCTTTGCATGAATTACCTGCATTCATTCTTCTGACAGTGCTGTGTGAAGCAGACACTGATTGTGTTGCCATTTTACAGATGAGTACTGTAAGCTGAGGGAGGTCAGGAACCTGCCCAACGTCATGAGGCTAGTACGTAGTAGGCTAGTCAGTAGCAGAGGCAGAGTTTGAACCCATGTTACCCAATTCAGAAATCCACAATCGCATAGACCCATTATTTAAACACAGACTTAAAAAATCACATATGTAGTCTGCTGCAAGAAGATAATTATAATACAGTGTGACAAGTATTGGCACAGAGGAAACAAGAGGGCGGCGGGAGCCCAAACAGCGGCCTCCAAGCCAATTTGGGGCAAGGGGACATCCGGGAAGGTTCCCTGGAAGAGGTGACACCTCCTTTGGTCCTAATGGGCAAGTGGGAGCAGGACAAGTAAAGAAAGGGAAGGAAGGCCTTCAGGGCAGGAGGAACAGCTTGGACAAAGGCCTGGAGCTCTCAGCAGCTCCGTGTGGCTGGAACAGAGGCTGTGCAAGCGCGCCACAGACAGAATGTCGAGAGGGGAGGCTGGAGAGGCGGGTCGGAGTCGCTCACATCCTGGCCAGGGCGGCGCAGCGGGCCAGCCCTCCCCCACCCACATTCAGCTCCCTGGCACGTCCGTGTGACACGAAGGCACCTCCTCAGCAAAACAGCTCTTTCCTGCCTCCCCGGCCAGCCCCGCCCTCTGAGACACGGTGCCACGGGCGGCGGCTGGCACCTGCGCAGGTGCCACGGGAGGAAACATGGCTACTTCCGGGGTCTCAGAGCAGGTTCCCCGGGCCGTGGTCCCGCCACGCCGACCTCACGCGGGATCACATCCCGGGGGCCGAGGCAGCCCCGCCAGGGCCGGTCCGTTCTGCTCCCGCCCCCGGAGGACCGCGCTGATTTCAGATCTGGGCGAGGCGGGGCAGGAAGGGGCACGGGCGACAGGGGCGCCCGTGGGCCCGTGGCAAGAACGCGCTCCGTGGTGGCCGCGTGTGCGTGGCTTTTGCTCCAAGCACAGGTGGGCCCTTCTGCTTCTCCATCCTGGGGTCTCCCTGGCTCCCCAGCGTCCCCCCTCCCACCCCGGGCCAGGCCTGCCCCTCCCCGGCAGGCGCGGGAGGGGTCAGGTGTTGCCCGTGGATCTGTGGGTAAGAGGTGATGTCAGCAGTCAGCCCTGCCCTTCACCTGGTTGTACCTCTCTGCGTTCAGGTGTCGCTGACAGCATGAGCTCGATCTTGTGGTGTGCAAACAGCGCCCGGCCATACCTCTGTGACCAAACCCTCCTTTAAAGGGACATGGAGTTCCGCACGTGTGGTCACCCTCAGACACACACTTTCCCCTCGCAGATAAAATCAGACGCACACCTCACTGCTGGGCATGAAAGTCACTCCTATCCACACACATCCTCCAATCGCCCAGGCCCACCGCTGGGGTGGGCCCCAAAAGAGGTAGGGGAGGGGGAAGGGGGTTCATTTAAATTCATTCTTCTAGTGTTGTTTTTTTTTTTTTAATCTAAGTCACATCCAAATACATGACTTTCTGAATTTTTTTTTTAAATTTTCTGCATGATATTTCTATGTATATTTTTCTATGTTTCCTGAACCATTAGCACGGAATGTGAATTACCCTTTTCTTCAGAAACGTAAAGCTGTCTTTTTTTTTATTTTAAAGTAAGATGGTTCAGAGGATATTAAAACTGAAACGGGCCATAGACACCAGAAACCCTGGGATTGGAAAATATTTCCTACAAGGGAAAAAATTAGTCACCTGCCATTCTCCTGTGATCAGGCAGGGGTAAACACAAACCCCTCAAAAGTGACTTAATTAGAACTGGAAAGAAGAAGCTTGAACGGGAGCTCGGTGAGAGGCCAGGCAGGGAAAGCGAAAGCAGGTACAATGTGTGGATCCCGAGCTCGGAAAACAGATAGTATTTATGGCACAGAAATCCCTAAGGCTCCTCTGTCGAGAGAGAGGTTTCTGGAAGGTGTGGGTGCAGAGAGGTGGGAGGCAGCCAGCGCTCATCTCTGCCGAGGCTGAAAGACTGAGACAGGCCCCACCCCTCCGCCCCCGACGGTTGAGCGGATGGCCAAGAAGCCTGGGCTCAGGTAGATGTTCTACAAAAGGACTCTGCCCTCAGCTCCGGGAGTCTGCCCTTCTGCTCATCTCTGCCTGAGCTTGCAAGTCTGAACACGGTCGCTCAAACCCTGAAGCAGCCCCTGCTTGTGGCCAGCATGGTTCTAACAAGGTTCATTACCAGAATCACAGACTCTTTCACCCATTAAATTAACAGGGGTTAAAATTAAAAAAAAAAAAAAATTAAAAAAATAAAAGGAGAGAGCGAATACCAAAGGTTGGAGAGCTTCCCGAGAGAACACGGCCAGTGGGAGAGCAAATCCACATGGCCTTTCCCCAGAAGGGGCAACTGGCAACAGGAATGAGAAGCTTGGAGATGTATGCACTTTTTGACTCAACATTTCCATTTTAAGGATGGTGCACGATTCTTTCTGGACAAGGATATTCATTAGAGTTCTTCAGAATATTGGAAAGTATTAGAAAGGCGTCTGATGTCCAAAATTTCTCAGAGTGAGGGACTGGTTCTGCAAATTAGGACACCCTCTACAATCCAGCCAGCAAGAATCGTGGCATGGAAGAGCAGCCGGTGGTTGCAGAAATGTCCACGCTCCGTGCACGTGGCAGGCTGACACATAGCCACCGCCGCGGACAGGTGTGTTTGGCGCCATTCTGATTTTATAAAACAAAACGCAGCGAAAAATCGCAAGCGAACGAAGCAAAAAACCTAGACTGGCAGGAAGTACACCAAAACATCCACAGTGCTTATTCATGGATGGTGGGATTACAGATGATGTAAATTTTCTTCTTCCTGTTTATCTGTGTTTTGTGACTTTCCTACGCTAGACACGTATTATAAATATGTAGTCAGAAACAAATAATCGTGTACTTTGCAAAAAGAATGAGGAAACCGGGGTGGGGGGTGGAGGGGAGTTGGAAGGATTTGTCAAGTTCATCGACTTGGATGGCATTCAGGAACCACGCTTGGCTTTTGGGAAAAAGACCCTCTCCCATTCTCCCTTCCCAGGACTCCCAAGAGAGGCATTTGTAAATAAAAGAAATGCACTCAGCTTTTTTTTTTTTTTTTTTTCATTTTTAATTACAACTTGCCCAGTAATCACCATAATCACTTATCTCGGACATTTGTTGAATTATTCAGTCACTAAGCATCTATTGAGCGCCTACTGTGAGGCTAGTACCAGGCTAGGCCCAGGGACTCCAGAAAAGAGACCTCGCCAAGGAGAGTCTCGAGACCAGGAACAGCTTAGGGAAAAGGAGACAGAGCACATAGTCTGTAATTTTTTAAATGAAAAATCATCATTCTTCGTCAACACTTATTGAGTGCTTACTGTATACAGAACCTAGCACTGGGTCCTGAATCTCTTTGGTTCCTTTTTTCGTCTTTTACAACACTGAGATACAATTTACAGCTAAAGGACAGATCTGTTCTCTTTCCTCTCTCCTCCTCTCCCAACGCACTCACCTTCAACTTTCATCTCTTTATGAGCTCAGAGTAAGGGTAAAAAAAATGCTTGTTGCTCTGGGCTAAGTCACCTCCCAGCCCAAATGTGAAAAACATTGGCTCTGGGTTCACAGCCCAGTTCAGCCTTGGGAAAGTTACTCTATGCCTTGCCCTCCTCATCTGTATAATGGGTATATTATATAGACAACCCCCCCCCCTCCCTACAGCTGTTGTGAGGGTCTAATAAGATGACCCAAGCACTTAGCCTGGTGCCTGGTGCACGACAACCACTCGGCAAATAGTAACAATTGGCGTCCAGCTGGGTGTTGCTTTCCGTCACTGCAGAGGGGTCAGAAACCCAATGACTGTGACCAGGAGGCTGAGCTGTGATTGCTTCTTTCAAGTCTTTCCCAATTACACAGACTGAGACAGACCAATGTCTTTGTGCAACAATCATCAGGAGACTCCTGGGTGCCAGGAACTGTGCTTGTCTCTCTGGCTTCTGCCAAAAAGGCCCAGATCCTCTGCTCAGGAAGCTCACAGTCCAGTGAGGAAGTTGGTAAGGGCAAGAGGAGGGGGTCTTCCCTTCGAGACTCAGAAGAGGCTCTCAGTGGAGACAGGGGCTAGATAGATGACCTCCATAGGGTCCCTTGCTGACCCTATGGAGGCTATTCTGCTGGGGTCTGGTTTCACAGAACCTACTCTCTCCCCACTGTTGACCCCTGGCCTCAGGTCAGGGAGTGGGAAACTCGGCAAAGCCCCCGTGCCAACCTGGCAACTTCTGGCAATTCCTGGGTTGTAACAGCTCCTCCTCCTTCCCCTAAACTTTGTCCTAGGAACTTGGGTCATTCTTTTTCTGCAGCATGGGCTCCTCGAGGACAGGGACCGTGTAGACTCCTCTTGATCTGGTGCCTGACTCAAAGAGAGTGAAGGTCTTTTATGCACCAGGCACAGTTTGAGGTGCTGAGGACATGAAGGGCAGAAGGACAGAAAAAAGCCCCTGCCTCCCAGGAGCTCCCATTCTAGCGGGGGCAACTGGACAGGAAATATGAGAACAAAATGAATAAGCAAAATTATTGTAAACACTCCAACAGGATAAGGCGAGAGAGAAAGCTAGAGAACTACTTCAGGGAGAAAGCCTCCCTGAGGAGGTGACACGTGAGCAGAGACCTAAGTGATGTCAAGGAAGCAGGCGCAGAACGGGCCTTCCAGGCAGAGGGAACAAGTGCAAAGGCCCTGGGGTAGGGATAAGCTTAGTTTTCCAGGACAGCAAGAAGCTAGTGTGTCAGGACAATGTGACTGAGGGGAGGTCCAGGGTCAGGCAGTGTTAGATCTTGTTGACCATGGGGAAAAGTTTGTATTTTATTTTATGGAAAGCTCAGGACATGCTAAGATGAAGCAGATGAGGAAAATAGCATGTGATTTTAGTCTCTGCAAGGCTAGTTGGGAGGGTGGGAGGGGGAAACAAGACAGCAAGAGGCTTGAGAGACCAGGGCCACGTTTTAGGTATGATGTTCTCTCTTAGTCCCTTGCTTTGTTTAAAACAAAAATTTTTTTGAGTTGGGGGGTGGTCTGGAAAGGAAGAGTTAGAGTCCCTGTTCACCTCACCCCAAAGTCCTCCTCCCCCCTCCCACTCTTGTCACTGTTTCCAGCTTCCCCCTCCCGGATGAGGTTCCTTCAGAGGAGGTAGACCCCCCCTCCCCCAGAGGACAGGAGAATTGTGAAGTAGCTGAGAAAAAAATGGATGGAAGAATAAATGTCTTAAAACTTTGGTGCTTGAGACACAGCTGTTGGGAGGGGGATGAGGCTTCTAGTGAGAAAGCAGGAAGGCGAAAACTAGGCATCAGACCTTTGTGTCTTCCCTGGGAAGGACCTGCTCTTCACTGGCAGGGCAGGCGGCAAAAGACCCCTCCAGCGTTCTGGAGGAAGGAAAGGACAGAGGAGAAGGAAAGGAGAGACGACAGGAAGAAACGAGAAGTAGAGGGAGCACCGGATGTCCCAAGGAGCAATGACAATTTCTGGCATTTATCGATCACTCGCTTGGCTCAAGCACTTTTCCTGCATTAACTCATTTTAGCCTCCCAACAAGCCCAGGCGGCAGGACTATTATTGTCCCCATTTTACGGTTGAGGCAACTGAGGCACAGAGGGGTCATATGCCTTACTCAAGGTCACCCCTCTGGTGAGTAGCTAGGGTCTGACCCCGAAGTACAAGCTGTGAGCCACTTCTCCATATAGCCCCAGGATTGGAATTAGCCTCAGATCCAAAGCTAGAAATTCTCCCTCACCACTACTCAGGTCATTACCCTCACTGTGCCTCAGTTTTTCCTTCTGCAGAATGGAGGGATCGGGCTTGAGATCCTTGGGGCTGGGTGTCTGAGTCACCAGACACAAGGGTCTTATGTGTGGTAGGCCAGGACAGCAACTCCTGAAACAGGAGACTGATCTGATGGCATGGGGTGGTGGTAGAGAGTAATGGGTCAGTGGTCCATGGGAAGTGTTAATTATTGATGTGTTGCTGCGTCCTGTTAATTACAGGGTTAAAGAGGGGAGAAAATTCTCTGAACCTGAGAGGTGTGTCTCACCCTCAAATCTGCCTTCCTGTGTGGACAAATCCCAAACATGGGATTCTCAGACCCGTTCCAGGTGGG
Organism: Mustela nivalis; assembly: GCF_964662115.1. Taxonomy (NCBI): domain Eukaryota; kingdom Metazoa; phylum Chordata; class Mammalia; order Carnivora; family Mustelidae; genus Mustela; species Mustela nivalis. The sequence goes on along the minus strand of NC_139029.1, from coordinate 7,004,755 downwards.
AAGGAGACAAGCTGTACTTTTGAGGGTTTTTTTGGTGTGTTTTTTTTCTCAGCTGGTCCAAAACAAGTAGAGATCACTTGGCAACTATGGGATAAGGGCATGGTTGGGCCTCCTCTCCCAAATCTGGAGGTTTTATTAGAGAACAGGGCAAATCCTGGCCACTTCAAGGCCAGAGGGCTATGGAGTCCCCAGTCTCTATGCATTTACCAATAAACTTCCAGTTTAAGGCAGGGCATGGAATGCATCCCAGCGGATGTCTCTGTCTCGGGCAATTACCATCCAGGGCTTCTGGAAACTTCGGTCCTGAGAAGCTTTGCCGAAACCTTGCAGATTAGGTCCCAAAGTCTACCAGCCATTTACTAGCCTGTGGCATTTCCTCTTAGTTTAATGCACTCTCCAAACTGAGGGTCACACTTTGAATTTATTTTCATTTATTCAACAAATCGTTTAGTTATTTCATTTACTATGGTGGTCAGCTTTTCACTTCTCTCACCACCGGAGTGTTTACCCATTTCTTTCGCTTCTTATGTTATTTCCATCACGTCCTTGTTCAGAAAGAAAACCAGGTACAGCGACTAGCTCAGTCCTGGGACAGGGGTGGCCTGGCGGAGAAAGGCAGGACCAGAGCCATGGCGCCAAGGCTGCAGCTGATCTCCAAGCTCAGCCTGGTGTGGCCACCTCAGACCAGCTGGGAGGTAGGTATGGGGACAAAGGGAGAAAAGGCAGGGGCTTCTGCAGTGGGGTTGGAAGGCCCCCCTCCCCACAGAGGCCGTCTTCCTTCACCTGGGAGGGGTAAATTAGCTTTCCTAAAAACACGTTATCCAATTGCCTGGCTTTATTCTCTTCACGGATCCTTTCACTTTCTGAAATAATATTATTCATTTGTTTTAATGCTCATTACCTTCTCGCCTTCACACCCCCTCCACCCCCAACCAGGTTCATTCTTCTCGGCCTATCTTGCTCACTTAAGGATTTATTTCTTGCACAATGGACTGAATGAAAAACTCCCTTGCAAAGAGTAAGTGCAAAGCAGATACCAAACAGTGAGAACATCACGTTCCTTTGGGTTCGACAATTCTAACATTCTAACTTGCAGAAAAGAGCTAGGTCTTCGTTGGGAAAGCGGGAAGCCGACTGGCTCTCCGGGATCAGAACAGGTGAAAAGTAACCCACTCTGCCCCTTCTCTCTAGTCCCCCAGCCTCAGCTCCTCTCAACTTGGGGGGGTGGGTGGGTGCGGAGAGCTTCTCCAGCCCCAAAAGGGAGCCCTGCGCTCAGATCCTCCTCCGCAGGCCGCGTCTCGCTGCGCGCACGAGCAGCGCTCAGCCCGGGCGGTGGGTGGGAAGAAACCGGGAGGGGAAGGTCTGGGGGTGTGAGGGTGGAGCGGAGCCCGGCCCAGCGATCCGGCCCGGGTTTTGCATGCCACCCACTCGCCCGCTCGGCCGCGGAGAATTCCATAATCACAGCGGGCGAGAGCGGAGACTGGGAGCGAAAAATCCGGGATCCGGCAACTTTGGGCAGCGCATGCGCGCCCGCGGCGCTCCATCCCAAACACACACACATTTTTCCCCCGGACTTGGAAAGTCACCCAAAGCCGCCCCAAGTGCAGGTAAGAGACTCGGCGCTCTCTCCGCCGCGGCCCCCCCACGCCCCTCAGCTCCCGGGGCCTCCCGAGGTGCTTCCCCGCCTCGCCCCCTGTCCCGGTGCAGCCCCCCAGCCCCGGGGCTGCCGCTTGCAGCCGGGAGCGGGCGAGCGAGCGAGCGAGAGAGCCAGCCAGCCAGCCTGCCTGCGCGCGGCGGCTGCCACCCAACTCCGGCAGTGCGGGAGGCAGGGGGCACGGAGGGCTGGCATCCGGGCGCGGGGCGGCGCGTCGCCCGCCGCGGCCAGGGGAATGCCCAGCGCGCGGCTCGGGTAGAGGGGAGGGCTGCTGCTCCTGGGGGTCACTTACTCCAGCTGAGGGGGCGGCGGGGTAGGGGAGAAGAGGGGGAGGTGCCAGGCGCGAGTGCAGGACTTTGCGAATAGGGTGGGGGCGCCCCCCGCGCTGCAGGCCTGGGGGGGGGCAGGTGCTCGCCAATACCGGGTAATCACTCCTTCCCCCTACGCCCCCCACCCCCACCCCCGGCTGCAGGGGTTCGAGCGCCCGTCAGGGCAGAGGAGGCAGGCGTGAGGGGTGCCTGGGGTGACTTTGCAAGACTTTGCCCAGGGGAAGGGGTGGGTGGGGAACCTCTCCAGCCGACTCTTGTGCCCCCATACCAGGGTGTAGGTGCCACCGGCAGAGGTAGGCAGTGTTCACTTAGGTGCGGGGTGCCAAGGGGTGCCTCCGGGTGGGAAAACGAAGGCGAAGGGTTGCTTGGCTGGGGGGAGCGGCGCCCCCTTTTTCATTCGTGCCTGGGAAGTTTGTCTCAAGTGCGCTGCTCCGGGCGCGGCAAGTGGCGCTCCTCACTCCCCCCACCCCCACCCCAGGCTTCCCGGGGCGCAGGGCTGGCAGTGCTGGGCACAGGGAGCCGGGGCACCGGCTCACGGCCATGCGGCTGTCCGCCAGAGCCCGCCTGGGTCCGGGGAAAAGTTCGGGGGAGTTGCCGCGGTTGTTGTGTGCGCTGGGAGAGAAGTTGCGCCCGGGGATGTGGGACTTTGGGCTGGCGGGCCGGCAGGCGGGTAGAGCGGTGCGCTCCCAGGGGCCTCAGCCGAGGTGGGAGAGGGTCTGGCGGGCTGTGCCCCAGGGTGGGCTGAGGGTGACCCCGGGGCTTAGCAGTTGCGGAGAGGAATCCGTGAATCCAGGGACGCGCGGCTGAAATAGGCACGAGGGGGAGGACAGAGAGAAGAGCAGCTCGTGGGGGACCAGGGGGGCACCGAAGGGAAGAGGGCTGGACGGACCACTCGGTCACTTGGGGTCGACCTTCAGGGCAGAGGAGCGCGTGGTGGCTAGCGGAGGAGCGTCGCGAAGCGGGGCTCCAGGGGGCGCGCCGGAATGGGGGACCGGGTCGGACCGACAGTCAGGGAGCTCCCGGGGCAGGGGGCCGAGTCGTGCGCCCGGGGTGAGCCGGCCGGGCGGAGCGGCGGCCGGTTTATTTTTACTCGGTGGCATTTGCAGAATGTGCAGCTGATGGCCGTCGGCCGCCAGGAAGTTTTGCTTTCTGTTCTTTCTCTCTTCCCGAAGCCAGCACGGCCGGGAGCGGGCGGACTGGGGAGCCGGGCCTGGGAGGGGAGGGGGCGGCTGCCGGGGTGGCAAGGTGCGGGCAGGGGCGCGCTGGGGCGGCGGGCGGGGGCTGACCGGCGAGGGCGGCGAGCGGGCGCTGGGTCGCTGCGGCGGAGCATTTGGGCGAACGTCTGTCCCCAGCGCTGGGAGCTTCTCGGCGAGGGGAACAGGTGTATGCGCCGTCAATCACGGCGGGAGGGACACTTCGGGGGCGTAGATTAAGATAATAATAATAGATTTTTCTCTAGGGGGTGGGTGCAGATTCTTCTTCCAAGTCGTCCCCGACCCAGGTCCGAAGTTGGGGGAGGAGAAGAGTGCCGAGGGAGGCAGGGGGCCGCTTCTCCCTCTACACAAGTTCTTCCGGACCCAGCCTCAGCTTGGGAAGCGGGCCCTGGGTGCGGCGAGGACCTCCTTCCAGTCCCGCTGGGGAGGGTGCGGGTGCGTGTGCGGGTGCGTATCATTTGTCCACCAGGGAAGCAGCGAGAACACCCCTCCATCAAGCCCGGAGCTCCCCCAAACCCAGCTGGATCAAGGGGCGACGGGGGGGGGGGAATTATGCGTCGCTGTCTCAGCGGAGTCTGGGGGCACGACCCCCCAGAGCCTGTGGTCGTCCGGCCAACACCCGGTACACTCAAAGAGATGGGGGCGGCGAGGGGGGAAAAGGCCAAGGGTAATCGTGAAGCAAAGTTGGTAAATTTAGGACGTCTCGGAGCTGGTACAGGCGCTCGATAAGAGCGCGCGAGGGGGACGGGGAAACAGATCGCCCGGTAAACTGGCGCGGCCCCCCCGCCCACCCCACGGCGCGCGCGCGTACACACACACACGCACACACACACACGCACAACACACGCGCGCGTGCGCGCGCGCGCACACACCCACACGCACACACACCCCACACACATCGCCGTCCTAAAGGGAGCTGTCCGGGCTGAGCAGGAGCAGCTGCGCCGGGCGTGGTGAGGGGGGTAGTTGGTCCCCGGGGGCTGCGCCCGGGCTGCGCTCCACGTGCCCAGAGGGGGCGCTGGGCTGTTCGGCGCCCGAGCGCAAAGCTCCGGGTTTGCGCCTTGGTGGCGGCCAGGAGGTGCGTCCCGAGCGGGCGTCGCGTCCCGCGCGATCTCCCGCGACTCGCGCTACCTCCCCCGACGCCAGCCGCTTTCCCACTTGCCAAACTTCGGCTGTACGGTGTGCCCCTCACTCGAGCTCTCAGACCCTCTGCAGGGCAGGATGGGGAACTTTTCCCTCCCTGTGCGGCGGCCACCGCCTCTCCGGGGATCCCGCGAGCTGGAGAGATAGCCCCCCCCCCCATCTTGTTAGCCACCTTAGAGGCGGTTAACGAGAGTTTATGGGGAATATTGTTGAACTTCAGTAATCAGGTTTCCAGCGATCTTATGCCTCCTGTTTAATTTATTAGACTAGTTATTTATTCTGTTGATGATAATCTGTTGCTGGTTTCTATGGAGATGTTAAACTGATCTCTTTCAGAAATCAAACTCCATATGCACTAAAACGTTTAAAGGGGCAGTGCCTCTCTCTCTTTCTGTCTTTTTGATTTTTGTTTTTTTAGACTTTGCACCTTGCAGAGACTTCACGTCTTTCCCTGAGTCTCCGTGCATTTTATTTCCTTCTTACGAAGGAGAGGAGCCGGGAGACTCGCGCTTTGTGGCAAGTACAGCTTATTATGGCTAGAAGAGAGCGAAGGCTTTGATCCCGAAGTTGCATCATCATTTAAAACAGATCATTTCACCCCCATCTTCCCCATCGTATAAGAGCAAAATTCTTTCAAGATCAAAGAGTCCAATCTAAAACAACAAAAAAAACCCAACTATTGTTTAAAAAAAAAAATAGGAAGTCAGTCGAATGTGAACCTCTCCTTTGTATCTGCTCCCCTTGTGTTGAAAGAATTTTTTAAATAAGAAAAACAAAACTTGTAGCTCAGCTAATTTTTCATACTTATTAATAGTTTATCTGCCCCCCCCTTTTTTTTAATTTAAAAGGAAGTTCAAAGTTAGATTTCTCTGCCTGTGGGGGTTGAGGTATATTTGCTTCTCTTTTAGATCCTGACCATCTGTTTTTGGAAAATTAGCCTCTGGGAAGAGGGGGAAAGTTTCTACTCAAACTTAATGGAGTACTTTAAAAATTTTTAAAAATATCCAAATATTTGACAGTCCTGATTTCCCCACTTTTGGGGTAGGAGGAAGATCAGTAACCTCTGTCCTGTGTATAAAAGCATATCAACTTTTTCTCCTTTTCTTCTCCTGTGTTCTTCTCAGGTATTTTTTGGTAGACTCCTGACTTTGAGAGGGTGGGTGCAGTGAATTAAGAAAGTAAGGCAGAAAAAAAAAATTATCTTGGTCTGTGACACTCTGAAAAATTGCAAACCTACTCTGAACTCAGTATTTATCACGCTGACAGATATGATACAAAGCGATTGCATTTCCTAATGATCCTCTGGGACTAAGTTGTAGGTAAAACCATTTAATGCATTTTTAATTTTAAAGTAAGGCCCGGGTTCCATTTTCTTGGAGGTGGGGGGAGTGGATGTCCCTCTCTGGAGCTGATGCTTTCTGAGTATACTGTTTTGCTTTTTCAAGAACAGTCCCCCCACCTCCACCCCTTCGCATTTCCATTTAGTTTGGGGAGGGGTGAGGCACACACAGGGCATTTGGCTTTCATAAATAAATTTATATCTGGCCAGAAGGTCCAAAGCTGAATAAGAGCACACTTAAAAAAAAAAAAAAGAAGAAGAAAGAAGCAAAAACAAACCTCAGACTCCACCCCTGCTATAGGAAATAAAACAGAGTCAATACTTGACATCCCCCCCCCCATGCCATCCTGGTTCTCTTTTACATTATTTTATTTTAGAAGGGGGTGGCGTGGTTGTTGCTTCTCAGCTCAGAGGAGAGAGGAGCCATTCCTGCTCTTTCCCCCTTCGCTATATTTTAAAAATTTGTTTGATTTGGATTGCAAACAGAACAGGCTTACGGGAGAAAAGAGCACTGTGGCTTTAAACTCAGGAGTTTGCATATTCTCCTTGTATCTTTCCCCTTTGCTAATTATTGTGTTGTTTTCAGAGCAAATATGTCATATCCATGGCGACCGGGCAGGTTTATTGTCTTTCTGAAGCAATAGCTCACATAAGTAATTAATGACTTTCTTTTTTTTCCTCTGGCTTAGGTTAAACAGATCATTCAAGGAAAGTCATATCTCTCTCTTCTCTCTCTCTCTCTCTCTCTCTTTTTTTTTAGCCCAGTGACATAAGAACATGAGTTAGAACAAGAAAATACTTTAACCAAGAAGTCAACAGCTTATTTTCCCCCATTTCTTTTAAAAGCTGAAGTGTCAGCTTTCAGACATATGAGGCTGTCATTCTGGTAGAGCCGCGAGCCGTGTAGAGTCCTGGGCTGAAAATCCATTTGAAGGTTGTACAGCAGGGGAAGTGTTGGCATGGTGGGGAGTAACCTGCAGGAATTTGCTTTTGAGGTGGGGGGGGGAAGCCCTCCAAAATGAGTATTTCTCCTGTATTTAGCAGAATTTAATTAAATTGTTTACAGGAAAGAATTAATGAGTTGGTATTAATGTGTGCCCCCCCCTTTCTTTTTCCCAGTCTAGTTAATTGGAAAGACAAAGTTTTCCCTTTTTGATTCACCTTGAGCTTCAGCTTTCTCCAGCCTTTGTCTCAAGTGTTTTTTCCTGGAAAAGTACTTTTTGGAATCCCCTCTGGTTCATATTTCCAGAATTATAGTGGAGGGGTTTTTTGTTTTTTCCCCTTAGATCCATAATTCCAAACTCCTTTCTCCTTCTCAGGAATCCACGATGATGATTGACTGTGACTTGGATTTTTTTCACTTTTGGGGGAGGGGGTGGCTTTTTGAGGATGTAACATATAGACGGCCTATCTCCTGTTATCAAGAGACAGTGTTATGGAAGGCAGAAGAAATGTTTTCCTTTAAAAAAAAAAAATCACCATGTATGTTCCATCCTTTTCAAATAGGCTTTTTTGCTAATAAGAAGTCTTATGATGTCACTCCTTAACTTTAGAAATACACTAGATGTCCAACTGATACTCTCCAGCAGCTCTCCCCCCCCCCCCCGCACAGACGTGCATTAATTAAGCATACTTGTACTGTGTCCCCCTACCCCCTTTTGAAATTCCACGTATCGCTAAGGTTTTGTGTGTGTCCTTAAGAAAGGGGAACGAGATACAGAGAAAAGCATTTCCATGATATTTATACTTGGACACAATTAAAAAGGACACCCCCCCCCACCACCACCATTTGAAGTAAGTTAAAAAAGGCCGTGACTCAACTGAATGAATCTTGAGGCTTTTGGCATTAAAAATAAAAATATAAAGCAGAAGAGAGATTTCTTTGGTATCTGGTTTCTGAAGAGCAGAAGAGAAGGCCAGGCGAGTCTGGTGCTGAGACTCAAACGGAGCTGTAATTGAGCCCGTAACCTCTTGATGTCTATATCAGAAAAGCAGACAAGAGCAGAGGGAACCGAAGAGAGGCAAACAAGCCTTGTAAAGGAGGGAGCTCACCGGGAGATGCAGAGAGAGAGAGAGAGAGAGAGAGAGAGAGCGAGCGCGATCCGGGTGGGGGGAGAGATTTAATTTATAGACATTTTAAAAACTGTAATTTCATTAGGATCTGTTCTTCCCCTTCTCTGAAGGGCAGCCCGGCAGACCGATAAGGCCGGTCCCTCTGCTGGGATGCGTGGTGTGGCTCGGTGGGCGCGAACTTGGACATCATTTTCAGCCTCTCCGGTTCCTTTCCTCGTTGTCCCATATTCTAACGGCTTCCCTGTTTTGAAATTAGAAAGTCGCACAGGGCCAGAAGTTAGCCATGGCTTCTGGGTGCCTGGGGACCGCTCCCCCACCCCTACCCCGTGGGTGCCGTGCCGTTCCTTGTGCGGGTCTGTCTCCCGCCTGGCCTTTGGCATTCTGTGTGTCTTCTGTCTGGCACTGGGCTGCCTGTGGTTCCGGCTGCAGGAAGCCACTGGCGGGGGTGGGGGGGCATCCCAGCTCTGTCCCCCAATCCCGCCGCAGTCAAGTTCACCAAGTTAAGTTGCTGTGGGCTGGGGCGGGGGGGGGGGGCGGGGGGGGGGAGCTGAAGCCTGTCATAAATTCTGCAGAAATTAATCAACCGTTTAAGAGCCGGACGTTAACGAGGTTGTGCAGGCAAGCCGGGCCCTTCTCCAGTTCCCCCTGCTCAAAGTCCAGCAGAGTGAGGGGTGGCCTGGAGGGTGAGGAGTGGAACGGGGAGGGTTGTGTGTGTGTGTGTGTGTGTGTGTGCGTGTGTGTTTAATCTCAATAATTGAGAACAACTAGGGAGAGGGAAGAAGAGAAAGGGATTTATGGAATATCAATCCTCAAGTGCCCTTGGTCCATATTGTCGGAATTTTTTTTCCTTTTGGTCTGGATTTGTCCTGTGTGTCTTTGGTGGAAAAGACACGTAGAGAAAGAGAGCAAAGGGGGGGGGAGGGAGGGATAGAGAAGAGAGAGGGAGAGAGAGAGAGAGAGAGAGAGAGAGAGACGTGTGGCTCCTTTGGAACTCATTATCATTCTTAATAAGCCTTAAGGAATAAAGAAGAGCGTGCAGTGTAAATGCTGGGTAATCCTAACACTTCTCAGGTGAGAGGAGTCTTGAGGACACAGAAAAGAGAGAGCAGAGGAGGGGGGCAAGCAGTCCTGGGGGAGTGGTGGGCCCAGCGTTTGGGAGTTTCTGTGGGAGGCCTGGAGGCTGGGGTGGGGGGGAACCCAGAGGAGCCCGCCAGCCGGTTGTCTGAGAGGACACTGGGCATCTCCAGGAGAGGGTGACTCGCTGAGGCGAGGAGCAGGGCTGAGGGTATCATCGGCACTGGGTCTGCCCCTCCTTGGGTTGGGGTGGGGAGCAGGCGCACGGGGCCGTTCCTCTTTCCCGGGCCCTGTCTCCCCCGCAGGCTCAGCCCCTGGCGCCCTGGCCTCAGGTCCCTGGAAGAGGAGGCAGGGTGGCTTGTCCTGCTCCCTTGGGCCCCCCTGCATTGTCCGCCCTGGTAAGCGGGAGGGACAGAGCCGCGGCCAGAGCTCAGCTCTGGACACTAGGTGGCTTAGAGGATCTTCGAGGTTTTCCAAGACAGCCGCTGGCTTCCTCTCTCCTCCCCCGCTGGTGGGCTCTGCCGTGCCTGTCCTCTGTCAGGCCTGCGGCTGTCCTGGCACACTGGCAGGAGGGTGAGTGGGCCTTGGCACAGGGGCTTGGCACAGCTCCCGGGGCCAGCGCTCCTGATGACCGGCTTCCCGGCCAGGCGAGGAGGAAGCCCCCGGGGGCCAGAGAGGCAGCTGGTCAGGGCCACTGGAGAGGGACAGTGGGGGCATGCAACACTGCTGAGCCCACCGTGCTAGTGGTCTGGGAGGGTGTCTCTGCTTCTTCCTCTTTTGAGTTCATGTGCCCCCTCTGAGAATCCTCTTCATAAAACAAGATCTCCTAAGCATAAATACTGCTTATTGTTTGAGGGGTTTCACAGGTCTTATAAACCCAGCTAAGGACCCTCTAGGGTCCCTGGCTCTGGTGGGCTTCTTTCCAATTCTCCAGGACTGTTTTTGGGGGGTGTGGTAAGGAAGTGAGGAGCCCATTCACACCCCTGCCTACCTCCATACGGGGGGAGTAGAGCCACGTCCACTGTGATCCAGGGTCTCCCGCAAGTGGACTGGGGCCAGCACTCAGAGTCCCGCCTGAAGAACCCACACCTGCTCAGGTAGATTCCCCTCTCCGGGACAAAGGCAGCCTCCCCCCTCATCTGGCAGGCATACTATAGGATTTCTAGGGTTATCTGAGGAAGGGTCTTAGCCAAGGTCATGTCCAAACCTTGGATGATTTTCTCTGGGGACAGAGCAGGCAAGAGATAAAATTCAGGTTTGACTTACAGTAGGCAGGTTGTGTGTATGTGTGTGCGCGCGCGTGCGTGTGTGTGTGAGAGTGTGTGTTTTAACTCTGTGTTTCGTTTGGAAAGCAACTTCTGGGGAGCATGCAAAAGGGGGTGCGTGGGAGTTGGAGATGAAGGCTGGTGACTGAGCTGGTGTGAAACCCGGAGGGAGAGCAGGACGGGTTAATGGCGGGTGGATTCTGCTTTTCTGTTGTTTAAAAGCAGTAATGACCAAATTGCATGCCCTGCGTGTGCTCGCTGACGAGATTTACCGAAAGGAAGGCGCACGGCTTCTCTGCTGGTCTCGGGGTGGGTAAGCGCGTGTGTGCGTGTGCATGTGTGAGCGTGCGTATGTGTGTGTGTCTGTGTGTGATGGGAAGGCGGGGTGGGGGAATCAGCTCTGCCAGGCTGGCACCCTTCCCCGGCACTAATTGCTGGCAGAGTACCCACGGGGGCCGCTCCAGCGTCTCCAGCTCCGCCTGCCCCCCTCAGCCCTGGGGAGCTCAGCTGTGCAGCTCACTCGCTATGTGAGGGCCATTTCCGGGCCCACTAGTCCCAGAGGCTCCTTTGGGAATTTCAGGGAAATCTGATCCCTCGGGGGACCATGGGCCGAGCCCAGCATCCCTGGTCTGGCATGAGGGGACGGGGTGGGACCTGGGTGGTCCGGAGCCCCACTGAGGCCTAGTTGTAGGGGTCAGGGGACCGCATTCCCAGTCTGGCTCTGCAGTAAATCACTGTGTGGTCTTGGGCGAGTCATTTGACCTCTCTGGGCCTCGGTTTCCTCTCTTATCAAATGGCCTCCGACCCGATTTCCCTGACAGGGTCGCTCTGCCGGTCAGCTGGCCTCGTAGCTGTGAACATTCGCTGAAACCGTGAAATGTGATGGAGAATTGATCACGGTCTCATCAAGCGCAGGGTGCCCCCAGCATCAGATGAATCCGTTTTATGTAGTAGGGTATCAGGGATTCCAGAAAGCCAGGGGCCTGGACATGGTGTGTGCGGTGCTGGGGCTGCATGTTTGTATCAGGTTGTGTTTTTTGGTTCTCATCCTCGGGAGCTTGGGGCTGAGTTGGGGGGCAGGGTGGATAGTTGCTTTTCAGGCAGGATGAGGGAATCCCTTGAAGAGCTGTGTATCTTTATAGATCATGCATTCTGAACCTAATTACCTGGGGATCAAAGTCATATCCTTACATCAGTTATTTAACTAGCCTGTGCCTCAGTGTTCTCATCTGTAAAATGGGGATAACACTGCCAGCCTTGTGGGGTTGATGTGAGGATCTGATGAGCTGAGACTTGCGAAGTATTCAGAACTGGCCTGGCCCCTGTGTGTGATTCAGACTCGCATGGGAGGGAGTGTGGACACACCTGCTGCCCACCAGGGCGTGCTGTGGGCGAGAGAGAAGGGAGAACCCACTTTCTATATCTGGGGGCTGGGACTCCCGAAGGTGTGGGGTGCGATGGTGTTCATTAGAAATTCTGAGTTTGCATTTTCTCTTTTGGGGCTACCCTGAGGCCTCCTGGTGGTTTTGGCGACGAGTCAGAAGGTGTCGAGAAGCGAGATTGTGCCCACCTTTGGCTTCCCACCCCAAATGGGAGAGGGGTCATTGGTTTCTTGTCCTCCATGTGGCCAGAAAAGATGTTTCTGGAGCTGGGGAGGCAGGGAGGCTCATCACAGGAGCTTTTGGGGACGGGAGGCAAGGGGGTTGGTGGAGGAAGCCCCTGGGAATAGCTGTAAGGTGCTGGGGGCCCGCGAGTTTCATGCAAAGAGCTGGCGGGCCCTGGATGCCAGCGCGTGTGGGCTGCTGTGGCAGAGATGACATGGAAGACGACATGGACAGCAGAGGGGTAAAGAGCCTTCTTTTGGAGTCAGGCTGGATCCAATGTGAACCATGTTTCTCTTGCTTAGGCAGATTAATTTCTCTAATCCTTTGTTCCTGCATCTGTAAAATGGGGTTGGAAAAGAGAAAAGGACAGTAGTCATCGCCCCCATTCACTGAGGTTTGACTTGGAGAAATAATTTCATTATTTCTTAGCCCGGGGAGCAGCACACAGCGGGGACTGCGGGGTCAAAATTCGAGGAGCAGCAGGCTTTGAGCCCGAGCTGATCCCTGGACTGTCTCGCACTGAACGCTAAGCTCAGTGCTCAGACAGAGGGCAGAGCTGGAGGGAAACAGGCATGGTGGGGATGGAGCCCAGGCTTTCCCCCGCTGCCCTTGGGTGGTCCTGCCATGGGGAGCAGCCCAGGGGGGGGGGCCTGAGGAGATGGGGAGGGAGGGGCCGGGAGAAGAAGCAGAGGTGGCTTGGAGGTAGTGACCTAGGGAGCCAAGGACGTGGGGGCTGCGAAGCAGGGGGCACTGGAGGGGCGAGGGGCACTTACAGAAGATGAGGTGTGTGAATCGCCACCAGCCTCTCCCATTTCACTGTGCTATGCCAAAACACCCCGGTTCTTGTTTCACTATCTGCGATCTGGGAGCAGGTTAATTTCCATGACGAACTCCAGGCCACGTGCTCAGAGGATTTATCTAATTAAACTGATGCTTTTTTTTTTTTTTTTTGCTAAGAAAGAAAGGACAGAAGGGAGGGAGTAAAGAAAGATAGGAAGAAAGGAAAGGAAGAAGGAAGAAGAAATGGATGGAGAGAAGGAAGGATGGAAGGAGAGGAAGGGAAAGAAAAGAAGAAAGAGAAGAAAAGTAAAAAGAAAGATGGGAGCGAGCGAGCGAGGGAAGGAGAGAGAGAAGTTGGAGGCAGACCTGTGATTTTTGGAGGGCTCTCCCAGGATGGAGGAGAGGCTTGGTGTCTGAGCAGGGACCTTGCAAGTGGGCCCCACTTCTGTCTTTTGACGCTTTTAAGTTTATTTCCCACATCGCTCTTGGCTGGGAGCGAAAGGGGCAGCTCGGGGGATTCTGCATCTGGACGGGCCAGTCCGGCGGCCCCTAGCCCACGTGGCAATTGAAACGAACTGAAGTGAAAAATTCAGTTCTTCTGTGAACTAGCCCCATGTCAAGTACTCCACGGCCACTCGTGGCTACTATGTTGGGCCGCACAGATAAGGAGCATTTCCAGCATCACTGGCAAATTCTGTTGGACAAGGGGGGTATGAGAGGGGTGGGAGCTTCCCTCCAGTGGGCCTAGGCTAAAGGGATGCAGGAGCCCCCAGAGGACAGTGACGGCAGCCAAGACCTTTGTGGTGCTGGGCCCTCCTCTTCTCTAGAATCTCCTACAGGTTTCCTCTCTCCCAGGACAGGGCAAGGTGGTGGGGGCTACGGTTGGCAGAATGGGATTTAAATTCTTTTCTCGCTCGCTGTCTTTTTGACTTGGGGCGGGGGTCGTAACTGTCCGATTGTGTGGACGCGGGCTACCAGGACACCGCATCTGCTCGGTGGGTCTTTGGGGTCATTGCCTGAACCGATGGGTGAGAGCACTTAGTAGAGCGCTGGGCTCATCGTGAACACTTGGAAAACGGGGACCCCGGTTTTTATAATAATTATATTATTACTGTTGATATTATTTTAATGTGATTATTGGAGAGCTTTTGCAGCTGCCAAGTTCTTAGGGACATTCCCAGGCCACATGCTAATTTCTCTACAATCAACACTTTCCAGAATTAGGTTAAATGGAGCCTACCCCCCATATACCCCTCCACCCCCCGACTCCCCACCGCCCGCCCCGGCCAAAATCCCTACCTTCTGGGAGCCTAAGTTGGATCTCTTTCCATCTCTCCCCATCCCTTCTTTTTCTGGGCAAAAAGAAGAGTTGGAACTGCCCTAGAGTTAACTCTCGTAAGCCTTTCTACTTGTGAGACCCCTACTTTTCCCAGCACACAGAAAATTGTGCCCATGCGTGTGTGTACACACAGACACACACACACGTGCACGTGCGCGCGCACACACACACACACACACACACACACACACTTCTCTACTGGCCAAAATACATTTAAAAATAAATAAATAAAACAACCACCCAAAGTATTAAAATAGGGGAGAGCAGATGTGGCCCAGGCAGGGTTGGCTGGATTGTTTGGGGCTGAGGGTGGGGGCCGTGGCCTCTGGGAGGGACGTGTGTGTTTATTCCTGGACATTGCCCAGTGCCCTGTGTGCTAATATGGAACTGAAAAGTCCCCTGTATTGTGTAGGCTCCTTTCCCCGTGAAAAGGCAATTGAGTCAGTGAGTTCTGAATGGATTGGAGCTGACAGTAAATGAGAATTTGGCAGTGGGTAGAAAACAAGCTCCCCCACCCCTGCCCTCCACCGAACGCTAATTCACTCGTCTCTCCCTAAACCCCCAAGGCTCGTCAGGTTTTTTAGAGGGTTTTGGGGAAAAAAAAAAAAAAATCACTGTTTCCTTTCGTACATATCCACATTATCAGCAGGGGTTCGGCCCCAACCTGCCCACTTCCCCAGGGATGGCCTCACCCCCTCCCCGTCGCCTCAGTGGCTCCGCCAGTGATCCCGAATGAGTTAAAGGCTGAATCAACTCGAGACCCAGCTGTACGTTTTACTCTGGGTTCCTGAATGAAGCGATGTGCTGTGCTCAGCACGATTGGAGACTGTCTGCCCCGGGTGGCCCACCAGGCCCCCACCCTGCTAGGCTCCACAGGCTTCCACGGGACCCGATCCTGGCCACGGGGGAGCCTTGTCCAGGGGTCCCCACCTCCAACCTCCATGACAGACCTATTTGAATTTTAAAAGAAAAGGGGCCTCATCTTGAGCTGGTGTCACACCTGGTCTGCAAAGAAGGTGCACAGGTTCGATGGTTTGGATGTACCGTGGCCCTGTTCTTCCCCCACAGCCCCCACCGTATTTCCCCTCTCCGCCACGCACACACGAGTAAGTTGGTCAACAGACATTTACTTGTACTTGGCCCTTGTGATGGTCCCATGTCCCTAGACCTCCCCACTTCCACATGCCCAAGAGAGCCAGGGACGGACATAGCCACCTTACAGGTGTAAGGTCTGTATGTTTCTAAAGCGGTAGCTCATTCACTCGACCCTCCTCCTCTCTCGGTGGGGATGTGCAGTACCTCTTCTTCCTCGGGGGCAAGAGGCAAGGAGAAGCACTCATTTTGGCAGGATCACAGCCTGATTTGCGGGGTGGGTCCTGTGTCCCCCAGGAGCTGCGGATGCCTCTCAGGAGGTCCCTTTCTGGAAGAGGTCCCGTGGAGTGCGGGAGAATGGCCCCCTTGCCGAGGCACTGTGGGATCATTGAGTGCAACGTTAAAATTCCTAGTTCCTTCTTTATTAGTACTGTGACTTTAGGCACGTCCCTAACCCTTGCAAGGCTCAGTTTCCTTCCTTGTAAAAGGAGAGCGATCATAGTGCCTCCAGCATTCGGTTGCTGCTGGGATTAAATAAAATAATGCTGGTGAGGCCCTTGGCGAGAGGCCTGGCGCCTTGAACTAGGGGTAGCCATGAGGGCGGCCATCGCTATGATGACTCCTCCCTCCCCGTCTGTTATCAGGAAGGCGGGAAGGTGGAGGACTCAGGCCTGTTGCTGTATTCAGCTTCCAGGACGCCCCGGGCCAGGCTGGAGCCTTGGCACCCCAGCCCGGAGGCCATGGCCACCAGAATTCTGCCGAAGCATACTTGCCTAACCAGCAGAGTGAACATGAATATGAACGAGTTGGCCCAGTACAGAGCACTGGAGGGGAGCAGGGAGAAGGCTTGCCACACGCAGGGCTGAGTTCACAGACCCCCCCCAAAAGTGGCAGCCCCTGGGCTGGCCTGGCCTGCCTGACTCAGGGAGGTGTTGGCTCCCAGACGCTGGCACCATCTTGATTCTCCTTGGCCTCCCCTCTGCGGTCGGGAGCATGGCCCTTGCCCTCCCCCAGGAGCAGGTGGCCTTTGCAGCCTGGCACCTGTTCCTGGACGGCGGCTGCCAGGAAGGCGCAAACCTGGGGATCGCCCAGTGTGTCTGCCGAGTGAGTCCTTCCGCGAGGCCAGTTTACTCCCTGGAGGGGCTCGCCTGGGCCTGACCTGGTGGAGGAGGTCAGAGCAGGGCTCGTGTCGTCGTCCCCGAGACCCCCCTGCCCTGCAAGCCCTCCAGGTGAGTCCCAGGAGGGTCCCAGGAGAACTGGGACCAGCAGCCTGAGGGCTGTGTTGGGGACTTGCTGGGGGAGTGCCGGGAGCCAGGAGAAGGGGTGAAGGATGTAGGAGGAAGGTGGAGAGGATGCGGGTGAAGCCTCTTGCTTTTGTCCCCAAGGGGCAGCAAGCAAGCGGAGGTGATTTTACCTTTTCAGTTTATTAAAAGGGGAAAGAAATAGACATTTTCTGAGTGCCAACCAGGTGTCAGATGCTGGACCGTGACGTTCTGTGGGACTGAAGGACACAGGGCAGGTGGTGGCTCGACCCCTGCTGTACCAGTCCTGAAATCAGGCTCAGAGAGGCTAAGTAGTTCACCTGAGATAACCCAGCTACCTAGAGGAGAGCCAGCCTTTGAACGCCGGCTGATACGATTCTGATGCTTATGTTGATTCTGATGATTTTTGATGTTTTTCTCCACGTGCTTGGAGAATATCACCATATTTTAAATAGTTTTTGAGAATAAAAAAAGGGAAAGCATTCACTCGTAATTTGCCTATTGTAATATCACCTCCTTTTAGCATTTAGTATCTTCTGGTGTCTTTTTCCCCTCTTTGGTGACTGTCTATACTTGTATAATATACATTTTACATAATTATAATCATGAGAGAATATGGTTTTAGTTGAGAAGTAAGAGGGTCTCCTGAGCTGGGGTCACCGGGGAGTGATTGATTCTTAGCAAAATGGAAACCTGGCTTTGGCCCTGAGCCATCTTTTCCGTAACGAGGTTCCTGAAGTTGCATCGGAAAAAGCAAACTGGGTGAATGGAGAGGCAGAGAAGACCCTTGCGTTCCCTCCTGGGCTGATCGGGCGCAGTTAAGTGGTAGAATTTTCCTTTTAACTCACTTCCTCCTTGCTTTTGACAAATGGGAATATTTGTACCATTTTCCCGAATGACCTCCTCTCCTTGGGGTAATGAGAAAATGAAAGTCTTTGCTAAGTGCTTTGCGATATTCAGATATAAAAATGGAGAGCGGAGTGTTGTCATGGGCCTTTTGCTGCCAGGGCGCTTTATAAAGAGGAAGTACGGCTCGTGGGGGTGAAGGTCAGCATCAGGTTGAAGGCCGTTGCTGGAACCAGCGTCTCCCTGGGCAGGAGGGCAGAGGCGTCTGTGGCCCCGTACAGGATGGGGAGGGTTTTGGTGGAGCCTCTGCCTGTCTTCCAGGTTCACACTCCAAGGCCAGGGTGATCCAGATCATTCGGGCAAAGCCCCCACCGCGGCCACCAGTATGTGGCTAAATGGTTCCATTCATGGAAAGGTCTCCCGCAGGCCCCCTTCTCCCCCTCTGGCTTCCTAGCGTCAACCCAAGAACAACAGGGCCGAAGAAATACTGTGTCACCTCTACAGGTAATAATGTTGAAGATGATTTCGAAACATGGGAAAATGTTTATTACCTGAGTGAAAAAAAAAAAAAAAAAAACACCGAAGGCCAAGTATACGCCACTATAGAAACTATATAAAAATCACAAATGCATACGGACGAAGCTTGGAAGGTAATCCTCCAAAATGAAAATTACAGCGTGAGCGGTGGGACCACGGTGATTTGTTTTTTATTTCACAACATTTTCTTTAAATTCCCCCCTGTGATTAAAAACCAACAAAGCCAACGTGGCGGCCCAGGAGGGAGCCCGGGGAGGGGGAGGGGGCGGGGCAGCGCCAGGCGGGAGGGCGCCTGCTCCCACGGCCCCCGCAGGGTGCTGAGCTCACCGGCTGTGGCAGCGGCAGAAACCTATGAGATCTCCAGAAGCCGAGGCGTATCGGTGACTCAGACCTTCGTGTTATGCTGTTCAACAATAGCTTTTGTCCTTTGCCCAAAACCCTAGGCCAGTGTGTTAAAAAAAATTATAAAATTATGAGATAGTTTGTACTTTCCTTCCCAGCCCGTGCTGGCCTCGGGTGCTTTATTTATTCAAGGTGGGGAGGCAGGGAGGGCGGGGTGGGGGTTGAGGGGCAGAGAGAAAGGAGAAGAAAAACAAGGTAGAACTCGGACAAGGCCCAAGAAACGTTTGAGGCTCACCAACAAACTTTCTTTTGTTTCCCCCTGGGGAGAAAAAAATAAGGCGGAAAAAATGCAGAGGACCAGTTTGAACCAAATAAAGCTCCTCGTGTATTGTGCATGGGGTTGTTTCTTACAGTGGGTTTTGCCCTTTGTTAAGTAAGAAAGCTATTGCATGAATCTCATCTCTGGGCCAGAACATGATGAGGGCAGGAACCGAGGGGCCTGAGCCGAAAGGGCTGGAGCAAGGACAGCCAGGTTGGGCTCTAGTGAACGTCAGTGTTTCTCTTGGCTCTTCTGGCCAATCATGCCTAACTGCTAACAGCCTTTGCCCCCACTGCTGGCTGTGTTAAGAGAGATTCCTACCTCCTGGTGTCCCTGAAGCAGCTTTGTGCGAGTGGGGCTCAGAATTCCATGTGAATCGGGAACAAGGATGAGTTTGGCTTGGACCAGCTTGGAGCAGAATGATCCTCCCAGTGTCCATTGGAAGAGGTTTTAAGCTTGAGATCCAGGAAGAAAGACCTTGGGAGGGTAGAGTGGGGAATGGGGAGGGGGACATGGGTGATTGTGCATGTCTAATAGGGTGTGAGTGATATTGCGTGTGGTTGTGTGATTATGTATGTGACTATGTGTGCGTGTGCATGTGTTTCCCCCGACCACTTTTTTCCCTAGTTGTAATGGCTGGGCTAAGCAAGGCTTATGGGGGAGGGGGGCTGCTTTACATCATTTTTTTTCCTGTATTACCTTGTCTGCCTGCCCCAAACCATTTCTCCTAATGAACCCCTCAGGCGATCTGGACCCTGGGCGGATTGGTGATTCTTTCTTCAAAGGATTCCATCCATAGGCATAATCCAGGTTCTTGGCAGTGGTTTGACCAGTAAGAGAAAGGAGTCTTTTGGGTTAGAGGCAAAGACGCAGAGGTCTGTGGCAGCCTGGACTGGAACTCAGGTGTCTATGTCTGAGGCCCTACTGGGGCCCCGGCCCTGCCTCCCCAGTCCCGCCTCGTCTAGGCCATATTGGGATTTGCTGTTGAGGTTCCAGCTTTAATGGGCTTTCTTGATCTTCTAGTCGCAGTGATCATGCCTGCGAAAAAGGCAGTGCAGATGCTATTGTGCCTCTTTCACAGATGGAGAGACTGAGGCCCAGAGAGGAGAGGCACCTTGTCCACAATCACACAGCTAGTCAGTGACAGATCTGGAACCAGGACAGTGTTTGGGGCCACTTGGAAACATGGTCATCTGTACCAGTGGCTCGGGGCAAGGCTGGCTGGTCCCAGACAAGGAATTCTGCTTTTTTTTACCTCTTCCGGGAAACAAAGGGACCCTCTTGGAGCATCAGACGCTTTGTGGCTGTGGTTGGAGTGACCGGTCTGGTTTTAGGGTCTGTCTCTGTGGAAGAAAGAGCACTGGAGGGCGAGCCCCCTGCCTCTGTCACTGTGAGCAGCCACGTCCCAAGCCCTCAGCTTTGCTGTCTGTATGCAGAGTCAGAGGCTGTCCCCAGTGGTTCCAGTCCTGTCCCACATCAGGACAGCTGAGCTTCCTGCCATAATCCAGTCCCCAGCCATGCCACGCAGCAAACCCTCTCCCACAACCTGTCAAACGAGAGGCACCAGTCTCCTCAGGGCTTCCACGAGCTCCTGGCCCCTTTCTTATGCCAAGAAGAGCCTCTGCCGACTTGTGAAGCAATGCCCCGGCCCATGCCCCATGCACCTGCTTATTGATAACCGCGTCTCTGAATGTGCCTTGTGTTCGAGCCCTTTGGTTTGAACTTGCTGAGCACTGAGAGGCTGGGGCGTGAGGAAATACGAGCAGGGGAGAGAAGTGGTACCCTCTGACCAGAGGCAGCTGTGGTGAAGGGGGTAGGCGCCATGCCCAGGGTGAGCGCCATCTGGGCGGGAGGCCTGTCTTCCAGCTGTGGGGGCTCCGGAAGGGCAGAGCCTGGGAGGAATGATTTTGAAGCCACTACTATGGAGATTAAGGGGATGAGAATGTAAATCTCAAGTAAAAAGGTAATTGAATGTAATAGCAAACACTGCTCGCGCTATGTTAATTTTAGCTCTTCCCCTGGATACAAGGCGCTGTATTAGTGTTTTATTACCATTTTGTTTGCACTAATAAAATAGTAAAATTTATTTCAAGGAAGTTGAAGGATGGTTTTACAATGCAAATTTGAAGAAATTGGACTTTTCATTTATGCCTCTGCTATTTTAAACCCTGACGGGTGTAAATTAGCTACAGGGACCGAGCAGACCCCACTGATGGGGACTTGGGAGGCGGGAGCCCTGGCAGAGGTTCCAGACTCCCTCAGAGCAGGAAGCAGACCGCGTTCCACAGAGAGGCTGGAGGGGCACAGAGGTCTTACTGGGTGGATGGGGAGGTGGGTGAGGGCGTGTCAGGCACGAACGACTCTGGGGGTAGGCAAGCATGTCACTCACTGAGCCTGTGGGGAGACACACGTGGCCACAGACCTCAGGGCTGTGTCTTTCCTCTCTGCCCTTTGGCCTCCTTCCTGTCTTGCTTGACATTGAGCCTCGATTAACCAGGTGACTCCTCAGAAGGAACTGAGCAACTCTTTCCTCTGCGCCTAGAAAGGAGGGGTAGACCAGATGTCTGGTCCTTTTTTTTTTTAAGATTGTATTTATTTGTTTGACAGACAGAGATCACAAGTAGGCAGAGAGGCAGGCAGAGAGAGAGGAGGAAGCAGGCTCCCTGCTGAGCAGAGAGCCCGATGCGGGGCTCGATCCCAGGACCCTGGGATCATGACCTGAGCTGAAGGCAGAGGCTTTAACCCACTGAGCCACCCAGGCTCCCCCCCATCCTTTTCTCTAAGTGGCTGACAATTGAGGGGAGTCATGGGGTGTGGGCGAAAGACCTGAGGCTAAAAGGAGCTTGGGGAAAAGGACCAAGGCAGGACACTAGTCCATGTTCCAAGGCACGTTCCCCTTGTCTGTTCTTCCTTCTGACCTGTGCATACTTAAGAGAAAGAAAGCAAAACGTTTTTTGGTAAAAGCCAGCATCCCATCAGGTTGCGCCCAGGTATGGTCATATTCATGAACAGAAAGGCTAGAGAGCTGAATTAAAAAAAAAAAAAAAAATCCAGTTGTCTGAGTTTTAGGGAACATGATGATGGCATAGGAAGGTGGAGAAGAGAAGGAAACAGGAGATCGGAGAGTTTCATTTTGAGTTTTGGGTGAAGGCTTCAGGTTGGTTCTTGTTTTATCCAAACCGGTTTGTTTATCTCTGAGAAATTATCAGCAGCAGTGGCCCGAAGCAATGCACTGGGGGACCAGCTTCCAAAGGGTAGGGACCCGAACAAGTGTACCGATGTCTGGCGAGGTCTGTGACACGTGTTGCCCAGGGTTCTCTGGCCGCCTGCCTGATGTGGGGGAAACTGAGCTGGTGACACCGGTTTCCAGCCCCAACCCTAGGTCCTATGGGTTTTTTGTCAGTGTGTTCTCTGTCTCTCATCTGGGAGTGTAGTGTGTGTGTGTGTGTGTGTGTCTGTGTGTCTGTGTGTTTAATGCAAAGATTCAAAGTGTTGATACTGGCAAGACCAGAGCTGAGAAACTGGAGGAGAATGGTGGCAGAAGGCAATCGGAGATTCCTTTGACTGCAGACGGTGTGAGCTCTGGGTGTCAGCACTCTGAGTTTGCAGGGAACTTGGCACTGGAGCAGAGGAGGGTGGGCACCAGCTATAGTCAGGCCTACAGGGTCATTTTTGGAGCAGACTGGGGTGCCGGGAAATCACCACGGGTCAGGCTTCCAGCAGCAAAGCCAGCACCCCACACTGTTTTGCTTAAGGCAGGAAAGTTCTGCATCTGGGCCTCTCAGCTTCCTTTTGGATCCAGGGTCTGTAGGTGGCATTTCTTGGGATCATGGTGTTCCTGCAAAAGACAAGGGACTCCAGACCCAGCCCTGTAACAGGCCAGGAACCTCTTTGTTCCCCTGTTGGGTGCTGCCCAGGAGGCCCCGGTGGCTGAGGGGACAGAGAGGGGGAGGACCTGAGCTGGCTGAAGCAGCCAGGGTGAGAACAGCTTTGAGAGGGTTGCTGAAAGAAACCAGAGATGAGGACACTGAAAAAGAGGTGCGACTTTGCACTTTTGAAATAGTCTCCGATTCTCAGGGAGCAGAGAGGTGCGCTGCTGTGTACCCAAGCATTTAGAGAGTGCATCAGGTGGGGGGGGGCGGGTTACACTCTGGGTGGATTTCAACCCCAATCTGTAATTACATCAAGGAGCAGACAGAAATGGGAAAAGCAGATTAGTGGTGTGGCCTGCTTGGGCCTAGCGGTGGAAGTGTCTCCCGGAGCCCCTCTCAGGCTCAACCTCTGTGCCACGATCCTAGCCAAGGTGGTTCGCTCCCGACCACCCCAAGGAACAGCCAGGACCCTGGGCACCTCTTTTATTTTCGTCTGCTCTTAACGGCCCCCAGACCACCCCTGGAGAGTTGAGGCTCCTCCGTGCAGCTCGAGGGCTGCTCCCTGTCCTCCCTGCTTCCTCTCCACGCTGGCTTCCGCATGTCAGTTCCAGCCTGCAATAGAAGGACCGGACTTTCTTCTCAGCGCGAGGTCTGTGCACGTGTGTTGGAGAAAGAGAGTGACCCTAGAGGACACTGCGGGTCGCTCTCATAGGTGGCATTGGTAAGCCCCAGAAGCTAGCTCCCTGTCTGCTGCTTTGTCCTGTTTGGTTTGGGGGAGCCTGTGGCCTGGTCCACAGCGTCTCCCCAGATGCCATTTTAATCGGGTGAAAAGGTGGCCAGAACTTCTAGGTCTTTGGCCCACAAGCCCGTGACCCTTCCTGTCATCCTACTCAGCCCCCTGGGGTGTGACGGTGGCATCCCCAAGTATTGCAAACCCCCGGCTCACCTTTCCCTTCTCCCTGCCCCCCTTCCCTGCACCTGTCAGCTGTTTCATTGACTGTCTGGCTTGGCTGCCACCCATCCTACCTCCCAGGCCAGCTCCTCCCCCGCCCCCCTCCCCCCAGGCCCACACTCCCTCCCTTCCTGTCTCTGCCCACGTCTGTCTCTACCTGCCCGTCGCCGGCACACCTGAGGATCCGAGGCTGCCTAACGGAGTGCGGGGATGGTTCAGGGTGTTTACCAGACAGCAGGGATAAGGTATTAAATCCTGTTGCTGTCTTCCCAGGGCCAGGTTCCTCAGATGGTTTTCCAAATTCCTAATCTCGGTGCCCACATCCCTGCCCAGCCCATGTTTGATGGGAGCTTTCCTTTCCGATTGAAGCTGAACTGAGCAGGATCTGTCGCGAGGCTGGGTCTGGCTTCCCACCGGTGCTCGATGACATGGAGGGCCAGCCCCTTCCTCTCTGGTTCTTCCTTCCTTTCCTCCTTCCTTTCTCGGGGAATCTTAGTGAATGGGGAGGCCAGGATTCTGCTGCCAGGTGTTCCAGAGCCTTCTTGATTGCCCCTTTCCCCACCAGTTTTGTCTTGAGGCCACCTGCTGTCATCTGGGGGAGGGAACCCCAGAGTAGGCTTAGGGTCAGAAGCAAGGAGGACCCCAGCTTGAGGACGGTCTGCGATGGAAATGAGCAGGTGAACGAGAGCCTCTCCCGAGGACAGGACATCGTTCGGATTCTTCCCACTCAGAATACAGAAGGCCAGCGTGGAGTTCTGCTCACCATGCTAAGTAGCCTGGTTCGCCCTAGGAGACAGTCCGCAAGGCAAACCTGTTCCTCCATGGTGTCTCCACGCTGGTTTTGGAGAGGCAGGACTAGGGAGGCTGTGTGTTCCTGGCAGCCCTAGTTAAGCTGGCCTGGCCTTGGGGAGGAGCAACAGGAGGGCTCAGAGACTCCCCAGTGAACAGGGACATTCAATTGCCCGGTGATGTTCACTTTCTGATCTGGGGCAGAGGCGGCTTCCAGGGATCTTCCCTTCTCGGGGACATCCAGGGCTTGTCTCCCATTCCTGCGAACTCTGACCCCATGCTCAGCCTTCTCTTTTGGAAACTAGGCTAAAGGCGCAGATTAATTTACTCTCCCCATCCACCGCCACCCCCATGGCTGGGAACTTTCTAGGAAGGGAGAGGCAGGACTTTACAGCAACCTTCAGAAACGTCACTGGTGGTGGCAGCCTGGATCTACCCTTCCCGGGTACCTGGGACTGATGGGTGTGTCCTGTCTCTGAGCTGCCACGTGACCTAGACAGACCCTTCCAGTTTCAGCTTCTCTTTCCCTAGCGGCAGGCTCCCTCTTCTTTCTCTCCCTTTCTTCCTCCGGGCGTGGGGAGATGGCTTGGTTTTCCCTCACTCTCCAGGTGGTCTACCCTGGATCCTGCTGCAGATTTTCCAGGGGTCCACCCTGTCCCCGTTGCCTGGGCAGTCAGCCCTGCGCTGGGCTTCTCTCTCCCTTTCTGAGTGCAGGGCACCGACAGGAGCAGAGGGATCTCTGGGGCCTGGCAGAGAGGGGTTTGCAGGGCTGGGGACAGGACAGAGGGTGTGGCATACTGGGTCCTCAGCCAGGATGCTCACCAGCCAGGCTTCTTCTGTGATCTTACAGGCTAGGCTCCTAATTTTATTTGGGAGTATTCTTTTTCTAGAATGTGTTAGGCAAGGATTAAAAAGTGGAATAGGTAAAAAGAGGGCCAAGAAGTTCTGGAAGATGACAGTTGGGCTAGTAGGGAGGAGGAGGAGGAGGGAAGAGGTGAAATTAATTCATTAGAAAAACTTGTTTACTGGCTTTGCTTAGGCACCTCCATTTTAAAAGTCTACGTTTACAATAAGTCGCTAATTAAAATACAAAGTGAAGCAACAGCTATGTTTTTTTTTCCCTTACACTTTAATTGCATGATTTTTTGTGATGTAATTTCTGGAAACACCCAGTGTACCTCACAGGGCTGATTGTTTGATAAACTAGAAGCACCTGAAACCAACCCAAAAAATAAATATATAAATCCAAGGGGATCTTAAGGTAGATTGGGAATGACAGAGAACGGCAGACAGCAGGGAACCGAAAATCCATAATTAAAAAAAAAAAAAAAACCCTTTTAAGTAAGGACATTTATCCTGCCTAGCCCAAAAGGAGAACTGGTCTTCCCATCTGGGATTGGTGGGGGAGAGGGGGGAGCTGAAATGGAAATGAGACCGAGTGGGGTTATCACTCTCCCGCACCCCCTAGTTGGTGCTATGGAAAAACCCCCAAAACCACTTGGACTCTTCCCTGGTTCCATTTCTTTGCTAAGGCTGCTTCTTTCATCACAGACCTTTCAAGAGGATTTTCATCGTCCCCCTTGTTCTGAGCCTAGATGCAGTCCCAAGTGGGAGCAGAGGCAGGCAGTGGCTGCCCCCGCCCCACCCCGGGAAGAACAAGCCTCTCCATGCTCACAGAAGGAAGACAGGGTGTCCCCAGGCTTGGGCCGCAGGCCCAGAGTTCCTGGCTCTCCTAGAACGCAGTGGGAAAGGTGGTCCATAGTAAGAATGGTGGGCACTGTCTTTTGCAGACAGCCCTGTGGCCTGCTGCCTTCTTTAAGATGCAGACCTGGGGTGGTGGTTGCAAACCTGCTGAGAAACCTGTTAGGAACTGACTCTGGGGTGGGGCTGGGAGGAACCCAGATCCGGCTGGCAGCCTGGCTGCTGGAGGAGCCTGGGCCCCAGTGTGGTCTGTGGGCACCCCCCAACCCCCGCCGCCTCAATGTTGGCATCTGGGCAGTGGGAGCATGAGGGACGGAGGGGACCCTTGACCTCACCTCCTTCTCTTTCTCCATCTGAAAGTGGGAGGCCCAGTTGGTCAGGGGTCCCAGAGATCTCTCTCTACACTCCCCACCAGGGGAGGAAGGATTTGCCTCTTTTTAGGGTCTTAAAAAACACATTTTTCTCCTTGATTATATAACGCATGCTTATGGCTCATTGGAAAATACAAAGAAAGTGTAAAGAAAATAATTTAAAAATATGCAGTGTGCTCGTTAATCACATGAACTAGGGGAACAGAGAGACCTGGGTTTGAAACCCAATTTTGCCACCACCCGGGCAGGGCGACTCAAGCTTGGGTTACTCAAGCTTGCTGAATCCCAGTGTCCTCGCCTGTAGAGTGGGGATCGTGGTCATCTGCAGCTTGGAAGTGGACAGATTCAGTGTGAGGATCCGCATAAAATATTGAGCACCGAGCCTGGCACCCAGCGCCCGTAAACATTCACGATTTCTGTTATTGTAGTTAATAATGATTATTCCACTGCTTTGGGATAATAGGCTTTTAAATTTTTTATTAAGAATTTATTTTTTTCCCGACATCGATGAAATTCTCTGTCTAACCCCGTGCGGCCCAATACCGTAGCCTCTAGCCACGTGTCGCTGTTTAAATTAAGTCAAATACAAAAATTAAGCGCCACCGTCGCACCCGCCGGACTCCAAGGACTCCGCAGCCACACGTGGCCAGTGGCTGCCCATCCTGGACAGCCCCGAAAGTTCTACTGGACCGCATTCTAAACAACAGAGCCATCTGAGTTTTCTGGCTTTGGGTAAATGGGTGTTGATGGCTGCATAGTAGTTTGTGAGGTGGGAACCGCCCTTCTCATTGGCTTGAGGCTTTGTTCCTGGGGTGTTGGAGCATCCTCTGGGCTCTGATTGGGCCTGCTGGGGTTGCCCGGCTCAGGCGGCTGTGGTGCTCTCTGATTGGTGCTAGGCAGCAAGGGGTTCTGGGAGGAGCAGAGCCTTGCCTGCTGATTGGCTCCCGGTGGTGGTGCCAGGGCAAGGGGCGGGGCTCTGCTCGCCCCCAGTTGGTCCTGGCAGAGCAGGAGGAGGCTGCCTCCCCTGACCCCCCAGTGTGTGCCCCTCGGGCTGGCTCATCCACAGCGTCACCTCTCAGTTCCCAGACCAGGGAGAGGAGGAACGAGTCCGAGGTAGTAATAACGAGCAATAAGGACCCATCCTCCACTGAGTGGAGAATCCCAGGTGTACCTCGAAGCCCGCCTCCCCACGCCGAGACCCCTCCCCCAGTCAGGGAGCCCCCAGGGAGCGGGCAACCTTTCTCCGTGGGAATGTTGTGGTTGGGGGTCCCCAGCGCAGGCCTCCGGATCCTAGTGAGGGTCTTCAGGCTTCAGGAAGGGCTGGGTCTAAAGGTGGGGGGTGAGGTGGCAGGGTGGGGGTGCTGGGGGTCCCGGCCCGGGGGCGCTCCAGGAAGACCTCGCGATGGCAGGTGGCATCCTGCAGCGGGGTGCTGGAGGGAGTGTTGGGGTCCCGGGGTCGTGGCCCCAGCCTCTCCTCCAGCGGGGTGGTCCATGCCCCGGGCACGTGGCTGAGGGCCGCGCTCCGGATGGGGGCTGCGGGTGGGCAGGACCGGCTCGGAAAGTGTGATCCCCGGAGCGGTGGGCAAGACAGATAGGCAGAGTCCAAACCGGACCTGCTGATGTGGCCCTTTCTGCTCGCAGCGGATCATAAAATATGGCTCAGATTTTCATTACGGGCTCTATCGATTATCTTCTGGGACGGATGAATTATAGAGAACATTAAATTTTTTTTAAAAAGCAAGTGAGAGAGGAAATATCTGAATGAGTTTGGGTGGTCGATGGCAGAAAGGGCTGAGCCACCAAGCCTGCGTGGCCTCCGTCTCCGGAGCAGAGAAAGGACCAGACCGCTCAGGCCGGCAGCCTGTGATTCCAGCCTACACCTGACATCGGGGAAGCCCGTGCTCCCCTTTGCTTCCCTTGCCTGTGCCCCATCCCCTGCAGGGATCTGGCTAGCTTCTGGGAAGGCAGACAGTTGGGCTGTTTGCAGGGCTCCGACCCAGAAGAAAGGCCTTTCCCAGGCTTTGGGCCTCTGTGGCTGGAAGGTGCTGCTGTGTTCCCTCCAGGGAGGTCTTGCTTCTAGACGTGCCCGCATGGGCACTGGGGCGATCCAGAGGGCCTCCTTTAGTCAGGACTGGGATAGGAACTCCGGAAGAACGTGACCACCTCAGCTTTTCCCTGCTGCTTGTTCCTTCAATCTGCAGTCCCTGGCTTGGAAGATTTCTGTCTTCCCTTTGGAAGCTTGAGAGAAACAGGTCTGGGTCCCACTGCTATGCACCCAGGGATCCAGTCTGGAAAGAGAACCACCTGGAAGCCCATCCCTCCCTCGCTCCTTCCCCAACTCCCCCCTGCCTCTCCTTGTCAAGCAGTATGGTGCAAAGGTGGCCGGCAGGCCTGGGTTCAATCTGCTTCTGAGTGTGTGACCTCGGGTGGGTCACATGCCTCCCTGAGTCTTAGCTCCTCAGCTCTCCAGTGGAGATGATAACCCACCTCATTGGGTTCCTGGGATGATACGTATAAATGGGCTAAAATCCTTAGTACATACTGCTTAATAAACATCAACTGTTATTTTCCTGCACTGCAGCAGTCTGGAGACCCTTCATCCCCGCCTTCATTTAGCTTTTTTGATTTATGATTCCATTTTACAGATGGGGAGACTGAGGCACAGAGAGGTTAAAGTCAGTTGCCCCAGGTCACCCAAATTGTAAATGGCAGAGCCTGGATTCCTGACTGACGGCCTGGCTCTGGGGCTTGTACACTAAACTCCCGTGTCGTGTTGTCCCCAGGATCTGGCAGGGGTGGCCCAGATGCGTGTGCCTGCACGCGTGCGCTGACACGAGCTTCAAGAGCCCTGCCATCATGGTGGTCTCTGACCAGCCCTTCCTCCTGACCCTCCACACTTCATGGGGCTCCTTCGGATCATCGTTAAGCCCAGCATTTTCTGGGGCCCTGTTCTGCGGGGAGTGTCCTCTCCCTACCGCTGCGCCATCCCCCTCATCCCGGCTTCACCTAGGCCGCCCTGAAAAGGTGGTGGTTTCCATGGATATCCGGCTCCCTCTGGCGACACGCCCTTTTTGTAGAACTCTGTTCCCTAGAGTTGATTGTCTTTGGCACACAGCTCTGTAAACTCATCCAACAATTAAAAGGGGGGAGGGGCGGAACAAAAAGGAGACGGATAGTAACTGGGGTGAGCGAGGCAGGAGGGGCGCCGTCCGGGGCGTGGGTCCCCTCCCTCTCCCCCGTCGGCAGCAGGACAGCACCTTAAGTGTCACATAAGCAGCTGGCCAGGAGTTCCGCTTGCGGGGTTCTGAGAATTCACAACTCCTGAGTTTCCTTCCATTTGAGCTGCGCTCTTGTCCCTCCTTATTTCTCCCTTAGAAATCGAGGGGCCCCTCCGCAGAGCCGACGTAGCCATCTCTGGTGGCCACCTGAAGTCCTGAGATGCCAACTCAGACCAATTTGAATATTTGCTGCCCTTGTTTTGGTTAATGGTGTATGTGTTTGCTCTGTTTGTGTACCATCAAATACCTTCTGCTTTGGGCGGACCCGTCGTAGGCTGTGTGAGATCACAGATGAAAAATGCAGTGAAAAACACTTTCGTGCCACAACACATCATGTAGGATTTTTGTATTAAGATGTGGATTTTTTTATTGTTTTTTTTTTTTTCCCCTTTTCCATACAGCCTGAAGTTGGGCAATGTACATGTCTGTGTTTTTGTTTTCACTCCGGGTGGTTTGTGAAATCTGCTCATTAAGGCTTTATCCTGCCCCCAGCCTGGCCTGATCTTTCCACCCTTTATCCTCTCGGGTGTAGATCTTTCCCTGTCACCTCCTGTCGTCTTCTCTCCTTTGGGGAGATGCTGGGTACCCTCCCCATATGCATTCACCCAGATGATAATCAGAAGTTCCTGTGTCCTTGCTTCTCAGTCCCACATCTCTGTGGCAGAGGGGCCTGGTAATAGGAGGCCCCTAGGTGGAGGAGGCAGCAGAAATCTCTGTGCCCCTCCCCCCCACCGCTCATTCCCCACGGTGAAGCCCCTTAGGTTGCCCCCCCACCCCCACCCCGTGCTGCTTTGGAGAGAAGAACAGAACCTTCTGACTCAGAGCGGCCTTCTGGGTAGCCTTCCTGTCCCCATCTCACCAAATGACAGCAGTGGGCGGCTCAGCCCCTTTCCCCTCCAGGAGGCCATGCCCTTGGCTGGGACCCATTTACCAAGTAGGTTCAGGTGTTTCTCCTGCTCTGCAGGCACCTCCCCATAGGCCTCACCTGCCCCCATTCACAGCCCAGGCAGAAGGAAGCACGTAAGCATGACCTTTGTCTTCCCTGTGGCTGTGACCTCTGGGTGCTTCCTGCTGGCTTTAGGGGGTTTGAGGGAGAACTGTCTGGGGGCAGGAGGACTGAGATCCAGGAGCAGAAAAAGCCTTAAGTATGGGTCGCTGCTGAGACCAGGGGTGGGGACAGAGGAGAACTTTCATGTGAGTTGGGCCTGGGAGCCTGTCAGCCCCGAGTCCAGGCCCGAGCTGTGTGACCTTTGGCAAGTCACTTCATATCTCTGTGCCTCCGTTCCCTAATCAATCCACGGGGACCCTAATCCTTCCTACCTCGCGTTGTAAAGATTTGGCAAGATCACACGTGTACAACACTTAGCATGGGGCTTGGCGAATAGAAGGCATCATGTGGGCCTGTTGGCAGAGGGTGAAAACCACTCAGCTGGTGTGCCCTGCACTCCCGGCATGCTCTCCGTCACATAGTAGCTGCTCAATCCGTTCTCACTGGCATCAGCCGGAGGAGGATCAGGTCAGCAAGCACTCCCCTTGAACCTGGGAGTTGTTCGTTCGCAGTGCTAATGGAGGAACGAGAAGATCTGGATGCGGGTGGGGGCTTAGGGGAACCAGAGGGAGCGGAGCAGGAAAAACGGCCGGAGGAGTGTTCTGTCATTAGAGAGGGAGGAAGCTGCGCCGGGCCCATCGATTGTGACGTGAGATCAGGGACAGGAGTTCAGTTCCGCGAACACCTACGCTGCCGACCATGGGCCAGCTGTTGTGCTTAAATGCTGGGGACACAAAGATAATTAGGACCTGGTCTCTGCCCTTGAGGAGTTAAAAACCCAGTGGTGGGGACAGACTCGTGAACAAATTGCTTTAGTCCCGTACAGATTTAAATGCCACAGTGAAGGATGCGTGAGGAACAGAGCAGAGAAGTATATGGGCCGCTTGGAGCGGATTCTGGAAGGTTACCTTGAAGAAGTGTGGAAGGAGAAGGTGGTGGGAGTGGAGAAGTTTCTGGAGCACTCTTAGCACCTTGCCCCTCTCTTGGGGATGCCCTACCACAGCCGCTATGTAGGAGGGAAGAAGGTGTGAAGAAATGGGGCCCTGCAGAGGTCTTTAGTGGCCTGACTGGGATTCAGACCCATGTCTTCTGATTCTCGGCCCAGTGTTATTTCTGTACCTGCACATGGCTTCTCACCCCTTCACCCCAGAGCCGCTGGCCAGAGAGCTCTGTCCTCTGGGCTCTCTACCTACTGACCGAGATTCCTGCTGCCACCATGGCCCCGGGGGCCTGTGCCGTGGGAGGGCCCCGTCCATGGCAGGCCCCGAGGCCTGTGCCCTGGTTTGGTAAATAGGTCAGGCCACTTGCTCGGGGACAGTCCCTGAGCAAGGCCGCACCCTGGCAGGGCTGGAGGATGGCAGGAATGGGGAAGACTGAGGAGGAGGGGGAGGACGAGCCCTGGCTACACCCTTTCTTCAGTTGTTCTTGCTGCTAAGGTGAGAAGCTCCCTCTGCCCTGGGTAGGCCCCTACCTCAGCTGGAAGAGGCCAGACAAGGGCCCCTCCAGGGTCTAGAAACCCCTCTTCTCCTGTAACTAGAATCCCCTTCTCAGCCAGGGCATGAGAGCCTAGTATCGCTCCCATTTGTGTGTGATCAGGCTCTGGTCTTTCTTTTTTTTAATTATTTTTTATTTGTTGGTTTGTCAGAGAGAGAGAGAGAGATCACAAGTAGGCAGAGAGGCAGGCAGAGAGAGAGAGGAGGAAGCAGGCTCCCTGCCGAGCAGAGAACCTGATACGGGGCTCGATCCAAGGATCCTGGGACCATGACCTGAACCAAAGGCAGAGGCTTAACCCACTGAGCCACCCAGGTGCCCCCAGGCTCTGGTCTATCTAGAAAGCTCCTTGCCAGGAGTCAGGGAGCTGGGAGTACTTTTCTTGACCTTTTCCCTGGGAAATGTGTATGTTTGCAAGGAGAGAGTGTGGGCCACCTGTACAAGATGTTGGCTTTCAGGAGAGGCAGGGGCCATTCTGATGGCATATTGGAATGGTGCTGGAGCACCCCCCCCCCCCCCCCGCACACACACACAGCCCAAGAATGTTCTGGGGGCAGGGAGCTGGAGGTGGTCTGAGGCACCCCTTTCTCTCTGGCTTGGAGATATTTGGTTGGTGGGTGGGCTGCCCAGAGCTCTGGAGGATTCTGGACCAACAGGCAGGGGAATGTCAGAGCCCAGAAGAGTAAGTCTCCCAGTGGCCCTGAAGTTCCCATTAAAGTGTTTTTTCCTCTTTTTTAAAGAAAAAAATATTCCCAAACTGGAAAACAAAGGAAATCCACTTCCCCCAAATCACACGAAACTCACATTAGGGGCCTGGCGGGAATCCATGGAAACCAGGAAACCCGCTGTTAACCCTGTGTGGTGCCGAAGGGTGGGGTGGGAGCCAGGCTGATTCAAGCCCCGGGGCCACTGTCACTGGCCCATCGCGGTGGCAGTGCCCCAGAGCAGAGGCAGGGGGGAGCTGCTGCTGAGACCTCTCGCCTTCACAGCCCAACCAGCCCTTCCACTCCGGGCCCAACCTTGGGAGATAGGAGAGGAGGGGTTCCTGCCCTCCAGGGAGGCTCTGGGATCTGAGGGCTGGGTCATGTTGGAGAACCTACTGGGTCGCTGCCCACACCACACGACACCGTCAAGTCAGGCTGAGCCCACTCACACACTCTGGGAACACACAGGCACCCTGGATGCTGCCATCCCCCAGCCAAGGGGGGGAAGGAAGGGACCGCAATTTCAGCCACCACCCTCCCTGATGCCAACCCCATGTGCAAGGGGGTGGGTGTGGGAGCAGATAGAGAGCCCCCTTGGGGATTCCACACCCCACTCCCATCCATGCGGCCGGACCTCTGGGTCTGGAAGCTTGTGCACCGAGGTCAGGTGCTGTGCTTGTGTTTGAACGCACACTGGCCGATTTTTCTAAAAAGGCTGAAAATATTTACAGATTTGAAGTTGAAACGCAAACAGGAAAAGCCCTTTAAAAAGTGAGTGTAGTGGATATTCAAAACAGGAATCACCATGGAAACACCACAATATTTGCTTAAATTGACACAAAGGTTGCCGGTAGCAGGGCACCAACTTTCTTTGGCCACATTTTTTTGGCACGCCACCTATGACAGCCCCTCTCGGTATGTGCCTGCGTCCTCTGTTCTGTTCAGTGGGGATGAGATGGCACGGGGCCAGCACGGATGGCGGGGAGTTGGGGGCCGGGGGGTGACAGAAGAAACCAAACTGACCATCCGGGGTCGTTGCAGAGACACCTGTCGATTCCGTTTTTAGAGACTCCCACACGGCCACTGGAGGGTCATGAGAGCAGCTGGGAGCTGGTCTGGGGAAAGTCTGGAGGGAGCAGAGGCTGGGGAGCCCAAGGCTTCGTGCAGTTGCGTGACTCTGATCCGGCTTCCAGGGTCTGTGTGATACATTGTCAGGCTGACCTTCCCCCTGGGGCCCGGAGCCTTGGGTGCGATCCCTCTGTTACTAGCCGGGGTGGCATCTGATCGGCCTATCATGGTTCCCACCTGTCTGATTCTTTTGTTTGGTGGCACAGCTGCTTAGCGATTGGCTAGTGATTGTGCAAAGGGGGCCTGGTCGTCGGGTCCATCACCGGACGTAACACGGTGATGCGGTCTGCCCACTGGCAGGCAGAATCCGAGGCTCTGTTACCAGCAACTGCTGACAGGTTACGGTGTGAGATGTCGGCATCACGCCGTCTGTTGCCCTCTTCTCTGGAGTAGTTTTGTGGGTCTCCACTGTAGCCTAATAATCTGTTCTCCCTCTTCATTCTGGTAGGCAAACAGAACTCACTGACTGAAGGCAAAGACTCCTTCCATCTCACCTGCCCTTTCAGCCGCCACGGTTGTCAACCCCCTCCCATAGAAGGGGATCCTGTAACCCCAGCATTGGAGTGGACTTCGGACACCGGCCTCTTGGGATGCAAAGGTAGCTGCTCCTAATGCCCAGGATATGGCTGGGAAATGGGGGCGGGGGCTGTGCTTGGCCAGTTTGGGGGTTCCTTCTTAGGAGAGGGCACAAGGAGGCCCTTCTCAGAGGGTTCTGACCTGGATGGCGGCAGCTCAGGCACCCTCGGTGCAAATAAGAAGATGTAGGATCGAGGACAGAGCCCTGGCCTAGGAACAGGACCAGACGTATTGGCCCTGGCTTTGACATTGAGTCTCTGCTTTCTCCCCTCCAGGTCTGGTTTGGCCGTGGGTAAAATAAGGGTATTAGAATAACTGGCCTTTAAAATCCTCCCAGCATTACCAGTGTATGACATTGAATGGTGCCAGCAGCACGCGGGTGCTGTAGGCGAGGCCTGTGCCCTAACAGACAGCACTCCTGGAGCTAAGTGTTGGGTCATTTCTGTGCATCCTCTCTGGGAGCCATAGGTCTGGTCCGTCTGCGTGTCCAAAGGCCACAGAGCCGCTCTGAGCTCAGGTGTGACTTGTGGGAGCTCTTATGGGTGGTCCTCCAGCCCAGGCAGGACCTTCCTGAGAGGAGAAGCCACAGGTGTCTTTTTTTGTTTTCCCCTAGAGATTTTATTCATTTACTGAGAGAGAGTGTGTGTGTGTGTTTGTGTGTGTGTATATGCAAGCCCAGGGAGGGGCAGAGGAAGAGAGAGAATCTCAAGCAGACTCTGCTGGGCACAAAGCCCAGAGCCCAGTGCTAGGCTCGATCCTAAGGCCCTGACATCACGACCTGAGCCGAAATCAAGAGTCTGATGCTCAGCCAGCTGAGCCACCCAGGCACATCCCACAGGTGTCTTTTGATCCAGGCTCAGAAATTGCCCCTCGCTGAAGGCCGGTCCCTTACAGCACGGAAGGGTCATCTGTGAGGCTAGTGCGGTCAGACATCTCTCCGCAGGCAGCAGACTTGGTGGGTTTTGTGGTGGGAGGTTCCCACACAGCAGGTGACTTACCATGTGTTCATCCTTGTTCAGTGTTCCCTTGGGATCCCAAGGAAACCAGTCCAGAGGGGTTGGGTGCTAATGAAGTTGATGGGCATGGTGTTAGGACAGGGGCCAAGGTGGGTCTAGAAAATGGCAGGGAGGGCAAGGCTGTAAGCCACGCCTTCTCTGTGCACCGGATGGGAGTCAGCAGCCCCAGCTTACTTACCAGTTCCGTCCCTCCCCGCGGGTGCCATGGGCAGGTGTGTCTTGCCCCTCCCTCCATGGCCAGGCTCTGCAACTCTGGACTTTGAACTTCCAGGGAGGAAGCACTTGGCAGCGATGGGTGCGTTGGTGCCCACTGGGGTTTGAGAGGTCCCTGAAGCTGTGGGCCTGCTTCGTTCCGGGCCGTGCCACCTCAGGGACCTGCAGAAGCCTTGGATACAGAGCAGGGATTTGCAAATCAGATGTAAATGTCGCCTTGGGTTACTGCAGTGGAGCAACTGGGTGGCGGAGACTCTCCTTCCTGGTGTCTAGAATGCAATCACATGCCGGGAGTTGGTCCGTCTGCATTTAAGATGTGCCGCCATTGTCCTCTGATGGCAGCGTCGAGACTGTTGGCGTCGCGGTCTTGCTGGGTGTTTGGCATGTGTACCTCGATGGCTCTACACTTCTTGGGTCCTTCTTGCCTGACTCGGCATCTCTGATGATCAGGGGTCCTGGGAAAGCAGGCCCATGTGTCTTCGAGCCTCTGGCTGGCCTCCCAGGCCCCGCCTGGGCCCAACCCATGAGCAGGTTGCCAAAGTGCGTGTGGCCCCGCTTTGAAGGGGGAATGTTGCCTGTTCTGTTCTCAGTGGCAGGCTTTTTGTTTTCTTCATTCCCTCAGCAAAACATGCCTATTAGTTTTTCCCTTTCTGAAGTTTCCACTCACTGTTGACTCCCAGGGGCCAGGCTGGCCTAGGGGACGGGCTTCACGAGTCCTGTGGGGCTCCCGCATCCTGGCATCGGCCGTCTAAGGCTTCATAATAAAGCTTGGGAACTCCGAGGACCCTGAGAGGGAATGTCGTGGCTAAGCCGCTCTGCATTCGCCCACCTCTTCCCGGGGACTGGGTTTGGCCACAGGCCCGCGTCCTCTGGGACAGGGCTGACCCATGGTCCTCGGAAGGGTCCTTCCTCACCACCCTGGAGTGTGGGCCAGGAGCGAGTCTACACTCGGGCCCTGTCCACAGGCCTGCTCCTGTCTAGTTCAGACTCTCCTCATTTCTGGCTGTGCCATCTAAGATCTGGTTATGTTTAATCAACAGAAGCCGAGGGCCTGTGGTCTTCCAGTTATTAGGGGTAGAGTGGAGAAAACAGTTCGGACTCTTACGGACATCACTCGATGTCCCGAGTGGCCCTTCTGAGGAGGAGACAGGCAGCTGAGATGGAAGGAGAGGAAGTGGACAACCATCGGAGGAGGAGGCAGAATATTCCAGAAGGAAAACAACTGGTCAAAAGGTCCTGAGGTGGTCTGAGCTCAGCACATTTGGTAACAGACAGAAGGTCCTGGAGGCCGGGACGGGGACCGGGTTTGTAGGCGTTGCAGAGCCCAGGCAAGCTGGCGTTTTATTCTTCAGGTGACAGGAAGCCGCTGGAGGGTTTTCGGCGCGGAGGGAAAACGATCTGGGTTTTGCTTTGAAAACTGGCTGGGGCTGCAGTGGGAAGACCGGATCGCACGGGGACGGGGAGAAAGCAGGAGGCCCAAGGGGGGCTGCTATGGGCGCTGACACCAGGAGGTGGGCCGCCCAGAAGGGCTCAGGGTCCCTGCATTGAGGGGGCGGGTGAGTAGCACTTGCTGTGGGAACGAACGGTGAAGAGAAAAGCCAGGCCAGCCCCAGCTTCCGGGTGCCCCGATGTCGCCCTGCGTCTCCTCCCCTCTCTTGCCCCCATCCTGCCAGGGCCAGGAACTTCCCAGGCCTTTCAGAGGCCCTGTGCTTTGTGGATTAGGGAGAAGCACCACCCGGGGCCGGGGCTGGTTGCTGAGAGAGCATGGTTGAGTGGGTTAGGCACATCTTGGCCGGCACTGTGCGGAGGGAAGGCCAGAGGCCCGCTCATCTCTGGCATCATTTTCAGCTGCGATTTCCAAGCTCGCCATCCTTTCGGCCCCGAAGACTGCACTGGAGCCTGGTTTGTGCCTCTGCTCCGTGGGCTCGGTGCTGGGTCTGAGGTTGGGTCTAGTTCGTATCGCTCTTGTCACTGCGGTCTTGAACAGGATCTGTGTTCTCAAGGGCTGAGCATCTGCGTACCCTCCCCCAGGCCTCCGGTCACCCAGGACCGAGGAAAGGTTTTGTCTGAGACCTCATTTCCGCTGGGGCCATCTCAGCTTCCAGCCCCAGTGTATGGGCAGGGATCCTGCAGTCCTTGCATGTGGCAAGTCTTTTCACAATACACGGTGTGGATTCCCATGGGTATCCCCCTAAGATTTGACTTGGGCCACTGTCTCTTTTCTCTGGGCCTCTGATACAAGGCTCGACTCTCCTGGGTCTTGGTATCATCTGCTGGGGCTCAGGTGAGACAGGCAACCCCAAACAGCAATGCTATCACAGTGAAGTGACCCTGGGCCCTCCTCGCTGAGTGTCACGCATCCCAAACAGCAAGCCAGAGGTCTGGCGGGAGGGAGCATGGAGATGTCACAGCTGGCTTCGGGGGCCCCAGTGAGTACTTGCCCATGTTGGCAACATATTCCCAGCCATATGGGCCAGCTCAGCCCTCCAGGAAAGCTCTGGAGGCTTGACCTCCAGGGGGAGTGACAGGAGGGAGCAGAAGGGCACGCTGGTGACATCTCGCAGGGGGTGACAGGGATGTCCCGAGCGGGCAGCTGGTGCCTCCGCCTGGCTCTGAGCGGGTGGCAGCCAGCCTTCCTGGGTGTGTCTGCCAACATCAGAACGCTGGGCTGAGCCCCGGGGGAGGGTGCATCTGGGCGGGCAGCCGTGTGCGTCTGCGCGCAGGGGAGGCTCTTTGGCTTTCTGCCTCCATGGCCTGTACTAGATCCGTGGCCTTCACTCGTAACCAGACTGGACAGTTCTAACTCCTTCCTCCCAGGCTCGGATCTGATGTGAGGCTGGCTGCTTGAGGCCAGCAGCTGGGCTAGGGGGTGATCAGGAGAGGAGCTGGCTGTGGGACTTGGGGGCCCGAGCCCTCTGCCCCCCACCTGGGGCACTTTACGCCTGGGGGGATGGCTGAACACAAGGCTTGGGAAGTGTCATCGACCCTTCTGGTTTCTGTCTGGGGTGGGACTTCAGCCCTGATGTTGTGGACTCCCCAGCCCTGGGACTGCTTTCTCAGTTCTCCCTTGTCTCCTAGCAGACTCAGAAATCAGGAAGCCCCTGGGTCCCACCAGGTGCAGACCCAAGGGGAGAGGGATGGGGAAGGACCGGCCGCTCCTGCCTGCCTGGAGCTACCTCGGAGCCTCTCTTCATTTGGTGATGCGCATGGCTTTGGGAGGGTTAATGTATGGTGGACAAGGCAAGAAGCCCTTCTGCCCTGCCTCCATCCTCGTGACCTTGGGGCCTCCACAGGGAGAGCACTCTGGTGGTGTTGGAGGACCACCATCGGTCTGCTCCCAGAGAGGAGCCCTGGGGGGCTGTGAACACGTCATCCTCTCTGGCAGATCTTGGGGCTTCTGCAGATCTTGTTCCCTATCTTCTCTGGGCTCTATTATTCCAGAATCTACCCAGGTGTAGAAAGGTCTAGAAAGCCCCCCAGCCCAGAGGACACCACACGGAGGCCTGGGCAGCCCAGTGTGGAGATCCTTGTGTGGCCACTTCACACCACCAGCTACTGCTTCTCTGCTAAATTAGCTCCGGACATGTTCCTCACCTTCCACTCCCCACTCGAGTTTTCTCTCATTTGGTTTCCTGGCCCCCAGGGAGCAGGTGCCTTTTCTGTCCCTGAGCCTCCATATGGCAACCCGGGGTTGGGACCCCTGTGGCCAGGGCGAGTGGAAATGGGAAGGTGTAATTAATCACTAGTTTCTCCTCCAGAAATGCTAATCGGGAGAAGCAATTAAAAGCAACTTTTTTCCCTTAGTAATCTGCGCTAAAAGCTGGTAATGAAGTTTAGGGCCGTCGTGACTCAATATTTCAGCTTCACCGACTCAAGTCAAAACAATCCAAGCCCAGGAGTTTGCCGGCAGCCGAGCCGGGCATGGGCAGCAGCTGGGAGTCCCTGCTCCCTCTCCTCTTCCCTCATTCCTCACTGCCACCACCCGCACCCCCGCTTCTGGGGCAGAGCCGCTAGCAGGCCCAGCTGGGAGGGGAGGGTCTGGGTGGCAGGGAGATGGGTCCCCGGGGCCATCCCTCAGGAGACCCGGAGCCGGAAGTGCGGCTTAGGGAAAATGATAGGACCCGCTGGGAGGAACGCCTCCCTCAGTGGGGCAGAGCTGGGGAAGGAGGAATCGGGGAGGTGGGTGCCCGGGAAGCCCCCAGGGCGGCCCAGGGTTCAGCCACAATCCGCTCAGAGCCGGAAGAGGTGGTGGTCCAAATCTCGACCTTCAAGCGCAGTCATTCATTCCTCATTTTCATTCATTCATCAAGCCTCACCGAGAGACACGGCAAACTGGACCCGAACCACAGCAGTGAATGAACAGTGCTGTGGGATTTGTGCTTTAGTGGAGGGAAGACAACGACAAATGAGATAAAGAAATGCGGTATTTGTAGGATGGTCCCGTGCGTCCAGGAGAAAACCAGCAGGTTTGGAGAATAGGTTGGGGAGAGCGTGCGGTGGGAGTGGAAGGGATGGCTTATAATTCTAGGTGTGGCATCTGGGGGACACAGCACTGGGATGGTGACATCTGGGTAAGGATGGAGGAGGTGAGGGAGCAAGTCCCCCTGCTTAATACGTGGAAGAAAAGTGTTGCAACAGGGGGAACAGCACGTGTGAACTCCCGGGCTCAAGAGCGGCCCAACTTGCTGAAGCGCGGCTCATGGGGCAGAAGCCACATGAAGTCATGGGGGTGTGTGGGGGACCCCAGATCCCACAGGCCTCGTCGCCATTACCCCAAGTGAAATAAGAAGCTTTTGGAAGAGTTCCGGGTGACTCGATCTGATTAGGCACAAGCTCTTTATTAAAAAGCAGGACCCAACTGTCACCGACTCCTCCTCTCCGGGGTCCCTAGGTGTGGTCCCTGGGTGCATTGGCACCCACTGCCTCCTGGGTGGTCGCTTCTGAGCAGGGGAGGGGAGTGCCGAGGGCTCTGTTGCAAACCACCCTCCCTAGGCTCTGCCTGCCCCCCTCAGTCCTCCTCAGGGAGCAGTTCAGAAACAGGCTCTTGTCACTTTAAGCAGCCCCCCGCCCAGCTTCCCTGGCCTGCTTTATCTGAAGTCCAAGCGCATGTTGTTCCAGGACCGATCCGCTTTAGCTAATTAATAATCTGACAGGAGCCACCCAGGGGATTAGCCGCTGAGCTGAGCTCCACCAAGCCCCAGCAAATGAGCCCTGTACTCTTTGGGGACACGGAGGTGACTTTGAGGGGTGCAGGGAGAGGGGACCCCCACAGGTGAGCCGCGGCACCAGGCTGTGCTGTAGTGACCACTGAGGGGAGAGGCTGAGGGCGGAAGTGGGGGGACAGTGACAAGCAGCCTCTTGAATGGATGGTTGTCCCAAGACGGGCCGGGATCTTTGTTCTCCCTCACTGCCCCCTGCAGTCCTGCTCAGCCACCTGCCAGGTGTTCCTGGCTGAGAAGTGGGAGAGAGGGCGACTCCGCAAATAAAAATACAGGCTGGGAGCCAGACTCCTGAAACTAACAGAATGCTGTATGTTACCAAACTGGAATTCAAATAAAAACTGAAAAAAAAAAAATAATAATACAGGATGCTCCGTGAGATTTGCATTTGAGATAAACCACAAGTAAATTTGAGTAGAAGCATGTTCCGTGTAATATTGGGGACGTACACCAAAAAAGTAGGTGAGGTTTATCTGAAATTCAGATCTCGCCGGTGGTCGTCCTGCGTTTTCTCAGACGGTCGGTCCTGAGCAGGGAGGGACGGAGGCTTCTGGGCTCTCTCCCGAGAGCAGCCTGGAGCTCCCCCTGGAAGAGGTAGCACCCTTAGGAGCAAGGGAGGACCAGGCCAGAGACCTCCACGGGCCTGCTGGTGCAGGACACGGAGGATGGAACAGACTCCTGCAAGCCAGCTGCTTGCAGGAGTCTCTGACCTATATTTGGGCCCAGGTGGCCCTTGGATGAGTAGAGTCCAAGTGCCCTCCGAAGGATCCATGACCTCTGGGCCCAGAAGGATGTCCCATGGCTGCTTCCCCCTGGTGGG
Source organism: Mustela nivalis (assembly GCF_964662115.1). Taxonomy (NCBI): domain Eukaryota; kingdom Metazoa; phylum Chordata; class Mammalia; order Carnivora; family Mustelidae; genus Mustela; species Mustela nivalis. The sequence continues at coordinate 6,963,365 of NC_139029.1, read as the reverse complement.
AGTCGGGGAGCGATGGCCGGGAGGGGTGCTGATGGCTGGAGTCTGGGGCCTCTCCAGAGGGGAAGGTGTGAAGTTGCTGGGGTCAGCTGGGCTAGGTGGCCGTCCTTTGCTAAGGGCACCTGTCTGCTCTGAGCCCAGGAAGAGGTCAGCAGGGGGGCCCACTGGGTGGGCAGGGTCAGGTCAGGTCAGGTAGGAGGTCAGGGACAACAGCCTGCCATGCAGGGCCCCCGCCAGGTTCCAGGACCTCGGGGCACGGGATGGAAATGCCCATGTGCAGACCTCTTGGGGCCCACCCCCAAGGCCGCCGAGCAGCCGAAGCCAGGGTAGCCTGGGATGTCATGCTGGGGTGGTCTTTATTGGAGTCCGTCCTTGCTGTGGGGTCCTTCCTATTCCCTGTCATGACCCTTCTCACCCTGGCTCCGTTCCCAGTGGTCAGGGCGCTCAGGGCGGGGAGAGGGGCCCACTGCCAGCTGGTGGTAGGCCAGCCGCCTGCAGCCAAGGAGCCCGATGCCAGGCAGGCGGTGCCCCCGAGGTGGGAGCGCTCTCACTCCCGCTCCCTTCCGTCCTCTAGGAGGTAACGGCAGCCCGTGCCCTCGAGGCCGCCTCTCCCCCAGCCCCTGGGCTGCCCTCCTCCCAGCCCTTCCCGGCACTGCCAGCTGAGGAAGCTCCCGGCGCAGGAGCAGAGGGGGCTGGGGGTGCCGAGCCGGTGGGAACCTCTTCCTCCTGCCGAGCTCTCAGCCTCTTCCCCAGCGTGCCCGGCGGTTTGGCCCTGTTTCGCGAGCCGTCTGCTGCCCGTGCTGCCTCTGACCCACATCGTTAGCATGGGCATTTATATTTCATTAACGACATTAAGCCCAAATGGCATTAAAAGCAAAGCTGGTGATAAATAGCTTATTAATAAACAGGGAGTGCTCCGTGCCGCCTGGCCTCTCCCAGCCCCGGCGTTAACCCTTGCTGCCTGAGATAATCGTGTCTCGTCCCAAAGTTCCTCTCCCCCAACTCCACTGTGGGCCTGGACGATGCAGCCGGGGGTCCAAGGTCTGGCTGCTCTGAGCTGGGCGCCTTGTGGGGCCCAAGTGGGCCAGTTAGGGGTCACTCAGGCTCATGCAACCTGGCCAGACCCCTCACAGCCTCGAATCAAATCGTCACTGCCCTCTCTCTCCTCTCTAGTTTCAATTCTGGGCTCAACACTTCGGGAAATGTGGCTTTTCTAGGCCATAAGCTCAGATCGACCCCATCACTCTGTAGTTCTGAGAGGAGGCACATAGAATGTCTGGAATCCAAAAGAGTGATGCGCCTGAAAATGTTGCTAATAATAATAATAATCATGACAATGATAATCACAGTTGGCACCTCTGAGGGCTGAGTGGGAGCAGGCCCGTGACCCCTCCTCTCCCCTGTAGCAGCTCTGGCCTGCTCCCTGCGACCCCAGGGGTCGTGTAGCTCAGGTTCATTTTACAAGCGGGAAAACCAACGCCCAGAAGAGTGGGTCAGGTTCACCAGCCAGAGTCCACCTCACAGGTGCTAGCACTGGGGCACTGGGTGGCCTCCTGAAACAGGGCCATCCCCATCCCAGGGCCTCTGGGACACAGCAAGGCTTCTCAGCCTCGATTGTCCGTAGCTCCTTGCCCTGGGACCCAGCTGTTCCATCGCTTGATGTCTGGGTGAGTGTGTCTACACAGGCTGGCCACCAGTGAGTGTTTTGTTTCTGATTGGAGCCATGTCTCTATGGTGTCCTCCTGGGGCAGGGGAGGGCCGACCAGCCAGCTTTGATTGTCGGGTTTTAAGTTAATGGTTTTGGAAACAGAGTCATCTCTTAACACTTCCAAGAAATAGGGGCAGACTCAGCCCTGGGTCCCCTACCCCCTTGCTGAATTGTTTGAAGGCAAGAAGAGTTGAAGGCAAGAAGAAAGTGGAGCCTTGTCTGAACTTTGGCTCCCCTTAGAACTCTCTCCGCTGCAAACCAGGATCAGAGTTCTCATCGTCCTCCGCATCCTCATGGGGCTCTCTGGGCCCAGGACAGGCTGAGGCAGAGAAGGGGTTTGGGGGGGGGAGGATTTATGCAATAGAGAAGGGGAAGCTGGAGGCAGGGTGTAAGGTGAAGATGTCCTGTCATTTTAAGGGGAGGACGGGGCACATCGCTGGGACCATCTGGTTCTGTCTGGGGAACACATGGGGAAGATGGAGAGTGAAATAATTAGCAGGACTCCCGCTGCCTCCTCTAGGAGCTTGGACTGCTTCTCCCGTCCTATTCCCAAGCTGGGAAGGAAGTTGGGAAGCAGTGGCCACAGGGCTTGTCCAGAAGGACTTCCACCTATCCTGATGGCTGGAAGCCTGTCTAGCCGCGCAGAGCAAGGCAAACAGGAAGGTGCCAGCAGGGAGGCCCACTTGACCAGATGGTGATGTGGGGACCACCTTGGAAGGTCAGATTCACGCCTGCTTCTCCTCCTGGAAAGGCCTTCCAGCTTGCTCTGGCCACGCAGGCCTTGACCTTCACCATGGTGGGTAGCTAGGAAGAGTCATGCTTATCACCTACTTTATACTCTGAGCGCTCAAGGCATATGTATTAAACCAGTAACCAGAGAATCCAGCAGCCCGTGGGAATGGGCCAGCCGGGCCTCATGCCAGGGGTCAGACAAGAGACCTTGGGTGGCAGAAGGGGCTGGTGGTGAGAGACAGGCTTTGGAAGCGGGCCCACCTGGGCTGCAGTCAGAACCACCTTTGGTTCATGTGTGGCCATCACGTCACCATGCTCAGCGTCAATGTCCGCCTCTGTAAAATGGATGTGACAGTCCCCTCTCTGCAGGGGTATGGCCTCTACAGTGCTCACAACAGGGTCTGGGCCCCTTAGGTGCTCCTGCCTTCGTTGCTGGTGATAAATAGCTTATTAAGAAACAGGGAGCGCTCCATGCTGCCTGGCCTCTCCCGCTGGTTATCGCCCATCCCTGACAGTCTGTTCGAGAGCTGAGAAAGGAAACTGGTGAAGAACACAGCATATCTGGCGGGGCCCGGCCCCCCACTCCAGCAGGGGGTCGTCTTTGCAGCAGGCAAGGGCTGGCCCATCCATTCGGTGGGGTTTCTGGAGCACATCCTCCTAGCCTAGGCTTCGAAGAGGCGGTGGGGGGTAGGCAGAGGAAAGCCAGGAGAGCGCCGTGCTCCCCACTCAGCCCGAGTGCCCATTCTGGTAGGAGAACCAGGTGTGGGTGTGGTCACTGGGGTGACGTGGGACAAAGCAGGACGGGGGTCTTCAACATGGTTGTCCCACTGCCTTGGATGCCAGCAGTGAGGCAGGGTCTTCCTGTCCCTCCTTCGGATGTGCCCAACTGTCGCTGGCTGGCTTTAGTTGGAAAGCCCCCTCACCATCCTGCCATGCCTCACAGGTGTGGGGTCAGGCCACCTGATCCCGCCGGTGGGCTTGAGGCAGGCTGGGGCTCATTACCCTCCAGGGTTCTTCCCCAGCCGCCTCTCTCCTGCCATAGGGACCAGCTGCTGTTATGACACTGATGCCAGTCGGTGCTTTGGGGTTCGTGCTGGCCTTGCTGCTTAGCACGATCCCCCCGCTGTGGGGTTTGCTCCGTCTGCTGAGTTGCATCTGGTGACAGGAGGAAGAAGAGTATGGACACCTTTCTCGGCACACCCTTACCTTCTCTTTTCTTTCCAGACCCACAAACCCAGTCCAGGGTCCCCTGTGTCCTCCAAGGGCCAGGGCAGGGCAGGGGCTTGGGGCAGGATCACGGGGTGGCCAGTGCCACCTGGAGCCCAGGGGCCATGTGTGTTTCCCTTGCCTGGGCACGTTGTCACCCCGAGGGTTCCTGAGAGCACGCCGTCACATGGAGGGCCCGGGTGAAGAGAGGCCTTGGGGCATCTGCTTTGCCTACATGACCTCAGGGCCACCCAGTTTCTCATGGACCCAAGACAAGGATCTAGAGTCACAGATGGGAGGACCGCTCCGGGGAATGGGAGCCGTGTCATGTGGGTAGATTCGACGGTGGCCAATGAGCCGGGCCTTGTGACTTGATGGGCACATCTTTCAGTGAGTCAAAGGTCATTCCAGACCCAAAGCTTTACCTCTTTCCTTGCTTCCTCACCTCCAGGGCTGGTAGAAAGAGCTTTCCTTCCCTTCAGCCTCATGGTGCCCCAACGCTGGGTGAGCCGCCTCAGGCTGGGGCCTAGGAAAGCCCTGGGTGAAGGACCCAAGACCAAGCCTGGCCCTCGCCTGGGGTGTGCCATGCTTGGCTTCGTGCCTGCCCTCACTATGGGCAGTGCCAACACTCCAGTGCCCGCCACAGGAAGGGTAGCCTTCACCCCGAGCCCCTGGCCCTGGGAAGGGGGAAGGGGCCACACGCGTCATCCCTCCTCGGGGAGCCTTCTCCTACGTTCATTTTCCTTTTGCCACTATTTTTTCTTGGGGTCTAATTAAAGACTTGGAACCATTTACAGCCTGTGGTTGGCTTTTTATTTGGGTCTTTGGCAATTACCTCCCGCCCTAAAATAAGTTTCGATGGAACAGGGGTAAGATTTTTCTTTTTGGGCAAGTTCTCAGCTTTAATTTCGCCGTGTGTACGCACACACATGCGCGCCCGAGTTGTGCGTGCGTGTGTGTGTATGATAGAATGGAATGAAGCCTTTCCGTCCTCGCCATTCCAAATCCTGCCTCCTTCTCCTTCTCACTGTCCCCATCTCAAGTGTCCTGTGGCCAGAGCAGAGCCTGGACAGCAGGAACAGTATGTCCTCAGCCTTGCCCTGCCTGGAGGCGGCTCTGTGACAACAGGCAGGTCATCTGTTGACTCTGTCCCAGTTTCTTCAACTGAGAATGGGGCCAGCGGGTTGGGCATATGGCACAGGCTTCCCTACCACACTGCTTTGAAAGCAGACATCTTGCCACAGGGAGGAAGGTCATCCTTGGGGTGGGAGGAAGCCGCCCCCAACACGAATCGACCAGCCTCACTTTTCCCTCTTGGTCAACACACCTCATGTTTGACAGGATCGTATAATCATGTTCCCAAATTTCTTCTCCCCACTCTGCCCATCTTGGTTCCCCCGGCCACCGTGAGAGCAGGTGTGATCACCCCGCTTGATAGGCGAGGCTCCCTGCCGCCAGAGATAATAAGTAGCTTTTCTGATGTCACTTGGCTTATAGGGGGCAGAGCCTTGGGGTTCTAATCCAGATCCTCTGATCTCCCAAAACCTAGGACCAGCTTCGTAATTTGAGGGGCCCAGTGCAAAATGAAAATATGGGGGCCCTTGTTCTAAACTATTAAGAATTTCATGACAAGGGTGCCTGGGTGGCTCAGTCAGTTGGGTGCCCAACTTGGTTTCGGCTCAGGTCATGAGTTCAGTGCTGGGACCAAGCCCCATGTCAGGGAGTCTGCTTGTGATTCTCCTTCTCCCTCTCCTTCTGCTCCTCCCTTTCCCTCTTTCTTTCTCAAATAAATGAATAAATCTTAAAAAAAAAAAAAATACTGATTTCATGGCAGTGACAGCATGTGCCCTCCTGAGCATGGGGCCCTGGGTAACTGTGTGGGTTGCCTACCCAGACAGCACCCGCTGTCTCCACCCCCTTGAGCTCCCTTCTCTTGTTTGCCAACACTCCTGCCTGCGTGGTGAGGGGCAGGGAATTTCACAAGGGCTCACTTATGCTCTGGGTCCCCAGCCAGTGTGGCTTTCTCCTGTAGCTGGAGGGGATTCTGCGTTCTTCTGATTCTTGGCCTGTCCTGCCTGACCCCTATCTTATGAAGAACCATTGCCTTAGCACGGTGCGGGCTTTCTGGGGTTCCCGGAGTCTCTCAGGGTCCTCCAGGCCTCCTTAAGTTCTCCTGAGACTATAAGTCAGTCAGAGGTGAGGGGGAAAAAGAAAGAATAAAGAGAATTTGGTACAAACTCCATTTCCATAGGGTGGAGGGAAGATTCTGGGCATTGATCCTCCAGGCCCCTTCAGGAGCTCCACAGAGCTCTCCTGGTCAAGTTGAAGCAGGTGGTGACCCACCAAAGTATCCAAGTCGTGCTGGGCTCCGATTGCCGCGCTTGGGGAGGAAGGTCAGGCGGCCACTCCTGGGGCTGATCTGGAAACTTCCTGGTGGGTTGTTGGGGACTTGGAGTAGCCACAGAACATTGTGGGGTTCACCAAAGTTTCCCAATAATGGATGGACTGATAGAGTGCCCAGGCAGGCATAGGTCCACACATGCAGTGAGTTGTGCGTGCGCTCAGGTGAGGCCACGGCTCTCAATGTCCCAGGCCGCCACTTAAAGAAGAACCGAGTGAATGGCTATCGCTGGCTCCCCCAGACAAAGCGGCCTTTGCCTGGCTGTCTGGGACCACACTCCTGTAGCAGTACATGCTACCCCCTCACGTTCATTCTGTCTCCTACTAATGCACCCCACCCACCCACCCCAAGAAGTCTGGGGACCAAAGTCCTGGCCCCAGGACCCCCAACTCCAGCTCGCTCTGGCACCGCCTGCTTCCTAGAAAACCTTATAGATTCTGGACCTTGGGCAAACTTCAGGATGAAATGTGTCCTAAAAGCCACAGCAGCTGGTTTTACGGTGGGGGGGGGCAGTTTTATCTAAAATGGGGGGACAGGGTGCAGGTGGGAACCCCATAGGCTTGAGGTCTAAGGCAGTTTGACGATAGATAGGAGGGAGAGAGTGCCCGAGTTTCCAAGGACTGATTAGATGGCATGCCAAGTGTATTAAATTTTGCAGACATTTTAACAGCAATATGCTAGATAGTTGGGTGTCCCCCGAGGCGGCTGGATTTTTTATATCCTTCACAGAAGGTCGGAACCCTCTTCTGCCTGCCTCCCCCCTCCACCCCATGCTCCGTGCGCCTCTCTCTCTCTCTCCCTCCCTTCCTTCAACCATTTTCCTTGCTTCTTGCTCTCTGCTCATAGAGAACCCAAACGACACCTCCGATCTCGGCCCCGTAGGGCATTCTGTCCTTCCCGCCCTCCTGTCGGGAGACCAGGGGTCTCCAGGGAAGGGGACGGGCACAAGCGAGGGGTTTGATTTCTATGTGTTCTCCCCTTCCCCTTCCTCCCCCCATTTTGGAGACTGTCGTAAGACCCACTCCTGCCACCCTCCTTATTTTTATAGGGAAAAAAAAAAAAAAGCAGGAAAAGAATCCATCTGGCATATGAATAATTGAAATGGCTCAACTCTGTTCCTGTTGCTACTGTCTGTTCTCGGCCCCTGGGTCCCCGGCCCAGCCCCCGGAGTACGGGTCTCTAAGCAGAGGGTGTGCGGGCATTCTCAGAAGGTTCTCGGTAGACGTCCAGGGCTCGGCTGGATTTTGAGCCCTTTCTCCCCGAATATCCATAGGGCCAAGACAGAGACATTTGGAAATGTGGTTTTCTTCTCACCACCCATGGCAATAGCCAACCCCTGGCTACAGTCTCCCCAAATATCAAACTGGACTGGGTCCTTCAGCCCTTGGGCCTCAAGGGACAGTTTCCCCTGACCGTGATTTCCTTCAGGGCCCCCCTGGAATTCTGTGGTTGATGCCCAGTCTCCTCCTTTCCCTAGCCTCGGCCTCTCTGTCCTCAGCTGCAGGGGACTCCTGTCTCGGGGAGCCGCCCTCCGCCCTCCCTGCCTGCTCTCTTAGCGCTGTCTCCAGGAGACAACCCCCTGCCCCCGGCGCTGACCCCGGCACCTTGATTCACAGCCCTTGCAGGCCGCACCCCTTCGCCTGCCCCCAGTTTGCCCAGCCGCGGGCTCTGCTGTGGGATGCTGCCCAGGCCGGGAACCGTGAAAGCCAGACATGGGTAACTTTCTTTCTACAAGTTGGGAGAAGACCAGGCGGCAGCAGGGTGGGCCGGGGAAAGAAAGATAATGGGCTCAGGCCTGGCGAGAATGGGCCGCCTGTTCACTTTCCAGAGGCCGGGCCAGCTGCACACCAAGCCCCCGGGTCCGGACGGAGCATTCGCCCGTCTCTTTAAAACCATTTAGGGGAAAAACAAAAGAACTTTAGTGCATTAATTCTAGATGAAGATGGGTCTCCAGATGACAGGCTGATCTACATTATTCCCCACAAGACAAGTTCCCCCTCGCTCACCCTCCCCCCCCCCCGCCCCTCTGCCCGGTTCTTTGTCGCCCTCCACGGTTTGTGCAAAGCCGACAACGGGCTTGCTACGAAGCGTGATGGTGCTCTTTGTGTCTGAAAAGTCAATACTTTTGTCTGTCTGTTTGGGACATCATGTTTGTGTCATGTGTGAGGTATCAACTTGCAGCCGTGCAGCCGTGGTTGTGAAGTGTTGTGAGCCAGTGTGCGGTTCAGAGCCACCGAGTGGCCGTGGGAGGGGCAGGCACGTGTGTCATCACATACAGCGTGGTGGCCCTTTCCCTGGAGCTTTCTGAGTTGGGCACATTAGGGCTCAGAAATATGCCCCCCAGAAAGAGGGTCTGAGCAGCACCAAAGTGTTCTAGCTCTTTCCCAGGTTCAGGGGGAGAAAACACACACACACACACACACACACACACACACAAAAGTGCTCGCTAAGCAAAAAATTCAGATGAAATTCAAATCAGGTTCGTTAATATATAGCTATATTTATATATAACTCTCTATATAACGATATATATGTGTATAGTTGTATGTATGTCGTTTGTAAAGACTCCTACACATGTTATAAAAGCTGCAGAATGTCTGGCATTCCAGGGCCTGGTACAAATAATTAGATATTTATATCCAATAAAACTGGTTTGATGGGGAAATCATTTCCCTCTGCCTGGATTCTCAGTTGAAGACGAGTTTCGGTGGTTGGGTTTGTTTTTTCCCTGACAATAAAACCAGGGCTTTGGCACCAACCGATGTACTTCCGGTAAATATCTCAACCTTTTTGCACCATGGCTTCTGCTAGGCGGCCCAGCGCGTCAGCCCAGCTCTGCTGTTCCCTCCTGCCTTCTCATGCGCACTGGAGAACCCCGTGTGTGCCGAGCCCCCCTCCCTGCACGCCGAGCCCGGGGCCCGCGTGGGCACTCGCATACCTCGTGTCTGCTGCGTGTCCCTGTCCTCTGCCCTCACCCAGCCACTGCCTGGGGGTCTTCTCTCTGTTCTTTGCTCTTTTTTCCCTTTGAACAATTCTCTGGAATGGGGTTTCTGCCTCATTATCCCTTAAAGCCCCATCTAAGTATTTTTCTGATTTCATTAAGGCCCTGTTACCCCCAGTTTTCAGCTTCTCTTCCTCAGTCTCCTGCTTCTAGATCCTTCTCTCCCCACTTTCCCAAGCCCTGCTTAACCTCCTGGCCCATTCAGGGCCTCTTCCACAGCCTGAGGCGGCCTGGGGGAGCCCGTCTGCCTTACCTCCCCGGCTTGGGGAGAACACCCCCCGCCCCAGATTCTCTTCCATCTGTTACACAGTTGTGAACAGATGGAGCCAAAAAAGCCAAGTACGAGCGCGGCCTCCCTCTCCCATTCTACAGATGGAGACCTGAAGCCCCGCGTGGCGCAGGCGGGCTTCCTAACTGGGACGGGGCAGAGCCGGGGTGGGGAGTGTGACCCCTGGCCTTCCAGCTGTTTCTGGGAGTGGGACAGACCCACAGGCCGCACCACCAGTTGGCAGTCGTTTCTGTGAGACTTTGGGCGAGTGGCTTCACCTCCCCTGGCCTTGCTTTTCTGTATTTGTAACTTGGAACAGGTCATTCTGATGCCGTAGGGTCTCTGAGAAGAGTAAAGGCGCCAGGCACTGACGAGCCCCTAGGTGGGCACTCGGCCTGTGGGCCGCCCTTCCGCAGAGGGTGGTGGGAGTCAGTGTTCACCGTAACTGTGAAATGAGGACCCGTTGTGACACGGAACTGAGGCTTTGCCCGCCAGGGGTGCCCACACACAGCAGGGTGGCCTTTCCCCCTTTCCCCCTGAATGGCCGAGTGTCACCCCTTCAGGAGGCCCCCAGCTGGATCAGAGCACCTTGTAGCTTCCCAGAGCTCAGGCTCTGACCAGCTTCAGCCCAAAAGGAAAAGCCAGGGACAGTGGAGGAGCTGGCGGACCACAGGTGCCGGAGGCCTGGGGGTCTAATCCGGAGCAGAACCCCGGGGAGTGGGCACAGGGAGTTGGGAGCAATGACCCACAGCGGCCGTTCAGGGACTGGGCGCCCGTGGTTTTGACAAAGGCCTTTCAGATCAAGAATCTGAAGTCTCTTGAAGGGTCTCTGGAAAGACCGAGGGGCCAGCAAGGCTGGGGAAGGGGGACTGGGCTCCCTAACGGGGGGAGGGTTGTGGTGCTCTGGAAAAGGTCTGTTAGCCCAAGTGGGAGCAGCCGAGTTTAATTACAGAGCAGCGAGTGGAGTGAAAATACGCCGTCCTTGATGTGCAGCTGGGGCTGCCGAGGAGCGGCCAGCGTGTCCCCCGCCCCCCGGCACCCTTCCCCCAGCCCCGGTGCCCTCCGCCCTCTCCTCTCCAAGGGCACTGTCCTCCTGAGGTGTGTGTGGCTGGCAGTTCCAGGCCCCTGGGAGGATGTTCCCGCCAAGTGACATACACAGAGGGACACCTGCCCACTCTCTCTGCGCCCACACCAGAGAGCAGGAGTGACCCACGTGCACACACACCCAGACGGCTCGCATGTGCGCATGTCTTTGGTGACTGTGGTTGAGTGACACACTTGATACAGAGCCGACTGGACCCTGGCCTGGAATTAGAAACTACCCATCAGAAAATTCTTGGGTGTCTTGTTTTCTGTTGTTCCTTCCTTTCTTTTTTTTTTTTTTTTTTCCCTCTGACACCCCCTCCAAAATGAAAAAAAAAAAGAAAAAAGAAAACTCAACAAGAAGCAGAGCCCAAGCTTCCTGTGACTGGCTCTCAGAGAAGCCAGTCAAATCTCCGCTCGTTGAGAACATTTTGACAGCATAAAATTGCTGCCGGAATGTGACTTTAGTGAAAAGTAAAAAAAAAAAAAAAAAAAAAAGAAAGAAAAAAAAAAAAGAAAAAAAAATCCTTCCTTCATGCATATGGAGTTTTTTGGAAAAAAAAATGGTATTTTAATGCTTTCTATTAAATTGGGACTAAAAGTGGTGTCTTAATTTGCATGCATTAGCATATTTGCATATAGATCACTGAAATGGTGGAAGAGAGAAGAGCCTTTAAATGAAAATTCTTTTAAAGGCACAGGCCTGCCTCCCTCTCCTGCTCCCTCTGGAATTCAGGCTCACTCTGCCTCTCACCTCCCACCCCACCCTTTGTGTCTTCGTGGCAATGGGACAGGAGGGTCAAGGCCGTCCATCTCTGGGGCTGGCCTGGGTGGAGTCAAGGGGCCCTTGGGTATCCCCTGGCCTTCCAGCCTCCCAGTGCAGGCAGGACCCCACGCGGGCCACCCGGTTCCCTTCTGTCCTGGCGGCGGCCCTGGAGGAGGGCCCTGTGTTCACAGCAACAGGGCAGGTGCCCTCATGTCCCTGGTCCTCTGCCAGCCATTGTCCTGCTCCCTCCATTCTGCCCCTCTTACCCTTTCCCAGGCCACGGGGATGCTCGGCAAGCCTCAGGGCGCCCGTCCTGCCAGCCACTGGCTCAAGCCTTTGGACACCTGGCACCAAGGGGGTGTTCCTTCTGGCATTTTCTGCTGCGTCAGCCCCCTGGGACGAGAGCTTCCCCACCTTCCTCAACTGGAAGGCCCAGGCTGCCCTGTTCCCTTTTATCTTTCTGGTTTGGATGGCACCTCCTCAGAGGCAACTCAAGTAATCCCACCTCTGTCCTCTGTCACTCTCTGCCACCGTCCTTATTTTATTGTCCCCCAGAGCTCAGTAGTTTTTGGTTCACTCAGTTATTTGTTCCCACCCTCCCTCCCCACCCCCTCACCAAGGCTAAGCCCCATGAAGGCAGGGATTTGGGTCTGTTCACACCTGTACCCGTAGGACAATGTCTGGCACATCGTGGTGTTGAGGAACCGTTTGTCAGATGAAGGAGTAGGCGCCCGGACCCCAGCCAGGGCTGAGACCACCCCGGAGTCTCCACCAGCTGAGCACAGCGCCCCCAGCTGCTGAGCCCAGCCTGTGCAAGGGGCGCTCTGCCCGGCAAGAGGAGCGGGACTGGGAATTGGTCAGCACCTTCCAGTCTGATATGAGGCCCTTGAAGAGGGCGTGGTAGCCCACTGGACAGGCTGGACAGGAGGTTGGAGCCAGACCCGACCCTAGAGGACAGGCAGCCTGAGTGGCCTGGGTGCAACTTCTGGCTCAGGGGAAGAGTGGGGGCCGAGAGAGCTGGGGTCACCTTGTGGCAGCCCAACCCTACAGCTGCCAGACTCACCCCTCCGCCCCCTCACTCCAGGTGTGGAAGGTGGAGGCCCCCCCAGAAACTTCAGAGCCAGCAAACAAGAACCTCAGTTTTCTAGAACCAGCTCATGCTCACCGGCTGGTCCTACGGTGGGTGTTGGAGTCCTAGGGAAACCCCGCCACCCTCTGCGTCGCCCAAGGGCCAGCCAGGGAAGCGAGGTCTGGCTGCTGAGATCTGCACGTCCCGGCTTCACCACTCTGGTGGGTTGGGCTTTCTGAACGGCCCCTCCAGGCTGACGGTAGGCAGCCCTGGGCGCCATGCCCAGCCCGAGGGGGGAGGGCCCAGAGGGGTGAGGGGGACGCCCAGCCTTGGAGCAGGGCTGTGCCTCCACCGCTAATGAAAATCGGAAACCAATTGAGCAGGACAGGGTGCCCAGCCAGCAGGCTGTGGGAACGAGGGGCCTAATGGATGTGGCTGGGGGGGAGCGGATGCCTCATTGATCGCCCAGTGGCTATATTTACCCACCTTGGGTCTGTGGCCCCAGCAGCTGGATGGTGTAGGGATAAATAAATGGCCGCTGAAATATTCATGAGCTGCACATGCACATCCGTGGTCAGGGGACCGCCAAGGGCCTTCTCTTCCTTCCTCCGCCCCATCTCTCTGCAGGGGCCTTTCAGGAAATTCCTCCCACCTGGGCCAGGTGAGGTGTGGCACACCCAGAGGGGTGCTCAGCCCTGCTAGGTACCCTGGGGGGAGCACCTCACTGCGTGTTGACCCCTGCCTTCCCTTTGTCCCCACTGTCGCTCCCGTGTTCCCATGTCCCTGTCCCTTAGTGACGGATTGGACACGTCAGGCCGTGTGTGTTTGCTTGACCCTCTGTGTCCTCACTAGACCGTGCATTCCTCAAGGATGGGCTTGTGGCTCCATTGGTCCCTGTGTTTCCCACGTGACCTGGCCCGGTGCCTAACACGGCCTTGGGAGAGGGGCATTGCATGTTACAGGTGACAGCTCAGAGGTGGCTTCAAATCTCAGTCCTGCCCTATCTGCAAAAGTGGCTTAACCCCGCTGGGCCTCCGTTGCCTCATCTGCAGACTGGGATCACAGACCGTGTTGCCTGTGCCTCTTAAGTGTGGGCCTGGGACCGCCTGTCTCAGGCTCTCGGGGGGACAGGTTAAAAACGCGGATTCTGGTCCCTCCAGATACAGCATCAGATTCTCTGAAGCCAGGGCCTGATGAGCCTACAGGTTTAAGGAGGTTCTCCAATGAGTCACTGATCACCAAAGTTTGGAACTCCCGGTTTATTGCCTCATGATACCTTTGTCTGGGTAGCAAATGGGGCTTTCCTCTGGGAACCAGAGTTCTACGGCATGATTCCCAGAAGCCAAGAAACAAGGCCAGGAGCAGGAGGGGGGAGGCCTAATTCTAAACCCTCTACCACCGGGGGGTTGCCGATGAGCACCTGGCCCAGAGCTAGTGCTCAATGGCAGGACTGGCCCTCTGCGACAGGTGGGTGGCACCGGGGCCCGGGCACCAGAGCAGCATGTTGCTGACAGAGCCCCCAGGGGACATGCCCATGGTGCTTTTCGGGGTCTGTTCTGCTTTTTGCTCTCTGCTGTTCCTCCCCCATTCAAAGAAGGCAGGGTCAGCCTGCCCTGCCCTTGGGGAGCGGGGAGCAGGGTCAGCAGGGGACTCCCTGACCAGAGCTGGCTCGAAAAGTTCATTTTTCAGCTAGATGTGCTTGCTGCCCACCCCCCACGGTCTGTCTCTGGATACCCTGGACACCTACAATGAAGGCTGCCCATTCGGTGCAGCGCTGGCCACGCGCGGTTTGCCTGGCGGGTGGCATGGGGCCGGTCCCCTGGTAGGCAGATGCCTGTGACTCAGAAACCATTTGACCCCATTTAACTGAAGAGAGGGAGGTTAAGCCGGCCATCTGTGGAGGGTTCTTCGAGGGCTCAGGGCACAGAAAGCGGGAAAGTCATCTGGGATGGTTAAAGGTAGAGAACTTCTGTCCCTGGCACTCAGCTAAGAGGCACCTGCCGTCCCTCCTCCTCGCTTGCCTGCCCCCTCCCCCAGTCAAAGTTTGATCCAAACAGAAGCAAACTTTGGGGACAGCCCTGGCACTGCGAGGAGCCAGCTGAGCCTGCGAGTGGCAGCAGGAGCGGAGGGAGGCAGCCTCGGCAGCCCCGGCGCCTGACTCCGCCGGTCCCCCGTCCCCTCCAAGAGCTCCCCATCCGCGCCCGCGTTTGCAGGCGCCTCTCTCGGCAGCTCAGAATGCAGCTTGGGGCCCGTGGCGGCTCAACCTTTCCCTCTCCCAGAGCCCCGGTCTAATCAACCCCTATAATTTATGCAGAAAATATGATTTATATTTAATTTCACCACACTTGCATTGTTAATTTGAGATGTAATTAACCCGTCGCCATGACAACTAATTTTGTGATGCCGTAAATTACCGCCGTCTTTTCATCAAAATTCAGTTACTTTGGCTCCTGTGTGCAATGTACTGATGCAATTAGGTTGCTAAGGGCAACTCAAAAGTGTTCAATTTCTTTTGTGCAACTGCAATGGGGTAGAAGCTCCCTTGCGTCCTCCCAGGGTCCCGTTGGCCATGGGGCGGGGAGTTGGGGGTATGTGGCCTGCCCTAGAGGAATGTCGTTGGAAAGCCGGACTGGGTGGGCGCCTGCTGCCCCCACTTTTCTCCCTCCCACCCTCCTCTCTCCAGTAATTGTTTTTAAACAGTGACCCCTGGACACATGCTCCTCGTGCCCCACACAGGACCCCAGAGCGGGCAGAGGGACTCCCTTCCAGGCCCCAGACCCTGTCCCTTACACTTTGCTGTCCCAAACATATTGGTGCTCCAGTTAGAAAAAGAAAACCACCTCGTCTTTCTTTTCTCCTGGTGTCTAACTTGTTTATATAGATCTTCCCTTCTCCCTCTCTCTCTCTCTCTCTCTCTTTTTTTCTTTATTTAAAACAAAAACCCTCTGTGTTGCTTTTGTCACGTTAATTCCCATTTTGCCAACACCAGGGGCCCAGGCAGACGAGTTACCAAGGAACACAAAATTTTAATTAGTGTATTTTAATCATTCAGGCTTTCCGAGCTAATCCACATGCCCTAGAGAATTCCCGAGATGCAGCTCTGCCCTGCTTTACCATTTATTGTTGAGTCTATTATAATTACTGTTAGCAGGTGGGGACTGGGAGATGTTTATTATGAGTTTTTCATCTTTAGTATAATTACCGAAAAAAACAAAATAAAAAGATGTCGTTGTATTTTGTTTCCTAGAAATTTTTTTTTTTTTTTTTCCAGGGGAGGGCATGGCCGTGGGATTTTTTTTTTTTTCCCTGCTTCTTCCCAGGCAGGTGACTTGGAGTTTCCATGCTGGAAGATAACATTCATCAAGATCAGCACTGAGTTGTGCTTGATGCTCCACAGACCCAGGAGAGGTGGGCAGCCGCCACCTCTGCTTGCCATCTGCCGGACCAGGCCCTGGGGTTGAACCCTTCCAACCCGAGTGTGCCTGCTGTATGGAAAGGGTCAGGGTTGAGGCTGACTGGGCCAGGCGGTCTGTCAGTGCTCCCACCCAGCACTGGCAGCTTGGCCTGGTATGGACCAGTCCGGGGTCTGCTCTGGGTGGACTTAGCAAGGGAAAGATTAGGACCTGGCATGGTTGTAAATAGAACGCTTAACATTTATGTGGCAATCCCCATCTCGTGCTCTTTACCTGCATTATTTCACTTAATTCTTTAGCAACCCTTGATACAGATACTAATATCATCTTAATTTATAGGGGAGGGGTCAAGGCTTGGAATCACAGAGCTAAGAAGTAGGCTTCAAACCCAAGGCTCCTACCACCTACACTATATTGTCTCTTCTGAGCAGGTCCTCCAGATACCTTCCCTGATTGCCCAAGGCTGTGTTCGGGTTCTCTTCCTGCGTTCCCACAGCTTTGCAGGCAAGATGTCTGTCCCAGTGGCCTGGTTCTTTCTCTGAGAGTGAGATCTGTGAGGGTGGAGGGCTTCCTGCCATTGTCCCTGATGGGCTCCTAGCATGTAATCTGGTCTCTGGTGCAAAGCCAGTCTCATGGCTGGCTGTGGGATGGATGGGCCTACAGGTGTGTCTGGTGGAGTGCTGTACCCTCACCTCTGTTTGGGATATCAGACCCTAGATGTTTGGCTGGTTGACTATCCAGAGACTGCCTCTAAGATGCTGCTCTCAGCAAAAACCATAAGGCCTGTGGGTCCCCTAGCTTTAAATCCTGGGAGGAGGTCGTGACCTGGGGCGCCAGGTCAAGTTTGGGTGCTGGCCTGGGGACTTTGTGTGTGAGATGAAAACACATAGATTCAGCATTCACATCCCCAGCGCCCTGTGTTCTGAGGGTACCTGGGGAACCCAGCCCCTGCCCTTTTATTTTCTTTCCCCTCTTCGAGATCAGTTTTCAACTGTCTTTCCCTCTCAGTGATGATTTTGAAGTTTTCCTGGAAAATTCCACATCTCTGCATCAGAGCCACGGTTGGGGCTGAGGATGGTTGGTTTTCCCAGCCAGAACAGAGGAAAGTGAGCTGGAGATTGCCTCTGCTCATTTCCAGCCTGGTTACCCATGGGGACCAGTGGGGGAAGGTAATTAACACGTCCCTGGGAAGGGGCCCGGGGCATCCTGTGAATTGCACACTGGTGGCAGGAATCCCTCCCTGTTCAGCTCTAAATTCTTGGGCACCCCCTCCACCAGCTCTTCTTTACTTTCTGATGGAGCAGTGGGGCCCAGGGCGTGTTCCCTCCCCTATAGCCCGGATTCCCACGCCGCCACCGCCGCCACCACCCCCAGCCCCACCTCTCCCAGGCCAACTCGGAAGTGGCCGCCTCCTCTCCCTCGCCCTCCGCTCACTCGGGGCCTCTGAGTGGCTCTTCTACTACCTGCCAGGACCCCCTCACCCATGTCACCATCCCACCCAAGGTTGTGTCTGTCGCCATAGGATGCAGTGTAGAATTCTCAAACGCCCTTACTGAATCCAAGGCCAACTGTGGGGGCAGAGAATGATTCCTGCCGGCGCCCTGCTCCACAAAACGTGACAACACATGCCCTCTGCCCTCTTCCTATCTGTTTCCCATGCCCTAAGCCAGTGGTTCTAGAACCGTTGGTCTCAGCGCCCCTTGATGCTCTTAAAAAAGTATTGAGGACCCCAAGGAGCTTTGGCTTCGTGTGGCCAATTGCTATGGATATTCATTGTATGAGAAATTACAACTGAGAAAAAAAAATTCGGAACTTACTAATTTCTGTAAAGATAACAGTGGTAACACATTAATGCGTGACTTGTTCGTAAGCCTCTTTAGTGTCTGACTTAACAGAGGACAGCCGGGCTCTCAGATGTGCTTCTGTCTTCAGTCCTGGCTGATACATTGTTTTGGTCAGGCTGTGGAAAAAATCCAGCTTCCCACGGATGTGTGTTTGGCAAAGGGAGGACTATTGAAGTGGACTTTGCAGATCACGGTGGCTGCTCTTCTTTGCTATTACACTAAAACTCGGCCAGTGGTGGCTTCTCAAAGGTCGGGTGCAGTGTGGAATCTTGAAACCACGGCTCTGAACTTTGCACACTCTCCCATTAAAACCCACTGGTCTGCCTTGCACTTTGAATGAATCATTTCCCAACGCGTGATTTTGTAACCTGTTGCGTGGGTCATTCAGAAAATACTGGTTCACTGAGGAATGCAGATCTTCTGAATGTCGACACGTTTCATGCCACGATGTTCTAGAAAATGACATTCCTTGGTATCATCACCGGTCTCATCGGAACACGTGACTGGTTGAGTCGTAGGACACTGTCAGAGTCACAGTGCCTGAGATTTTTATCCAAAAGTCTCATTTTCACTTGAAAGCTCAGATTTTATTACTAGTGACAAATACTGTCAGTTTTGTTTCCCCTTTGAAGTGACAGTCTCTGACTTTGTTCACTTTTGAGAAAATGTCTGCCAGATACCCAAATTCAAAAAAGTCAGGGTTTTTCTGTCAGTCACTCTTTCAAGTTCAGGTGGCGTTTGGTGAAAAAAGTGGCTCTCAGCGTCGTCACGAGAGTACCTGTCCTCGAGGCCGAGCCCTGGATGTCAGGACACAGCAAGAGCTTTGTGTGTATTTCCCTCTCCATCTCTCAGAATGTTAAAAAGACATGTACTCCGGGGGTAAGATTTCATAAAAATTAACAATTCTTTATAGCTTCATCAAGGACATTCTTAAGCGAATATAGCTCTTCTTTCCCAGCAAGGGCACAGCGATGACGACCACAGTGACCGCCGGCACACTGCTTGGCGTGGGGCACCAGCGGTTTTACCTGCCACCGCTTCCCCCCCTTAATGCCCGGGTTGCCGCGGTGAGAAAAGCAGTTACACCTTTCCATCTTTATGAAAAGTTCTCAGGAACCCCCAGAGGCCATCGGGCCACACTTTGAGAACCGTCACCCCAAGACACCCCAGTGTCCCTCTCTCGCTCTCCATCTCTGTCCGTCTCTCTGGTCAGGGCTGAAGAAAAGCGTTTTGCTCTAGCATCTTGTCTCTCCCATCAGAAAAAGCTAAGGTCTTGGCCAGATTCAGCCCCTCCCTTGGGCCCCCTGCGGACAGGGTCCATCAAGAGCTGCTGTGGGGAGAGACATCAAGGAGGTCCTGGTAGGTGGCCCAGGGAGTGGGACAGGAACCACCCTGCGGTCTGTGTCCGTGGACACTGGCACCCTCCTGGCCGTGGCCTGAATCACTCCTACAGGGTCTCCTTCCCCCCAGAAAACTGTAGTCCTGTAGCCCCCTGTTTTCCCATTAGGGCCCAGCCTGTGTTGAGCTTAGGCTCTCTCTGTCCCCACCCCACAGCGGCCCAGTTTCCCAGCGGCCACCTGCCTTCACACTGGGGGCTGGGGGGGCGGCATGCAGGAGCCAGAGGCAGGCCCCCGCCCCCTTCTCCTCCCTCTGCTTCCCCACTTGGCTTCCCCCAGCTGCCTTCCAGTCACCCCCCCCCGCCCCGCCCCAGCATGGCAGCCTGTCCGAGACACTGGGTTTTGTCCCTTCCATCCCGGCACCCTGAGAGAGAGGGAAAATAGCTGTCCTGTGAGCGGTGGGGGAAGGCCTCTTGTTTTCACCTCCCAGTGGCTGGTTTTCTCAACTTTCCCATCCCAGCTCCTGAGGAACAAAGGGCCTCCGACTCCCGTGTGCTGGGCCGGGCCCAGTGAGGGGACTCGCCAGCAACTCTTTATTGAGTCTTCAAGCGCTGGCCAGGCGCTCCATTAAAAAGCCATTCCCCTTTGTGCTGCCCGGCCCCCAGCTGTCCCCCCTCTCATGTGACGGTCGGTCACAGTTGTAAAACAACAACACACAGAGTTGGCAACTAACGAGGCTTTTTTTCAAGCCAGGGTCTCCATGGCAACCCCCGTCAGTCACCCCTCAGGAGCGCTTTAACCTGACCCAGAGGGGGAAATAAAAAATAAAAAAAAAAAAAAAAAAAAAGCCAAGAAAGAAAGACTTGGAAAGAGAGCAAGAGGCCAGTAGACAACTCGGGGGAGGGCGGGGGTGGGGTACAATTCAGAAAGTTTCTGGGGTTTGCTCCCTCAGTGGGAACACAAATGAAAATTTTCTCTGTTGGGTGAGTTGTCCCAGTGACTGTAGGGGAAGGATATTCATTTTAATTCTTACATATAGTACCTATGTTGCAACTAATTTGACAAAGGCTTCTGACATCATCCCATGGTCCATAAAATGGTCGAAGATGGTTGTCTGTGGACAGAGTGGGAGGTGGGGCGGTCTTCTGGCTGCTATGGTGAAAAGATGGTACCATGGGCCCAAACACGGAGATGCCCTGTTTATGGCCTTGAGCCAGCAGGGAGAACCATTCGGAGCCTGGCTGGGGTCCAGCAGAGCGTCTGAGCTCTTCCACGTGCGGCCGGGTGCCAACGAGGATGGCCCATGGTATGCGGTGGGCATTGCGCCAAAGGGACATTTGGGGGTCCCTGTACTCCGTGCCATGCAGGGAAGGAGCAGACATACCCCTGTGACGTGTCAGGGAAAGCCCAGAGCGACAGGCGGTGCTTGGACCCCTAGTTCTTCACACGATGCCATGCCAGCAGATGCCCACTCCTTGGGCACGTGGCATCCCGCCAGGGGTGAGTTCAACCTTCCACGTGTTGGCATGGTGCCGGGGGCACGGAAAGCCTGAATTCTCACCCCCCCCCCACCTCACCCCCTGATACTCATACACGCTGTCTGGCCGCTAGCCAGGGGCTCCACAGGTTCCAAGGTCTGCACAGTCTGGGCACGGGTGCAGTCTGGGCACGGGTGGCCTGGCAGCTGCTGCCTGGCCCTTCTGTGCTCAGGAAACAGGCAAAGGCCAGCTTCGAGGCCCGGACCTTCTCTCTCTGGGATGCCGACCATCCGGAAATTGGGGCCCCAGGTCTCCTTTCTCCACGGGAGTGGGGGAAAGTCAGAAGCTCCTGGTTCCCAGCATCTCAGGAGGCTTTCCTCCTTGGAGTCTAAGAATCCAACTTGGGTCTGAGGGGAGTGAGAGGGGGGACCCAGGAGGGCAGAGCCTGTCCGAGAGTGGGCCTTGGGTCTGCATTTGTTCAGCACCCTTTGGCCACGCTGATTCCGCAGGTCCCCGAGGATGAAAGGGCTGGGGTTCTGGAGTCTGTGGGCTTTCAGGAGGCTAGTTTTTTTTCTGGACTTCTAAGGCCTTGCAAAAACCTTGCACCCAGAATAAGCAAACAACCAGGGGTTGCGGGTGGATGGATGGATGGACGGATGACCTGGCCAAAGCATGGGGTCCCAGGGCCTCTTCCTATACTGGGGCTGTGGGCTGGGCTTGAAGGGCATATGTAGGCCTCATGGCCTCGTAGCCAAGGCTCTGCATGACACCCTGGTCGCCCAGACCTGGCACTGCTTGGGCCCCATGCTACCTTGGCCCAATTCTCCCACGGCCCTCTCGCTGCCGCCCGCCCTCCCTGACAAGTTGTAGGCCTTGACCCTGGCTCCCACCACTCCCCTCTCTGCCTTCACTTCAGTGCTGGGTCCTTCACTCACACTCTGGGGCTCTGTTCACAGGCAGGGCCGGTAAAGCCACCCCCCACCCAGCCGTCAGCTCCTTCCTTTCTCCTAGCTTTGGTGATGGGGTAGGGGGGAGCCCCCCCAGGGCCCACACAGCACTATTTACATGACATCTCAATGGGCTTGGCGGGGGTTGATTCCTACACCTCTCTGCTCCCGCCCCCCGCGCCCTGAGCCATTCTCCCCCAAGATGAGAAGGCCAAGGGAGCCACCCCAGTTTCAGGGCAGGCCCGGTCCAGCCTGTCTTTGGCTCCCTTCAGAGCTCTGGATCGCTGCTGGCGTGAGGACCCTCCAGGGACTGGAACAGCCTTGGCCGGGGCTCTGTCTTTGCTTCTCCTTTCCTGGGTGCCCCGGGAAGCTCCTGCAGGGAAGGAATGCGAGCAATCTGCTGGTGTAGTAAGCTGGCTCGGTACCCAGGCAGGGGCTGCTCAGTGCCAGAGCCTAGTAAAGAAGCTGGCGAGGCTCCTCTCCCATGCCCAGAGTTTCCTCTGTCCGGACTGGCACGCGGCCTTCAGCCGACCCAGGGCAGCGTGGGGAAGAGGTGGCAGGGCAGGGCCCAGCCTGGCCTGCCTGGAGGACCACACCTCCTTGCTACCTTGCACTAGCCCCCGCCGGAAGGATCATATGGGGTGGTTTTGTCGCACTGGGGACAAGGGGCCGCACGGTGCAGGCTCAGCCGGGGCAGGCTGGGGTCCCAGAACTCTCTGGCTGTTGGTCAGTAGAGGCCAAACGGGGAGGCGGGGGGGGGGGGGCTGGCTTCATGTTTCAGAGCCTCATTTCCTCCTCAGTAAAATGTGGATATGAATAGCCTAGCTCCTGTCTCATTGAGTGAGGCGGTGGGTGTAAAGGGCTTTGACCTGCTTGGGATACGGTAAGCCCTCCACACACGTGAACAAGGCGCAGTAGTGTTTGTAGCTGTGACAGTGGCTACCCCAGAGGTGGTGTGAGGAGCGGATGTGCTAGAGCCCTTGAAGCACTTTATACGCTGCCTGACAAACAGCAAGCTCAGCAAATGTTAGCGGTCACCATTATTATTACTATTATCATTATTATTTCCTGGTGCACTGAGGTGGATCCTCTCTCATAGGGCACACCCCGTACCGTGAGCCCTGCTCTTGCTACTGAGGGATTCTGAGTTGCTGCCCCCTGCCGAGTCTGGCTGGTCCTTCTAGAATGTTCCGTAGGTCCCCTTGCCCCGACATTTACTCTCCAGCATCTGCCCCGCTGTCTTACAAGGCCATGCCGTCCGGGCCCTCTGTCACTGTCACCCACTGGCCCAGGATTCCCCAGGCACCACCCCCCTGGGCTTTCCTGGCAGAAAGGGCTCCCCCAGAACCCCACTTCTGCCTCCTAGCCCAGCCTGGCCTCCCCCAGGCCTGGAATCTGACTGGATATTGTAACATAGTAGCTGAATGAACTCCAGTTTCAAAGGTTAATATCAAAATCTGGAGTGGATTACCTAAAAATTACTTACAACACCATTAAAATTCTGAACTCTTTTTGTTGTGGCTGTAAATTAATTTAAAATGTCAGGTTTTTTGAGAAATCCAATAAGAAATTGAGCCAACAGAGCAATCTGCAAACTGTCTGGCAAAGAGGAAAGTGTGTCTCTTCAATCGACAAGGAAAAATATGGAGCTTAACTGGAACCATATGGCTTAGTACTTGAGAGAAATCTGCTGAAGAGGGAGGGCGGGAGGGGGGAGGGCGGTGGGAGCTCAGCTGACAGCCACACACAGG
Source organism: Mustela nivalis (assembly GCF_964662115.1). NCBI lineage: Eukaryota > Metazoa > Chordata > Mammalia > Carnivora > Mustelidae > Mustela > Mustela nivalis. Next base: position 6,940,364 of record NC_139029.1, on the reverse strand, counting down.
CAGCGGGAGGCCAGAGGGGAGCACGGCCAGCGCAGCGGCTTTGGTGAAGCCGAGGGGCCTGGCAGGCACCTGGCACGCGGCCTACTTGGCTGCCCCCTGTCCAGGGTCACCAGGCTGCCCCAGGCAGCGACTTGGTCAGCCCGCTGTCTTAACACGTTCCCTCTGCGTCCATCCGGAGCTCCCCGGCCCACTCGGGAAGGCTACCCCACCTGCAGGGGAGCCCACGCCCCCTCCTTCCAGGGCACCGCGGGCATCCAGGGTCCCTGCCTGGGACAGCCACCTGTGTGTCTGAGAGAGCCGCCCCTCCTCAGCCCTCTATGGGCTTCCTCCGGGCCAACATGTGGTCCCCATTACTCCTGAATTCCCCCAGATTTACAACACATTAAGTAATTTGTAGGTTATTTCAACTCCAATCTGCCAAAGTTGAGAAAATCAAAATGAAATTCAAACCACAAGGGAACTTCAAAGAAAGAGGAAGATGAGAACACTGGAGTGCAGTTCTCTCCCCCAGGTTCCCCTGGATCCTCGTACGGCGTCCTCTGGGGGGCCCCACCGCCCGTCTTCCTCTACTTCCCCCTCCTTGCCTGGGTACCCCTTTCTAGATAGGGCGGTGACCCCTGTTTCCCCACTGAGTGTGGATGCGGAAGTCCAGGAGCGGGTTGGGGGCTTGTGTTAGCTGGTGTTTGGGGCCAAGGAGAACCCTCCCCACACATACACACAGACCCACAACTGATAGCCCCAAGCTCCCCACTGCTGATTGGGTTATTCTGGAGCTCCAAAGCCTGTCTCTGCTTTTCCAGCCCATTTGGGGGGACTCTGCGCCCGCCCTCACCCAGCTCCCCGTGTGCCTGGGACAGCTGACAGCTGGTAGGTACCACCTGGCCCCTCCATTTAATAGCTCAGGTTACCTTATTTTGCTTTCTACCCTTTAAAACAGCCTTGTAAATAAGCAAACACTCGGTGCCAAGCACCTTCGGCACTTCGCCAGGCTGGTAAATATTTTAGTAGTGACTTGGTAACAGTTGTGTTCACTTTGATTTCCTCAGAAAGGTTCTTGGTGCTGGGGAGGGGGCCGCGGCTCTGGGAAATGATTTGCTGGTTATTTATAGTCCGGCTCTGACCATGTGGCCCTTGCTCTAACCCCGTGGATTGTGTGCTGGGGTATTTTTAACGTTAGTATGGCGTTGACGTTCTACCCTTTACAGCTAGATGGGGGGACGCTTCTACCTCTCTGAAAGTGACCCAGGGTGAAAGAGCTCCTAGGTCTCAGATTGAGAACAGATTCTAGACTCTTCCCTACCAAGAACCTGAATGATCTGGGAGACCCTAGGAGACGCCAGGATTGGGGCTGACCCAGGCTGATGTGGTTTGGACTTGGTGAGAACCCCGAGGTCCTGGAGAAAGAGGGCTATGGGGAAGGAGGTACATGAAGCCGAGGCCGTGCTGGACGGGGTGGCCACCTGCGGCAGCTGGTGTAAAGCAGACTCGGGGAGCAGCCACATTGCGGATGGAATTTAGGGGAAATGCAACCAGCAGACAAGTTTCCTAGGCTTCTGGCTCTGGACCCATACCACTTGGGGAGAAAAAGTGGGAGACGGGGCCGAGGAAGACAGAGGGAGGGAAGGTGCTTCCAAGTTGGTGCCCTGGGGTCCTGTCCTTTCCGGACAAGGGCACCTGTGAAGGGCAGGTCCTCTCTGCCCTGTGCCAGGAAGCTGGTCTAGCTTGACCCGGATCCAGTAATCATGCCTTGCATAGGTCAGGCTGCCGTGTCCAGCTGGGCGTGTGCTGCTCCCAGGCCGGGCACCGGGGGAAGGGTGAGGCAGTGGGCTGGGGGGCAGGCGTCTGACCTTAACACGATGCTCAGAGCCACGGCCGTGTACTCCTTTGTTTTATGGGAAGGTTTACTGGACAGATGGGTTGGTTTTAAAGGGATTCTAAGTCATGGCACCGTGAGACCATATCGCTGTTCCCCACACCCCAGTGCCCCACTGGCTGTGCCTGGGAGCTCCTGTGGGGTGGACATATGCAAAGTCGGAACAAGGCCTGTCCTCTCTCACCGGGCCAGTGGTGCAGAACAGACCAAGGGGAAAGCGGGCACTTCCGGACGGGGGAGGGAGAGGCTCAGTGTTCTAGAAGACCCTTTCTTGGGTTCCCCACTGGCCGGTGGGGCGGTCCCGCCTGGGGCGTACGGGCAGAGCACTCTTCAGCTGACCAGCCCACCTGCTGCCACTCCCCAGCCGCCTGCCCTTCCCCCTTTGGCTCCTGGCGCCATGATGCGCGCCTCTCGTCTGCGCCCACGCACACCCCATTGGTGCTGAGCCGCCGTGGGCGCGAGTCAGGTGAGCGGCAGACGGAGTGGCAGACCCAGCTCACCTCCTTCCCCGCAGGACTGGTGCCAGGGCCGCGCTCTTCCCGGAAGGCTTCCAAGCTCCCCCGCACGGCATCCTGTTGAGCCTGTTCCTGGGGTGCGGGGGCAGGCCTTTTGGGGGGAGAGTGTCTGCCCTGCGCTGCCCTGGCGCCAGCTCTTCCTGGAGGCCCATGTCGGAGTTGCCGGAGGCAGGCAGCTGGGCCAGGGCAGGAGCGGGGGACGTCGGGGATGGGAGTCAACTGGGATGGAGCCACCTCCCTGTCGCCGCCACCGCGGCCCAGGCCAGAGACAACTGCAGAGCCCTGGGCAGATGTGTGTTGGTGCCCACTAGGTGGCTGTGGCTTCAGTGGCCCTCAGGGGGACTTGACCTGCAGGAGGCCCACAGAGTCACTTGCTGTGCCCTCAGCTGTGCCCAGCACTCATCGGTGCTCAGGGACCCACATCGCTCTTTGGCCTTGCCCACCCTGGCTCCCCAATCCCTGTTTTCAATGTCCTTGGGAACTCGGTGGGGTTCTAGGGAGGAGGAAGGAAGATGGTAGAGGCCTTCTGAGTGTCCAGAATGTTTGAGCCCAAATGGCAAGAGACCAGCCTTCCAAGCTCCTGAGCCACAAGGCAATGCCCTCTGGTCTTCCCTGGTCCACTGGCCCCTTGTGTGGGGAGAAGTGCGCCACACCTGGAACCCTCTTGTTCTTCACCTGGTATCTTGAGCAAAAAACTGTCTTTACCATTTCCGTTTGGCCTTTGGTAATAAGGATGCCCGTCACCACTCATTCCCTTCCCCATTCCCTCTAAAAGAAAAGGAAGCCCCATGTCCTCCTGAGGGGTCTAAGTGGCTCGGAGGTGCCTGGGCTGTGGCAGCTGACCCACCCCCTTCAGTGAGGTCACCAGGTGGGGGCTGACATGCAGATGTCTGCCTAGCTGGCGTGTGTGCCCAGGCATTTCAGACATTTCCGTAGACTCCCTGTGTCATCTAAGGGAGGGTGCCATGCCTCAGTTTCCCCAGGTGGCTTCTCTCAACAAGTGCTGTGAGAAATATATCTGGAGAAGCAGGAGAAGAGAGTTGGGGTTGGGCATCTGCAGGACCCAAAGAAGCTCCCACTCCTTCCTCTAAAAGCTTCCTAGCAGGAGGGAGTAGAAAGCAACAAAGCACCTGGCCAGGAGTGGGGCAGAAAGGTGGCCTGCCTGAGGCCCGCCCCATCCTATCAGACCCAGCAGACCCCGAGCCTCCCACTCCCCGGGTTGCAGGCCAACACCTGAACGAAGTGCACATAGCAAGGGAGAACCACTGGCAAAGTCCTGTAGAAGGTTAGGGTCACCGGCCGCCCCGTGGGACCAGAAGCAGGCAGCTGGCCCCAGACATAGGTCTGGTGGGGAGGGGCCACACAGACGGGCAGCCGCTCTGCCCTGCTTCTCCCGGATGCCTACGTGGATGAGTCCTGGTTTCGAGCTCCCTGAGAGCCAGGAATGGAGGAGATCCTATGAAAATGATGATATGTGACAATCAGTCACAGCAATTAGTGTTTTGGTTAACAGGCCTTTTTTGTTTTCTCTCACCCAGACAGAATGTCACAAATAAATCCTCTCCTGCATTTGCATATTAATTGGATCGGAGACGTCAAGCATCTTTCATTAAAGAAAATGATCTGCATATTTGGAGACATAAAATAGTTATTTTGATGGGTTTTTTTTCCTAAGATCAGGGGGTGGGGGAGGTAGGTGATGGGTGCAGTAGAAATTGAGGTAGAGTGAAGGCAAGCCAGCCCCTCTGTCTGAGTTAACCCTGTGCGGGCTGGAGTCCTGGGCCAAGCTTGGGCAGAAGATCATTAATATGTAAATCAATCCAGGAGCCCAGGGGCCCCAAGGCATCTCGGAGTGGCCCAGGAGCCCGACTTGGCCTCTGTGCAAAAGGGACCGCTATCAGAGATGTGGGCAAGGAGGTAGGGTGCCATCCTGACTATCGTCCCGGGTGCGTTTCCCAGGGGCAGGGAGTAGTGGGCAGAGGGCGTGGTTCAGTGCCCGCCTGTGTCTTGGGGATCTTAGCTTTCTTTGCCCAGCTCTGTCCCCCCTACCACCTTGACCTCTGGGTCAGCTGCTCCTCTGGCCTCTTGCTTTCCTTTCCCCTTGGCTTACCCATCTGTGCCTCCTTTCTGGCATGCTCTCTGACCTCGGGCTTCCCTGCGCCTGCCATCCTTCCTGTCCCCACATGGAAAGTTTTCTGGGGGCAGCAGAAGCAAAGCCTGGAGTCATTATCACAAGCACTCACTCGAAATAACCCAGAAAGCTGCTGGGCCCATATTAGGGCATGAGTTCCCCAGGAAAGCTGAGTGAACGTAGAGTTTTTGATAGGCAAATGTGACTCCCAGAGAGTCAGCCTGGCTTCCCCCCCCACCTTCAACTCTAGGTCCTTGTGGGCTGGGCAGGCACCAGGGACAGCCTCCTCTAGACATTTCAGAGCTCCCCTGGACTCTTGGAGGAGCGCAGCAGTGAGTCTGGTCAGCAATATCAGATTTGCTCCCCAGTCTCTCTGCCCTCACTGGGCCTAAAGCCACAATCCCTTGTGTTTAGGTGATAATGATGATGATGATGATGATGATGATGATGGTGACAATGATGACAAGGTTGATTGCCACTACTTTTTGCACCTAGGAAATGTGCAGACACTTGGCTAAGCGTGGCACTCGTTGTCTCCCCGAATCATCACTGCTACTATCAGCCCATGCATTTGATAGATAAGGAAACTTGACCTCAGAGGGACCGGATAAGGTGCCCGTGGGTGCCATCAGGGTTCACAACCTCAGCGACAGCCGCACTCTTCACACAAGCCTGTGGGTCCTCTGGGCCGTGGGGACCAGTGGGGTCTGGCTCCTGGTTTGACGGCAGCTGACTATAATTCCCACATATGAAATCAGAGGACGTGGGTTGAGACTCTGTCTCAGCACTGCTGCCTCCTCTCACCCCGCTGAGAGAGGCCGGCCCGTGTTCACAAGACTTGCAGGGGGCTGACTGCCGGGGGTTCTGTGGGCCCCTGAACCGGAGGGGTCTGTTCCAGGCCCACCTATGCTCCTGGTGTGCGGTTTTGCTTAGAACTATGAAGTGCCCACTTCCCCTGTTCCCACACCCTGCTGGTCCTTGCCATGCAGGGCCCTGGGCTCTTGGGCTCCCTAGGGATTGGGCTGGCCCTGAGGGCGTGGTCAGCTCCCTGGCTGAGCTGAGAAGCCACTCACCTGTGCAACTCCCCCCACCCCACCCGAAAAGCAGGCCAGCCTCTCCTTACACCCTGCGGTGGGCCCGAGCATCCAGTGGAAGGCTATTGGGTTGGTGTTGCCTGCCCCACAGTGCTGCTTCTAGGGACCCCTTCTCCCAAGCACCCAGATTCTGAATGTTTGGTGTGTGCAGCCTTGGGCCATCACCTTGAACTTCAGGGTTCTTTCGTTTTCACAGTCTTCCTCTACTAACCATGGTGCTTGGGCAGAAACAGTGCTCCTGGGTCTGGGGGGAAGGTACAGAGGTATGGTAGAAAGAACCAGGGCTTTTCATTCAAAATGAATCAGCCTGGACACTGGCCTGGCTGTTTTTTTGAGCTGTGTACCTTGGGCAGGATTTCTCCCCTTGCAAAGAGGGGGCAGTCATTCTTCCCAAGGAGTAATCTGGCTCATCTCTGTCCAAGGAGTAATCTGGCTCATCTCTGTTGAGGGCCCAGACACGGGCCTGGGATAAGACAGACACCCCACGCATGCCAGCTAAGGGGGCAGGTGCTTGGGTCTACTGCCCACTCCTCAGGAGGTCGGGACTTTGGAATGGAAGCGATCATTTCCCAAAGGACCTGGCAGCTTTGCCCATCTTGTTCCTTTTTCTCTCTGGCCATCAGCAACTTTGTCAGCATGTGTTTCCGGCAGGGCAGATGGGGGTATCTCGTGGCCCTCAAATTTGGGGTTCTTGGAGAAGGGGCATTGGGTGCCCTCCTTGAAGAGCCCGCGGACAGGCTGGGTGTTTTATGGAGTCTGGGGGAGTCCTGCAGCAGCGTATCTGTTAAATGCCAAGAAGCCAAGTTGGTTTAATATGATTGTAGCTGCTGCTTTGATAAATCAAAATAATTAAAAATAATAAATTTGATTCCTCAACCAACAGGCTGTGTGTGGGCGCAGGGCCTGGGCTGCCGAGCTAGGGCCAGGAGGTGGGAGGGGGCCGTGGGACACAGGAAGGCCTGTCTTTGTGGGATCATAAACGAGGAGGTAGACGTGAGCTTGGCAAATCAATTAGGGGAAGAGGGTCTTTCACTCCACAGAGCTGTTGGCCAGCCTGGGCTGGAGCCCCTGCTGGGGCCTGCCACTGGCTCTGTGGCCTTGGGCCAGCCTCGGTTTCCTCGTCTGTCCCCCGCCGCATGGGGCAGTGGGAGGAGTCGAGCCTGATGTGAACGCCGGTCAGCCCTACATTGAGTGGGGTCCAGTGGCCCCTCTTGGTCTTCCTTTTACACCACTTTGTCATTACCGTGGCCCAGGCACCCCCTTTTGGCAGTGCCATGGCCAGGGCACTCCACCCTGGTACTCCCGGGGCACCCCGTCTTGGGCAGCACCACGGCCGGGGCACCCCTTTTGGTACTGCTGTGGGCACAGTGACTGGACATGTTCATGTCAACTGAGCAGCCTTGCTGGTCCGCAGCTCATCAGGACCTCTTCTTCCAGCTGCCGGCTGTTGTCCTAACACAGGATTGTTCTGTTTATGAGGACGTCCCCTGCTGTAGGACCTTTCTATTGATAGTTTCCTTCAGCTTCCAGAGTTGGGGCAGGAAGTACATGCCACTCCCTGCAGACCGGGGTCCCTGGTCTGGGTGCCGGCCGCTCTGACATGGGTGGGTGGGTGGGAGTCGGAGGGGGCAACTGGCCCCTTGGCTGCCACCCTGCGCCCTCTCCCTGACCCCCCTCCACATCCTCAGAAGCTCTATTTGGTGTCTGATCCAGAACAGCCGGAGCAGCTGGAAATCTGAACTGAGTGGAGGGGGCAGGGGCCGGTGGGGCGGGAGGGACAGGGTGTCTGTCTCTTTAAATGCACTTTGTGTCAGTGTGATAAGGAATTTGATGGCTTTATCAGAAATACCAAAGCTTTATTTAGCAGGGTGAGGCTCACACCACTCAGCTCCACACAATCCGCTGATAAATTGCAAAAAAGAAAAAACCCAACATCTCACCAACACCCAGCACGGCCAGGGAGAGAAGGCCAGGCGGGCAGGAGGGCAGAGGAGCCAACTTGGACGTTTGGGGGGCTGTGGAGCTGCACGGGGTGGGAGGGCTGGTGGGAGCAGTGGGAATTGCAGGCGCTTTCTGGAAAGTGCTAACAGGCAGGTGTTCTTCCATTCTCCACCGGTGGCCTTTGTAGATGTTTCTGGTTTTTGGCAAAAGTGCAAGAAGTATCTTCATTCTTCCGGGGAAAGGGCTGGTGAAAGAGACCTTTCGTTCTCCTTGGCCGCTTCTATCTGTTCCTCCTGTCCCTCTACCATCCCAACCCAACTCAGTCTCTAGGTGAATCCTTCAAGCTGAGCTGGTGAAGGCAGAATGCAGGAGAGACCCTCAGGCATGGCAATTTGCAACTCTGGAAAGGGGCTCCATCCGGTCTGCCTGGCCGAGGAAGCAGGGGAGGGGAGGATCCCTGCCCAGGGTCAAGTCTCTGCCCAGGTCACAGGAGGAAGCTGGAGGCGCTTTGGCAGGCCTCGCCTACTGCAACATTCCAGGACTTTCCAAACTCTCTGCCAGTTGGGTGGCTCTGGGGGAGCCCCCTATCCTGGCCACTCGAGATTTCTGTACCTTCTGGAGGGGCAGCAGAAGGACAGAACGACATTTCCACTTCTTCCCCCTCAAGCCTTCTCTCTACACCCTGTATGTTTCTTCTTGCCCCTTTCTCTCGGGGAGCCCCTCCCTGAGCTGGCTTTCTGGCTCAAGGACTGCCCCTGTCCTCCCTTGCCCTCAGCTCCATGTGCACCTTTCGGTGTGAGCAGACGGAATTTAAGTCGCAGTCCCCACGACACCTCTGAAGGTTGGGCCTACTCCGACTCCTTCCAGAAACGGAGGCAGGTACCACCTCTCTGGGTCCAGATGAGAGCCACGTGGAGAGGAGTGAGTTGGGTGCTGTGTGTAGTAAAAAGGAGGCACCTCTGTTTCTGCAGCTTCCTGGGGACTGTCCTCCGCCCAGCTAGCACCGCTCCCTCACTGCTGAGCCCCTCACCCCTTTTCTAGCGGTGTCACGGCCTGGCAGAGCTAAGGGATCGGGGTGGTCACCACAGGCCCTGCCTATCCCCGGTCCATGGCTGCCGCAGCCCCTTTTCTCTACCCAGTGTCCCTCTCAGTGCCTCAAGGGGTTGGTTGAGGTGGGGACATCACTGCTCACATAGCTGTCCCCAAACATGGCTAAAGGGCCAAGGCTTCCGAGGGCCCTCCTAACTGGGTGGAGGCTGGCTGAGGCCAGAAGATCCTTCAGGAGCAGTTGTGGGGAACCCAAAGTCAGGCTGACCCAAGGCAAGGGGAGGCAGAGTTTGAGAACAGCTCTGCCCTAAGCACCCTTCACCTGGAGCCGAGGAGGGGCCGTGCCCGTGTGCTCTCTAGAGGCAGTTTCCCAGAGGTCACCTGGCCAAGGTGAGGCCAGCCAGGCCGAGCGCCGCTTCAGATAGTGGAGCCCCAGGATGAGCCCACTGCCAGGAGAGGGGAAATGCCGGGCGGAGAAACAGGGGAGCTTGGAGGAGAGGGGGGAGCTGAGCTGGCCAGGGAAGGGCAGAGGGTGGAGGAAGCTGTGGAAAGGCCGCAGCGGCGAGACAGACAGGAGGAGTGAATGGAAGTGACAGGGTCAGGCCAGACCTTTGTCCTCCAGCCTGATTAGAGAGTCTGCCCTGGATTTCTGAAACTTTGGGATGTTGTCGGACAAACTGAAGCTTAATTCTGTCAGAGCGCTGGGGAGATTAGAATTGACATCCCGGGAGCACATTCCTGGCTGGGCAGAAATCCAGCCCCCGCTGGGAAAAACCTGTGAAAGCATGGCCAGCCCAGGGGCGGTGGCGGGGGTGCCCATCAGGCCCAGTGGCCACCTCAGCCCTGTGGGCTGGAGCCAGGAGCCTTTGGGAGGCCGGGCTGTGTCGCCAGAAGCCTCAGACCCAGCGGACACAATGCAAGTGCAGCAGAGCCCTTTCTGGGTCTAAACCCTGGTTGTAGGCCTCTGCCTAGTGGTGCCACCTTGGGGAGAAAGCTTAATTAAGTTGGTTGAACCTCAGTTTCCGCATCTGTAAAATGGGACAAGTCTGCCTTCTGGAGCCACTGAATTTTCCTGTCCTTTGCTGTTGAAGGCGTAGCCTTGGGAAGGCTGAGATGAGGGGGTCAGTCTTCCCTGGCTGAGCTCCCCAGTGCTGGGCGGACCCGGGGAGTGCCGTTCCTGCAGGATGCTGCGGCATGCCAAGCCGAGGTGCCCACCCCTGCACCCAGGAAGGCTCTTCCAGCAGCCGGTCCCATCAGCCGTGAGCAGCCCGCAGTACCTCTGTGCCCTGTGTGTCTAAGAGCTCCCAGGAAACCCCCTCAAACCAAGTGAGCCCAAGCAAGTGACGCAGGCCTGCCCTGCGGCAGTATCCATCCCATCCAGAACGGTTCCTCTCAGACCAGGAGATGGGGTCGGAGGACCGGAGTGAGGGCAGAGCACCTTAGCCCCAAACCAGGCTGTTTGTGGAAGAACAGAGTACCCCTCCTCACTTCCCTCCCGATTCTAATGACTTCTAAATATTGGTAAATATTTTGGCTAATGCAGGCTCTCATGGCAGAGAGCAGAGCCGTCTGCAGTTCAGGACCTACAAATTATTTATTAAAGATCTGAGATGCGGCGCAATTATGTGGAAAGAACCCCCAAAATTAAATAAATAACTAACAAAATAAATAAATAACAGCCACACTGGCCGCTCGCAGGCTTGGGGAGCTGCATACATGATTGCCGTCTTGATGAACTCCCCCCGGATGTAATGAGCTGATTTTCTGCTGTTAATATTGCATCTGCTGATGAAGGATTCGTTAGGATAATGGAACGAAGCTAAAATATAAATGACTCCCTGTCAAGAAGCAGCTTTTGTTTGTTGATCTCCTGACAGTTCCCGGGCCAAGGCAGGGGTTTCCGGGCGCACACGCATTCAGGATGCGGGCAGGAGGGCGGGGCGAGGGCTCGGGGGGCTGCCCCCAGGGCCCGGCGTTCCCGGTGTCCCAGGCTTTCCCTGCCAGGTGGAACCCCATCCTTCGGTGGGGGGGGCCCTTAGCCCTGTGGGTGGGGAAGTCCTTGATCCAGACCCTCCTTCCCCACCCAGAGGGCAGCGTGTCGTGTCGCACCAGGCATCTGAGCAGAAGCGGAAGTCATCGGGGGAGCCTGGCAGAGGCTGCTGGCCAAGGCCATGTGCATTGGGCTCCGCTCACCAGACGGGACGCTCGCGTGTTCGCAGGAACCGGAGCATCCGGGATACAGAATCCTGGGCTCTTAAGTGACGTAGGCTGCCGGGAGGCCCACCCCTGGAGCCACCTTCGCCTTTCCACATTGTCTTTTTTCCCCTTGGCGGTCATAAACCGCATCTCGCAGAGGCCTAGGAAGTCCCTGGGCAGGGGCGCCTGCCATTCTCGAGAATAAGGGACCGTCTGAGTTGTGACAATTGACCTTGTAACACCCAGGCTGAGCCGCCACCCAGGGGCCATCTTTCTCCTTTCTCAAGCTGCCAGGACTGCTTCTGCCGCCGTTTCTTTGGCTTTCTTCTTTTACCTCATTGAGGTAAAAGGGACGTCCCCTAAAATTCACCATCGTCACTATTTTAAACCGTATGATTCAGTAGCATTAAGCACCTTCACGGTGTCGTGCAACCCTCACCAACATCCAGTTCCGGGAATTGGTCGTCACCCCAGACAGAACCCCATGCCCGTTAGCGGCCACTCCCCAGTCCCCTTCGCCCTACCCCTGCCAACCACCCACCTGCCCTCTGTCCCCATGGATTTGCCGGCTCTGGATATTCCACGTACTCACAATGGGACGATCCGAGCCCTCTGTGTCTGTCTTCTCTCCCTTATTAGCACGTTCTCGGGGCACGGCCACACTGGGACTGTCTTTGGTTTCCCACAGTTCTCTAGGCCTAGGACCATATCCAGCCTGTGGTGCGTACTCAGGGGAGACTCAGGGAACCAACTGCCTTTGAGGTGGGCACTTCTGCTCCTACTTTTCATTAAAGGAGCTGAGGCCTGGAAAAGGTTAAGCAGGCTGGCCTGCCAGACCCCATGGTTATAAGTGACAGAAGCAAGATTGTAGCCCCTCCACCCTGACTCTGCTCTCGCTCCCATGTGCTGGATGTTTTTCCTTCCACATGCCTAGCACTGCACCCCATGCACACCATATGCACTCCCTGAATTTCTAAGACCACTACAGAGCAGGGGACGGAGAGAGATCTAGGGTCATTTCACTTGGCGGAGGGGCTGGGCGACACCCAGAGCAGGTGTTGTCTTTCTGATCATCTATGTGGCAGAATGTGACCGTCTTTCCAAGGAGGCACTGCCTTACCCTCATTGAGCTCTGAGCTGGCAAGGACTGGATTGGACATTGCCGAGCACTCTTCCCAGGAAACTTTCTTGCTGATGGTCTGGCCAGAATGACTCCTCGCCTTGACCTTCGAGGCTCTCAGATGGGGAAGCATGTGCAAACCCCGCTACCGAGCTGGCTCCCTCTGAGTAGGGAGAGGATGTGCTCCACCAGGAAGACCTCAGGCAGTTCTGCCTTCAATGATCAGGCAGGGCCTCTGGGAAATGGAAAAGTGTCTTCCTCTCGTGGGGTCTCAGGAGGGGTGGGGAGGCTGGCTCCTCTTCTGGAAGCCCGAGTATCAGGCAGGGGCCTCCCATCCCATCACGGGCTGATCACATCACAACCCAGCATTTCTGAGACAGGAAGAAGAGAAACGGCAAGCCAGGAATGGGGATTTTCAGGGCATCCTCCGGCAAAGGGACCAAGGCCTGGGCAGGGAACGTGTAAGGCGGAGAGGGTGAGCGAGAGGCCCTGGGGCTGGTGGGAGTCAGCTGAGTACTTTCGTGCTTTTCATTTATGTATTTATTAAACATATTTCTTGAGCCAAGACTTGACAGATCAAGGTGGGAAAACCCCTTTCTTGCCCCAAAACGACCGGACCCTCTCTCCCTGTTGACCCTGTACAGATTTTTCAGGATTCTGGCCAAATTCCAGCCCAGAGTGTTTGGAAACCAGTTCCCCACTCTCCCCACCCCCAGAACCCATCTAGAGACCTGCTCAGACTCCTGATGCTGGGGGGCCCACCTCCTGCCTGCCTTGGGGTGTTAGGTCCCTTTCCCTAAGAGGGGACAGACGCCTGCTGGATTGTGCAGAGCCCTTGGACCCCTCTTTGTCCTGCTAACCACTGTGTAAAAGTTTCAGGTTCCTTTGACCTTTCCGTTTTGCTTGGTTACACTGCGGCTGTCCCATTGACCCACATCCCCTGGCCTGTTTGCGGGGTAACTGCTCAGCCCCTGCCTGCCTGTGGCCTTTCTCTCCCTGGCAGAACTTTCCATTCTTTCTTTTCTCCCCCTCTATTCCTCCCTGCCTCTCTCTCTCTCTCTCTCTCTCTCTCTCCCTCTCTTTCACTCTTTTAACATGGTTTTCCTAAAAAGTTTTTTAATCAATCAAATTTGAGGCAGAAAATAGGTTTTGTCACGCCTGGTCCCGGGGTGGTGTGGCTCTCACTCAGGCTCCTGACAGCTCCTCAATGCAGGAAGGAGGCCAAACAGAATATTTCTCGGGGAAAGTGCCCGTTTCCATGACACTGCCCCTTGTCTGTGCTGCCCCCCTCCTCAAGCTGCCGGCTGACATGGCCTCAGCTCCTGTGAAAGGGCCGTGGAGAGGGTGTGTGTGAGGATGGGGGAGGGGGCAGGGGACGGCATGGGGGGGGTAGATGGGGGCCGACAGCTGCCCCGAGCCGCCATGGCCTGAGAGGGTTGGGGAAGCAGGTAGGGGCGGCAGGGGCCGAGGAGCCTGGCCTGGGGCTGCATAATCAGCAGAGCCTCATACATATGGTGCTGGGGAGCTGTGGGGGAGACACTGCGAAGCCAAGTCCGGGATAGTCGGTGGCTCCAGCCAGAGGGGACTACAGCTGGGTGAGGCCTCCTCAGGTCCCAGCGTGCTGGGCACGGCAGCTTCCTCACACTTCCCTCTGCTCCTTCCCTCCTCGCCTTGCCTGTCCCTCCACCTCCTCACCGGAGGCAGCACCTCTCCATAGCTCTGGCCTCCATCCAGCCCGCCTTCCACCCCAGGACTCCTTGGGCCCGGAGGAGCCTCTAGCGCCCCCCCCACCCCACTACCGCCCCCGCCCCAGAGCTCCCCGCTGGCCCAAAGGGGTCTCCCCTCTCAGATGTCCACCTTCTCCCTCTCTTCCACTCTCCTCACTCGCTTTTATAATTAATGATTAGTTTTAATTGGTTTGCTTAGGCAGCCTGACAGCAAATTAACAGAAGCCAGCCCAGGGCTGCCAGGCTCGGGGAGAGACCACCGCACTCCTGCACTGGCTGGGCGAGGGCAGGCCAGGCGGAGCCGGGGGGCCCCGTGGGCCAGCCGGCCGGGCTCCGGAAGCACCGCGCTCACAGCCAGGCCCGGGCCGCACCGGGCGCGCAGTGGCCAATGGGGAGAAGGCAATGGACTCTTGGCACACGAGGCACATAACTGGCAACTTTCTCTGGGCACTTCTGTTCTTCTCCTCCTCCTCACACCCCTCTCGTGTTCTCATTCACAGATGGTGTCGTCCACATCTGCGGAATGAGGGCCAGGTATAAAGGGAGGCCAGGGGCCCTGCCTTCAGACTGGGGTGAGGCTGGCTTGAGTGGGCTTCCCCCGATCCTCACTCGGGCCACAGGCCAGTGGGGTTAGCGGCTTGACACCTCTGGGGCCAGGCTTCTGCTTTTTCACATGGACAGGAGGGATCCAGTCTTCCGGCTGTTGGTCTGGTTAACTCAGCTGCCTGCCTCCATCTGGAAGCTCCAGGACCTGGTTCTGTATCTGATTTCCCGGGCACCTCGACCCAGAACACAATCTTTCGGTCCTCAGTTTTCTGGTTGGAGTACTTAAGAGAAAGACCATCGGATGGGTGGATGGGCCAGAGGGGCAGTGGCGGACAGCTGGCCAGAGGGGCAGTGGCGGACAGCTGGCCAGAGGGGCAGTGCGCGGACAGCTGGCAGAGAAGAGACGCACGGGCCGTGATCCCTGAGCACGCGTTACTTTTCTTTCTCGGTCAAACCTAGAGCTTCCTGCTCTGCTCTGTGTTTTCACGCGCTGTGTCTTTTCCCTGGCCTTGCAGAAGCCCTTCCTGAGCCCCAGCGCTCTTCTGGTCCTCTGTGGGGCCCTGACGGTGCCCGGCCACTAGCTCACACAGGCCAGGCCAGACATCAGGGACAGTGGGGGTGCAGAGAGAGACAGGAGGAGATGCCTGGGAGCAAGGGGGGGGGGAAGGGGGAGGAAGAAAACAGAGAAGTTGAACTTCTCAAGCTCCCCCTGGGGTTCCAAAACGCACCCAGCCGCCCCACGGCTCCTGTCTGCCAGGCCACCTGCCCCAGGGCCTGTGAGAGGGCCACCTCAGGTTGGGGCCCCACAGGCAGCATCCCTTCCCCTCCCCCTTCCTCCTCCCCCCCCCCACTCCCCTCCCCCCCACCCCGCCGGGCCAACTCCCGCAAAGTTTCCTGTGATTGTTGTGTGCGATCAGATCTGCAAGTTGCTCTCTAAGCTTCTTGTCACATTTTGACTTAATGAAGTGCAACTGCTGAGGGATTTGGGTTCAGAGCTCCGGCCTCCCTCGCTCCCTTGTTGTCAGAAAACAGGGGCGGTTGGGGACGGCAACACCGTGCTGCAAGTCGTTATCATTCCGGTCAGTCTGTTTAACACAAAATTAAACAAAGAACTAATTAGTGCCTCATGAATTAATAAATGCACAGTTGCAGGGGAGGATGGGAGGGGAGAAAAAGGTGGTGGAAGGGAGATACTGGAGTTACGGGGTTGGGGGGCTTTGGGGGTTCAAGGGAGGCTGGCCAGGGCACCCGGAGAGATCTCAGGCAGCAAGTGTGGGATGGACGCGCGGCCGGGTTCTGACAGCCAGGTCTGCCCAGAGTCTCTCAGCCGAGGCCCAGCTCTCCAGCCCCCGCCCTGCGGCCCCGCCCTGCTCGGCCTCTGTGTCCCCCAGCTCCCTTCTCTGGCCTCTTGCTCTTTCCACTCTCCTACCTCAGAGCACCCCCCTTCCTCTCTACTGCCCCCTATCTCAGTGGACCCCCCGCCTCTCACCCTCTGTGTCGGGTGGGCCTAGGAGGCACCCCTGGGGGAGGGGGGCAGCCTTCCCAACAGCCCAGCGTGCCCCAGAGCCCTGTGCCTGGCAGGGTGGGTTCTGCCTGGGTAGGCCCCTCTGCCCAGGCAGCCCAGCCAAGGCCACGAAAGCTGGCAGAAGACCCAGCCCTCCTTAGGAGGACTTGTCAAGTACAATTAGCATTATCTGTCTAAATATGTCCTGGGAAAGAGAGGGCAGGCAGCAGGACTGGGTGGCATTCCGGGAGCCCTGTACAAGGTCACCTCACCTCTTGCAATCCCCCCAATCTGATTTGGGGATTACACAGCCTAAGGAAATTGGTGTTATTCCTCTTGCATCATTGATAAGCCACAAGTGAGGGAGTGGGGAGGAAAAAACGTAATAAACAGAAAAGTCTTCCCAAGTAGGGGTAGGGTTCTGAGGCCTCGGGGCCGGAGGGTGGAGGTGGGAGTCGGGGTGGGGACTAAGGGCTCCTTGGGTTTTTTATCCACATCAGGAGTCTGTCTTCCCAAACTCAACTCCGGGCAGGAGGGTCTGAGCCTGGCAAGCTGGGCTGAATATGTTGGCTAAAGATCCTCTCCGTTGTTGGACCATGTCCCTTTCCTTACATGGGCCCCTAACGTGGGCCCCCGGCGTGGGTGGGTTCGTCTCCTTGGTAGGACCTCAAGGTAGAAGGTACTGTCCTAGTCTGTTCCTGGGAGGTGAGGCTTCTTGGTGATGTGGCCCCTGGTCCATCTTTGCCCTCTGTCTCTCACTTCCAGTAGTGAACAGCTTGCCATGTGGCGTTTTTATTCCCAGGGGCTGGGGAAGAGAGTGAAGGAATGGGTGCTGCTGTGCTCTGCCGTCCCAGGCCCCTCAGTTTAGCCACTGCACCCCGCTCCCCGGCCACCAACAGACTTCTGTCTCTGTCTCCGCAGACAGGTGTGCAGTAGGGTGTGACTGTTCCCTCTTTGGTTAGGGGTGTGTCCTCAGGGCCCTATTTCCCCTGGCATCAGCTCCCACTGCTTTCTGAACTTTTTCAAATTTTGGTTGGAATATACTTAAATGATCCAAAATCCATTTTTTACCCCCTTTGCCAGTCCTGGAATATCAGCCCCTTGGCCCGTCGTGTCAGGGAGTCCTTGGGCACACAGCAGGATGGAGGGCACGCACTAGGCAGTTGCGGGCATCCTGCCTTCAAAGACTAACCGGCCTTTTTTTCTCTCCCTCCCCAGGATGAAGTGACGCCCCTACTGTTAAAGAGGAGCCTCTAGGACCCGCTGTGAGGTAAGGCCGAGACCCTCCCCCGATATGCTGTCCTGTCTCCTGCACCGGAGAGCTGGTGCTGGAGTCACTCAGGGCCCGGTCCCGTCCTGTGGAGCACCCAAGGGGGACTGGGAAGATGGAGACAGGATCGGAGCCACACTGCCCATTTGAACCTGGCCAGAAACAATAGCCCTGTAGGAACGTGTCAGATTGGCTTGTAGGCTGGAAATGGGCCAGGGGCTCCTGGCTAGTGGACCGTGGGCATGGAATGTGTTCGAGGTGGTGTGGGGCAGGGGCCTCCCTGGTGCCTGGGTTCGGTCACCCGTCGGTGCCAGCCCCGGTTCTGCACAGCACCGTCTGCCCACTGTGGCAGCCTCTGCCGGCTACCTCTGGAAGCTCTGCTTCTAGCTCTTGGGGAGCCTCATGGACTTGAAAGCCCTAGAACTCCAGCCCTGCCTCTCTCCTTGAAGCTGCAGGTCCCCGTGGCCTCCTCCCCTCTCCGTGAGTGGCTGGTAGGGAGGAAGCCGTAGATCCTGAGCCCAGATCTTGCTGCTGACCTGCCCTTCCCAGACCCGGGGGCTTCCCCCGTCTGGCTGGGCCTTCACAGGCTGTCTCAGTCCCCCCCCCCCCTCGCCAGTGGCTCGAGGAACCTCGGGGGCCACCGGGCCTCGGCCCCAGGCAGCGCGGTGTCAGAGGTGACCGGTGGAACGCCAGTGTTATGTAAATAGCGGGACCCGCCCGGCGGGCGAGCTGGCTGGCTGCAGCCATCCATCATCCTGGCTTGGCGGGGCGGGGGACAGACAGGGCACCGTGCGCCTGGCTCCAAACCTGTTTGTTTTCCCTTTGTCTCCCGCATTTCGGGCCTGGCTGTGACCGGCTCCGGGTTTTGTCCTGCTGGCCCCCTCCCCCGGGAGGATGGGGGGAAGGGAGGAGATTCGTGCGGCTCCCACCGCGGCATCCCTTTCGGACTTCAAAGGCTCCCCCAGCATTGTCTGTGCCTGCGGGCAGTGGCCCTGAAAACGTGATCAGAGGCGGCCGGTGTAGGGCAGGCCCGGCCTGCGCCCTGCGCTCTCGCTGGGGCCCGGAGATTCCTCCCTTTGCCGCCAGCTCCACCCTGGTTACAGCCTTCCTCCCCCTGGCGTCCCCTCTGGCCAGCCTGGCCCTCCGCTGCCCACTCCCATCCCCTCTTTGCCGTAGCGTAATGCTTCTCTTGTGGTGTCGAGACTCCTAGAATGTAGAGAGCTCCAAGTCACCACCGCCTGCCCCTGCGTATCATCCATGAGGATCCGAAGCCAAGTGAAGGGCTTCTGGGCAGGCTGGGTGCCAGACCCGTTTCGGGGACATGGGGTTCCCCCTGTCAGCACCTGTTCTTTCTCTTCTTTTAATCTATCCTCTGCTGATCATGAGAGCCTGACTTCCACCTGAGGCCTCTGCCCAGCCCTTCCCTCCACTCTAGGCAAGGTCCAGATCAGATACTCCTGTCCCCAAGCAGCGGGACAGCATCCTGGATCTTGAAAATCAGCCCTAGGTGCTTCTATTCTCTGGAGGCCCACTGCCTGTATTTGTAAATAAAGTTTTATTGGCGCGTAGCCACACCCACTCATTTGCATATGGGCGTGGCTGCAGCTTACTGTACAGTGGCAGAGCTGAGCAGCTACAACAGAGAACATTTGGCCCCCAAAGCGTAAATACTTTCTAAGCCTTTATGAAAAAAGATTGCTGTCTCTTGACCTCTGCTCTTTTTTTTTTTTAACTGGCAAAATATACCTAAAGTGAAAATTACCACCGTAACCATTTTTAAGTATAGCGTCTCCTGGCGTTAAGTCCATAGCATTGCCTGTCACCCGCCGTGTGCTCTTGTCTTCCATGGGATTGCTCCAGGGGGTTCCAGCAGTGGTGTGGGAGCCCATCCGGGGGGCTGCGGGCTACTTGGCAGACCTGGTCTGCTAGGGGCTGCCCTCCCTGTCTCTACCCTCCTCAGGGCCTTGTCCTCTGCTCAGTCCCACCCACCTACAAGTCCAGGTTTGCCTTTCCTTTGACAGCCACCATTTCCTGAGAGCTTGGCATCCTATTCCAGGAGCCCAGCGTAGTCTTCTGCCTTCACTAAGCTCTCACGTCCAGTTTCCTCTTCTGTAAAGTGAGCAGAAGAGCTACTTTTTTTTTTTTTTTAGATTTGTATATTTATTTGAGAGAGTGTGCCTGTGGTGGGGGGGAGGGGCAGAGGGAGAAGGAGAGGGAGAGAACCTCAGGCAGACTCCGCACTCAGCGCAGAGCCTGATGTGGGACTGGATCTCAGGACGCTAACAGGATGGCCTGAACTGAAATCGAAACTCAGATGCTTAACCCATGGAGCCACCCAGGCGCCCCCCAAAACAACTACTTTTGCAGACAAAATTAGGGGGATGAGTGAGTTCACGTGGTCAAAGGTGTTTGGCCTGGGCCTGACCGGTAGCAAGAGCTCACATTCCCTCCTTCCCCCGTAGCTTTTCACCTCCCAGAGCTCTCGCCATCCCCGGGCAGGTTCTCAGGGGTTCTCCGCCCCTGCCCAAGGACTTATGGGGCTGACTTCTTGGGGAAGATGAGTCTCCCACTCCAGTGGGTGCCCTGGAAAGAAAAGCCCCGCGGGTGGCAGGCTGAGTGGCGTTGGGGTTCCCAGGTCAGTGTGGGGTCCTGTGTGCCCTCCCCTGCAGGGTCCTCCGCTGCGGCAGGCTCTGGGAAACCACACACGTTTTCTGAGCACCTGACTTTCTCTCTGTAAAAGGGCGCGCTGCACCATGTTCTTTGCTTCCCAGGCTGTTGCAAGGAGGAACTAGGTACTCAGGGGAGAGCCGTGAAGGTTGTGTTCATGGGTGCTGCTGGGAGTGAATTAGGCCAAGGGGAGAGTCTGCATTTGAACCTGGGCCCATTCTGGGGAAGGTGGCAACTAGGCCATAGCTCCACTTGAGAAGGCCCCGGAAGTTGTGTGGTGGGCCCTTGTTGCGTACGGGAACAGGGACCAAGGCTGCTCTGACACGTTACTGGTGCTGTGAGCTGATCTGGGAGCCTGGCTCCAAGCCCTAGGAGAGCCGCTGATGGAGAGGGGGCCGGGGGAGGGGGAGAGAAGGTGAAGCTGGGCGGCAGTCGGAGGTTTGAGGCCAGAGCTTGTCCACTGGCTGCCCACTCTTGCTGCTTCTGCCGCCGGCTCTCTTACTGCCGTCTTTTCTTGGGCTCCCGGCCTTTTGTCCTTCCCTTTCCCCCTGCCAGCATCCCGCTGGTTTCTCTCCCTCTTGGCCTTCCCACCACCCATACCGTCACCCCCAACTCCACAGCGCCCGCAAGCACGCGCCCTCTCTCTCTCTCTCTCTCTCCTTTTCATCTACTCCGAAGGCTTTACTTTACTTCCTTGTCACCCTAATTGATTGCATTAACCTTTCAGCGTATTGGATTCCTCGGCATCGTGCAGAGAGCCCTGCGCAATATGCTTATAATCTGAGCCATAATGGACAGTTTACAGTCAACAAGCTCCTTCTCCCTTCTCTGCCATTGGCCCCGTGACATCTCTCTTGCCCCGGCCACCATGGCCACTTCCCCCGTGGGCA
This sequence comes from Mustela nivalis, assembly GCF_964662115.1. Classification (NCBI taxonomy): domain Eukaryota; kingdom Metazoa; phylum Chordata; class Mammalia; order Carnivora; family Mustelidae; genus Mustela; species Mustela nivalis. The sequence goes on along the minus strand of NC_139029.1, from coordinate 6,919,843 downwards.
GGGGTGGGGCGGCGGAATGAGGCTGGGTGGAAGCAGACACAGCCTGGTTCCCCCCACCCCCCAGGGATCTCCCAGTACCTCCCCTCCTCCTGGCTCTGCCCTGCTGTCCCTCTCCTTCTCCTCGGAACCTCCCAGCCCAGGTCCTTCCCCAGGCCTCTGGTCTTGGAGAATCCTCTCGGCTTGGCTCTCCGCTCCCGGGACTCTGACTAATGAGTGGCTGACGGGACCCTCTTGGATTTGGGGAATAAGGGAATCGCCTGGTTCCACCAGAGGGTTTTCAGATCAAACTGGCGCTCCTTCGCTTGTCTCGGGGGCTTTGGGGAAAGATACTGGTGACCACTTCGGGAGGCCGAGAGAGGGGATGCAGGCAGCGGAGCAGTAAGCCAGAGAGAAGCTTCTGCAAGGCAGGCAGAAGCCTCATGGAGGACCTGGCATGGGGGAGGCAGAGGAAAACGAAAGCTGGCTTCTCAGGTTAGTAAAAACGGGCTCCCTCATGGGTTGCCAGGCGGGCACCTCCTCATCCAGCAATCAGGCAAACGAGCCAGTCCATGCCAGCTGCCCGGTCCTGGGAGCTCAGTGAGCCCCAGCCTTGAAGGTCCTGGCTGGGGCTCCCAGCCCTCAGACCCAAAGCCCGGTCAGCCGAATCTTCATTCACAATAGGATGGATGCCGGCTTGAATACATTAGTGTCAGGCCGGAGGAGCAGGACAGAAGCTCCCCTTAGCCCTGGTGCTACTTCCTCTCTCCCGCACTGTTTCCCCCCTACTCTCCGCCTCCACTCTCTGCCCATCATCTTCTTCTGAGCACCCCCTCCTGCTGTCACTCCATCACTCGGAAGGGCAGGCTTTGGCAACAGGGGGCCGGACTAGATCCTTCCCACCCTCTCCCAGGGATTTTGGGGGTGGGCAGAGGGCACAGCAGGGAGAAGCCAAGCAGCGAATTAAAGTTTGGTGATTGTCAGTGTCAGGAGAAGCTAAATAACCCTGTAACTAGTATGAAGGTGAATTCACGGTCTGCTGCACATGGAAAATATGAGTGCTCTGTGAGACGAGGAAAGTGAGCAGCAGAGTCTGCCTGCCACGGTGGGCAGCCTCCTCTCCAGGGACCTGGGCAGAGAGGCAGGAGGAGTGCCATGCCCTCTCCCATCCCTGCCAGGGAACAGCCACCCGGGACCCCATCCATGCAGGGGCGGGTGGCTCAGCTTGCTCAACGACCTGCTGGACCAGTGCTGGGGACCCAGGTAGATGTCTGTTGGCACCCAGCCCAGGGCCCGGGATGCCAGCCCATCCGGCCAGGTCCGTGTTCATCTCAGCTCACCAGTCCTTTCTGAGTGCTTACTCTGTGCCAGGCTACATGCTGTGCCCTCTACCCCCACTCTGTGCAGTGCTATTGTTCTTCCCCCCCCCATTTCATTCCCACTTTGTTATAATCCACTTCTCTGAGCTGTAATTTACATGCCAAGTGTACAATTCAGTGGTTTTTTAGTATATTCCCAATATCGTGTGATCACCATCACTATCTAATTTTAGAATATTTCCATCACTCCAGAAAGAAACCCCATACTCATTAGCAGTCACTCCACATTCCTCCTTGACCCCCAGCCCGAGGCAGTCACTAATTATTCCCTTTGATGCTGAGAAAATGGAGGCTCAGAGAGGGTCAGTGATTTGGTCAAGGTGGCACAGCCAGGGAGTGAGGGAGCGGGAGTGTGAACCCAGGTAGTGGGTTCCTCCAGAGTCAGCGCTCCTTGAGGGACTGTCTGCCCATGTCCTGGCTGCCCTGGCCACCCCACCCCCTCTCCCCCGCCACACGTTTCTAACAGCCCAGGCTCAGGCGTGTACAAGCACCATGCAAACACGTAGGCCCAGGCGGCAACACGCATCTCTCTCCCTAGGTACCCTTGCGAGCCCATACAGAAAAATCTCACACCCCGCAGAAGGACGGCCAACGTCCCCTCCTCTAGCACCTTCTCTTCCCCAGCCCAGCTCCTGGAAGGGAGGGTTGGCACAGGATCCAAGGGCAACAGGGGAGCTGGAGTGGCCAGTGAGACCTCGGTTGTTTCAGAGTTTTAAAAGGAGAAATCTCCACATCTCCTGTAGCTGATTGTTGTAACTAAAATCCAATGCCAACACAACATTCCAGAACAGGTCCCGCCCGGGTTGGGGCCACAGGCTGGGCCGTGTGGTGCCCACAGGGGAACTGGAGAAGCTCAGCACCACATCACACTTACTCTCTTTCCGTCCAACTCTCGCTCTCTCCTTTGCTCCTGTCCTGTCCTGTCCTCCCCCCACCTCTTTCTTCTTTACACCCCCGCTGTCCCACCCCCAAAGCTTCAAAAAGAATTTTTTTTTTTTTTTTTTTTTGGTGGCCATACTCTTGACTTGCAAAATTTGGACATTAATCTGAAACTCATCCTGCCTCTGATAAGAGATGAATACAGGAGGAGACACAAAGGAAAGGCAGACCAGAGAATGAGTCTGTTGGATTTGGTTTGGGGTTTTTTCCTCCTTCTCCTCTCTCCCTCCAAAGCGGAGGATCCGGCCCGGCCAGTTTGGATATTTATTAAGAAAAAGCCAAAGATAATTAACTTTTTTGTTTTTGTTTTGTTTGCGGGTGCCTCCCCTGCTGGCACTCCTGACTGCCTGGCAAATTAAAGCTTCTCCCTGCTCCCAGGGCGCTGGGCTGCTGGCAACTCGGCTGTTGGCTGCCCAGGAACCGCCCGGCCCCTCGGCTGCTGCCCGGCCCCTCGGCTGCCGCCCCAGCCACCCACCTCGGGGGTCAGACCTAGGGTCACTCTATGCCGCCACCGATGCCACGTCCCCAGGCTCTCCTGACTTCTAGAGCACCCTTTAGAGCTGGGTAAGTGGGGGAGAGAGAGGAGGGCTACTGTTGGGGTTATGGCCACCACTTCCCTAAAAGGAGAAGCGAGGGCTACCCCTGGGCTGGGGCATAAGCCCCTTGGCCAGCTCGCGGCTGTCCGCTTTCCAGAAGAGGGCGAGGAGAACAGAATGAGCTGCAGTGGAAGAGAGGCCAGGCTGGGGCCAGGCCCACCCCCAGCTCTCCTAGGAGGCTGGTACACTGCCAGGACCTATGGGCCTTGGGTATTCTTCAGAGGAGACTCAGGGCCACGGAGCCATCCCGCCATCACTGTCTACCCTCAACACCGGCCTCATCCCACTCCCACCTCTGCCCCAGCCCAGGCTATCCGGGGGCCCCGCAACGTGGTGAGGGTACCCTGTGCTGCCTCTGGCCTGCCGCCCTAGAACATGCAGAGCCCCGAGGCCAAGCCCCAACCTGAGCCTGAGCCCTGTCCGTGAGCCAAGAAGGTGGCAGTTCTAGACTGTCTCCGTGGGGGGACAGAGTAGAGAGTATCTCGGGAGCCGGGACAGCCAGCGAGGAAGGTAGGTCCTCCCTAGGGGCCAGCCAAGCCAAAGCTTAGAGTTGGAGGTGTGGTTTGTCCCTCTGCTAAATGAATATGCCTCAGCCCCTCCCCGGGCAGAGACCTCTCCTCCATGCCCCTGGCTGCAACCCCAAGTGGGCAAGTAGGCAGCAATATGAGGTCCCTCTGGGTGGGGAGCCTGCCTTGGAGCTGGGTACAGAAAGGAGGGCATTCTTTTTCAAGGATTTTGCTGGCCCTTTTTTTTTTTTCTCTGAAATATAAGGATGTGCAATTTTTTTGGTTTCAATTTAGCATTGGAGAATTTTATAATTTAGTAATTAAAATCTCTGATAGGCTTTAGAAATTGCGGCTAATTGAATTTAATGGGAAGATGATTTTCAATTTTATTTGATTACCGGGACCCCTGGCATCGGTATTTATGGGAAAAAAATGGGAAATGTGCTGTGTGGGCTAAGATGGCATAATTGAATTAGGGATAATCGGATTTCTCCGTCATGAATTTCACTATAATTTTCCTATAATTTTCCATTAGATATCTAGTTTACAAATATTCACAAAGAAATGAAGCTCTTTCGGAATGGAGATTGCTGGCTAACAGGATTACGGGGCCGAGCGCGCGGCTGTGCCAGCCCCTACATGGGCCATAATGCGATCCCTGTATCTGCCTTATACTTAGCCTAAGCCTGGCCTCGGCCCCTCACTCCGCCGCCCACTCCCCTGTTCCTCTCGGCCCCTTGCACCTTCTGCATCCCTGTGTGCCCCATGCCCGGACACCCACCTATCCCTGGCCCATGGCCTCTTGCGGCCTGGCGGACCGTCCCGTGCCCGTGCCACAATGTTTCCTGCCCACACTTTGCTCACTCGACGCTCTCCCCGAACCCTCCCTCCGTCAGCCCAAGCAGTGCGCTCACACGCAAACACACGGACTCCATCGCAGGTGCGAACATGCTTGTTCACATGCACACACAGCCCTTTGGCCAAGGCTTCCGTGCCCTGGCCCAGTCGCCTCGGAGGGAACCAGTTTATTGGGATCCTGGGGTGGGGTGCAGGAACAAAAGGAGCTTTGTTCAAGTTTATGTGAAAGTTACAAATTCAGAATGAGAGCAGATAAAGCCTGAGATACCTGGTGTGTAAACAGGCTGGTGAGTGAGAAGGCCCCGGGCTCGGGAGGGATAGAGAATGAGTGGGCACGCTCTGGGGGTGTGAGGGGACCGGGAGCCAAGCGTGGAAGCCGTCCTGGGGAGAGCTGACAGTTTTCCCTGGACTCGTGTGAGGGGCCCGGTGGCTGGGATTTCCCGTGCGCAGCTCCGCATCTTCTCTTGGGGACGGGACGGAGTGCGTGAGGAGGAGCTGGGGCCTCGAGACCGGGAGGAATTGAGGCATTGGGCTTTCCGTGACCTGAGTCCTGGGCACAAATGTCCTACTGTGGCCTGGCCTTAGGGTCTAAGAGGTGTCCCCTCATCGGGGTCCTCAAGGCAAAAATGGGCCATAGCCTCAGAGATGGCAGAGCTCTGGGCCTCTCCCCTTCCTACAAGCACACACCCGAAGAGAAAGAAAGAGGGAGAAGTCTGGGGACCCCTCCATTATGCAGCCTCTGACTCACACCTCATGACCTCGATGCCTCAGCCTTCTTCTCAGACTTTCTTAAATCATAACACACCAAGATGGCCTCATTCTCTGGGCCTCTCTGGCCTGTCCTCTGCTCTCGGGCGAGGCCTCTTAAGCCTGTAGTGGCTGATTGCGCCTGTCGCCTTGGCAGAACAGAGGCTCTTCGGGCCGCCCACACCCCCCTCCACCACTGTGCCTGACGGGTGCCTCCAGCTTTTGTCCATCAGAGGCCCCAAAGTCGCTGCGCAGCCAACCCTCTTGGCCTTGTCTAGGTAACTGGAAGTTACGCCCTCCCATGCCCCGACCACCAGCAGCAGAAGCCCAGAAAGATACTTAGACACAGCCAGGAGGTCATGTGGGTCACATATGCAGGCGTCATCAAATAAACCCAGAAATCACCCCTCCACTCCTCTGTGACTCTTACTCTGCCTCACCCCAGCTGCCCAGGACTGGGGTTTGGGACTGAGTGTCTGTTGTTACAACCCAAAGCTGTAAGCCTTGCTTTGGAGAGTCGTGGGTGAGAGCAGCCAGAGGCCTGTGTATACTCTGGAGTAGTCCTGGACACAGAGATGTCCTCCCTGAGATCCTGCGTGGGGAGCAGAGCTCACGGTCTTCTGTGAGTGATTGCCCTATACCAATGCTTGTCCTGGTCTCCAGGTAGCTTAAGACTTGGTTATTCAGGGTTTTAAGGACAGGGGACTGCCAGCAAAGTGTCTGGGCCTCTCTAGCTACTTTTCCTACATAGGAACAGGGCAGGCGTGAAGGGTGGAGGGTTGCATGTGGCAACCAGGAAAGGTGCTTGCCAAGAAGGCATCAGGGAAGGCAGTCAAATAGGGAAGAGATGCTAACTCCCTGTGAAGCCATTTGGAACAACAACAACAACAACAAAAAAAAACCCTAAGAAAAATAAGGAGAAAGTGGGAGAACAACTAGATTGGTTAGTCTCTGATTTTTTTTGCCCCAAGCTTTCCCTGGGCCTCTCCTTTTGCAAAATAGAAATATTGCAACAATAGGCCAGTGCCATTTTGCTGAATGCTGCCCAAAGACCAGAGAAAACCCAGGGTCTAGTCCCTTGCCCTAATTGGAGGCAGTGTGGCCTTTCCTAAAACAGGAGGAGAGGAAGGTGGCAGCGTGGAGACACAAGGGACAAAGAGCTTGTGACAGTGAGATCTAGGTACTGTACTAGCAACGCTGCCCACGTTCTTGCTCACCGGACTGCCTCCTTCCTGAGCCCGCCCCGCCTCTCCCCGCCACGTCCATTGGGTAACTTGGATCACTAAAATTTAAGGAATTTCAACGTATCTGGCCCTAGCAGGGATGTCTGGGCACAGAGAGACCCACCAAAGTACTTTCTCTGAGGAAAAAGGAGGAGGGCCAAAGAGAGCACAGGAACCCTTGTCCAGAGATGAGATGGCAGACAGGAAATGCGGCCATTGCCCGAGGGGCAGGTGGCGGGAGGCTGGGTCCTTGGTTCAAGGGTGCCTTTCCCCTCCATGCCAAGGTTCTTAATGAGGCAAGAGGGTGGAAGGGAAGCCCAACTGATGGCATGGATCTGTGGTGGGAGCTTGACTGCAGGCTGCCCAGCGGAGTGAGGTACTGGCTGCCCCTCGGGGCCCCATTGCAGGGCTGGGGGGGCCGAATTGGGGCAGAGGAGGAGAAAGACCCCGGGCGGAGAGCAGGGATGTTTAGGCGGCCTGGGTCGGCCCGGTAGGCGCGGCACCAGCGCCCATTTCAAGGCATAGCCAAGCCCAAGTGGTGGAAGCTAGGGGTCCTGGCTCTCCGTGGAAGCTGCTGCAGGTGGCAGGCAGAGCTGCGCGAGGCCAAAGCGCGTGTCCTGTCCCCCTTCCCGCCCTCCACCCCGCCAGGCCCACCTCCCGGTAGCCTCCTTGCGACTAAAGAGCCCGGCCACCACCCCCACCATGACAGTCGGGTATGAGGGGAAACACAAGCCCTGGTACCGCCTCACCCAGAGCCCACAGGGCGCGCGAGAAGGAGCACGGGGGCGCGCGACCGAGCAGGCGCGACCCCGAGGCGCTCACACCTGCGTCCGCCCTCGCGGAAAAGTTTGCGCGGCCGCGCGCCCCGCGAGCCTTGGGCCGGCCGGCACCCGGAGCGAGTCCGCGCGCGGCCGCCGTCGAGGGGCGCGCGCGGGGCCGGGACCCGGGCGCGTTCGGGAGCGAGCGAGCTCGCGGGCCCGCCGTTGTCCGGCCAGAGTTGGCTCGGGGACGCGAGTGCCGCTCGCCTCGCCCCTGCTGCCCGGGTCCGCGCGCCGAGTCCCCGCCTCCCTCCTCCCGAAGTCTAAGGTTTGGGGAATCACTGAGCCAATGAGGCGGGCCGCCCGAGCGGGTGTGCGGAGCCGCGCGCGAGCGCGCACGCGGCGGGGGGCGGGGGGGGGCAGAGCGGCGGGGGCGCGCGTGCGGCGCCGCCGGCGGGCGGGCGAGCGCGCGCCCATTCACTCCAGCACCGCGGCGGGCGGGCGGGCGCGCGCGCGGGCGGGCCGAGCTCTGCTCTTTCACCTGCCGGGGCGGCGCGGCTCGGCCCGGAGGAGGCGGCGCCGCGGCCGCCCTGCCAATCACCTCGGCGCCTGGCAGCGCCCCCGGCCGCTCCCGCCCGCCCGCTCCCTCCTGCCAAACTGTTACCCTGAGTGTTACCGTCAGGAGCAATGACATCAGGGCTTTAAAACAACTTGTTATTCGGGGAGTAATCAGTTGCAATTAGGCATTAATTAAGTATTATGAAAGTTGATTATTTAAGTGAATTCGGCTTTCGACTCTCCGACTATGGTGAGTACGGCGGTGGGGCGGGGGAGGGCAGGGGGCGCCGCCGCGGGGCTCGACCCCGGCGCGGGCGGGGGGCGCGGGCGGGGCCGGGCCGGGCGCGGGCGGGGGGCCCCCCTCGGCCTCTCGGGCAGCTCGGGCCCCCCGACCCGGGCGGCGTCTATAAATAGTTTCTCTTTTAGTTTAATAAACTCGAGAGCCAAGAGGAGCTGCTCCGAGTGTGCAATGCCGGAGCGTGAGAGCGACGGGGGAGGGAGGGAGGGAGAAACTTTGGCTCTCCCTCCCGGGTCCCCCTGTCACTGCCGGCCGGGTCCCGGGGACTCGTCCGGCCCTCGCTGGGGGCTGCGGCGAGCGGAGGGGGGCGGGAGAGGGGCGGCGGGGGCCGCTGCGCGAGACTAAACAGATGTTTTTTTCTTTCCCCTTCTGTTTTTGGCGTTCCTCGAAGAGTTTGGGACCAAAGAGAGGAGAATGGATCTTGGTACAGGTACCGGCGGTGGGAACGAGGGGAGGCTCTTTCACTTTTCTTTCGGTTCTTTTACGGAAGTTAGTATTTTTAGCCCAATGAAGTAGCAGCTGAGCAGGGGGTGGGGGCTGGCCTGGAGAGGGTCCGGCGCCCGCTGCGCTTCTCGCTCGCCCTGGTTTCTGGATTGCGAGGCTTCGGATGATATTATTGTTATTATTTGTTACTTGCTTAGTGACTGTGACTAATTTGATGCTTGTCATTATGAAAGAACAGAGGGGAGAGGGAGCTGGGGGGCACCCAAAGAGAGGATTTAGGGGTTTTTTGTGGGGGTTTTTGTTCTCCGTGTTTTTTGAATGGCTCCGTGTTTAGTGTGTGGTGTGTTTTTCTTTTTCTCCTGCAAAGATTGTGTGTCAGGCTGTGGGGTGTGTGTTTTTATTTTTTTAGTGGGGGGTGGTTTAGTTTTTGAAAGCAGCGTCCTGTTGGGAAAGGTGGTTAGTCTGGTTTCGGGGCGACTGTCTCAAGGTAAAGGAATTTAATTTATTTGGGACAAGGCTGTGTCGGATGATCAAGCTGCTTATTATGGCTAATGAGTATTTTTCACCTGAGAATCCGTGGGATGAGGCGGCTGTTATCAGTTCAAAGTGAGGGGCCCAGGACTCTCTCCCATCCCCCTTTTGAGCTCCCCCCAGGGGATACACCAGGCAAACTACTAAATGTGGACTCTGGGTTTTGGGGGCGCCTAGTATGGCACCTAGGCTAGGATTCCAGATAGCATGATGCTGGCCTGGAGCCGTTTATCCTTATATGTTGGTGTTTTTACTGGTTTTAATCTAATTTTTTTCAATATTTTGCTTCTCCTCCCATCTGGGGCTCCTGAGGGGGCACCTGAGGCCAGAGTGAGGTCTACCATAGGCTCTCAATTAGCCCTCTTTGTTGAAACCACACTGTGACCAGGACCCTCGGATCCTAGCCTGGGAAAAGCCACCGTCGTCATCTTAAACGTTTTTGAAAGAAGTCCGTAAGAAACAGGCTTATCATTCATTGAGGCTGATCTCTGAACCCTTGTGTCTCATTTATAGAAGGAGAGGTGGCAGTTGGGTTGCTGTTTATAATGGGCTCAAGTTCATGGCATTGCCCCTTGGGACCCATGAGCTGACATTTGACCTTCTGAGGTCAAAGGGGAATAAGCAGAGAGAACAGGAAGGAGGCAGCACTGTGGGGCCCAGGGTGGGTGACAGGGTGGTCAGCTTTGGGAAGTGGGTGTGTATTTTGTGGGGAGGGAGATGGTTCAGAGTTTTGTGACAGTGTCCAACCAGGTGTGATCTCGAGTAATCGGATGTGGAGGGCCTCAGGACCTCTGCGCCCAGGGAAGGTGTAACACCCCCTGCTGGGCAAATCAGTGAAGGTGTCTAAGGCCAGTGCTGCCACCCTGCCCCTCCCTGGCCTCCACGCCCCAGAGAGGCAGTCCACCCCCACTCTAATCAGGTGCCTCATCACCTCCTTCCCTCGGGCCCCACCCCCTTTCTTCAGAAAAAGGGCCCCCACCCAACCAGCCAAGAAGCAGTCCTTATAGACGGGCCTCTGCTTGTGGGCGGGCACAGTGGACCTGGGCATTACTCAGCTGGAAGGTGGACCCTCCCCATCTTCCTCCCTCTAACTTGGCTGCCAACTAGAGCGGGCGTCCATCCTCCTGCCGTTACGCCAAACAGTGCCTCCCAGTCTGCTGTGGGCGCACGACTCCGAAGCCCTTCTGGAAGGTGTCCCGGACTGGAGAGAGAGCCTCCCGAGCCTGCGTGTGCAGAACCTCTTACAGCATCTCTCCTGGGCCTTAGGGAGACAGACTTCTCCCAGCCCTCCAGGGATAGGCTCTGGAAACTTTTCCTAGAACCTGGGAAGAGCCACTGAGATGACTGCTACGTTCTCTAGTTGGAGCAGGGCTAGCCCAGCAGGACCCAGACCTGTACTCTGGCCACTCAGTGAGGGGAGGTTTGGGTGTCAGAGTTCTGACTGCTTCCTGGAGGAGTCATCTGGTGAGACCATCTCAGCCTTTTCTTTGAATTTGGAAGTTTTGCTTAATTTCAGAACTTCAGAAGAAAAGCATTTTTTTTCTCTCTTCACAAAAAAAGGGAAGCAGGTGAGAACTCTGAGATCCCCCTCAGAGCCCATCTCTGGCTTGACTCCGTGCTCACCTTCCCTCAAGATCTGGAAGGTACTTCTGGACCCAGCCATGGCCTGGAGTTTCACTACTGGCCAGGGTTCATTGCTGGGACGGTGAGGGGCTCTCTTCTTTGAGGGGACCCTGGACAGCTTCCACCGAGAGCTTCTCTAGCACAGGACAAGACTGGAGGCACAAGCTCCAAAGAGGTTGCTGACACCAGGGACCCTACAAGCATTGGATTACGGGTTAACATCCTGCCCTGCCTCGGACAGGTCCAGGTCCCGAAGCATTCCGTTCAGAAGCCATTCAGTGGTGGCAGAACCTAGGCTTCTCAGGAGGGGACAGCAGGACCTCAGGACCCTTAGAGGCCATGTGGACCCCTGTTCCCCCACCATAGTTCAGCCAAGGGCTGGATCAATCTGGACGTCTTTAGCAATAAAAAATGCCGATGTCGTCCTAATTCACCAGGCCCCGAGATGACAGCAAATTTACATTTTTTAATTAAACTAGCAGCCAGTTTTTATGAGAGGGGGTTGGGTTATGCAAATCAAATGGTTGTGTACGGAAGATTAGGAGAGTTTGGGAATAAATTCCACAAATGCTAATAAAAAAAAAAGGAAAGGGAAAGAGGAGGGAGGGAGGAGAGAGAGGAAGAGGGGAGGACATAGTTCCATTAGGCCCTTTTAGAGTGATTTCCCTGGGGGAGGGAGCCGGGCAGGGGAGGGGAGGGGGGAGGGAGCTTTCAGACACAGGTAAATCCATCCTGCAGTTGGGAAGCTCCCCAGGGTTAGGCCCCACTAGGCTGATGACTTGGCCCAACAAGACTGGAGGCCGGGGCACAAGGGCCGAGAAGCAACAGTGAAGCTTTGGGAAGGACCTTGCCCTTGATTCTCAGGGTCTGCTTGTAACTGCCCTCACTCTGCCCAGGGAGAGCATGAGAAGACGAGGAGAGGCTGTCCAGGGCTAGAGCTGTATGTCAGGATCCAAGCTAGGCCCTGCCAGATCAAGGGCCAAAGAGGCAAGAGACTGAGTTCAAGAGGATTGCCACAGATGGAGGGCCAGAGAGGGGTGGCTCTGTCCACTTGGTAGCCTTGGGTCAAGGTGAGGTCAGTGGGAGGAATCGGGGCTGCTCGCTGAGCCAGGCCTGCTTCTTTTTCCCTCGGATAAGCTCTGCTGGAACTCTGGGCCAGGACACCCCTACCCCAACCCAACCCCCACCATTGCTTCCCAGCCCCAGCCTCAGCGGTGGAGGAAGCCGGAGCAGGTTGTCCTCAATTTTCCTTCCTCAAGCCTTTACTTGGCCAGATACACCCACTCGACCAGTCTAAGCTGGGGCCAGTCCCTGCAGTCAGGCTGTGCACCGGTTCTGCCAGTCTGCCACAAGGGGTAGGTGCCATCTTGGCAGGAAGGAGCAGTCAGAGCCAAGGACAGAGTGGGCTGACTCGGAAGTAGTGAGTTTCCTGGTACCATTCAAACAGAGGCTGGCTGTGACGTGTGCGGGGACTGGAGCATCAGATGACCTTTAAGGTCTCTGGCTCTCCAGCTCCCAGCTGGATCTTACTGGGAAGCTTCAGTGGGCGCAGTTCATGGCGCAGGGGGGGGCGGGGGGTGGTTGAGGGGATGAGGTGAGAAGCACATGGTTTGGGCCTTCTCTTTGGAAGAAGGCATTTGAGACCCGGGGCTCTGGACTGCCAGGAGGCCCTCGCACCAACCCCGGTCCTGGCTGTGAGACGTCAGAGCAGAACACAGGATAAAAGCGCTGGCGTAACCATTCTTGCAACACGAGGCAGAGGCAGCAAGGGCAGATAGATCTGGAAGGATCCCTAGAAGGGCCCCACCCTGGGCCGTTTATTCCTGTAGGGACCAGCCAGGAGAACCCATTAACTCTCCTCTCCGACAAGGGCACTGTGGCCACTTAGCCAGACCTTGCCGCCTCGCCATCGCTGCCACAGTCCACCCATCCCCCACGGCCAGGGAATCTGGCTGAGTTGCAGCTTGGGTTTTTATGATGGAAAAATAAAATAAATGGAGACACCTTTGGAGGGCTGAGTCACGCAGCAGCATCTCCTCATTAAAGCTGCTGCCCCTGGCTCAAGTCCCTGGGCTGGGGATCGGGTGGGGCCCGGGAAGATTCTGGGCGCCAGCTTCTCCACCTGGACCCTGCCAGGTTAGGGGTGCGCCTGTCCCCCCATCAGATTTCTCCCCAGCCATGCTTAGAGGGGTCAGGCCGTTTCTCCTCCCAACCCCCAACCTGGGGCCCTCAGCCTTGTCCTCTACCACGGCCCTCTCCGAGCTGGTTTTTAAACCTTGACCACCCTGGTGGGGGACGCATCTCCTTCTCATCTTTGGGGTTGGGGAGGGCAGTGGTGGAAGAAGTTGCTCTCTAGTATTTCCAGCCTGTGGGTCCCCCAAGGCAAGCAGCAGCTGTCCCAGGGTCCCTGGACCAGGGTACAGCCGGAGGAAGAAGGAGCAGGAGAGGAGGAGAAGGCTGGCCATCCCAGGGGGCAGAGGACGGCCTTCATCCCTTGGACCGATTGGTCCAGCATTCACCTTCTGGCTTCCCAAAGGCATCCTCGAGGGGCATCCTCGCACCCTGCATTCATCAGCTCATAGTGCCCCTGTCTGGAGGAGACCCCATGCAGGTGGTGAGGCTGGCGATTCAGAACGTGTTAGGGAGAACCTGCTAGAGTTGCCACAGCAGTGAAGCTGCCTGGTCCTTCCCTGTGTTCCAGGAGCCGTCCGGTGGAGGGAGACAGGTGTGTCCATCTGCCACCAGGGGCAGAGGAGCACAGGGCGGAGAGCCCCAGGAGCTCTGTGAAGGAGCCACCTTTGAACTTGATAAAGGATGGGAAGTAGCGGGACAGAGGAGATAGGCGGCGGGATGTTCCCCGCACCCCCAGCACCTTCTGGACTTCACACGGCTTTGCTTCTTTTGCCTTCTAGTCCCTGGCCACCCACCTCCCTCACCCCCAGCAGAACTCCTGCTTCCCATCGTGCAACCGCAGCCTTCTGCCCTTTCGCTCCAGGCCGCCCAGCTCCCTAAAGGCAGGCCCTCCTGCCTACTTCGTCCCTCCTCCTGACAGCCTCTTACCCAGTTGGCCCTGGAAAGACCTAGCAGATAAGAGGCTGGCTGGAGGCCTGCATCTCTGAGGATCTGATTAGATCCACGGCAGGGGTGTGTCCAGGTGGCACTCAGACTTCTGGACCCCGGCCCCCAGAAGGTCAAGCAAAGTGCTTGCTTCTGCTACTCCTGCTTCTAATGGCCACCATTAGAGTTAGCTCTGTGTTGACACCCCCTCCCAGCACTCGGTCTGGGGCTGGTCTCGCGCCTTCCCACTGTTAGTGCTGGTGGAATTGATTGATGGATGTACCTCTTCGCCAAGTGCCTCCCGGCTTCTTAGTGGGGGCAGAAGGAGGCAGGCAGGAAACATTGGCCGGTTCCCCTGGGACCTGGGTTTTAGCTCCTTGAGAGCTTTCTATAGCCTGGTTTACAGGAAGGAGTGGGGCTGGGATTAAGGATGACACGAAGGGGGTCCAAGGGTAAAGATAGGCATTGTATGGTTAGGTGGAGGCCTCCATTAGCTGCTCACCGTGACTCTGGCTCGGGCCTGGGAGGGTCCTCGGTGCCTGCAGCCTGCCACCCTGTGAGGGGCAAGCAGGCAGTGACTGATGTGCGGTCTGGGACTCCACCGCCCCCCCTGCCCACTTCCATCTCCCCCCAAGCAGACCTCACAGCAGCATGTCCATCCTCTGCAGGTCCTGGTCCCAGGACCTCCCAGGTCCCAGGAGCCCTGCAACTAGGTGGACCCTGTGCCAAAAAGAGGGCCCAGCCTGCATTGCCGAGACCTCGGACCTCTGTCCCCCGGCGTGGCGTTGGGGCCCCTCCTGAGCTGGCTGTGGTTCTTAGAGCATCCCATAGGCTGCCTCCTGGGGCTTCTTCTGGCCCCACAGTCTCGGCTGGTGCCATGGGCTCCAGGCTGCTGAGACTCTCCTGAAAGCCAAGAGGGCTGTTGCCTTCTGGCCTGAGGCTGAGGCACTGGCTGTCTTTGGGGGAGCAGAGTAGAGCAGAGGAGTGGACACATTTGTGTTGCCAAAGACCAGGGATTCCCAGAGGGAACCTTCTCGAGCTGAGCTTTAGCCCACATTGGCCTTTCCTTATAGGGCTTTCGGGGGACCCCCCCACCCCGGGAGGGAATGTGCTGCGTGCAAACTGGCGATGAGTAAGTGGGGGTCCACGACCTCATGGCTGCCGGAAGTACATCTTCTTGGCTAGATCACGACCTGCCTGTAGACCAGAGCCTGCCTCCCCGTCAGCCCAAGGCCACAGCAAGCCAGGTGGGCTGCCTGGGGGAGGGGTTGGCCAGGTGCCCTGCTGCCCAGCAGGGGGCGCCCCAGCGTATCTGCCCTAGTTCTAAGGACAAGGATGCTGGTCCCCTGTCTGGTCTGAGCCTTCTGGCCGTGGGTGGGGGGGAGGGATAGCCTCCCCTCCCCACCCCCAGAGGTTCCTTGGCTGAGTTTGTTTTGCCAGGGTGACCTGTTTAATCATCTCATTTTCTGGTGGCCGTTTATTCCTCGTTTCCACGGTTACGGCCCCATTAAGGGGAGAAGCAATAAGGCAGCGAGTCAAACAGGTAATAAAAACATTAAGGCCCATGTGCACTGAGGGAGGGCGGTGGGTGGGAAGGGGGCTCAGTGAGGTGAGACGGCCCAGGGAGAAGCAGAGGTAAGAGGCCGCTGGCCTTGTCCTCCAGAGGCCACCAAGGGGGCTCCTGGCCGGTGGAAGCAGTGGACCGCTCACTATGGCCTGGCTTCTGAGCTGTACCCTTTGGGGGCCGAGACCCAGGGCTCGCTCAGAACCGTCCCCAGCCCTTGGTACCCTGGCAACAGGCTGTATGTTGGGAAGTAGCGCAGGAAGGAGACCCATGAGAGTGACAGAAGCCTCCCCCAGGACTCCTCCGGCCAGGCTGTGCAGCCCGTTTGCAGGCCTCACCTCGCCCTCCCTTGCTGGGGGTGGGGGATGATTTCTGACATTGCTTTGAGCACTAGAACTTTTTTTCTGCCAACTTTATCAGAAAGCATATTTGTGGTGAGTGCTGCTAACAGGGCCAGGCTGGTGAGTAAATATTCCTGGTGTGGACAGCCCCGTGACCTTGAGAAGGAGGAGCGTCGCAGGGGGGCCAAGGGCATGCAGGGGAAAGCAGACCTAGTGGTCCCGGTGCTGTTGGGGGGCCCCCGAAGATGGGGTGAGGAGGCCAGAGTGTTTGGGTTTGGCCCTAACTGTCTCTTCCCAGCAGTGTGATCCGCCTCAAGCTCGAGTGACACTTGGCTCGGGCTGGCGTGTGTGACTTTCCCGCTGGTGGACTGGGCTGGGAGCCCTTGGTGTTGCTCCCACAGAGGAGTTTCTGGCAGGTTCTCTGGGCTCCATAGAGACGCGGCCCTCCCTTCCTTTCGGAGATGGAAGCTAAAAGGAAAGTCAGCCTCTTGCCAAGGCCGTCTGCGCCCAGGGGCACGTGCCTTCTTCCCTAGGGGCCTCCTGAGTGACCCCAGCCCCTCTGGGTGGCCCTCGAGATTGACAAGTGAGCAGCCAGTCCGTGGGGCTGACCGGGAGGGGTGGGGGAGAGACGGAGTCTTTCTCAGCTGGGAAGAGCAGGGCTCCGGGGCAGTGCTTATGCGCGCTCGAGCCCGTAGCTGCTGCCCCAAAACTTTGGGTCAGTGGCTCAGAGGGAAGAGCAGAGGCCCAGTGGGGACGCCTCTGGGTGAGGAGCGCCTACTTGCTTTTCCTCCCCAGTGCCCTGATCCTTTGCAAACTCACCGAGGTCTGCGTCTCCAATTTTTAATTTCAAAGTTGATTTCTGACTCGAGAGGGAGAAAGAGAGGAAGGTCTGGGAAATGGGGGAAACCCTCTGGCTGCGGAGTCTGTCTTGGGAGCGGACCTAGATGAGTTAATATTCCGAATCAGACAATTAAAAATAGAAAATGTGCCCGCGGCCCCAGCTGCTGAGGCTTTTCGGCAACTGCCACCGGGAGCTTCACGGGGCAGGTGGTGCGGGAAAGGCGTTTTTCCACAAATAGCGAGTATCAGACACTACTGTGCCCCCCCGCCAACCAACCTCCCTCCCAGGACCCAGGACAGGTGTCCAGAAGCTCCCAGCTCTCCCTGAGCTCCCCCATGGCCTGGAGCCCGGGGTCTGTGCAGCTTCAGGGCAGCCCTCCTCCCCTGCGGGGCCCAGCCACAGCAGTGAGGTCATCGCCAGATGCCTTGCTAATTGCTTTAAGAATCTAACTTAAAATAAGATGAAAACTTATATTCCTGGGTGAGGCGTAATTTCCCATCGAATAGTAAGTTAATGGAAGGGTTATACCAGAGGGCCTGGCTGGGAGGCCGTGTGCTCATCGGATAAAGCCAAGTGGCTTGGGCAGAACAGGTCTAGAGTCGGGGTCCCCTAAACCTCAGGCCAGGCCCTGCCCCCCGGCTCCTCTCGCGCTTCACCATGGCCTGCTGAGCCAAGAGGACACTTCCCACGCGTGCTCAAGTCCCTGTCAATGCCGGGGACCGGCTTTTCAAAGCCCTCAGGTGGGAGGGGCTCGAGTTTGATGTCCCTCAGGCACGAGAAGGCTCTGGGTAGTCAGTTCACCCAGGAGCACGTCTCTTGACACCCAAGAACACAGAGCTTCGGGAGCACTTTCCAGATGCCAGCATGGCGACCAGCCGCCCTAGTTCGCCCAGGACCGGAACGACCCACATCCTGTGAATACCTGAGTTCTGGAGGCCGGTGGACAGGCTGATTGACACGGCCCCTCCCTTGGGGTCCCAGAGAGCCCAAGCACCTCCTGGACTAGACTGCTCTCTGTCCAGGATGGGTGATTTACGACAGGCACCACCTAAAACCCCCAGCTCCTAGGGCTGCTGCCTTTGACGTGTGTGAACTCAAGCGGGTATGATACAAGCCTTCCCAGGCGGGACGAGGCACTGCCTCGGAGCCTCTGCAGGGCGCAGGAAGGGACTTGCCCCTGGGCACCCACCTCCATGCCCCGCCCCTTTCCGCTGAGCCCTTCCCCCTATGGCAAGGATGGGCACACGGGGCAGGATCATGACAGCAGAGCACCTGCAAGTTTACCTGGTGCCTACCTGCCTTCCGAGAGATTCTGAGCTCTCCACGTCTAATACTGCAGTCCCCGGGAGAAAGACAGGGAGTTGTCCTGTGGCTCAGAGACACGGATAGGTCAGGGAGTGGGGCTGCCTCCCATGGGGAAGAGGGTCTTGCTGGAGGACCTCTCTGCTGGCAGCCCGCTCCTGGATAACTCCTGTGCTGCTGGGCCCACTGCCCCAAACATCTCTAGGTCCCCCCGAGATCCCGCCAGTAACCTGTGGCACACCCTGGGCCTTCCCTGCAAAATAAAGCGCACTTTTTCACACGGTTGCATTTTGAGCTTTTTGGAGGAAGCCTCCCCTCGAGACACTCGTCCCTGCCTATCTCCTGAAAAAGGGTCTCCCCCTCTGTGTGCAGGGAAGGGTTGCAGAGGAGTGGGGAAACATCCTGACTTGTCTCTTTGGTGAAATGGAAATGTGCAGACTGGACCCTGGGCCCTTCAGGAGGAGAGTCTAAACGAATGGGCATTCCCCTAGGAGACAGGACAGCAAAAGCGAGTTTGTGGATGTGTTTCTGTGTACGCATAGACTTCGCTGGAGGGATGTTTCCCCTGGTTCACCAGGAGACACTTGCAGCTCAGCGAAGGGGTGCATATCACCATTGGCCTTCACGGCTTCTAGAAGCAATGGGGCCTCCTTGGGAACCAGAGAGGATAAACTTGCTGCTGTCCTTGCCTGCGGTTTGAGCCCAGGGGCTGTATTGAGTATGGCAGGTGTAATCCCAGAGGGGACCCGCTCCTTTCCCCATGTTGCCCACGCTGCTTTCAGAGGGAGGGAGGGAGCGGCCGGGTGCTCTGGGGCGGACTAAGGCTGCTTGAGTGGCCTATTCCAGGCTCCTACCGCACACCTATTCCCCCCACCGCCACCCCAGAGGAAGGAATTATGGGGCATTAGGACTGAGAATTCCTAGTCTAAACAACTCAGGAAAGCATGTTCCAAGAGTGAGCCAAGCCGGAACCTCAGCTGGTGTGAGCCTGGGTTGTAACTACGCGGACAGGAGCTGCAAATGTTCCATGTTCTACGGCAGTTGCTGTTCAAGCAGACTGATTGGGGAACTCCTGCCTGTGGGGATCTGAGCGGGCCCTCCTCTGTTCATCTTTTCTCACCCCTGGAGGGGAGGGAGTGATGCTGGGTTAGACAGGGGGGACAGTCGGCCAGCCAGCTCTAGAAAGGCCGGTGGTGGACGGAGCAGGAGACAGGCAGCCTGGAAACACCCAGCCCCCTGCCAGAGGGTTCAGCCTCCTGCTCAGTCTGCTTGGGCCCCTTTCCCTGGGCCTGCCTGATTGGAAGGGTCACTTTGGGGGTTCCCGGGAGGCCTTCAGATAGGTGGTGAATGGCGTGCCTCCCTGGAGACCCCAGGGCAGGGCCAAGAGCCCAGAGAAGGAACCCAGGATGTTTTCTGTTTCGGGGTCCCCTGGGGGCCCAGGGGCAGATTGAGACAGGCTCCTTGCAGGGAAGGTGTTAACAAACAGCAGGTGATTAAACATGACAAGCGGTGACATTTCTGTGCAGGGTTCTCGGTCCCGGCAATGCCAAGAATGAAGCTATAAACCCTGACATTTTGTGTTATGCACTGAGAGGTTTTTAATAGACCTCTCTCTCCTCCCCAGTCAACTTCTTTGTCCCTCTTCTCCCCCACGTCGTAGCCACTGCCCCCACAGAAGCCTCCTGCCTCTCCATTCAGCCTGGCCTCAGGGAGCCTCCAATTCTGGGGTCTCTACTGGCCTGTGGCCTCTCCGTCTGTCCCTCACCCCGGAGCTGTTCTCCTGGGCCTGGCTGGCTCTCCCTGCTCTCCCACTGCCCTCCACACCCCCTCCCTCCGCTTTGATCTCTCCCCGCAGCCTGCACTCCCTTCTCCTTTTTTTGGGTCCTGATCTCACAGCCTCACCCTCTGCTGTGGCTGTCCCGGTTGCTTGCTGGGGCAGGTGTCTGTCCCTGTGCCCTCTTTGTGTTAATAACATTTTCAGGCAGACTTGAGAGGGGCTGCAGGGAGGTGGTGGGGCTGTGGATGGGATTTTCGCCCCATCTTTTTTCAGTTTCTTTTCTCCTTTTTGGGACAGAGACTGGAGGTGGAGGGAGAGCCGGGCAGCACAGTGCAAACAGTTGCTGGATTGATTCCGAAGGGGCCTGGCTGGTAACAGTTGTTCCTCTCCCAGAGAAATGTTGGAACAACTGGGGCCTCTTTTGTTCTCAAGGCAGAGCCCTGCGAAGGGCATTTGGAGGTGAGCCTGAGGCGCAAGAGGGTCAGAGACCCAAAAGCTTCAGCCTCTGTCTCATGCCAGGGAGGAGGGG
Organism: Mustela nivalis; assembly: GCF_964662115.1. Classification (NCBI taxonomy): domain Eukaryota; kingdom Metazoa; phylum Chordata; class Mammalia; order Carnivora; family Mustelidae; genus Mustela; species Mustela nivalis. The sequence goes on along the minus strand of NC_139029.1, from coordinate 6,899,996 downwards.
TTCCTAGAGCTCCACAGGGCCTGCTTGGTACAGAAGCCCGGCCACACACCCCTCATCCCCGCTCTTCCCCTAATGAACTTAAGAAGCACTTAGTTTTCTGTATTCATTCAGTAAATATTTATTTGGGTCAGGCGCTCTGCTAAAACAGTAGTTCTGTCCTACGGATCCTGCAGTCTAAGGAGATAGAAGGGTCATTAAGCAAGTCATTACCAAAGCTGCACACGGAGCAGGGCGTCAGGAGAGGACGAGGCCAGGGTCCTACAGAGTGTGGTGATCTCCAAGGGCTTCCAGGAGGAAGTGAAATTTCACCTGGGATGTTGGAGGGATGCATGGATGCATGGAGGTCCTGGTGTGATTAGCCAGTCCCTGAACTGAAGGAGGTTATGGGGGTGGGGTTGCTGTTCCCTGTTCCACAGGTGCTGGCTGGCGGGCCCGGGCTGGGTGGTGAATTGTGCCAGTCCACCAGGGCCGTGCTCCTTCAAGCTCTGGCTAACTGGCCAGGGACTTGCTCTTCCAGCCACCCTCCTACCAAGTAGACCTATCTGTGCCAGGGACAGTGCTTGGAGGCAGAGCAGGAATGGGCTCAGCCCTGTTCCTGGGGGACGGAGAGTAGCCCGGAAGTCAGCAAGTGACACGGAGGGGTGGGCTGCTCCCCGTTCCTCCTGCTGATGCCTCGCTGAAGAGGGGGCAGGGGAGAGTGTGCAGACCCGCGTAGGGGGCAGAGCTGCTGCAGAAGCCCAGGGGAGTCCAGCTGGGACTGTGGCACGAGTCCGGGTATCTGCTTACTACCCACCTCTTACCTCCTGCACCTGCTGGCCTCCATGAGGCCCTCCTTGAACTCACAGCTGGCCTCCACCCAGGCCTTCCGTGGTGTGCAGAATGCTCCCAGGCTGGTGTGTCTTCCCCAGGAGACTCCAGCCCTCTGACACCTGGAACCGTGCTCCCTGAGTCCCTAGGGCCAGCCGGAGTCTGGGAAGTATCTGCCTGTAGGTACTTGGGATGTATCGGAGAAACACAGCGCGGCTGTGAAAGAGGAGGACGTGCACTGACCCTTAGAAGTGAGGAGCCCAGAGACAGACCAGGGGGCCCCTGGTGTCCGGGAAGCCAGGCTCTGGGGGTCCAGGGTCAGTTTCCTCACCGAACCTGAGCTGGCCCCACACCCCAGAGTCATTCCTCCATAGCAATGGGGCAGCCATAAGGCCCGCTGCCTAGAAGGGCCTCAGGGAGCCTTTAGAGCGCTTCCTTCCCTACCTTGCTCCACCTGTGCCCAGAAGTCAGAGCCGGGACACCTTGCCTCTGTACCTGTTCCCTGAGGAGGACCAGGTTAGCGCCCAGTCCGGTCCCGTTGTTAAATGGTCCAGGGCAGATTTCAGCCGTAACTCCCCATCCCCACCCCATCCCCACACTGCCTTTTTGCCAGATTTGGCCTGGGTCCCATAATGCCACCCCTTGTCATCCACTTCTCAGAGTCCAGCCAAGACCCCAGGAAGGCCCCAGAGGGTCAGCCTTCCAGGCCCTTGGGCAGGCGAGAGGAAGGAGGCATGCAGAAATGGGAGAGGAGGGGAGTCCCAGAGCCAGGACTTGGCCCCCTGCCCCTGTAGATCCGGAGCCAGGTTTTACTGTAATCCCTACATCCTGTTGCAGATCCTTAATCAGCTGGAGCCCAGGTTGGGCCGGACCCTGTGGTGACACTCAGGGCTGTAGGATGGAAAACCTGAAGTGGAGCTTCCGGAGTTGGGGTTGGGGGCTGCGAGGAGGAGGCAGGTGGAGGGGAGGAGAAGAGAGCCAGTGCAGGCACAGGATGTGGACAGAGCCCAGAGCCGCCACCCACCCGACCCAGGCTGGGGGTGGAGGAGCAGCTGTTGCAAACTGGGAACCAGGGATATGAGAGGACGAGGAGGGGCCCACACGGGGCCCCCTGGAGAACACCAGAGTCTGTGGGGGCTGCTTGCGTGGTCTGTTAGCACCATTGAGACAGCTGGCCCTGGAGTCGCTCAGATAGTGAGCAAGGACTCCGGCCTAGAGACAGCAGGGAGGGGACCCTGGGTGCTGTGGGTTCCAGGGGTCTCCACCGACCAGGGCCTAAGTGCAAGGCAGGAAGGGCTTCTGTCCTCCCAGGAGCTCTGCTTCCTGAAGAGGCCTGAGGCAGGGGACTTAGAAGGGTCCCATGGGGGGCTTGGGCAGCCAGGGGACTAGGCTCCTCCAGGGAGCAGCAGGGGCCCCTGAGCAGGAAAGCGGGATCCCAGGATCCGCCATTCCTTCAGCCCGGAGCTGCCGGCCCCAGGGCCCTGGCCGTCCAGCTCTGCTCTGCTCCGCAGTCTCTGCCTGAGTCAGGGGAAGGGTTGGGGTCTGGGGGGCGTGTAACCCTCCCGGACCTCTCAACTCTGCCTGCCCCCCCCCCCGCCCCCAAGAGCAGTGGTGGAGTGGGATGGGGGAAATGCTCAGTCCACAGCCAGCCAGGGAGCGCAGGCCAGGAGTGGGCTGGCTGGCAGCGGGCGGGCAGACGGGCGTCTGTCCTGCCAGGGGCCCAGGCTGGATACGCAGACAGCCTCTTTTCTATATGGAAATGAAGAATTTAGGCTAATGGAGCTCAACCATCTCTAATTTTGCGATGGCAGGAGGATTTTGATTGAAAGTAATTAAGCAAGCTAGCTGTAAAATTAATTAAAGCAAAAGGGGGGGATTTTTTATTGGATTGGATAGCGATATAGCGTCTGTCAGGCGGGGGACGGATGGGGGTGACCTGAATCCTCTGCCCTCCCCCCTCCCACTCGGGACGTTTATGTCACTTTAATCTCCTTACAGCGGCTGCTGTGCATTTGTTTGAAATAATCAAGGAAATATGGTCAGAAATTGTCAGCTTTCAGATCTAATTTACCTGACGGCCCCTGCGCGAGCCGGCGCGGCCCGGGGAGTGAGCGCGCGTGAGCAGGCGGGGGAGCCCGAGTGGGCACAGAGGACACCGGGCTCTCCAGCCCCCTCCCCAGACCCAGGCCCCCTCCCAGGGCAAAGGGAGGGGCTCCCCAGGCCTGGGGCCACCTCCCTGGGACAGGCCCCCACCCCACCCACCTGCTGCCTCCCCCTTGAGCTGTAACCAGCTTTGGGTTTAGGGCTATAGGATCAGGGAGGTGACGGTAATTCCTTACTCCAGATGGCTGACAACTGCTAAACCCCTCCACCAGGGCCACAGTTTTAAAAATACTCCTAAATTAGTCCCCTCATGTCGTTGGCAGCCTCAGCAAGGGGATTGTGGAGATGGGCTGTAGGGAGGGTGGGGACAGCAGCGTCCCCCACGGCACCCCTCTGCCACCTGCTGCCGTGTCCCCACCTTCTCGCCCGGGGCTGCCTCTCTCTCTCTCTCTCTCTCTCTCTCTCTCTCTCTCGGGCCTTTCCTCTAAATCCCCGAACGGTGCTTGGCCCTGTTTTCCCCTTTGCAGAACAAATCGCAAGTTCTGGGGGTCTCAGTCTCTGCAAGAGGAGGGTCCCCTCCCTCGAACACGCATGCTCCCGCCCTGAGCCCAGGCAGGCTCTCCCTCAGATGGCCACCCCTGTGTCCTGCCCCTTTTCCAGGGCGTGAGCCAGGCCGCAGGCTCTCCCCGTGCACCCCTCGCAGGCCCTGCACCCTGGAAGTGTTGGTTCAGAGCCTTGCCCAGATGGTCCAGTATGGGGTTGAAGCTTTTCCAGCAGGGAGCCCTTGTGGGGTTTGGGGCCAGTGGGTCCTGGAGCAATCAGTCTGCGAGGGCTGCAGAAAGTTCCCCTTTAAAGCACAATGGGGAGCAATTTGATCTGCTGGTCATGGGAGCGGCCCAGGTGGGGAACTGAGGCTCTGGATTTGTCTGGTCCTCCCAAGTTAGTGACGTGGGCTTCTGACGGACGAGCCTCTCAACCTCCTGGGCCTCAGTTCCCTTCCGGTTCTAAAGTTCTATGCAGATCTAGGGCAACCCGTGCTCTGATTGTTGCCACGCTTGGAGCTCCTTGTCCAGCCAGAGCTCCTCGCCATGCCCCTGCGATAAGGGAAAAGGTGGAAGGTTCTAGAAACAGAGCAGATTAGGATGAGCACTCTGCTCCCAGTTTGCCCCACATTACAACACACCTGTTAGAAGCTCACTGGCCCCACCTGCCCTCCTTCCGGCAGTCCTTATCCTAACCCTGACTGTCTCCCGGCTCTACCCCAGCTTTGGTGCTGGGTGACTTGGTGGGGGGCCTCCTCCAGGAGCAAGGGGGGGATTGAGCCCCGACTTCCTTCCAGGCTGGCTCCCAAACTGAGCACTGGGGGATTGGGAAGCATCGCCTGCCCCCTTCTTGAGCTCTCTCTGCCTGACCCTCTACTCTACCATGAGTCACTCATCTTGGGGCAGGGGGTGGAGCCCCAAAGCACTCTGCCCAGGAAAGAGGGGGAGGAGAGCCCTTCTCCTACTGCCTCTTCTCCACGTCTTCAGGGCAAAGTTCTTCTTGCCTAGAGCCCAGGCGGCAGGGAGGTCATTTGGGCCCAGCACTCCCCTAGATGTACCTGCAGGAACTTGGTGAGAGGCAGGGGCATGGCCCTGCACTATGGGCGCCCCCAGAGCCAGAGTCCCTGCCCTTTATGCCCGCCAGCTGCCCAGGTACTAGATCCCAGGAGACACAGAGCTAAGAGAGTATATCCGGCACCGACCCAGCGCCTCACCTCCACGTGTGGCTATCAGCAGCTCATGTCCACCCCCATAGCTGTGATGCAGGGGAACTGGCCAGGACCCAGTGCCAGCCACCCAGTGGAGCTGATTTTGCCGAGCCTGGGGCCAGTCTTGGCTTGGTGCTGGTCCGGGCCACTCGGGGCAGCCACCATGGCGGAGAGAGGCTCCAGCAGAGTTCAGATGCCCAGGCAGGCCTGGTGCACTGAAGCACGGGGAGGTGGAAGAGGCCAAGAGAAGGGTCAAGAGTGCTTGAGGGCCTAATGGTGTCCCCAGGTTGGCCCTTTGCTCTGCCCTTGTGAGAAGAACCGCAGTTGCAGGTGCTGTACCCAAAACCGCTTTGGGAATGAATCCTGTGCGGTAAGGAGGGAGCTTTGTGCAGGGGCTTCTCTGGGAAGGACAGGCATAGGCAGTGGGCATGTAGGCGAGGTCCTCAGGACTAGCCACGGGCTCTGAGATTATAAGGTCAGAGAGAGAGAGAGAGGGAACGGCCCACAGCACAGCCCAGGGCAGCCCAAGGAGTCTGGGAGAGGGAAGAAGTAAGGGCATCTGGGGACTGCTAAGTCCGAGGCCGGCCCAGCAGCACCTGGTACCCATCACCCGGCCGGCGTTTGAGAACACACATGCACTGTGGCCTCCAGGAGTTCCCACCCCCTTCCTCCCCAGCCCCCACAGCTTTAGGAAAAAGCAGACCGTGCTGGCCTTGTCCAGGTGGAGCCCCTCCTCTTTCCAGGGCTCCTTCCTGGCTCTCGGCCATCCCTATGGCCAGGTGTCTGAGCCTCTAGGCGGAGCTTGTGCAGGGAGAACCAGAGAGGGTGAAGGATGACTGGCTTGGCCTTGGACCAGCCCTCCGGGCCCAGCTCCCTGGGGCAGTTTTTGAGTGAGGACTCCCACCAGCGGGGCCCACCCTGGCTTCCATGGCCCCGGGCTTCCTCCCTTTGGGGCCCAGTGTGAGTGGGCTAATCTCCCTGCCACCGAGTGCAGAGACCAGGGTCTCTCCCCTGAGTCTTTGCTCGTGTTTCGTAGTGGCCAGAAGCTCCCAGAGAGATCTGAGGGGTATGCGGTGTCCCAGCCACAGGAGCCGGGAGAGCTACCTGCCCGACTGGGAGAGGAGCCCAGAGTGGCCGGGGTCCAGCCCTGGGAATCATTCTCGGCAGGGTCTGGTGATGCCCACAGGGCTCCCCCAGCCAGGGCCGCGCTGGAGTTGGCTGGATGTGACCAAGGCACTGGGCTCCCGGAAGTGCCCGGGGCCAAGCTGGGCTCTGGTATGGCAAAGCCTGGGCTTGGCCGTTTCCTGCCGGCGTCAGGCCTTCTCTCTCTCTCCTGCTCCCGGGGTACCCACCCTACTCCTCTGGGTCTGGGGCGGGGTGGGGATGGTGGCCCCCGCCCAGCTCCGCATCCCCGTCCGGGGCCCCGCTTCCCCTCCCCCACAGTCTGGCCAAGCTTCCTTACCCCTCAGGCCTGAAGCCTCCCTGGCCCCGGCCCGGCCCCGGCCTCCGTCCCCCCTGGCTTCACAGTCGCATTTTGCTGCCAGCACAGGGCACTGAAAAACTGCTGGCACTGCCAAAAACCCTGTGTGCGCTATGACTCCCCAAACATCCCTTTATTTTTATTGTTCTGTTAATTACTGTTTAAACTTTAATAAGTCACTTCGTCAGGAGGGGGGACCTGCCGTGAGCTTTTCTGTGCAAACACGGGCCCGGGAGTGACTCGGGTGTAATATAACCCTTTATGCGATGTGGGAATGTTTAGATTGTAACAGAAACTTGTTATTTTAATGACAGTTGGGGGGGGCATCTGAGCACAGAAGGGGCGGAGGGTGGGCTCCCTCAGGTCCCCACCAAGGGCTGGGGTGGCCCGGCGACAGCAGGGGTGCCCCTTGCTGCTGCCTCCAAGAACGCCGAGGCGCCCTTCCTGGACTGCCAAAGGTCAGGCCCACCCAGAGGGAGAGATGCTTCCCAGGAGATGCTCTGGAACTCGAGGGTAGGAGGGAACTCGGGTCTCAGTAGCCTGGACAGCTGAGGGGCCCAGGAGTAAAAGGGGCTCTGGGGGTTGGGAGAAGCAGGAGGACCCAGAGTTCCGAGAGCTCGGGGAGGCGGACTCTCTGCCCTGCCCGCGTCTGCCCCCAGGTCTGGGAGGGAGCAGCCCTCCCTGCTCCCAAGACAGGACCCTGCCCACAGTCACTGTCCAGTAAAGGGGCAGGCCCCACGTGCTCCGTGGTGCTGTGCCAGACCGGTCACTCGATGCCATCCTTTCAAGAGCCCTGTTTCAGAGGAGGACACTGAGTTCCAAGGCAGAGACCAAACTCTGTCAGAAGTGGCAAGCTTTAAGAGGAGGACTGAGATTCTGGTGTCGGTTTGTCTGATCTGGACGCAGCTGGAGTCCCAGTGCCCAAGCATGGGTGTTACGGGAGGGCTGGGCACTGTCCGGCAGTGGCAAGGCCCGGGAAGGCTCCAGGCTCTGTGCTGGGAACCGGGACCATCCCCCTCAGCCCTGGGGCGGGGCTACCCCCTTGGGCCCCTCATCCTGCTCGCCCTAGGGAGGAAGGGCTGCAAGGGAAGGGGGCATGGAAGTAAGGGTTGTCCCCAAGGCTGGGCGGAGGACACGTGCCCTCTTCCTCACAAGACCTGGCTCCATCTCAGGGAGTTGGGACTCAGGTCTAGGGTAGGGGCGATGGTAGCCAGGCCGCCCCTCTTGCTCCAGTGCCCCCCATCCTCTCTACCCAGAGGCACTCCTGTCCCATCCCCATAACCCGGACAGGGAGCCTTTCTCCAGCATCTGTGAGTCTCCTGCTGGGGTCTGAGGGCATCTGGGCCTGATTTCCTACTTTGTCTTCACTCAGTCCCTCCATCTGCGCGCCCATCCATCCCTCCATCCCTCCATCCATCCACAGAGCTAAGCTTCTGCTCTGCGCCAGCACTGGGTGCAGAAGGGCAGGAGCCCCATGCTTGCCCTCGGAGGCCCATGCCTGGTGGGGCTGGTGAAGGCAAGTTGGGGGAGAGCACAGCAAGGGGCACTGCCCTCTGGTCTGCCCGGGTGTTCTCTGCCAGCCAAGGCAGAGACCCTTGCTCTCCCTCTGCTCTCTCCCCTCCCTCCACAGGCTCCCCCCGCGAGGGCCCCTCCCTGACCCTCCCAGTGGGCAGGGCCAGAGGTTCAGGGCCCAGGCTCCCTGGAGCTGGAGACGAGAGCCCCCCAGATGGCAGCGGCGTGGGTCACGAATCGCTGAGGTTTTCCTTTTCCGAGCAGCGCGTTTCCCTAAATTGTCTTTGACTGCGTGCATGGGTAATGAAAGTTTATGCCCTTGTTAGAAGGACAGGCGGCCAGTTCCAGTTAGAACTGGGGCTGTCTCCCTGCCAGCCCCCCCGCAGCCCCCCTCCCCAGCAGGAGAGGGAGCAGGAGGAGCACAAGCGTGCGTGTGTGTGTGTGTGTGCGTGTGCACGCGTGCGCGTGCGTGTCCCCGCATGCGTGCACACACATACACCCCTGCCCCCCTGCCCCGCACCCTGGTGGATAAGAAGGCTGTTAGGGGAAGGGAGAGGGGACAGGGAAAAAAGAAAAAAAAATTTCCATATTTGTGTAAGTTGCTTTAAAAGCATTTTATCATGTCATAAAAAAGGGAAAGTACTCTCAGAAATTGATCCTCTCCGCCAGCCCATTGGACAGAAGGACGTTGGGATGTTAATGGCCATCCTGCTCCAGGGTGGCTTATTAAAAAATTTATACATAAATGCTTAAAATTGCATAAATTATTTAAAAAAAACCAACAAAGTAAGCAATTTGAATTCCCTCTTTTCCTCCCCTTCGCTTGGTCCCCCTTCCGCGACCCCCCTTTTCCGGGCCCTCGGCGTGGTCCTTCCGTTCCCGGGGGCCCCCCGCCCCCCTCCTCGGGGCTCCCCTGCTGCTCCTTCCACTTCCCACCGCACCCCCGGCACCGTCCGCCCTGCCCTCCTCTGGGCTTTCCCAGCCTCACCCACAAATTAACGGAGCAGCCGGCTCACCACCAGACACTCACATGCACACGCACTAATAAAAACACCACTAATAATGGCCCAAATCGCGAAATTAAATATTAAGGCCAGAAGAGGCGGACGTGGAGCCGAGCGCTGCCACCGTAGCCGAACTTGGAGCTGATGAGTGTGTCTCTCACAGGCGTGGAATGTCACCCACACATCCCGGAGACTGGAGTGGGGAGTTTTATGATGGTTTTTCATTGATTTGTTTCCCCAGCGCAGCTGCCGACCTCTATTGAGGGACAAACATAATCAGCACTGACGCAAATTAGATGGTTATTCGTTTTGAAAATTGACAGAAAAACAATAAAAAAGATGAAATGCTCCCAAATCAATAGATATAATGAAATTCAAATAATCCGAGAGATGAGGTCTCCATGGCAACTGATAATGTGGAAAAGAAAACAATTTAATAAAGGACAGACACACTTTGAAAACAGATTGGGCCCGGGGAGGGGGGCGGGCTGGCGGGCGGAGGGCTGGAGCGGGCTGGCGAGTGAAGGATCACTGTCCGTCCCAAGGACACCCGCCATAATTAAGCGAGGCTTTCGGCCCCAGAAAGTGCAGATTCAGGTTTTAATACACAAAATTATTTCAGGAGCAGTGAATCGGAAAGTCGTTTGTAATGACCTTCCTGAGAGGCCCGGGCGCGGGGCATGTTGGAGGCTGGGCGGCCGGGCCGGCTGAGTTATGGCATATTTGTGTTTTTATAGTGCGGAGGGGAGGGGGTGGGGGGGAGGGGGGGAGAAGGTTAAACAGTATTTACAGCTCAGTTGTTTTCAGAGAGGAAAGAGAAATAGAGTTCACGGGAGATGCTGCGGGCAGGCGGGCGGGTGAGCCGGGAGGCCTCCAGGGCGAGGTGGGAGACGTGGGTCCCGGGTGGGCCGTCCCCCGTCGGGCCGCCTTGTCTGGCCGCGGGGATCCACAGAGCAGGCCAGGGGAGGCCCCTCCCACTCCGCTGCCTGCTGTGGCCCAGCCAGTGGGTCCTTCCAGGTCTGGGGCCTCTCGGGGTGATGGCGGTAGGGGCCTGTGTCCAGTCTACGTGCACATCCAGCCACACTTAGGGGAGGAAAAAGGTGGGGCGTCCCTGTAGACAGGTGGCTCCGGCCGCTCTCCTAGCTTTGGCACCCTCCGAGGCAGCTGGTCACTCCTTCAGATGGTGCCACCCTGTGTCGGGGGGCGTGCCCGGCCTCGGGCGCACCTGGCAAAGACCCGGGACCACAGCGAGCCCCAGCCTCCCTGCTGTTTACCTTGGGCGCGCAAAAGGGGAACGCTCGGCCCTTTGGGTTTGCAGAGGCAGGGGCCACAGAGAGCGGAGGGGACCAAGCGGAGCCCCTCCCCGGCCCTCCAGAGCCACTTCCCCCAGCAGGGCAGCTCCAGCAGTGAGCTCCGGGCCTTCCTTCGGGGCCCCACAGAGGCTCCCTGCCCTCGGGCTCTGACTCCCTGTTCGGCTGCAGGAGCCTCGTTTGTTATCATGACCACACGCGGCATGGCCAGTTTCCGGGCCGCTCTGCTTGTGCATGTGTGACTTCTAACATGATTGTACAAATAGGGAGCCGCCCGAGTGTGCGCGCGCGTGCACGGTGCGTGTGTGTGTGTGTGTGTGTGTGCCTCAAGCGCGCCCGTGTGTGTGTGTGTGTGTGTGTGTGTGTGTGTGTGTGTATGTGTGTTTTAAATCTCCCCTGGGTGGTAGCTCTTTTTTTCTCCCCTTCCTGTTTGGCTGTGACCTGGGGGAGATTGATAGCCAGCCCGCGCGGTGGATGCTAACAGTTGCCCTGATTTATAGAGTTACTTACGCTAAGTGAGGCCACTTAGACGCGTCTGGATAGTAAACCTTTTAACTGGACTAAAAAATCATAATAAATAAATAAACAAAGGGGGGCAAGTAGGGCCCCGTGGCCGGGGCCCCCCCAGTTCCCGTCTTAACGCTACTGGGGACCAGCAGGCCTGGCTGAGAGCCCTGGGAAGCAGCGGCCACTGCTCCCGCCCGCAAAAGCTGGATGGCCCTTCTGTTCCAAGCTGTCCCGAGAGAGGAGGACACCCTCTCCTAGGGGGCAGGTGCTGGCTGGGGGAGGGGGTCACAGCCGGAGAAGATAGAAGATAGGGGAGCGAACTGGGCTGGCAGTGGAGGCAAGGAGAGAGGTGGGAGGAGTTGGTCACGGAGCTTGGGGGGAGCAGGGAATGGGACGCCTGTCCCTGGGAGGATCTTCTGATTCCCCAGGCTCACCTGCCCCTGTGGCACCTGGACCTTCCACCGCAGCGGTCGTGCTTGTAATGACGTGAACCTCTGCCCCCTTGTCTAAATTTGGGCTGGCTGGGATGGCAGGAACCAGGACAGTCTTTCTTGCTCATGTCATGTCCAGAGGATTAAGCCCAGAGCCTGGCCCCTAGAAGGAACTCAGAGGGGCTGTTGAACAAACATAGATGCATCCCCCCCGCCCAAAACTGGGGCCTGTGGCCCATCAAGTTCAAGTTCTTAGGGATGACAGGGTAGAGGCTCCAACGTTGCCACCACCCAGACTGGGAGGCTGTGGGAGGGGTGTGTGGGGGTGTTAGACCATGACCGCGGACATCCGAGCCCCGTGGGAGTCCAGTTCCAGCACTGACATGGGGGGGGTACCATGGGCAGTTACCAATCTCACCAGGCTCTGCTTCCTCGTCTGGAAAAGGGGACAGGTCAAAAGTCTCATGGGGATGGGGAGGGGGGCGTCCACTGAAGCGACACTGTGAAGTGCCCAGTGTGGTCTCTGGCATAGGCCAGGTTTCAGAGCCGGTCAGCTGCCCTGTCCCTCCGGGCTGTGGGACAGGGCAGCCACCCGTGGCCTGGTGGTGCCCGCGGCCCCTGAGCTGCCTGGCCACGGACAGGTGGGCCCTGGAGCATCCCCACCCCAGGGGACGGGTGCCTGGGCCCTGCCTCCCCACCCCTGATATACAGCGGGCATTAGGCTGCCCAAAGGGGACACTGCATCCTTAGGAAGAAATATGTCCTCATTTTTCTTAAACACCGTTTCCACTGAGTGAAATGTTTAGAAGGGACGCACAGGGAGAACTTTATTTCCTACCAGGGAGTTCAAAGCCACCAGGCAGAGCTCATAAAGCACCCGGAGCCTGGTAGCTGACAGGCCGCCCAGCCCCAAAACACATTACTCACGAGCGTGGGGGGGGGCGCTGCCAGGCCTGCCCAGCCCCCAGGGACCGCGCCCCCACCCCCGCCCACAGCAGGACAGGCAACTTGGAGACCCAGGCTGTGGGCACTGGGCACTGGAGCCTCTCATCCCCTTGAGCGTGGGCTGCGCGGGTCAGGGACAGGGCTGGCCCCAACCTGGCCAGGGGGTGGAGCTGTCCCAGCCACCCCCAGCCCTTTAGTCCCCTGAGATGAGGGACCAGGGGCCCAGGTGCAGCTCTAGGAGCCCCCCTGTCTCCCCCGTAACTGGCAGGAGCCCTGGCCGCCTCAGCCTTTGCAGGGAGTGATGAGATTCTTGCCATAACGGGCCCTTCTCCCGAGGCCCTCCCTTCATTTGATTTCTGAAGCTGGCTGATTTGAATATTTATAAATATCAGTAAATTATTTATTGTAGCAATCTGCTGCACCATTTTACCCATTGCAGTTAACACTTTAGGGGGCTCTGTGTTATGGGAACCGGGGGTGGGAGTGAGGAGGAGGCGGCGCAGAGAGGCCCAAGACTTCCCACAGCCCACCCAGGAGCCCGAACTGGGGACATGGTGGCAGTTCTAGCGCCTCGCTGATCCTGGGGCCTCTGTGAGCCCAGGCTCTGGGGTGTCTGCGCGGCTCCGGGATCAGTTGCCTCTTCCATCAAATGGGATGATGGCGGTCCCTGCTTGGCCGGGTCATCGTGAGGCATGCGGTGAGATAGTACCCAGAAATGTGTGTCCGATTTCTGCCCCCGCCGGCCCGCCGCCAGGATCTGCTCAGCTCAGAGGAAAGCGGCGTGCAGGTGGGCTGGTGGAGTTTGGAGCCCTGGGAGGGAAGGGTCAGACCCTGGGAGCGGATGGGAGGGCCGTGCTGTTTTTGCTGAGTGGGCAGCCTGTCCCCCACCAGGCCCCCCAGCCTCTCTGCTCTCCTCTCTCTTCTGCGCGGGGCGAGATGTCCAGGTCTTGGGATCTTGTGCCTAGATGTGCATCACACCTGCGTGCTTGTGCCCAGCGGAGCTCAGCAGCCTTCTCTCGGGTCCTTGCTTGCCACAGCCCTCCCACCTTATAGCCCCGTGGCCCTTTCTCGGGGAGAGAGACCGCCCAGGGTCCTGAGCTAGCAAGGGGGAGAACCAGGTATGTCCTGGAGCCGTGCCACCTCCTGAGGCTCACCGCACGGGGCCAGAGCCACCGGGGCCACGGGTGAGAGTCTGGGAGGGCCGCTGGGCTTGCTACCTGTGCGCAGGTCCTGGCCAGCCCTTGCCCCGGGCCTGACGGGGCCCACCTGAGCGGCCCGGCCCCTTGCCTCCCTTCTGGAGCGCGGCCCTGAGTAAGCCAGGCAGGAGTCCCCTCGCCTTCCCACCCTCTGGCCGAAGCCTGCCTCCTGGGCAGTATTGTTCCCAGAGGAAGTGTCCAGTGTAAATAGAGCAGCGGGCAGGCTGGTGGCGGGAAGGAGATGAAAGGGGCAGTGACAGGGCCGGGGACGGATGGCTTCCTCCCATTGAGGCCTGGCCACGGCGTTTATATTTTAGGGAAGAAAGTCGGGGGAATGTTTACATGGACAGGAGCCTGGGGTCAGACCACAGGGGGGGTAGTCTGTATGTCCCAGGGCCCTGAGCGAGGGGGAGGGGAGAAGGGCTCCGCGGAGTGGGCCGGAAGGCAGACGGATGGGCAGGCAACTGGGACCTGAGCTCTTTCATACTCCCTACCGCTGCCCTAGCCTCTGCCTCCTGCCCTGCTCCCCCGGCCCACATGCCTTCTCTGCCTCTACCCCTGGGGCCGGGAGTAGAGTCAGAGGGAGGGCAACATCTGGAAGGCAGGTGGGCTGGGGCAGAGCAGCAGCTGGAGGGCAGGTGTGGGGGGTGTGGGCGGAGCAAAGGGGCCTGCGGGCTGGGGGTGGGCCCTGGGTGCACAGCTGCCTTGCAGCTGGTGGGGGCCCAGGAGGGACGGAGCCAGGCACAGGGCCGAGACCAGGGGAGGGTGGGCCCAAGGGCCGGGAGGCTCCGGGATGGGTGGGAGCCCGGGGAGGGGTGTCACCAGCGGCAAGTGCAGCCCTGGGAGCTTCTGCTTCCCTCTTCCTTGGGATAAATATTTATAGATCCATTTGCTGTCGGCCATATACACTTGGCTGCTTACCTCCTGGTAAAAATAGAGCAGGCTCCCCTGCTCCCCCCCTTCGCTTCCCCACCAGGGCAGAGGACAGACGGGGCCAGGTGAGGCCCGCGGCCTCTGGGTCTGCTGGAGGAAACTTGGTAGCGTGCAGCCTGGCAGCCAGCCCAGCAGTTAGGTGGGACAGTGGGAATAGGGGACCCATCGCCGCACTTTGAGGAGGAGCCCACGTCAGTGCTTGGAGACTTGGGTGTGGGCAGCACAGACTTGGAGATCTGGGTGAACTTGGATAGAGTGGGCCCCTGGCCTGGGCAAGGGTGGGGCCCAGCAGAGCCAGGACCCCAGGACTGGGAGTGGAGCAGAGCCTTCTCTGGCAGGGTGCTGCCTGGCCTGGGCTAGGTCACCGGGCCGCTGGGCTTAGTGAGGCCTTGTGCATAGGCGGCCAGCTCCAGGGCCGCTCTGGGGCTGCTGGGCATCGTACTAGCACCCGTGCACGCAAGCCGAGTCTCCTCGGACGGGGTCCCTGGGGAGGCCCAGGTGCCGTCATCCTGTCTGAGCGTGCCTCTCGGGGGCCTTCCAGGTGGGGGGGGGGGTTGACCCATTACAGGGGAGACCCTTCCGTCCACGGCCTGGGGAGTAGAGCCCTGCCCTCACTCAGGGTCCCGGAATGAGGGGCCTTTTTTTGACCACTGTGGGTGGACACTCAGACAAGCCCACGCAAGGGGGTCCCACCACTGAGAGACTCCAGCAGGGCCCCCCGTGCCCAAAGCCTGCTTGGGCTGAACCTGCGTGTGGGGCCCACCACGGGATCTGGCGCACAGCAGGAGCTGACTAAATGGACAGATGGAAGGGCGGAGGACAGACAGACAGGCACGCAAGCAGGCGTATGTGTGTCCACCCTTGGCCCTCCTGGCACGTCACAGGCTGCGTGGTGAGGGGACTTGCTGGGCGCTGGACCCCCACCCCGGACCCTGGGCGCCCCCGCTCAGCAGCCGTGATGGAGGTGGCAACCCCTCGGGCAGCCTTCGTTAGAGTTTCCGTCTTGTGCAGGAGTTCGGCACCGCGCCTGCAGCCTTCGGGCTCGCTGCTGGGGATCTGAGGAACCCAACCTCTTCCAGCTGTGGCTTCTCCAGGCTGGGATGTGGGCTTCCCGGAATCAACCAGGCCTTCGAGGGCTGCGGGAGCTGGGTGAGGCCGAGCAGGCTGAGTGAGATCCCGGGACAGGGATGAGCCGTTCTCGGAGCGGCTGTGAGGAGCTTTGTCCTGGAATGGCCCTCACTGAGGCTTGGGCAAGGGACATGGTCAGATAATTCGAGCGGGTCTGTGAAGGGGAGGGTTGGGAGGAAAAACAGAGGCCTTTGGAGGGCCCTGGGTAGCCAGGGACGAAGGAAGAGCTATCGGAGCTCTCCAGTGAGCGCAAGTAGGGGTCCGGAAGGGCCCAGGGCCTGGTCTGAGGGAGGGGCGGCCAGGGATGAGATGCTCAGGTGGGCAAGGGTGCCGCCGGCCCCTTGCGACTGGGACAGGGAAGCAGGAGGTTGGTGCGGGCTGCTCCCAGGCTCTCAGCTGCCTCCTCCCCTCGTGGCAGAGGCTCACAAGCAGTCAGGCCGCTGTCACTTGCCAGAGCTCCCCAGTGACCAGCCCCTCAGCCAGCGTGCATGCCTCAGTATCCTTGAGTGTCCGAGGATGCGTTGTCTCCTCTCTCTGGGGTCGTGTCTGGCCTGCCTCTCAGGAGAGGAACTGAGGGCCGAACAGGTGTAGGAAATGCTTCCAGAAACCAGGTGCTGAGGAAAGCCTGCCCCTGGTGTTTGAAGATCGTCCATGTGTATGCTCGTTTACAAACAAGCTCTCCTTGAACCACCCGGTCGAGGCCCACCCAGTGCCCAGCTCTGGGCACAGAGCGCTGGGCGAGCGGGGCCCCTGGAGTTCACGGTCTGGGGAGGGGCCCAAAGCCCCACCATCCAGGCTCAGGGCAGTGCGAGGAAAGCAGGATTGGGAAGACCTAGGGCCTGGGGGCTGCCGGGGGTTGGGGAGCCGAGCCCGGCACGTGCCCACCTCTGACCTCTCTGTCTGTCCACAGCTGAAGGCACCCGGTGCACCGACCCGCCCGCAGGCAAGCCCGCGATGGCGGCCAAGCGCAAAGGCGGCCTGAAGCTCAACGCCATCTGCGCCAAGCTGAGCCGCCAGGTGGTGGTGGAGAAGGGGGCGGAGGCGGGTCCCCAGGCCGAGGGCAGCCCGCTGCGGCCGCGGGACCGAGAGGCCGGCGTGGCCCGGGGCGCCCGCAGCGAGGAAGACAAGAGGCGGGCGGTGATCGAGAAGTGGGTCAACGGCGAGTACAGCGAGGAGCCCGCACCCGCGCCCAGCCTGGGGCGCATCGGCCGCGAGGGCCTGGAGCTGCCCCCCGAGGGCGTCTACATGGTGCAGCCCCAGGGTTGCAGCGACGAGGAGGACCATGGCGAAGCGCCCTCCAAGGACGGCAGCGGCGTGGCCGAGGAGAAGGAGTCTAGTGGGGCAGCCTCCAAGGACGACGGCAGCCCCAGTGTCAAGCAGGCTTCAGGTAGGTGTCTGAGCCCCGGACAGACAGACGGATAGACGGATGGCCTGACCCTGGAGGGGAAGGAGTGGGGGGTCTGCAGAGCCCGCCCGCTTCCCCCACGCATGCTCCCCTTATGGGTACGTCATTCTGCCCCACCGGTTCTCTTGCGGTGGGGGCCCGGGGCCAAAGTAGTGGCAAGAACAGGGGAGACTTTTTTGGGGCGGGCGGGAAGCTTCCCAGTGTGAGCCGGGCTGGGGGCCGCCACGAGCACCGTGGGTCTGACAGCTGCAGGGACGAGGGCCGGAGGACAGCGGTGGGACTGTCTCTCCACACCTGCATCACAGAAATCTGCGGGGGGCCGGGTGGGGGCTGGCCGGGCTGTCGGCTCCAGGATGGGTCTGCTGCCCCACCCTCCCCTGCCCTCTCCTGGAAGCCTTCCCCTCACCGAGGACACTGGCTGTCCCAGGCAGGACCTCTCAGGGGTGAGGCCCAGGGCAGCAGGATGGCCCCGCCCGGCCCAGCCCGAATATCCCATAATACCCACCTGCCTGGGACACGCTCCTCGGGCTGACGTCCTTCCCCGCACGTGAGATGGCTAAGGCCTGGCTCTGCGGCCGTCTCCTTGTCCTCACGACTTGGAGCAGCCGGAGCTCCTTCCCCTCCTGGGAGGGAGGGCCTGTGGTTTCGGGTGGAGGGCCCATGGTCCCCACCGCTGGGATGGAACCCCAGGTCTGGGGGCTTTTCTCCGGCTCCCAGCCTCCTTCTCAGGCCTGCGCTGGGCGCCCCGAGCCTCCCCTGCCTGCTCCCCGGTCCCCTTCCCCTGCAGCGAGGGGCGCATCTCCTCCCTGCGCGGGGAGCCCTGCGCAGCCACATAATTATGCATATAAGATATAAACAGAGCTGTTTAATTATCCTTCGCCACATCAGTGACAGAGTAATTAACAAACATTGCAAGATCAATGAGGAAAAGTGTGACCTTCAGTTTCCTCTGATAGGAAAAGCCCTTGCCGTTCCCAGACACAAGGTGATTGTGCTGAGCCAGAGGAGAGGGAGGGACAGGGACAGGGCCGCTGTCCTGTCAGGGCCCCAGCCCCTCCCAGGACCAGCTCTGCCCTGACTGCTGCCTTGTCTCCCTGCGAGTGGAGAGCTGGGGCCGTAGGAGGCAGGGCGGGAGCTGCCAGTGGCCTCATGATCCAGGCAGGCATCGTTCCTCGTTCCTCGGGTAGAGGCCCCGAGGGACTGTAGTCTGACACCTGGGGCAGCCTGCTCAGCCTGGGGCACCAGGGAGAAGCAGCTGGAGCCCTAACTGCCCACCGGGGCTGGGGTGGGCCACCTTCTCTGGGCCTGGGGGCTCAGGAATGCAGGCCTCGGGGCTGCCCGAGACCCTCACCAGGCCCCCTCCCTCCTCTAAGCTGCCTGCCCTTCAAAGCCTTCTGTCTCTGCCATATATAGTGAGGGCTCAGCTGCCTCCTGCTATTTTTAGCCCCTTTCCCTGGTCCCTGAACCACAGAATCTAGCAGCCAGAGCCCACTCCTCCCAGGCTGGGCCCCCTACCCCACGCAGCCTGGGGTCAGGACAGTGGCCACTGGCCACCCTGTCCAAGGAACAGCCACCTGTTGGCTCCTGGAGTCACTCTGCTCACCCTGCGGGTCAGGTGCTGCCTGTGACTGTCCTTCTCACACGGACCTGGGAGGCGGGGATGTGGGTTGGGAGGTGGCCCCCCATAATCGGCCACCCTGCTGGGGTCCTGGGCCACCTCTTTTGCAGCCACGCCTTCCCCGGCTGTCCCAGTGTCCTACTGCTGAGTATGCCCGGCCTTGCTGGTTCAGGCGAGAATGCAGAGAACGTGTGTGTCCCTGAGGCGGGTGTGGGCCTCACCATTCTAGGTGCACCTGCCCCTGATTCAGGCACAGCACGTAGTAGGTGCGGAGTGAGTTTCTGCACGGGATGAGCCGGTCTGGGCATGCTTGGAAGCCACACGTGTGCTGTGGTGGAAGGTCGTGTGTGCAAGGAGGCGGGTCCCCACAGGAGAAACCCCGGCAGAATAGGATCGGCTTGCCTCCACCACCAGGAGACTCGTCCTAGGGAGATGCGTGCAGGATTTGGGGTGGTTTGTATCCGTGTGTGTGTGTGTGTCTCTAGAGCTGGGCAGGTAGCCAGGGACGTGCGTGTGTGTGCACGTGTGCACGTGTATTTGCTCACATCCCTGTGGAAAGGTTGCCCCGGACTGGGCACAGGGGGCCCCCGGACGCACTGGAGTGAGCGCTGCTAGGGCTGGCAGGCCCAGCCTCACAGGCCCAGACTCTCCTCAGGGGACCACCCTCACACACAAGCAGTAGATGGACAGGGGAGGTGCGTAGGACTCCCCCTGTCATAAATCTTCGCTGAGGCTAGGAGCCCTGAGTGAGTCTGATTGGACACCTCAGCAGGGCCCCTGCCCCCTCCGCCCTGCTGTCTGGGACCCTCAGTCACCGGGGGGCCGCTGCGGAGCCAAGAGACCCGCTCCTGGGGAGGCTTGGGGCAAGCTGTCCACCTCCCAGGGATGAGGGGCCGTATGTCCACTGATGGGGCCCAGGGAGAGTCCGCCAGGTGGGCTCAGCCAGTCCCACCCCATCCCTGTCCCCAGTGGCTGCATCAGCTCCTGGGGTCCCTCCTGACTGCCCAGACGCCACCCCTCGTCCCTACCTGTCCCCAGCCCCTGTGTCACCCCACCCCAAGGAGGCAGGTTGGGATCTGGCCTTACTTCCAGTAAAGTGACTTCTCTTTCATATTAGGCCAAGGCAAGAGAGAGGAGACATTTATGAAACTTTGTTTAATGTACTGAAAAGCCATCGGCCAGAACATTTAGGAAATTGATTTTCCTGGCATTGATGAACTCGTTTTATTTTACCCCGGTATTAATTACTTTTTTTTTAAACAAATTAATTTAAGAGTCGTAAAACCTAACAAGTGAGCCAAATGTCCATAGATCATGTCGTGCTCCGCCCCCTCCCCACGCCAGCCTCCTCCCTCCGTGGGTGGGGGCTCGCGGGGAGGGGGACCCCCCCCCCCAGCCCTCGGCCACCCTGCTCCCTCCCAGAGGTGACTAAGCTCTCCCTGTGCTACAGGAGAGGCCTCCTCACTCCGGGACTACGCAGCTTCCACCATGACTGAATTCCTCGGCATGTTCGGCTATGATGACCAGAACACGAGGGACGAGCTGGCCAGGAAGATCAGCTTCGAGAAGCTCCAGGCGGGCTCCACCCCTGAGGTGGCCACCTCCTCCGTGCTGCCTGCTTCCGAGGACGCCCTCAGCAAGCGGGCGCGCTTCTCCAAATACGAGGAGTACATCCGCAAGCTCAAGGCCGGCGAGCAGCTCTCCTGGCCGGCCCACAGCACCAAGGCCGAGGAACGGGCGGGCAAGGAGGGGGCGGGGCCTCTGCCTGGCCTGCGGCTGCCCAGCAACACGGCCCACCTGGAGACCAAGGCTACCATCCTGCCCCTGCCGTCACACAGCAGCGTCCCCATGCAGGGCCTGGTGGCCCGAGCCTCCAAGTACGACTTCTTCATCCAAAAACTGAAGACAGGTGACAACCTGCGGCCCCAGAACGGAAGCACTTACAAGAAGCCATCCAAGTATGACCTGGAGAACGTCAAGTACCTCCATCTCTTCAAGCCCGGGGAGGGCAGCCCCGATATGGGCGGGGCCATTGCCTTCAAGACGGGCAAGGTGGGGCGCCCCTCCAAGTACGACGTCCGGGCCATCCAGAAGCCGGGCCCCGCCAAGGTCCCACCCACCCCCAGCCTGGCCCCTGCGCCCCTCCCCAGTGTGCCCAGTGCTCCCAGCGCCCCTGGGCCAGGGCCTGAGCCACCTGCCTCCCTGCCCTTCAACACTCCTGAGTACCTGAAGTCGACCTTCTCCAAAACAGACTCCATCACCACAGGAACCGTCTCCACTGTCAAGTAAGGCACCCCCTGTCCTGAGCTTGGGACTAGAGTCGCCGGGAAGGCCACTCTCTGCCTCAGAAGGCCAGCCCTGGGCACACATCCACTCATACCTCAGACGCATCCACCACGCCCAGGTTCTCATACACATGCTTGCACACATGTGTGCGCACACATGCACACTTATACACACACGTAATCGCTCATGGCTCGGTTCATGGGCAGACATCTAGCCGTGTGCACACTTGCTCTCGCATGTGCTCGTCCGCCAACATGCACACCGGGGACTTCTGTGACCCCCGTTTCCCAGTGACAGGCTTTCTCCACCTCAGATGCAGCCTCACAGTTGGCTCGGGAAGCCCCAGTCCGGGTTAGGGGTTCTGGGCTCCGAGCTGGTGACCATGGTTCCCTCGAAGCCTGGGCCCCGGGGAAGGCAGCGAGGGAAGGCACGAGTCTGCGGTGGGGAAGAGCCCACTCTTTGCTAACGCCCAGGCCATGGCAAACTGCTCCCTGGATCAGCTGTGTGGCCCAGAGGCACCCTCCCCCGTGCCGCTGTCCCCCTGGAGACAGACCCCAACCTGGGAGTGATCTAGGGAGCTGCCCGCTGGCCTGGGAGGGGGCTTCTGACCAGCTAACCACACTCTCTTGGCACTGCTCTCGCCCCCTCCCCTGGGTCGTCCCAGCATCCTCCTGACTCCCAGTGTGCAACAGGGGCCAGGCCCCCGCTTCCAAGACTTCCTACCCAGCTGGACTCCAGGTCGGGCCCACCACTCGGGTGGAGCCCTCCAGCCAGCCAGCTTGGGTGGCCCTGTCTTTGCCACAGTTGGGCTTCTTGAACCTGAGCCAAGGTTCCGCCAAAAGCGCTTTTCAGTCCCACCTTGAGGGCCTCAGAACATGACAGAGCAAGAGAGGGAAGGGTCAGGGCCCCAGGTCAGGGAGCTGCCCCCTAGATGCTCCTGGGGCATGAGGCTACCCCCATCCGCTAATCAGCTGTGCCCTGTGTGTCTCTTGCCAGGAATGGATTGCCCACAGATAAACCAGCTGTCACTGAAGATGTAAACATTTACCAGAAATATATTGCCAGGTAGGCCCCTGGGGAGGAGACAGCCATGGAGAGAAGGTGGGTGGTGCCAGGAACGCCTGGGGACTGTGGGACCGTAGGTCCATCTGAACACCAGAGCCAAGGTGCCTGCTGCTTCCCCACTCTTGTGCGCTTCTGCCCTCAAATTCCCCTGAGGGACCCCACCCCATCTCAGAGCCCTCGCCCCTTAACGTGTTCTGGGCTGCATGTCTTCAAGCCCTAGGCAGTGCCACAGTGTCCGAAGGCCACAGGGGAGCCCAAAGCCCCGCAATCACTTACAGAGTCTTGCGTGGGCTACAGACCAGTGCCGAACCCTCGGGGATGAGAAGGGTGTGGGGGATGGTCCTCCCAGACCTGGCCTGGGGTGATCCCTGAGCCAGGCCCCGCAGCCCGACTCTAGACCCACTCCTGTACATTTCTGAGGCAGTGGGATGGGCAGGTCGAGAACCTTCACCTCGACAGATTTCCCCCCAGTCAGGTCCCTCACTGCCAGCAGCCGATGGGGCAGCACCTGGCGGGAGCTCTCCCCAGCCTCTGTCTGTCTGCGGATCTGCCCGGTTCTTCCCAGCCCTCTCTGTCTTTTCGGCTTCGCTCCGTTCTCTCTATTATTATTATTATCATTATTATTAGGGCCGCAGCAGATGGCCCTTTTGGCAGCTTCAGCGTAAATATGTATTTGCGAGCTGTTCTCTCCGTATAAGGGGGTCTCCAGCTCTGTCCTGCCGGCTGAGACCGTCTCCTCCCCTGCTGTCATCACGGGCTCTCCCCCCAGAGCGGCCTCCCCAGGGTAGCCGGCGCCTTCGGGGCCTGGAGAAGGCACGGGGTTTCCCAGGAGCCAGGCCGCAGCCGGGCTGCACGGGGCTCCCGGCTGCCGGGTTGGCTGGAGCGTAGCCTCCCTGCCGCAGGGCGCCGAACAGATGCTGTACTTTAAAAATTCATAACCCTGGGCTGTTTCAAGTGTCAGGAAAGCCTAGGAAAGAGAGAGGCTTTAACACCTCTCAGCAGCCGGGCCCGCCCAGCCTGTATCTGCTGCACCTAGCTGAGCCCTGGGTAGGGGGCCAGCGGTGGCCCCTGCAGGAAAGGCAGTCGGGCCACCATGGGGGCTCTTGCCCTCACCGCCTCACCCCGTCCCTTCCCGTCCTATCCTGGCCTCTTCCCCTGTCTCTACTCTGACTTTTGGCCTGCCCTGGCTTCTTCCTTCCCACCTTGGTGCTAGGCTTGTGTGCCTCCCTGGGCCCTCATCCCCAGGGCAGGGGGCAAAGGTCTGCAGTTCAGTGGCTCTGGGATGCACAACAGGTGCAGTCACGTCCCCTGCCTTTTTTAGGCCTCTGCCATTTCACCCCTACAGATTACCTCTGCCTCCCACCCCTGTACCCCAGCACAGGGCCTCTGAACCCCAGCAGCACTTCCCTGAAGTGTAGGCACAGATTTTTCTCAGCTGCTCGGGCCAAGAGCCTGGGAAGTGTCCTCCCTAGGGCTGCTGGCCAGAGAGGCCTGAGCCCACCTCGCCTCCTCCCTGCAGGTTCTCGGGCAGTCAGCACTGTGGCCACATCCACTGCGCCTACCAGTACCGAGAGCACTACCATTGCCTGGACCCCGAGTGCAACTACCAGGTAGGGCCCGGTGGGCACCAGCCCTGCCCCCGTGTGCCAGCTCCAGGGGGCAGACAAGCTTTTCACAGGTGTGTTGGGGGCGCTGAACCCAAGCAGGCAGAGAACCCAAAAAGCCATCTGATAGGATCCAGAGCCTTCTGCACGCCCGGGACAGTGACAGAAGCTCCCATTCCCTAGGAGCCCACCCTGCCCCAGGGATGGAGCCCGTGAGCTAAGGCCCCTTTTGGGACGCCTCCCAGTGTCCTCGTGAAGTCCGGACTCCTGTACCATCCAACCGATGATCACACTGAGGCCCAGACAGATTGTTGCTTATGGTCAAACCACCTCTGGTCCGTGCAGAGCGGGTCGTCCCCTCTTGCTCAACAGGGGGCCCGTAGACAAAAGTTGTCCTCACGCCCCAGAGCCCCTGCCTGAGGGGCCCAGCCTGCTCCGAGCTTTTCCACTCGTGGGCATGACTGCGGGGGAGCCTGGCGGGAGGTCAGGCAGGACAGGGTTGGGGGTTGGGGGCTCCGGAACCACTGGAATGGCTCCGACTGGGTCCCCGGTGCTGGCCTAGAGGCCACGCAGGCTGCCTCTGCCAGAAGCAGGATTGTTCCCTGGGAGAGCTGGGGGCCCCGGTCTGGGCTGTGGGGTGAGGGTAGGGGCCGGCCCCCACCGGGTGGCCGGCCCCGACCCACATGGCGCTGTCCCGCAGAGGTTCACGAGCAAGCAGGACGTGATCCGGCACTACAACATGCACAAAAAGCGCGACAACTCCCTGCAGCACGGCTTCATGCGCTTCAGCCCGCTGGACGACTGCAGCGTCTACTACCACGGCTGCCACCTCAACGGAAAGAGCACCCACTATCACTGCATGCAGGTGCCCACCCGCGGCGGGCCGGGCGGGGCCGGGGGCGGGCCGGGCGGGGGCGGGGCCACCCCCGTGGCCTTAATTGGTGCGGGCGAAATTCAGGGAGCTGTTTATACAGACCAACATTTTTCAGGCTTTAACACCAAGAGCCGCATCGCAAATGGTTCCCGAGGAGGTTTTTGTTTAATTCTCTGTTTTAATGCCACGCAGAGTCTGGGCTTTTTCAAGGTGTCAGGTCCCGGGGGAGCGGCTGGGGGTTGCACATAACAGCAGACGTGCCTCCCCCGGTATTTGTCAGGGGGTTGTTATGGGCTCCGTGGAACAACCTGGGCCAGGAGCAGAGGGGGGCTCGGTCTCCGGGCCCTGAGATGGTGCAGACACTGGCACGGCCCAGCCTTCAAGAGTGCTCGGATTCCACGGGTTTTTACTCAATATGGCAACGTTGCCTGCCGTGGCCCAGCCCGGGTGGGGTGGGGAGGGCCCCATGCCAGGAACTGTCCACTCATTGAGTCCCTGGGCTGAAGGTGACTGCCAGGCCCCCCAGGTCCAACCCTGCCCACCGCTAGGGGCTATGGAAAGAGAGGCACCAATGAGGACCCCGAAGTCACCTCCTATAGGAGGGAACTGCCACACCTCTGCCCGGAGGGGCGTAGGAGAGGCCCTGAGGACAAGCCGGCCCTCAGCACAGGCAAGGCCTGGAGGGCTGGAGAGGTTAGAGACTCCCCGCGTCCCAGGGGGACGTTTACAGGGCCGACGACCCTGAGCAGGAAGGTCAGTGGCCAACAACACGGCAGCTCTGGCCTGGGCCCAAGGGCTCCTGGCCTCAGTTGCCCCCACGGCCGTCCTGCCTGCAGGTGGGCTGTAACAAGGTGTACACCAGTACATCGGACGTGATGACCCACGAGAACTTCCACAAGAAGAACACTCAGCTCATCAACGACGGCTTCCAGCGCTTCCGAGCAACTGAGGACTGCGGCACGGCCGACTGCCAGTTCTACGGGCAGAAGACCACCCATTTCCACTGCAGGTGAGTGGGGTGCCAGCCGGGGGGAGGGATGGACCCAGGCCGGTGGGCCCGTGCGGGGGGCTTGGGGTCCTGCTTCCTCAAGGCAGTGGGCACAGGGGTGGGGGTCTGCCCAGAAACTCCTCCCGGGCTCCCCCTTCCCCGAGGCCCTGCAACAGGCTCCCGACGTCCCGTCCAGGCGCCCTGGCTGCACGTTCACCTTCAAGAACAAGTGTGACATCGAGAAGCACAAGAGCTACCACATCAAGGACGACGCGTACGCCAAGGACGGCTTCAAGAAGTTCTACAAGTACGAGGAGTGCAGGTACGAGGGCTGCGTGTACAGCAAGGCCACCAACCACTTCCACTGCATCCGCGCCGGCTGCGGCTTCACCTTCACCTCCACCAGCCAGATGACCTCGCACAAGCGCAAGCACGAACGCAGGCACGTCCGCTCCTCGGGCGCGCTCGGGCTGCCGTCCTCGCTGCTGGGCGCCAAGGACACGGAGCACGAGGAGTCGAGCAACGACGACCTGGTCGACTTCTCGGCCTTGAGCAGCAAGAACTCCAGCCTCAGCGCCTCCCCGACCAGCCAGCAGTCCTCCGCCTCCCTGGCCGCTGCCGCCACTGCCGCTGCTGAGGCCGTGCCTGGCGCCACCAAGCCTCCCAACAGCAAGATCTCCGGGCTGCTGTCCCAGGGCCTGCCCGCGTCCATCCCGCTGGCACTGGCCCTCTCCAACTCGGGCCTGCCCACCGCCGCCCCCTACTTCCCCATCCTGCCTGGCCGGAGCGGTGCCTCCCTGCCTGTGGGCACCCCTGGCCTCCTGGGGGCCATGTCATCGGGGGCAGCGGCCTCCGCAGCCGCTGACACACCTGCTCTGGCTGCCTCGGGAGCCGGCGACTCTGCCCCTGCGGCTGCCTCCTCTGTCCCGGTGCCCCCCGCCTCTATCATGGAAAGGATCTCAGCGAGCAAGGGCCTCATCTCACCCATGATGGCCAGGCTGGCCGCTGCTGCCCTCAAGCCCTCTGCCACTTTTGACCCAGGTGAGCAGGCTGGGCCCTGCCCAGGAAGCAGGCGGCTCGCAGACCCCCGGAGCCCACAGCGTCAGTTTGCGGAGCGGAGTGGGAGTGGGGGTGGAGGCTGGCGAGGGGTCTTTCTACTCTCACACCCACGGTCCCTGCCTGCTCAGACCCCCAACTTGCCTGGCCTCTGCCTCCTACTGTTTATTTGCTCTTGGGGGGTGGGCCTCATTCTGGCCTGCTCACCCCACCCCAGGCAGCTCTGGTCCCTCATCTGTGAAGCAGAGGTGGTTAAGCCTTTGCATCCTGAGGGCAACTGGTCCTTGCCCACTGCTCTGACTTTTCACCTTACCTCATACCAAGTCTGGCCCCTGATGAGAGCAGTCCAGAGGCTCATGTCTCCCTAGGGCCCCCTCTGTGTCCCTGGATGGGGCAGGACTTCAGGGGTGGCCAGTGGGGTGGCCAGACTTCAGGGATCCCTGGGATTCACTCTTGGCCAGCCCCTCGAGGCCAAGGACATCTTGCCAGTCTCTCCCCGTCAGTCGGTGCCATCTGGGAGAACGTTCCGCAGCCATGGAAAACGTTCTGGTCTGCGCTGTCCCGTATGCAGCCGCTAGTCACAGGGGGCTGTTGAGTGCTTGAGGCTGGCTGTGTGGCCAGGGAACTGGATTTCTACTGGAACTAGTTTAACTGAGTCACGCCTGGCCAGTGGCTGCCATGTTGGACAACACAGCCCCGGCATCCCGGTGACACCTCCGCCCTCCCTCTGGCTTGCTGTGAGGCGTGGTTCCCCTCGCTTACATTTTTAGTCTTTGTAAACGTCTTCTGTGTCTCTGGAGCTCTTTGGCTTTTCTGTTTACCTGGCTCCTGTCCCCTGCCGCCCCCAGCCTCCCTTTGGCACTTGGCTGACAGAAGTCAGCGGCCACTCCATCCACTCACTCAACAACCACTGTGCTTGCTGGGGGCCACACACCTGGCCAGTGCTGGGGCACAGCAGGGACCCAGAGTCCTGCCTTGTGGAGCTGAAGGACCAGGGGTGATAGTCTGCTCGCGGGCACTGGACTTGGACCTCCGTGGGCCAGCTCCTGAGCCCTAGCACCCTGCTCCTCTGTGAGAGCCTCTCGAGACCCCCCCCCCAAACCCTAAAGACCCTGCGGCCTTTCCCAGGGATCTGCCCAGAACACCCGGAGGGCCAGCCAGTACTGGGCGGCGGGGCCAGGCAATGTCCTGGGGGACCTTGAGCAAGTGACTTTGGGGACCTCCCAGCATGTGGATGTTGAGTTCCAAAAACTCGTCCGTCCCCTGTGGGACGCTCCTGTCAGCTGGAAGTGGAGTGACCCACCTTTCATTCCAGGTGTGGGAGGGACAGCAGGACCACGGCTGGGGTGGAACCCACTTCAGGGCCACACGGGGCCACACGGGGCTCCGTGGCCAGACTGGCAAATTCTTCCTTTTCATTAGAAAAATCTACCCCCAAAACAAAGGTGAAGGGAAGGGGAGGGGG
This sequence comes from Mustela nivalis, assembly GCF_964662115.1. Lineage (NCBI taxonomy): Eukaryota > Metazoa > Chordata > Mammalia > Carnivora > Mustelidae > Mustela > Mustela nivalis. The sequence goes on along the minus strand of NC_139029.1, from coordinate 6,872,529 downwards.
CCCGTTTTCCTTGATTTTTTAATAAAATGCCACTTGCTGCCTGTGAACCAGCCCTCTGTGAGCCGCAGTGCCTTGGGGCAAAGTAATATTTGAGCCACTTGGGGATTGTGGAGAAGGACTCAGTGGACACGTTCCCGTCAGCAATTTCTTCTGCTCAGCCTTTCCCCCAAGGGCTGCACCCCGCCAGCTCCCACCTAGCCCCTGTGCAGCCCGGCCCGGCCGGGCTGGGCCTCCTCTCCCTGCCCCGGACAGCTTGACGGCCGAGGTCACATAGTTTGAACCACTCTGATTGGCTGTCAGCTTCCATAGCCCTGACAGGGCAGATGCCCCTCCTAGGCATGCTCAGTGGAAGGCAGGATCGTCGCCCCGGCAACAGTGGGACAGGGACGTGGAGGGGGCGCAGCTCCCAGTCTAGATCTGCCACTTTGCCTCAGCATTAACAGAGTCTTTAATAAAAGCCTAAGCGGCAGCCCCACAAATTGACTGTGACAGTCGGTGGAGAAAATGAAGGGCCCCCACCCCCGTGCCAGCCCCCTCCCCAGCCTCCCGCCCTTCTCCTCCAGGAGGCCCTGAGCCAGGACAACTTTGACATAATTTTGCAATAATTATCACTTGAAGAATTGCCACACAGGGGTAAGCGTCACAAGCGATCATGTCAGTGGGGAGAATCGCTGACCGGCAGCCAGGGCTCCCCACGGCCCCCGGCCCACCCAGCCCACTGTCCTCCCTGCCCAGCAGGGTGAGGGGTTCTGGTTCATGCCCAGAGGAAGCCCTAGGCCCCTCTAACACCCTCTTCCTTCCCCTCCCCTGTAGGAAGCGGGCAGCAGGCCACCCCCGCCAGGTTCCCCCCGGCCTCGGTGAAGCAGGAGCCCGGTGAGAACGCTGGTGCCCCGGTTCCCCACGAGGTCTCCCAGGACCGCAGTTTAGACCTGACTGTGAAGGAGTCCAGGTGAGGCCTCCCAGCTCTGCTCCAGGTGACAGGCTCTGGGACAGCACCCCTGGAGGCAGAGCCCACAGAGGCTAGCGGGGGGTCATCCTCCTGCCAGGCAGATGGAGCCTGGTGGGGTGGGGGGGGGAGTGGGGGCCAGGGCCCGAGGAGTGGGCTGGGAAGGGTGAGTATCTGGGCTCAGTCCCACGTACATCCACGCTAAAGCCCCTTGGTCTGTATGTTCCAGTAATGAATCAAATGGCCACGCAGTCCCGGCAAATTCATCTCTTTTATCCTCGCTTATGAATAAGGTAAGGACCATCGATCACACGCCCCCCGTTCCCCCACCCAGAGAAATTAAAGCTACGCTGGGGGGTGGGGGGGATGTGTTTGTTTTTTAATGTTTTGCCTCTAATAAGATGAGTTTGTACCATTTAAATTTTGAGGCCATTTTTCATCGGATATAATTTCAGAGCCACTGCTTACAAATTAATTTAATGAACTGGCTGAAGAAATATATTCCAGCCTCTGACACCCTTTTTTTCCCTTCAGATGGAGGGCTCCAAAAGCTTTTCCAGAGCCCTCTAACTTCTTCTGCTCTCAGTTATTAATTTTATTTATTTATTTTATATATTTTTTTGTTTGTTTAAAAAGAGGTGGGGGAGGGGCCCTGAAGTGGGAGCAAAGCATCAATTTCCACTTTTCGGGTTGAGTAATGGTCTCGGACGCCTTCCGCAGAGGTCGCTCCAGAATATTTATTTTAAATAATGCAGGGTCTTTGTAAATTATACATCATCTCAAATATATTTTCCCCCTTCACATGATAAATTTGACTACAGCAAGATTAATTTGGTTACCGCACACAAGTGACTGCTGAAGGAACCGGGCCCAGGCCGGACCTCACGGACGGGGGTCCCGGCTGGGCCCTTGGCAGGAAAGGAGCCCCCTGCCACCCCCTGCCACCCTCTGCCCTCCGCCCCAGGCCCCAGGCCCTCCGCCTCCCCTCCCTCCCTCCCTCCTAGCTCTCTCGCTCTCCTTTACCCTTCTCCTTTACCCTTCTCGGGTCACTGCCCCCTGCACCCTCTGGTTCCTTCCTGTCAGGGCCCCACGCTCCATGTGGGTGGAGCCTTTACACGCCCCCCACTCCCCTCCGGGCCAGCAGCAGCGAGCCATCTTGATCTCACCCTGTGAGCCTCCCTCCCTCCCTCTCTGCTCCTCCTTTGTGTGCCTTCTCTTGTTCTCAAGGAATTCAGAGGGGCTCCCCCCCTCCTCCTGCACTTCTTTTGAAAACCTGGCAGGAAAATAACCAGGGAGCCACGAAGTCTGGGAAAAGCTAGGCTGGAGTGTGTGCCCAGAGTCTTGGCCTTACTTGAGTGATGGATCGTAGCACCCCGGGGCTTGTGTGGAGGAGTCCGGACATCTCCATGGGGCCAGGGTAGTGCTGCACGTTGCCTGCGGCGACCTCCATTCAGAGCAGGCTTGGCTGTGGCCAGGTCTCCGCTCCTCTCTGTGGCTCTGGTCCGCTGCAAGAGGCCCAAGGGGCCCAGAGCTCTTCCTTCTCCCAGGGCAGCCACGTTTGTGTCCTGAGGTCCCCAGCCTCAAGCACAGCCCCTGTGCCCTTCGCAGATGTCTCAGGGCAACCCCAACCTCGGCAGCCTGTTGAACATCAAGACGGAAGCAGAGGGCAGTGCTGCCATGGAGTCCTCGCCCTTCCTGGGCAAGGCTGTGAAGGCGCTGGTTCAGGAGAAGCTGTCCGAGCCCTGGAAGGTGTACCTTCGAAGGTGAGGGGTTTCCTGGCAGAGCAAAGGCGCAGGGAGGGCCACGCTCACCTTTCATGGTGGCCACTGCCCCCAGGGTCTCCTCTGACCAGCAGTTCCTCTGCCAGGTTTGGCACCAAGGACTTCTGTGACGCCCAGTGTGACTTCCTGCACAAGGCCCACTTCCACTGCGTGGTGGAGGAGTGCGGCGCGCTTTTCAGCACCCTGGACGGGGCCATCAAGCACGCCAAGTGAGTGGGGGTCCCCGGGGCCCAGCCTCATTCATCCCAGCCGGACTCCGGGCTGGGTGGGGCCGGGGGCTGTACGGGCCTCTAGCTGCCCTGTGTGCAGCTCCCACCAGACCTCAGAAGCTGAGCTGGCTTCTTAGAAGGTACTGCCTGAGGAAAAGGCAGACTTGCCCTCCCTTCCACCAGTTCAACTCCCAGCAGGGCCCTCTGAGCCCGCCCAGGCTCCACTTAGAGACCTGGAGCAGAGTCTGCTTCAGTCCCCCACCCAGTGCGGCCCGACCACAGATGTTTCCTGCAGAGTCAGCCAGAGAGACCCTGCTCTGACCAGGCAGGGACCCTGGGTGAAGATCTTTCTAAGCCACAGTTGTAGATTTGTAGATTCTCTTTGACCTAAAGATAATGAAATTAATTTGTAAACCCACTGAGCTGAAAAGCAGCAGTCCAGCCGCCCAGCATAACTGAACCCAGAACTTGAGGACATTTCAAACAGATCGAGGCTGTGGGACCCTCGCTTGGGCTCTGCTTCCTCTTAGGCAGCCCCAGATGCTCATCTGCAGGTAGCCAGCTTCGCCGAGGGCTGAGACCCACCTTTAATTCTCAGAGCAGATTCTGGAAGCATGAACTTTGTGCACCAGGGCCTGGTGTCCCTATCCCCTGCCCCACTCCGTGTAGGGAGGAGCTAGGGACAGCCACAGCAGGAAGGTCACAGGTAGGAAGGTGCAGTTAGGGCAGAGCCAGGAGCCCAAGTTCAGGCCCAGAGGATACAACCACTTGTTGTCCGTCCTTCCTTCCTGGTAGGATCACGCCTAGGGTTGGAGACTTGGCGGGGGGACACTGGGCCCCAAGGTTTGTGATGAGATCAGACCCCAGGAAAGGCTAGCTGCTCGGGGCCCTTGTCACTCCCCACCTGAGACGTGGCTCCGGCCTATTGCAGCTTCCACTTCCGGACGGAGGGAGGAGCAGTGAAGGGGAACACGGAGGCCTCCTTCCCCACCTCGGCTGCTGAGACCAAACCTGCCTTGGCCCCGTCATCCCCTCCAGCGCCTCCTGTCACCACAGCCACAGTGTCCTCCCTGGAGGGTCCCACTCCCAGCCCGGCCACCGTGCCCTCCACCCCCACGCTGCTCGCCTGGAAGCAGCTGGCTTCCACCATCCCCCAGATGCCTCAGATTCCAGCGTCAGTGCCTCACCTGCCCACTTCGCCCTTGGCAACGACTTCTCTAGAAAACGCCAAGCCCCAGGTCAAACCCGGATTCCTCCAGTTCCAGGAGAAGTGAGTCCCTCGATGAGCCGGGAGTCCCACGTCCCCCGCATGTCTCGGGAGTAGGTGCTAGCAAGGGCAGCCGAGGCCCAACTCCTCACCCTGCACTTAGCCCTGGCTGTCCCCAGCCTCTCTGGGACACCGTCACCGGGCAATGTCCTTCTAGCCAAAGATGCTGCTGCTTGGACTTCCCCGCTTGTTCCCAGAGCAGCCAGCTGGGGTGGGGGGAGATGGTGGTGGTCGTGGCCGCTGTTCCAGAGGGGCAGTGTTGACACTGCGAGGACCAGCTTAGGTGGGCTGGGAGTGGTAGTCCTTGCCTTGCAAGGAGGGCTGCGTCTTGCCCTGGGCCTCCTTGTTGGTCTCGGTGGCTCGTGTTCATGGCCGACCCTTTGCAGAACAAGAGAAGTCACGGGTGGGGGCGAGGGGGCTAGGCGCCCCCCGGGCCCGCGCCCATCTGCATGATGGCCTGAGCTCTCAGGGGTGGAAGGGCCCCTCCTCACTGGATGGTGGTGGTGCCTTGTGGCGAGAACGGTGACTCTGTATCGTTATGTGTGCGGTTTCCTGTTCTCAATAAAAGTAATAAATTGGATGTGAACACACATGGCCTGCGTGGCAGCTGTCCTCCCTCTCTGAGCACCTGGGGCTGGGCCACGGCATGGAAGGTCCTGCACTCCTCTCCGTTCCCCCCCGGGCTTCCTTTCCTCCGTTCCGCCTCCCCTCTGCGGCAGCCCTCGTAGTTGCCACAGTATGGCCAGGTGCCCACCCCGGGGCCCCCGGGGCACCAGCCATGCCGGGGGCCAGGGTGGAAGGCCAGCGTACAGCGTCCTCCCCACCTGTCTGCCCGACCATGGGGCAGGCCGTGGGGCAGGGCTGCTGCTCCTGGGGCCGGCCAGCAAGGGGGCTTGGCCCAGCACCCCTCTGCTCTCCGAGCTCCCCCACTCAGCCGGCCTGTGAGGTCCTCTGAGTGGACGGGAGCCCCACATCCTGGGCCAACCGTGGGGGGCCCCCGGCAGCCGTGCGCCTCGGCAGGACCCAACACCAGGCACACATTCCCAATGGCCAGGGCCCCGTGGTAGCTGAGCTTCCTGGTAGGGCTGCCCACCCATCTGCACCCTGTCAGTCAGCCACACCCAGGGCAGTGCCTGTGCCAGGCCAGCCAGGCCCTCACTGGCCCCCCGCCAGGGCTGGCAGCACCATCTCTCATTTTCACATCCAAGAGGTTACTGCAGCCGTCCTTATCTATAATCCTGAGGTGTGGCCATGGAAACTACGTGTCCCAGCATGCAATGCTCTGGGCAGCCTGCACAGTGCAATCCTTCCTGCCCCATCCAGTCCAAAAAGAAGGCAGGAGTGCATGCTGGGATCTGTAGTCTCCTCTGGCCAAAGCCACTTGCTGCTCAGAAGGGCAGCTCAGGGGCCATCCTCTGGGCTGCGCCACGGGGGATGAGGGAGCAAAACCCCGACACGACAAATGTCAGGATGTCAGAAGGGAGGGCCCTGGCACTGCCAGTGACCTTCTGGGCTGTGGTTTCATTCCAGCGACCCTTGCCTCACGACGGACTGCAAGTACGCCAACAAGTTCCACTTCCACTGTCTCTTTGGGAACTGCAAGTACGTGTGTAAAACCTCCGGCAAGGCCGAGTCGCACTGCCTGGACCACATCAACCCCAGCAACAACCTGGTGAACGTGCGAGACCAGTTCGCATACTACTCCCTGCAATGTCTCTGCCCCAACCAGGTTAGCATGGGAGCGGGGGAGGGCTGGGGCCCGGGCCTTACGCCCTCCACCCTGGAAATGGCGCCGTCGGGCCTTGGGCCCTTGGAGGCTCCTGGGCAGGGGTCCAAACTGGGGCTCTGTTGGTGAGGGTCGTCACATCATTCTAGCCCTCAGTGGGGACCTCATGCTGAACCACTGCTCTCTGCTTGATATCATTCCACCCACTCTGGAACTGTGCTCCCTCTCCCCAGATGCCTGCCCACTGGACAGCTAGAGATTGAACTGTCCATGCCGCAGGCAGGAAGGGCAGATCAGGTTCACCTTCATGAAGGCCTACCCTGAGACTAGCAGGGGCTGTTTGTCAGAACACCTTGAGGAGGAGTCTGATCCCAGAGCTGAGTGATGCGGGAAAGAGCACGGGGATAGATTAGTGATGTCTGCTCCGGGTGTGAGATCAGTAGTGGTGGGCAAATCACCAGGTCGATGTTTCAGTCAAATGACAAAAGGGACATACTGCTTTTGGACTCGTGAAAGGCCTGTACCTGATCATGTTTCCTGATTCTGAGCACGGAGGAGGGCCTGCCATGGCCCAGAGGCGGGGGCCAGGTGGGAGCTCAGAGAGGCTACTGGCCTGCTACTGGCCTGCTCCTGACCGCCCCCCGCCCCTTCCTGCAGCACTGCGAGTTCCGGATGCGCGGACACTACCACTGCCTCCGGACCGGCTGCTACTTCGTGACCAACATCACCACCAAGTTGCCATGGCACATAAAGAAGCATGAGAAGGCAGAGCGGCGGGCGGCCAACGGGTTTAAGTACTTCACCAAGCGCGAAGAGTGTGGCAGGCTAGGTACTGGCAGCCGGGACTGGGGCGGCAGCTTGCGGCAGGTGGCGGGGTGTAGCTCTGGCCCCTTCTCCTGGTACCACCTCTCCTCCCTGCCTCTCAGGCTCTACGATTCGTTAACATCCCAGATCTCACAGGCTGGACATTGTCACATGGGGAAAACCATCCAAACAAAGAGTCCTGGAATCGGGGCGAGGGTGATTTGGAGTGCCCCAACCACCCCCCACACCCCCGGGGAAAATGCCACATGGGCAAAGTCAGGCCCTGAACCTGCTGCTCTTTCCTTTTCCCTTGGGGCCGTGTGGGTAACGTAGGAGTTCCTAAAGTGGGCCGCCCTAGGATCTCTTTCCCGGGCTTGCACTACAAGGGCTTTGTCCAGAGCGGACCCTGCTTTGTCTGCCCCCGTGGTCGTGGAGCGCGCGTTATCGAGGGACGGCTGTGTGTGGAGTGCACTGTTGCAGGAGGTGGCAGGGCTGGTGGCAGGCAGGGTTTAGAACGTCTGCTCTGGCCAGCACGGTGCTTGGTCGGGGGGAGCTGGTAGGACAGGCAGGGCACTGTGGTTCAGCCCAGTGTCTGCGACCTGGGCGACTCAGAGGGAGGTGGCCGTAGGGTCGGGAAGGAAACCACATGTGCCCTGAGCTTCTCAGCAGATGCCGGGGAACGGAGTCTGCTTTGAGAGTTGGGCCCTCAGCTGGAAAGCTGGCCACAGCCCCCAGCCAGGGCCCCTGAGTGGGGGTGTCTTTTGGGCTCCGCCATGAGCGGGCAGAGGCCAAGCCCACCCATGTGCCTCAGGATAGAGCCACATGTTCCCAGGCCTGCTGAGGTGGGGCAGGAATCTGCCAGAACAAACTGGAACCCGGAAGGCAGGTGGCTGTGAGGCAGGCAAGCAGACCTCTGGGCGCAGGCTGGGCCTGCTGGGACTCAGGTGGCCAGAGCCGAGGTGTGGCCGCTGCCTCTGCTGACTGCCCCTTCCAGAGGGAGAGGGTGAGACACCCGGGGCGACTGCCAGAGAAAGACAGGAAACAAACCTTTTCTTTCAAGTATTAATTCAAGAAGAATTCATGGCCCCGGAGAGGGTTGGTAACCGTGGCAACAGATGTCAATATTCGGTGGCCCGTGCTGTCCTCGGGCTCAGCTTACGGGTGTCGGGGTGCTCCGTAGCTGTTTGTATTTACTCAACTTTGGGGGGTTTGGGTGGTAGTTGGGGCCAAACAAAGCTGGGGGGTGATATAAGACACCTGGCCAGCCCCGGTGCCATGGAGACGGGCAGGCCTTCACCTGCCCTGTGCCGACACTGGCTCAGCCCTGCCTGCTGTTTGTTCTCAGCCCAGAGCCAAGAGGTGGGTGGGGGCAGGGCAGAGGCCTAAACAGAGCCGGGGACAGGCACCGGGGCTCCCCAGAAGGGACTAGGGGACACATCTCGCTTGCTGGGAGGGGGCTGACCTGGTGGATGGGTCACTAAGGTCTCTCGCCTGGAGCCCCAGGAGGGGCCGGGGATGGAGGCCCAGCCTGCCATGGCACACGCCCTCATGCCCCCGGGGATGGTGGAGCACAAGCCCTCGGAGGAGGAGGTGGGGGGATGCCGTTTTCACCGCGGGCCACACTTCCCCGGGGCCCAGACGCTGTGACCCGCAGCAGGTGTGGCGGGCGCTCATGGCCCGGCGGGGCTCTGCCCACAGGCTGCAAGTACAACCAGGTGAACAGCCACTTCCACTGCATCCGGGAGGGCTGCCAGTTCTCCTTCCTGCTCAAGCACCAGATGACCTCCCACGCCCGGAAGCACATGCGGAGGATGCTGGGGAAGAACTTCGATCGCGCGCCCCCCGCCCAGGTGAGAGCCGGGGCCGGGCGGGACGGCCGCCACCCCCGCCACCCCCCCCACCCCGCGCTGGGGTGGCAGCAGGGCATCACCGGGGGCAGCCCGCTCTTGCTTCCAGGTGGGGGGGGGTGCACACCACCCCGAAGCGACAGTCCGCCCACCCCCCCGGGGGCAGCACAGCCGCCAGCCCAGCTTCCTCAGGGCTCCCCTGCTTGCTTTCAGGGCCCCCCGAGTCTGATGGATGCGGAGACGGATGACTACATGGACTACACGGGCTGCAGCCCTGGCGCCGTGTCCTCCGAGTCGTCCACCATGGACCGGAGCTGCTCCAGCACCCCGGTGGGCAACGAAAGCACGGCGGCCGGTGAGTGCGGGGGTCCTGGGGACTCCCAGACGGGCCCCTCCATCCAGGTCCCCAGGCACTGCTGGGTCCCCCTGAGGACTGGAGGGTCATGGTCAAGTGGCCTCAGAGGGAGCCAGAGCCGGCCTCTGGGTGTGGCACGGCGGGTGGGTGGGAGCCTTTGGGACATGGGTCGAAGAGGCCATCTCCTGCCAGCACTCAGCCCTTGGCTTCAGTTTCCAGGAGGGGACCCTGGGTTGTCCTCTCTGAGCGCAAACAGAGTAGCACAGCCCTCCGCCCGGAGGGCAGGTTGGCCAGGACATGCCAGAGCCGGGGGCCTAGGCACCTGGCCCACCACCCCAGCCGCTGGCCCAGACCGGACTCCGCCCCAGGCTGGGCTGGGCCACAGGCCCACCCAAGGCCACCTTGACCTCACCCTGCACAGCCTCCCCCTCCCGTTCTCTCCCTGCCCCGCCACCTCCTTCCCTACTCTCTCGTGTTGCCTCTCTGCTCCTCCTCTGTCTACATGTTTTCATATCATACTTGCTTCTGCCATTGGGTTTCTCATTTGGGTTCTTTTTTGTTTGTTTTTTCTTTGTTTTGGTTTTCTTTTTTTTTTTTTTTTTTTTTTTTTTCTGCTTTTCTCCACCCTCTCCAGGCTGCCCGGCTCCTCTTCCTCCTCCTCTTCCTCCTCCTGCTGCCGCTGGCGACGAGGCTGCCCGCGGGGCTCCGCAGCCCCCACTGACCCCATCCTTCTCAGCCGCCGTGCTCCGGGCACCCCTCCCCTCCCTCCCATGCCTCTTTTCTCCGCCCTGTCTCTCATACTCTCTGCTCAGTGCCACTCTCGGAGCCACGCGGGGTCTGGGCCACCCTGTCGGCAGCCCCCCCCGCTTCCCGCCCGCCACTGCCACTCCAACTCCAGTAAAAAGTGACGTACCCCTAGTTCAGGACGCCGCAGGTAATTCGCACACACCTCCTCACCGGTGTTTGTCACCCCGGCTGACCCTCAAGGCCAAGATCTGGGACCTGACCTTTTCTGTGGCTTTGCTGGGCCGAGGACCAGGCCACCTTGTGCCAGTACCCCCAGCCCAAAACCGGAGAGCCTAGTCCTGCCCCATGGACAGCTCCTCTCGACACCTGCCCGCACTGGGTCCAGGCAAGGTCCTGGCAGCCTGAACCCCATCCCTGGGGCCAAGCAGGGAGAGGTAGGGGGTCTTCAGGGCCCAGCCCCAGGCGTGCTCGCTGGCAGAGGGACCTCCTCTTCCCACCCCCCACCTCCACACATCCGATGCTGTGCCGGGATGAGACCTACCTTCCCTCCCCTCCGCTGTACTCATCACCTCGGCTCTGCACCTGCCCTCACTCATTTGTGCCTCCCATTCTGCCCGAGTGCCAGGCCAGTACTGTGCCAGACCCGGGGCTGTGGCAGAGAGCAAGGTAGAGGGCCCCCCACCCATGGAATTCAGCCCATGGAAAGCTGTCACTAGCATAACCAGAGCTGCTGCTGCTCACACACCTGATCTCCTAGCCCCAGGCCGTCCCTTGTCCTCTGCTGGGCACCCCCAACCCATGGCAGGCCTTGGTTTCACCCGCTAAGGGTGGGTGACTTGGTCTATACCTGAGTGGACGGTGCAGCCCAGTGGGGCCGTGCAGGCTGGGCCTTCTAGGCAGGTTCCCGGTGGGCTGAGTGGGGCAGCTACATGGGAGAAGGCTGGAGGGATGCCCGCCCTTGACCCTGGCTAGGGCTGGGCCCTGGAGCTTTCCCTCTGGTTTCTAGGCTGTGGGGCAGGGAGCCCTAGGATGGCTGCCCCTTCCCAGATATCCTGTGCCGCACCCCTCACCCTGCAGCCACAGGGGCCACGGTGCATCCCAGAAAGGGGGTAGCGGAAGAAGAGCCACACCGCCAGTCAGGCAGCCCTGGCTATAGGGCACCCTAAGTCTAGGGAAGAAGTCGGGTTCAGGAGGGAGGGCACAGATGGGCACCCATCTGTTGGCTGAACCCCTGCTCTGGCCCCAGGCCCTCAGCAGAGCTGCCCTCCCCCGGCTAACTGGGGCCAGAAGACCCCAACAAGACCTTACAGAACCTTTTGGTACAAAGGGGAAGGTGTCCCTCGGGGCAGGGAGTTACAGTCCCAAACAGCCCCAGGGTGCCTGGCCTCCCTTTTGCAAATAGGCTGGTCCCCTGGGCAGACAGGTGGGCAGCCAGGGGAACTGGTTAGCTAGCCGGAGAAGGAGCTGGCTTGTCCCTCATTAGAGGCGGGTGCATGATGGCATCCTGGCCCTCGTCCAACCTGGGTAATTATACTCTGCCGACCTAGATTCCCCCTTCAGCTTCAATTAGCACCAGGACGTGTCCTCACTTCCCACCCAAACTGGCCAGGAAGCAGCCACCACATCCCCCCCCCCACCCCCAGCTACTTGCTCTGCCACCCCAGGCGGATGCCTGTGCCGTTATCCTGCAGACACGGGATGACGCAATGGGAAGCCTGGGGCTCCCAGGCTCTTCTGGGGAGGGGGAGGGCAGAGGCCCCCAGAGCCCCCTTGGGGCCGCAGGGGCCAAGGCGGTGACCCCCCCCCCCAGGGGCAACCCCTGGCCATGGTGCCAGGCCCTGGGAGCCGGCATGGGTGCCATGCTGAGAATGGTGCTGCAGGGGCACTGACCTCCCCCGCCCCTCCCCCAGGGAACACCATCTCCATGCCCACAGCCTCCGGGGCCAAGAAGCGCTTCTGGATCATTGAGGACATGTCGCCCTTCGGCAAGAGGCGCAAGACGGCCTCCTCGCGGAAGATGCTGGACGAAGGCATGATGCTGGAGGGCTTCCGGCGCTTCGACCTCTACGAGGACTGCAAGGACGCCGCATGCCAATTCTCGCTCAAGGTCACCCACTACCACTGCACGCGGGAGAACTGCGGCTACAAGTTCTGCGGGCGCACGCACATGTACAAGCACGCGCAGCACCACGACCGCGTGGACAACCTCGTGCTGGACGACTTCAAGCGCTTCAAGGCCTCCCTCAGCTGCCACTTCGCCGACTGCCCCTTCTCCGGCAGCAGCACGCACTTCCACTGCCTGCGCTGCCGCTTCCGCTGTACCGACAGCACCAAGGTCACGGCGCACCGCAAGCACCACGGCAAGCAGGACGTGATCAGCGCGGCGGGCTTCTGCCAGTTCAGCTCGAGCGCCGACTGCGCGGTGCCCGACTGCAAGTACAAGCTCAAGTGCTCGCACTTCCACTGCACCTACCCGGGCTGCCGCCACACGGTGGTGGGCATGTCGCAGATGGACTCGCACAAGCGCAAGCACGAGAAGCAGGAGCGCGGGGAGCCGCCCGCCGCGTCCCCGGGCCCCGCCGTCGGCCTGGACGGGGCGCTGTCGCTGGGCGCCGAGGCCGGGGGCGCCCTGCTCTTCCTGCCGCCCGCCGCTGCCGCCGCCGCCGCTGCCTCTGCCGGCGGGCCGGGGGCGCTGGGGCTGGGCGACGCGGGCGATCCCGGCGACCCCGGCCCCCCCGACGGCCCCGGGCCCCGCGATGGCCCCTCTGCGCCCGCCCCTGGCCACGCGGCCGAGGAGTCGTCGCAGGAGGACGAGGAGGAGGAGCTGGAGCTGCCCGAGGAGGAGGCGGACGAGGACGAGGACGAGGACGACGACGACGACGACGAGGACGACGACGACGAGGAGGACGACGACGACGAGGACCTGCGCACCGACTCAGAGGAGTCGCTGGCCGAGGCGGCGGCAGCGGCGGGGCCCGGGGCGCGGAGCCCGGAGCTGGCGGCCCCCGCGCCCGCCGCAGCCTCGCCCTAGCCGGCCGTCGGGGGTGGGGGGGCCCGGGGCCGGGGCCGCCTCGCCCGCGCCCTCTGCCCTGGTGGCCACTGCGATTCCCTTCGTAAGAGATGCTGTTTCTGGGCAGCGCTGCCCTCGGTCCAGAGCGAGACGGTCGCCCCCGCTGCCGGGCTCGGGGCGGCCCCGCCGGTGCTTCCGGACCCCGAGTCCGTCTCAGGACAGAGGCGGGGGCCTCCCTCTGGTGCTCCGGGGCCGCCCCCGCCCCGCCCGCGGCGCGCGGCCCGCGGCTGGAAGGACAGGCTGCGAGCGACCCTCCTCTGGCTGCACTTCGGGGATCTTCTTCTTCAGGGAAACAGAAGGTGCTCTTGTCCGGGGTGGGACCGAGGAGCAGGGGCCCCCACCCCCCAGGGCCAGGCGGGCGCCGACACCGGGCAGCCGCCCCCGCGCGCCCCTCCCTGCGGCCGGACCCCGGGCCCCACGACCAGGCCGGTGGGATTCCTCATTGCTCAGGACTGGGAAGGGCGCTGGGGGTCCCCGAGACCCCCACCCCTCACCCCCAGAGGCGGGCCCCAGCAGCATCTGGCAGGGCCTTCCATTCATGCAGCTAAGACGCTCCCTCCGGGCCCTGGGGCGTGGGGGGGGGGGGGGGCGGGGCAGAGGCGACACTGCAGGGACCGCGGAGGGAACCTCACGGAAGAATTAGGCGAGCTGGGAGGCCCGGCCGCTGCGCCCCACCGCGGGGCCCAGCCCTGGCGTCTGCTCCCGAGGGCTGGGGCCCTCGGCCTGCCCTTCGGTGATTCCCAGGCCCCAGCCTCGCCCCCTGGGGGGAGGCCGAAACTGGGTGCGCTTCCAAACCAACGAGCAGCCGCTGCTGGGGTGCTGGGCCCCGCAGGGGTCTGAGCCACCCACGTGGTGGGAACAGGAAGGATACCACTGTTTGGGGCTTTAATATTCAAAATGGGGGGAAAAATGCGAGAAAGTTGTACAGTATTTTTCCTGTAAAGGTTATTATTCTAAATAGAACAAAAAAAAGAAAAAAAAAAGAAAAAAAAAAAGGCAGGCGGGCCCCGAGAGCACAGGCCCGCCTCGGACCAGCCCTGAGGTTGGAGACCGAGTGCAATCGCTCACGTGGGATTTCGTTTCGCATTGATTTTCGAGGCCTTACCAGTCTGAGGCTGTCTGTCCTTACACTAGCACTGACGGGAGCTGCGTGATTCCAACTTTTAACTTGAATTTTGTAGAAACAAGGAAAAAGGACTATTACTGTTGATACAAGTTTGTAGTTAACTTAACAATTGAGTTTTTCTCTATTGGTTATGCGTGTGGCTTTATAGGGCTTTTTTTTTTTTCCTAGTTTGTTTTTATTTCTTGTTTGTTTGGATGCTTCTTTACTGGCGCAGCCCACCCAGATTTGCTTCCCTTTGCAAAACATTCCCCCTTCCCAGAGTGGATGAGGTCACTGAGCCCAGCTTGGCAGGGCGGGGGGGAGGGCACCGGGTGGCCCGTGGCTGTGACAGGGACAGGGACGAGGGCAGAGGGCCCGAGCTTCCCGTGTCTCCAGTCCTGGCTACCAGCGTGGCTCAGGTGGGACCCTGAGACTCGGCCACAGGGAGAGAGCCGTGCCCAGCCTGGAGGAGGCCTGCCTCCCGGCAGATCTCCAAGGGGAGCCCCAGATAGCAGGGGGAGCTGGTGTTTTGTTTTTGTTCTTTTTTTTTTTTGGTCTGTATGTGTGTGCGTGTGTGTACGTATGTGTGCGTGTGTATGTGTGTGTGTGTGTCCTCTTGGCTGCCCACAGCCAGAGAGCCAGGATCATCTGCACTGGAGAGGGAGGGAGGAGCGGCCACACGGAGCGTACCTGATTCGACGGGCAGCAAGTCGTTGTCTAAAACAGCCCCTACCGGAGCCTCCTGAATTCTGCGGGCGCCGCGCGCTGCTGCCAGGCACCTGCCCAGACTCTGTGCCCCACCGCCGAACCGCTGGGTGTGTGGAGGGAGTTTTATAAAGGAAAACAAACAAAAAAAGAAAAAACAACAACAAAAAAAAACAAAACACAAAAACATTTTTCAATGTAGCAGAATTAAAAAGAAAAAAAAATCGAAGATGCCGACAGTGCGAAGTCTAGCCTTTTGTAACCTCCATGTTGCACACTAGGACTATAAGCCATTGCTAGCTCATTTTGAATTTTAATGTGTAATTCTTGTTTTCTTTTCTTTCTGTGGGGAAAACAATGCTTGATCCACCAATGCTCTTTTTAATGTTTTATAACTATGTATGTGTATATATATAAATACAAAATAATATGTATGCACATATGTGTGTATATATCTATATGTATATACATATATAGATATATAGAGATATATAGAGAGGTTTTGAGACGAAAAAATGCAGAACGTGAAAACCGAACTCAGCGTGTGCTCTGATTACTTGAATCTGGTCTCCTCGGCACCTGGTTAACTGAATATTTTTCCACTTGAATTTAGTGCTATTAGAAATTTAATATATGTGTTTTATTTATTTGATTTTTTTTTTTTTTTTGCATGACTGATGCAAGGTTTGACATTTTCACTCAATAAAAACTGGAAAAAAATCTATCAAGTGAGCTTTTATTTTTAAAAATCAGCCCCAAGTGGCCGGCAGGGACCCAGCTGTGCAGCGTGGTCCAGCCACAGCCACAGCCGGACTCCACAGGCCAGGGGGGCATGGAGGGCGTCAGTCACCCCTCAACCCTGGCAGGAAAGGGGCAGACCAGTTTCGCCCTGGGATGGGCCCAATTTCCTAGCCGTTGCTGGGCACAGGCGGTGGGGCGCTCGGGCCCTGTGCACTCAGAGGGCGGCTGCCTTCCCCAGCGCTGCCCGAAGCCCCCGCGTGAGGCTCAGGGGCTGCTGGAGGGCACAGCCGACTGGCACAGAAGCCTCTGGCCTCAGGCAAAGGCTCCCTGGGCTCCGTGGGCCCCCGAGACCCGGGCCGGCCCCAACTTCTCTGGCCAGGGCTACTGGGCAGGCGCTTGGCAGGGTCATCCCTCTGCCGCCTCCTTCGGCTCCTTCCTCCTTCCTGCAGGGACCTGCCTGGGCCGGGAACGGCGCGTACCCGGATCCGATCCGGATGCTGGCTCAGCTCCTGCCTGGAGCACACGGGGGCAGAGCCAGAGGGGGCTGATTCCTAGGTCCGCAGCCACCAGCCCCGGGCCTGAGCTGCTGTCCCTGGCGGCCCCCCCCTGGCAGGGGGGCTCCCTCGCAAGCGTGGGTGGCGGCAGGATCAGGACCAGGCTGGCCCAGAGTGAGGGCCTGGTATCCCGGACACTTTTAAATGGTGACCCAGTTCCCATGAGCCCTCATCATCGGCGCCATCTTGCCAGCCTTGCCCTGAGCTGACCTCCTTCCAGGTGGCCAAAGCATCGCAAAGCCCCACGGGGGGTGGGGGGGACATGTGTGGGATCCCCCAAGTCCTTCCACTTGGCGGACCACCTCCCTGCGTGTCACAGCCCTGCACTGAGCACACCCACCTTCCCGAGGAGGGAACCAGGGGCCCCACTTTCCTGGTTGGGCAGCGGCCTGCCAGGGCTGGGGGTGCGGGGTACGGTGGCCGCAGGAGGACCTGCGCAGGGACTGCCTCTCCCCCCGAGTTCCCCAGGGCCGCACCGCCCAGCACCCTGCTCGGTGCCCTTCCCACCGCAAAAGGCTCCTTTCCAGCCCAGCCCCAGCACAGAAGGCCCTTCCTTTTCTTCTTCTTCCTGGAACGCAGCCCACAGGCTATTTACATAAATATGTTTGTAACAGACGCGAAAATATATACTTTTTTCTGTCTTATTAAAATGTTCAAGTTGGAACTCGCCTATTGTTTGTGGATATCTCGATTCTGTTAAATAAAACAGTGACTAATTTATGGGATAAAACACAAGTTCAACAAATTAAAACCATTATTGGAGCTTCACAGGCCCTGGTGGGCCGAGCGGCCCTCCCATGGGGCCCGAGGGGTGGCACGGAGCCAAGCCCGGACCTCAGCTGGTGAGTGGGTGGCGAGGCCGCAGGGCTGCCCCTGGGTGCCGCAGCAGGGGGCTGGGGGGCAGGGCCCAGGGAGGCCTTGGAGGGCCAGCTCGCGGGGGCTCCCGCATCAGCTGCTTCTCAGGGACTCCTGGGGCCCAGGGAAGGAAGGAGCGACTCTGAGCAGATGCCCCCCACCCCCCCCCCACCACAAACACAAACGCTCCCTCCCCAGTTCCCCCCAGGCCTTCCTGGCCCAGACAGATCTTGGCAGACCCACACACAGTGGACGGACAAGAGGGCGGCCCAGCCGAGGTGCCGGCAGGTCCGGCTTCCAAGCTTGACTCAGGACAAGGCAGGCACGAGGCCCAGGGGGCTAGATCAGGAGGGCGTTGTACCCGGCCCAAGGAGGTGGGCGCTGGGTCTCGAGGTGCCCCTCCATACACCCTACAGGGGACAAGGACCTGGGAACCATCAGGAGGCTGCACCAGGCCAGCTCCCTGCCCCGAGTCCCAGGCACGGCCCCCAGATGAGGGCAGAGAGAAGTGGCCACATCTCCCACCTGGAGCCGGTGCCCACCGAGACCATGTTCCTCCACCCCCAGGAGGGAGGGGCGTGCACATGCAGCAGCGCCCCGCCCCCGCCCCGCCCGCAGCCGTCGGACCCAGTAGGAAGCCCAGTAAAACACGTCTTCATTCTTGGATTTCATGAGCTGCGGTGCTGTGATGCTCCTACACCCAAACTGGGGCAAACTGAAGAGTTTTGTAACCTCTCGGAAAGAGCCAGAACCAGCCACACAGGCTCACGCTGAGCTCAGCGGCCTGCCCACCTCCCACAGACCTGGCCCGGCTTGGGTGCCACCCGCAGCTGAGTCATCCGTCCACGGGAGTCGGGCCCGGCATTCACGAGTCTCCTTGCCCCATCCCCACCCGGACCCAGCGACCGGCAGGCCCCCTCCCTGGGCCCCGTGGCCAGCATGCCCAGTCGACCCGGGCAAAGGTGGCCTGCTCGCCGGCCCCCGTGAGGTGGTCCTGGCCCCTCAGGCACGCTTGGCCCAGGACCAGGGCACAACGTGTGGCCGAAGAAGTGTGGCCGCCCCGCGGCCCAGGTCAGGCTTCCTGGAAGCAGGGTGGACAGCAGGGCCCTTCAGACGGGCTGGAGCCCTGGGGACCTTGTGGGGCCAGGCCCGTGCCACCCTCACTGGGAGGAGCTGCCCCACCTTCTCCGTCGGCCAGACAGGAAGCGGCTCCCAGGAGGCACGCAGCCAGCACGGGAGGCAGACGGCGCCTGGGGCAGCGCGCCCCAGCTGCTGCTGCTGGGAGCCCCGCACCCCTGCCACTCGGGGGAGACACGTGGCCTCGTGGCCTCGGGAAGTCCAAAGCTTTCTCCCCACCCAAGAACCCGCTCAGCCCCGGCCAGAGCCCCTCTCGGGCATCCCCGGAACTGCTAAATGCTGGAAACCACTCTCCCGGGGCCGCTGGCTGGGGGAGGCAGAGGCCGGACACTGTGAGTTTGCGGGGGATTTAAAACTGTGGCTGCCACACGAAGAAGGTCCTTCCAGGACTTGCCAGGGAGCAAGGAAGGGCTTCAGGCATTCCCCTTACGAAAGAGTAAAATCTTATCTCTTCTTCTAGAAAAGCCTGAACTTTAAAGTGCTCAGGAACTACTAAGATTTGTTCATAATCCAGGTGAAAGGCACGCATGATGCTGGAGGGCGGTCAGGGAGCCGGGGGCTGGGGGCCCCGGGGGCTGCAGAGAGCACCCCCCAGCTCAGGCCGTCCCCGGATGGGGGAGTCCGGCGCCTCCCAGCACCACACCCAGAGGGTGTCTCCCCGGTGGCCGCCTCCCCGCCCCCTCCCCAGCAGGGGCGGCTGAGCCCAGGATGGGAGACAGCTGTGCAAGGCCGAGTTGCAGGACTGGGGTCCCCCCCCCAGGTGAGCACCCCAGGCCGCAGCCGCACCTGCAGGGTCTCACCAGCACCTTCGTTTCTGCTGCCTGGAGCCCTCGACCCTCTTCCCTGGGTGCCTTGGCAGAAACTGTCTTAAACAAACAGAGGAAGAGACACTAAGGATTAAGTAAACTCCTGAGGTCAGGTTGTCAGAAAACGTCTCCTGCCTGCCCTTCCTCCTCCTTGGGCTCTGGGGCAGGGGCAGGGCTGGGGCAGTCACCAGAGGAGAGGGCGGTTCTGGGACCAGACCCAAGAACCCAGAACCCAAGAATCAACCTCAGCGCTCCTGGCTGAGCAAAGGGCAAGGGCGGAAGAGGAAGCTTCTAGAGAAGCCCTCCACTCCCGCTTGGTGTGAGCCCCCAAAGACACATGACAAGCAAGTCACAGGACCACTCGGGTCTTTACTAAAATACAGGGGGGAGGCCCGCAGGCACAGCCGCACACCAAGCCGGAGAGAAGGGGAGACCCGTGCTCTCTACTCCTTTCTGTACCGACGGGACTGCTTAAACCTCTGCGCTGTGCTTCCACCGTAGGACAAACACCCAACACTCCAAACGCAGCCCCTTCCCGCCCCCAGAAAGCTCTCCTTCCCAGCCCCAGGGGCCCGGGCCCCGGGACGCAGAAGGCCGGGTGGGCAGGTGGGGGAGCAGCCTCCCGGAGCAGGGCCGGCACGAGGCCGGGCTGGCCTGGGTGGGCTTCGGCCACGGCGGGGCCAGAGCCTGGGAGTCACGGGGGGTCGGTGGCGGAGGCCTCGGGGGCCGGGACAGCAGCCCCACAGCCTCCCAGAGCTGAGGCTGGTTCCTTCCTAAAAGACACTTTACAAAACTACATTGTCATTGAGTTTAATAATCTTCCCCCTTCCAGAAAGGCCTGATGGGCGCTGCCTGCTGCTCACTTCTGCCCCATTCCAAATATTTTTACCTTATTTGGATGAAATGCATTATTTTTCTAATGAAAGGCTTTTTTTTCAAAGGGCTGTTTTCCCTCCGTCCAGCGGCTGCCTTTATTAGGCAGCACTCACGCCGTTTTGGGGAGGGGTTTTTTCCCTCCCTGAAATCTCGCCAGACTCTCTGTCCTCAAAAGCTGACATTGGAGCTCAGGACCCGCAGGGCAAAAGGCCTCCAGGTCCAGTTTTCCTTCCCCATCCCCCACACGTGAGCCCCAGGGCCGTGCCCACCCAAATGAACCCTGCTGCCCCTGGCTGGGGACGATGAGGCCTCGGGTCGCCCCGTCTCGGGGGGCCGCTGCCCGGCACACCCACCCCGACAGCTCCGGCCAGCCCCTCCCCAGGCTCCCTGCCCTCTGCTCTCCCCATCTGGGGCCACTGCAGGGGGGACCTCTGGGAAGCTCAAGAGCAAGTTAGAGACGGTGACAAGTGGTCACCAAGCTGAAGCGCTGAATGGGGCAACCCCTAAAGCACCCACCCCACCGAGGACCTGGGGTTTCCATTCCCTGAGGAGAGGCAGTGGCCCAGGGGTCCGACAGCAGGCAGCTCAGTCTCCGGCCACATCCCGCAGAGGCTGAGGGCTGGGCCCAGGCTTCCACCCTCTGCTCGTTTGTCTCGGGTCCCCCCACCCGGCTCCCCAACACGGGGGAGTCCCCGCCCCAGAGAGGATGCTGTGGTCCCCGCAGACTTGAGAAGCCCGGCTGCTTCGGGGGCAGCCAAGGCGGCAGCCGAGGCGGCAGGGGGCCTCTCACTGCGGGGTCTGCTGGGCCCTAGGGAGCACGTGGTGGGGACAAGGGACCGCAGGGATGTTGCGGGAGATTATGGCATCAAAGGTGACACCTGAGAGCCAGCCAGAGGGCAGGACGGTCAGGAGAGGCTGGAAGAGCTGAATCACCGTCTCGGGACCCTGCATGGTGCCCCGGGCCACGGAGCCAGGAATGAGTCTGCAGCGGCGCGGAGGGCACTGGGCTCTGAGCCCCCAAAAGGTGCGTAGGCAGGAGAAGAAATGTTTTCTGAGCCAGAACAGCCCCAGCGCCAAGTCTGTCACCCGTCGATCCGCGGCCCCTCCTTGCCTGAAGCCACCGGTGGGCGCGAGTCCGGGCAGCGGGCAGCGGCACAAGCGGGCGGTCAGCAGGCCCGCGGGACGCGCCCACAGCGGGCACAGAGCGCGCGGCGGGGCTCCGCCCCCACGGCCACGCGTCCTGCGCTGTGTCTGTCCTCACTCTGTATCTACACAGGCACCTGGAGGTGGCCGTCCCCTCCGTCCCCACGCGCGGCCACAGCACGGGCGGGGGCTCCTCGGAAGGCGGGTCGCGCTGTTTTTCGGGGCGCAGCTGAGCGCTGTGTGAGGGTTGACGGATTCCGGGGAGGGAGAGCAGGAGCCGGGGGAGGAAGACAGAGCGAGACAGCGCTCTCCTGGGAGCACACGCGTCCATTTAAGGAAGGGGAGCTCCTCACACTCCACACCAGGTCTATATACAGTAACGTGAGGTCCCTTCTCCTCCTGCATCAGGATGTCGGCCTTCGGCCCCGAGGACCACACTCCAGCAGGCAGCGCGCAGCTCACAAAACCCGCCTCGGGAAGGGGACCGCCACCCGTTGGCCCCGAGGGCAGGGCTGCCCAGGCCTGGCCCCCCAGCCACACCCCCCCAACCCCAGGGCACACCTGGCACAGCCCCAGGGGAGCCCGGCCACCGGGCACAGGGTACCACGACAGACAGGGAGCCAGGAATTAAATAGTGACAACTCGTATTTATTACAATTATATACAGTAGCATCTTGTATTCTGAAACCTCTACCTGATCACACAAACGAACATGTGTTTCTGGGTGGGAAGGGCAGACAGGGAGGCCCTGGCGCCCGGCTCCTACGTGGAAGAGCAAAGCACGTCCCGCCACGGGGTCAGCTGGGCCACGACGCAGCAAGCGAGGACGGCGCAAGTGCAGAATGATTTCATTCGTCTGGAAGGATGACGGGGCACGGGGGGGCCAGGGCAGTGCGTGGGGCAGCATCACCTGAACGAGACCTGGCTGTGGGGGGCCCCGGGGCGGGGGGCCCGGCGGAGAGAGAAGAGCACGGGGCTGTGGCTTCCGGAGACGTGACAGGACGGCCCCCTGCCCCTCGTGAGGCAGATCAAGGAGCCACGGCAGGACAAGAGGGCGGCAGGACAGCAGACACCCCAGGGCAGCCCTGCCCCCACGGGGACCCGGAGCCCCGTAACTCAGCTACCTCTGGTCATGCACGGGTTCGGTCCGCTGAGAGGCCCGCAGATCCGCCCTGGCCGAGACCTCCGTCCGGGAGCCGGGGCGCAGGGGGGCGGAGCCCAGAGCACTCGGTGGCCCCCGCCGGGCATGAGCCGAGGTCACAGGCCCGTGGGGCCGGGGCCGAGCCGAGGAAGTGGCGGGCTGGGGCTGGCATTCGGGTGAGGGGCAGCTGGCCACACGGACATGTGACCCCACGCACAGGGCTCGGGCCCCACGGAGGCTGCAACGGCTGTGCCCGGACTCGGGTCGAGGCCGCCCTCCCGGAGCCAGGCCCCGGCGTCCCTCTGCGGGGGACCAGCCCGGGGCCTAGTCCCGCTCGTTCTCGTTGCTGGCGCCCTCCGGCCGGCGCAGCTTCTCCACCTGCTCGTTGATCTGCCCGTCCCCGCCCCGGCGGTCCTCCCTCTGCACCCCGAGGCAGTGCTCCTCGTCCACGCGGCTCGCGTCCTCGTCCTCCTCGTCCTCCTCGTCCTCCCTCTCCTCCTCCTCGCCCTGCACCTCCATCCGCACCTGGCCCTTGACGTCCACCACGCCCTGGCCCTCCTCCTGGGCGCCCAGCAGGTGGTAGGTGGCCGTGGAGCCCTCGGGGCTGTGGCCCTCCTTCACGGGCGAGGACGACGTGGACTCGTTGCTGACGGGCGAGATGTCACTGCTGCTGTGGTGGCTGGCGGCCGCGGGGCTGGAGGGTGACGGGGACTTGACCGGGATCTGCCAAGTCGGGATCTTCGGAGCTGAGGGCGACGGCGGGAACTGCCTCCTGACACAGGGGCGAGAAGCAGGGTTGGTCTGGGACTCTGCGGCCCTGAGCAGAGCCCCAGGCCCCACCCCCTGGCACAGCGCTCCCCCAGGGCCGCTGAGCAGGGCACAGGATGGACTCAGCCCCTCACCTCCCTCCCTGCTGGCTTCCCCAAAAGAAGGCCTCTTGGCCGGCCGGGGGCGGGAGCAGCCGCGGTGGAAGCCAGCGGAGGCCTGTGCCGCTGCGGCCCCGCTCTCCGTCCCTCTCGGGCCCTCCCTGCTGGGACTGGGCCCGCCTTCCCTGGCAGGGACTAGCCACCTGGCCCCAGGGGCTGCCCCCACCGAAGCCCACTCCCCCCTGGCCCTTCGGCCCTGGAGCAGGGGCGGTGAGGACGGGGAGCCAGCAGGGCACTGAGTCTGAGTCGGGAACCCAAGCCACAAGGCCTCGACTCCATCTACCTTGTCCATGGCCTGGCTCAAAGTGGGAAGACCTGGCCGCCGGCCGCGGGTTCAGAAACCTCCCAACCAGAAGGGTAACAGTGGTGCACTTTGCCAGAAACCCCCTGAGCTCCACACTGGACAGGGAAGTAGCTTCTCTGCTCCCGCTTCCCCGCCCTGGGCCCTGGGCCCTGGGCCCTGCGCCTGCAGCCAGCCGGCCCAAAGCCGATTCCACGAGGGATCGGAAGGTCAGGTCAACTTGGCAATGGTCTAGGGCATACGGGCCCATCTGTGCCTGAGCCAAGAAGACAAAAGCCTGCTCTCTCCCGGGCACACTGTCCACCAGTGCTGGTCCCAGAACAGCTCTTCTCCTCGGATCCCACAGCACGGAGAGCACAGAGCGACCGCTGCCTAGATGCTAACAAGATGAGTGTTTCGAGCTTTCTCTGGCTCCAACATTCCCCAAAGGCCCACACTCTGCCCCTCTGACCTCCACGGCTCGTATCTCTGAGGTTCAGAAACAAAGGACTTCTCCTCCTGACACACCTCTCTTAGGGCCGCATTCCTTCCTTTCGAGAGGGCCTCGAAGTAGGGGCCTTGGACGACCGGATCCCCCAGTTGGGGCCACAAGACCCTGCAGCCCCCACCTTTGACCCCAAGTGAAGGGCCACCTGGTGCCTTTGGACCCCCTCACGGAGTCCCCACGAAGCCCCGGAGAACTGAGAATGCAGGCAAGGCCCCCTGAAGCCCCTCACTGCCCCTCAGGTGAGGTGACCCCCACCGTCCCAGTACCCATCCCAGGACGGAGTGGCTCCTGGGACACAGGACTTGTGGTTTTAAAACCAGGATAAGTGGGTCACCCTCCACTCAGGGCAGCACTGGTCACACGGCCTCCCCTGTGGGGGTTCATGGAAGGTGCCAGCACCGCAGAGGGACAGCAGAAGGAGACCAACAGAGCTGGGGAGGGGGTGGCTTGCACTGATTCTGTCCCTGCCTCGAATCTAGAATCCTTCCAACCAAGGACTCCCGGGCCCTTTGGCGAAAAATTTCTCTGGGGCCAAACAGTCCCCAAGCGGCCCGTGCTGGGGCTCAGGACAGAGGAGGAGGTGGTGTCTCTGCCTGCAGGCCCTGCTTCAGGATGGGGATGTTCTCCTTCGTCCCAGGTCCTGCATTTTGGTTCCAAGTATCCCTGAGCGGGCCTTGACAGGGCCGAGGAACTGTTGTGCTCAAGAACTCGGGGGCATTGCACACTGTCCCCCGTGGAGTGGGGAGGGAGGGGGCCTCCCAGGGAGGGAAGGCAGAAGCTCCGAAGATTCCCAAACTCAATGCCTGAGTCGCCCAGCTCCATCAGGCGCCGGCTGCACAGGGTCCCTCGGGGAGACGCGCCCCTCCCACGACAGCTGGCCGGGCCCCTGGAGCGCCGGCCCGAGCCCACCCCCGCTCTCCTCCTACCGATTTAAAAGCAGCCCTTTCAACGAGTTAATTTCCGACTTGAGCTCATTGATATTCTGAGACTCCAGGATCCAGTTGGTAGATGTGGTGGCCTGAAAGTCAAAACATGAGAGAACAAGTATCAGAGAGGCACCTCCCCCCCCGCCCCACGGGGCTCAGACGCCAGGGTGGCAGGAGGGGCTGCCGCTTCTAGAGGACCCAGCGCGAGAGTGCGACACCCAGGGCCTGCTATGTCCTGGACACAGACTGGAGACCCCTCGGGAAGGTTCTGCCCCTGGGTCTCTCTGTTCCAGGGATGGCACCCTCTGTCTGGGCATCTGACGATGCTGGCAGTTGTGACGCACGTACTTAGATCTGTAACAACGGTATTCCGACTGTGTGAAACAACCGCCACGCAAGGGCCCTTATCCCCGAGAGCAGCAGACGGAAGTGTCTGCAGGAGAAAAGTGATCCCCCGTCTGGTGTGTGCCACCAAGCGAGCTGGGGGCTGCGAGACCATGCCCCACGGTGTGCCAACAGCACGCTGTCCGCTCTGCAGCCATTTCCGCCCGTGTTTGAAATGTCCCATTAAAACTAAACTAATCAACTAAGTGCATTCGAGCTCCACACGGACTGCTCCCCCGGAGCCGCCCTCCCTGGGATTGCGTGAGACAATCCCAGCACACACAGGAGGGAACCCCGGGGCTGAGACTGGCGGCTGCCACGACCCACGCTGGACAGCCCACCTCGTTCCGCGGTGCTCCGCAGGTACTGGGGGCGTCTTTACCAAGTGAAGGTTTGTGGGCAGCCCTGCGTCGAGCAAGTCTGTCGGCACCATTTTCCCAACACCATCTGCTCACTTTGTGTGTCTGTGTCACGTTTCGGCAATTCTCGCAGTATTTCAGACTTTTTCATTATTGTTGTGTTTGCTATAGTGTTCTATGATCAGTGCATATAACTCCCTGAAAGCTCAGCTGACAGTTAGCAATTTTTAGCAATAAAGTATTTTTAAATTAAAAGGTATGCACGTTTTGGGGGTATAATGCTATTACACCCTTAACAGACTATAGTGTAAACATAACTTTCATACGCACTGGGAAACCAAAAAAGTAATTTGACTCACTTCATTGCAATACTGGCTTTACTGTGGAGATCTGGAACCAGACCCGCAGTATCCCTGAGCTGCTGCCCATGTTGGAGGGCCGGGGAGACCACTGAGCACCTGCCCGGCTGGCCCCAGCTCCAGCCCCAAGCAGGCCAGAAGGCAGGCTTCGCCTCGGAAGCAGCTTCCCACGCCGCTGGGCAGCCCGTGGTTCCTGCCGCAGCAAGGTCAGGCCCCCAGGCTGTACCCTGCTATCTGCAGAGCTCCAAAACGCGCGGGCCACACCACCCGTCCGCAGCTACCACTTTGGGATGATCCTGAAGGCTCAGCAGAGAAAGAAGCTGTCCCAGGACCTAACGCCAAATCCCTCCCTGAAGAGGGCCCGCGGGAGAAAGCGCCACAACCCCTCGGACAAACGCCATCCTTGACCATTTTCCAAATAAACTTCAGAGAACCCCACAAAGATTTTTCTTTGGCAAATCTTGTTGGGTTCGAGGAGAAGAGGAAAGTCCAAACAGTGGTCCCCCAGATGGCAGTTGCCGGTGGCCACGTGGCCCATGAAGTGTTTACGGGCACTTCCAGGTGTGATGGGCCCAGGTGTGGGGGCCGCACCCGCCAGCCTGGAGGTGGGGGAATGAGTCGTGCAGGACCCAGCTTCGCTGATGCCTCTACCCTGGCCTGACCCAGAAACCGGAACTGTAAGTTCAGGAGAATGTAGGGAGGCCCAGACTGGGAGAAAGGAGGGACCCCGGCTGTTCCCACCAGCCTGGCGCAGGGGGGGGGGGGTCTGACCTGGGGTAGGGCCCCCGCTTGGGCAAGCAGTCCTCTACAGGAGAAGCCCTACAGAAGGGCTGGAGGTCTGGGAGGGAGCGCACGCAACCCCCCACAAACACCAGTCGCCCGCACACACATCCCCTCGGGGTCCTTACTCCAGACCACCAGACGGCGCAGACCCAGGAGCCACCGTTCTGGCTTCTCGGAGACCTTGAAAGCCATAGCAGCCCATTAACAAGGGAGCAATTTCCACTCACCGGCCTACAAAGGACTCAAATTTCCAAACGCATATGGTGCCAGATGCCAGGATTTAGAAATAAAATCTGACATCTGGGGCTTTTTAGCCAGTCTCTTTAAAAAACAGTTGTAGAAAACTCTCAGCCCTCAGTTTTATGTAGGTTTTTTAATTACTTAACGCTCTTCTTTTTAATTTTTTACAGTGCTGCAGTAGGAGTTTGGAAGCCAGATATAAAAACTTACATTACAGCTGAGAAAACACAGCTCTGAGTCGCTGGTTTATGGGGTAACCGAAGTCTTCACGCGTTTGGTTCAGACACCACACCAGTGAGCCCCGCTTCAGTACAAGAGAGGATGAAAGGGGGCTGGGGACGGACAGGGCGCGGGGGGCACCGTCAGTGAAGCAAGCACGAGAAACTCAGAGAGCCGGCTCTCAGCCTCCAAGCACCATCTTGCCCCCAACCCCCTTAAAATGCAACATGTGGTCTTAATCTTAATGCTTAAGGTCTGCAAACAGTTTGCCAATTTCCGGAATGGCTTCTGGCCACTGGCAGGCCACCGCTCCCAAAGATAATAGAGAGCAGGGTGGGGGCCATACCCCAGCCTTCCCGGCTGCTTTACGGGCTGCCCGCCCACGGGGAGCACGCACCATGGCTAGAGGTGGCCACGGACAACCACAGCCATCTGAGGAGGAAGTGCAGGCAACGCACTTGAAGGGGATTCTTGGGGACCCTCTCCGTAGGAAGCACCCCGGATTCCATCAGAAATGGAAAGATTCCTGTTTCACTTGGTTTCGCAAATGCAAAAGATTTGAGTGCGGGCTCCCATGTGGCTCTGCGCTGGGCGGGGCTTCTCCTGGGAGAGCCACTCAGAGGAGGTCCCTTGACTGTATGGGCTGTGCGTGGAAGCAGCCAGAAAGCAGCATGGGGAAGAGGAGGGAGTGGGGAGCACAGAGGATGTCCTGGAGCCCCTGGACCAGTGTCTCTTAGACTGGATCTGTCCAAGACAGTGCCCCGGGAATGACCCATCACGCACGCACAGACCCAGGCTGGCTGCCGACAGGAGCCAGGCCCTGCTGTGGGCACAGTCAATGAAGGTGGTGCCATTACAGATTCAATTTACAGGCGAGGAAATGAAGAATCAGGAAGGTTAAGGAACTTGCCTGTGCTCACACAGCTAGCCCACGGCAGACGCAGATTTCAACCCAGGCAGTCTGATCCTAGGCTCTCATTCTGCCGAGACTACTCAGATGTGGGCAGTGAGGCATAGAAACTGCCCCGGGTGACCCCAGCTGGTGCGCCTTTGGGGGTCACCTGATTTCATGGGACTCAAGAGAGCTGGGTACAGAGAATCCGCCCATTGTAGCAGACGTCACCTGGCGCCTGGCACACTCCCCCTACTTCCCTGTGACCTAACATGCTTGTGGAGACCATCCTGTGTCCACCCCAACCATGTCCAGAGCTTGGGTGTGGGCTCCCGCGGGAGGGCCACAGGCCAAGAGCTGCTTCTCCCCGCTCCTGCTAGGAAGGGACGAAGGGACACAAAGAGAGTGACTGCCTCCATTCTCTGCAGAGGACGGTGTGGGCCCCTGCTCTGTACCGGGCACGAGAGAAGACAAGAGTCGGCCCCCATGGAATGCAGTGAACCGGGCACAAAAGCCCTGGTCTGAGCCCCGAGCAGGGCAGACCTGGATCCGGAGAGGGTCAGGGACGAGTACCTTGGCTGCAGCCAGTTCATGGGCGAGCTCCTGGACCTTCTGCTGCTGCTGAATCAGCAGCTCCTGGACGGACGCTAAAGTCATCTGTAACTGAGTCACTGGGAGGAGAAAGCAGTCGCATCTCTGTTAAATGATACACACGGATTCTTCTCTCTCTGTCCACACACCTAGAGCTGCCGCATCTCATTGATCCGCAGACACCCCCACCCCCACCCCGCCGTGCATGTAATTTATCTGCACTCTGGGCCAGCTACCTGCGCCGGAGCTAACCTCTAGCATTCCCACTCCATCTTCTCATTGTGCACTTGTCCGTGGTCAACAGTATATCCGTCCGAAACCTCTCCCCTCCAATTACACGTGCTTATGATGTGCTCGGCTCTGCCGACTTCCGTGCTCCCTCACCGCAGCCCCTCACCGCGTCCTGGTGGGACCTGCGGACTCTCCCGTGCTGGCAGAAACGCATCTCAGGTCCGCGACCCTGGGAGCGGTTCAAGGCTACAGCCCTGCCCTCCACCTCCAGTCCCGAGGCTGCAGGTGCCCCCCACCACCCCCGATCACGGTGTCAGCACACCCCGTAGGAGCCATGGGCCCCCGGGGCCGACACACCACAGCATTTCTGAGGGCTCTGCGAACGCACTCTGGCGGGGACAGGCTCCTCCTGCCTGGGACAGTGGCGCTGGAACTTGCGGGAGTTTTTAGTTTCAGAGCCTCCACCTAGTAAACAAGTTTATAAAGAGGAAAAGCCACCTCTGGTGCGACAGGTCCCAGCTAATCTGGGCCATCGCTGGGGCACCGGGTAATGAACGCCAGCCCCGTGGAGTCGATGACAGAGGAGGTGGCTGGGGTCCTCGGAGCCACAGTAATTACAGCCTTTCTTGACCCTGAGCTGGATTCTTAGAGGGAAGGGGGAAAAACCGCCGAAAACCCCCCTGAAAACCTCACAGAAGCAGAAATTAAAAATGAACTTTACAGCCCTTAGAAAGGCTGTCATTTTATTCCCCTTATTAATATTCTGAGGTTGGGAGCCTTTCCGTAAAAACATAATTAATTGAGGCCGCGCCGACAGTAAACAAGCAATTTCAAATTAAACCGAAATGACGGCGGCTTCATTTGCAAATGTGAACAGATTCTCAGAGCAGATAAATGAAGTCACCACATAAAGTGGAGACGGAGGGGGAGGGGCGGGGCAGAGAAGGGGCTGCTCGCCGAGGCTCGGAGGGGCGACTTGATGGAGTCATTAATCTTTACCTGTCTGTGCCACGCTGCCACTCAGCTCCGAGAGACTTGCCTCCATCCTTTCCAGGTGCTTCCTGTCCTCTCGGCCACCCATGATGAGAGGGAGCAGGTATCTCTAGAAGGAGCAGGGCAGGCATGAGCAGCGGGCGCGTGCGGGGGGTCATTCTCCAGCCACCTCGCAAATTCTGCCCACCCACTTCTCTCTGCCACCCCTGGGCTTCGGAAACCCGACGCAAACACTGAAGGGAGTGTTTGAAATGAGACGCTTGAAAGTTACGAGGCTGATTAAGATTCTGCATAAGGACCAGGACCAGGAAGTAGGGACAAGTTAAAGTCAAGTCAGTCTATTTTGGGCCCTTTTATTTAATTACCTCCATGATGCTACGTATATTTCTGTAACAAAAAATATTTAAGATTCTGCTTTGAAAGCTGTAAGATAAAAATGTAGAAGGTGATACAAGACAGTGACACCCCTGGTGGCCTCCGGGCAACAGCGGGAGGGACGCTTTCGACTGCACACTTTTCTGATCCTTTAAACATTTTGACCCACGTGAATGATCCACCATTCAGAGACAAATGAGCAAAATAAAACAAACAAAAAAATTATTCAAGAAACTAGATGAAAATCTACAGCAGATTTCGGGGCCTTTGGTCCTTTTACGAGGGAACAATACACGGTATTCTGAGGCCAGTGAAGGACGTCACAACTCAGTTATTTCTAAACTAAGCCTTGAGTCCTCAGAACCCTCGGAACCAGCGTCCTTCGGGTAAGAGTCAGACGCGGTCAAATTCTTCCAGACACAAGGCCAGAAGGCACAGGAAGGGGCAGAACCTGAAGAAACTGACCCTGGGGAGAAGGCAGCAGATGCCACAGGGCAACCAAACAAGGCGGCCCAGAATTTGGGAAGCCCAGGCGAGGACGGGTCTTGGAACATTCAGGAAGAAGGCAGTGGGGCGTCACGGGTAACTGGCTGCCTGCTTTGAGGTGGGAAGGGGTGGAAGATGGGTAGCAGGGCGGCCGCTGGGAGGGCTGGGTGACAGAACACCGGCATCACACCCCAGAAGCTCTGTATTTGATGCCTCTTGTTTCGGAAGCAAGAGCTCAAGTCTCTGGCTTTAACGGGGGAGGGGCGAGCAGGCACTGGAGGCAGCAGGGGCCGGCAGGTGGGGTAACTGGCAGGTGGGACCAAAGCACTTGGCTCCTACTCCATTTGGGGCCCAGATGGGGAAAAAGGCAGCGACTTCTCCATTAAGGGTTCCATCCTAGGGAAGGAGAAGGAGAGCTCTCTCACGAGGTGTCTGCGGGAGACTTCCTTCAGGAGCGACTCCGGAGTGAAGATCATTATTTAGCAAACACACAGAAGCATTTTCTATTTCGCAAAGTGCTTTTCAACCACTATGTGAGTTATTACCCACAACTGAGCGGAAACTCACCAAATGCAGCCTTAGTTTCCAGGCTGAGAGTTTCCCGAGGATAAGTCAGGGATTCTCACACATGAAACATGCGAAAACCTCTGAGATCAAAAAAGCCAAAGGAAAGAGCACGCGCTCCCCTAGCCTACATGGTTACACCGTCACAAAACAAGGTGAGGCCTCTTACCTTTTTCTTTTTTAATTTAAAGAAACGAAAAAAATTTTCATCACCACGGCCACTGGTCTTTCAATGTCTCTTGCATTTTTTAAGGCAAAGAATAAAGATCAGAGCTTCACGGGAAAAACTGAGTATGTTTTCTTCGCTGCAACAGGAACTACGCTGCTTCCAGCAGAACACAGGCTGTCCGAGGGCAGCCATGTGATCATTAAGTACCGCTGAGTAGAGCTGGGACATTATTTTGAGAATTGTGGCTTAGAATTTTACTCTTCTTAGTGACTACACAGTGACTGGAAATAGGCTTCCAGCACACAGGGTAAGGGAAGGGCATCGGGTCAAGTGGAGAAGTCCCAGGACCTCTAACATTTTGCTTCTGGATTTTTGACATGGAAATTTCCAATTCCAAGAATAGACGTTCCGCTGAAAAAAGTATACTCTGCAACAACCCTGTCACTAGCTTTTGCAGAAGTCAAAAATTAAAAATCCCGGAGTTGAAACACGTCTCACGTGCTGAAAGTGACAACGGTGAGGCCGGGCGTCCATTCGGCTTCTAAGGGCGGGAGCCGCAGGCGGCATCGGGAGGAAAGAGGCCTTCTCTCCAGGAACAGCAGAGAGCAAGTCCTCTGGCCACTGTTTTGCCTTTTATCTCCGGGGCCTACCCTGGCTCTGCATCCTCCAGAAAAGACCTGCCTGCTTCTAGTCGAAGTTAGTCTCTGGTAGTTCGTATCTGGTTAGTATTTGATAACAAGGAAGTACGTGTTCATTTCATGCCTGCGGTTCTGTTGGAAGCAACCAAGACTGGGATTCTGAGGGTTGACTACGTAGTTTGGGAGGAAAATCCTAGATTTACATGGATGCCAACACAATACGTAGAAGACAAACCCAGAGCCCATAACTAAGACCCGAGAGCAGCACAGAGAGTGGTTCCCGTGTGCCGGGCACGTAGACGTTCCAAAGGAGCTTCACCACAGCCTTGTGAGATAGATACAACTGTCCCCATTTTACATATGGGACCACTGAGCTCCTGCTAAGTGGCAGAGCCGGGATGCAACACAGCCACTGGGCTCCAGTGCCCCTGCTCTCAACAACCTTGTCATTCTGTCTCTTAAAAATGTTCCAAATGGGGCACCTGGGTGGCTCAGTGCGTTAAAGCCTCTGCCTTCGGCTCAGGTCATGATCCCAGGGTCCTGGGATCGAGCCCCACATTGGGCTCTCTGCTCAGTGGGGAGCCTGCTTCCCTTCCTTTTTCTCTGCCTGCCTCTCTGCCTACTTGTGATCTCTGTCTGTCAAATAAATAAATAAAATCTTTAAAAAAAAAAAAATGTTCCGACCGCTCAGCGTATGCTGGGCACTGTTCTAAGTACCCGACACGGCCTGCTGACGGACGGGCCCCACGGTCACTGTGCACAGCGGGGCCTCCGAGGAGAGATGCCCGGAGTAGCAGATGAGCAGGGTCTGAAGGCGTCAAGGCACCCGCCCAGGTGGTGGCAGGGGTCGGAGACTGAACCAGACGCCTCCCGCAGAAAACGTGCTCATGCGTACTCTGCCCCGGGACAGCTGCTGTCCTGCCATCGCGCTCCAGGGCTGGGCACCTCGACACAGAACAACCTCGGGCCGGGGGCGGGGGGGAGGGTAGTGGGGCTGAAGGCTGGGGTGGGGGGCACAGGGAAAGGCGGACGTACCTTGTAGAGCTGGTGAAAGCCGAACGCGATGCCGGCCGTGATGACAGCCAAGGCACCGTAGTCTCTCCATCGGGACCCGACGGGGCCTGAGGTTGGGGGAAAAGGCGCATCAGGAGAAGTGCACGCGTCCTTCCCGGGCAGGGGAGGGCACGGGCACCATCTCTTAATCTCGAAGGACCAGCAACTGCGACACGCAACTGTAGGACGCAGCATGTGCCAGTGGGAACAGCGGCCTGGCCGCGTCCCCTTCTTCAGTCCAGGCTCTCAGAACAACCCGCCTCAACCGCACATCCGCTGGGTGGAGGTGGGTAGCCGGGAGCCAAGTCCCAGAGCGACAGTCAGGTGGCAGAGTGATCTACAGACCTAGGCCATGGTCTCCACTCTCCGGGAACAAAGGGTACCGAGAGGCTGACACAAACACACTTGGGTGTGCATCAATACGCATTCCCACGCCCCAGTGCAGACAGGGATGAGCTAAGAGCCATCTCAGAAGAGGGGAGGG
The DNA here is from genome assembly GCF_964662115.1 of Mustela nivalis. Classification (NCBI taxonomy): domain Eukaryota; kingdom Metazoa; phylum Chordata; class Mammalia; order Carnivora; family Mustelidae; genus Mustela; species Mustela nivalis. The sequence goes on along the minus strand of NC_139029.1, from coordinate 6,839,254 downwards.
ACAAGGAAGAGACAGAACCATCTGTGTGTTCGAGACTTCACAAAGCGTCGGCTGCGTGCCCGACAGTGCTGCAGGCCCAGGGGCGTGGGGTGACGAGACCCCAGTGCCCTGGCCTGCGCCACCCTGAACTGGGCAGAAGGCAGCTGACGAACGACGGAACAAAGTGACTCCAGAGAGTGACCAGGAAGGTTCAGTGCGGAGGGGGGCCTGGCAGGCCCATACAAGTCTTGATTTCGGGGTCCTGAGTTCGAGCCCCACACTGGGTGGAAATATTACTTAAATAAATAGAATCTTTAAACAACAACAAAAAGAAGGCCCAATGGGGCCATGTTGGGGGCGAGGGCCAGAGAGGGGAGCCGGGGGTGGCAGGGTCTTAGAGGAGGCAGACGCTGAAACACGTGGGGTCCCAGGGACAGAGCTCGAGGAAGGGGGCAAGCAAGTGCCGAGGCAGGGGTGACTGCGCTCAAAGGAGAGAAGGCAGCTGGTGTGGTCCAAGTGAGCAAGTGGGCCTACCCACGAGGGGAGACGGGCGAGAACCGAGCGGAGTCAACCGAGAGGGAGTGGTGGAGGGGGTGGTGGGGGGAAGAAGTGGGACACCCAGTAGCCAGGTGGAGAGCGGGGCCGGGCCACCGATCATCGGTCCCAGGCAGTGAGGTCACTGAAGGCTCTGCATCTGGGAGCGGCGCAGGCAGCGGACATTCCGGGAAAACAACGCAGGGTCCTTCGAGGGCCAATAGAGGTTGGGCGGGGAGGGACGCAGAGGTGGGAACAGGCTCCTGCCAGGGGCTACAAAAGGTGAGACCAACCGGGAGAGGACAAGAGGCTCAAAAGAACAGAGGCTGCTGTTGGGCGGGAACCAGACACGGGCAGCCAGTCCCCCTGCAGGAGCAGGCCCCTAGCCTGGGGCTCTAGAACACCATCTCGGGGGCTCCCCCGACTCCTGAACGGAATTCCAATCCCACAGGAGGAGAGCGGAGGTTTCTACCTCATGATCTTTCCCACGGACGGTTCACAAAGGGCTTGCATGTCCACAATCTCCCCGGACGCTCTGCCTCCTCTCAAGGGATCGGCCACGAAGGCACCACATACCATTTCCAGAATGATCGGCGGGGCAGGACACCAATCGGGTCTGCAGAATCAGACCACAGTGCCCACAGCAAGTTCTCCGGACGGCGTGCACCCGGGGTCTGCTGTTATGACAAGGAAGCTAGGGTCTGGACGCACATTTGGGAGCAAAAAAGTGAAGAGAGAAGGGCAGCAGCTGTCCCCAACTTCCTGAAAAGTGCAGCGCGGCTCCCGGAGCAGAGCGCCGTGGGCACCTGCGGGGACAGACACTGTGTGTCTCAGCCTTCACCTCCCCCCGCGCCCACAAGCTCGCCAGGTACTCGTCATATCCTGGCATCTCCGGACAAAGGGGAACAGGAGAGGGACCTTCTCCAGGCTCAGTGGCAGGGGGGCCCAAGGAGCAAAGACCTCCCAGGGGCGAGGGAGACCCTCCCTCTTCCCGGAGCTGCTGAATGGGGTTTCAGGAGGCAGATGGGACTGTGATGCAGGGGCCTGAAGGAGGCTCTCTTTGGCCAGTTCCCCTCACCGCCAGCAGGGCCTGTGGACCCCAAACCAGCCTCCCTAGGTGGCCCAGCCCTGGAGTCTTGCGCACACGCTGTAATCACCAGGTGGCCTCGCCCTCAGCCCCCAGCGCCCTTACTTGTTTGGCAACTTTTGAGTGGCTCATGGATACATGTGGTCTAAACGGCACAAAGCACCCGTCACCCTATTGCCAGCTGGTTCCCTCCACTACCACGAGTCCCCGTGAGCAGCTCCCTGTCTGGCCCGAGACTTCTTACGCACACAGGAGACAACACAGATGTGCCCTGTTTTCCTTCTAGTCCCTCCTACCTCTCATCCTGCTTTTTTGCCCAGAGCTGCGTGATACTCCACTGAAGCCATTCCCCACTGATTTCCAGCCTCTACTATGTCACAAAATGCTGCCCACAAGGGCCGTGTACACATCATCTCACATGTATGTATGAGGACACCTGTACACGTGAATTCCTAGGAGCCTGGGTTGGAGGTACATGCGATGTGCAAATTCTGAAAGAGATTTTTAAAAAAAATTTTTTTAAAGATTTTATTTATTTATTCAACAGAGATCACAAGTAGGCAGAGAAACAGGCAGAGAGAGAGAAGGAAGCAGGCTCCCTGCAGAGCAGAGAGCCCGATGCGGGACTCGATCCCAGGACCCTGGGATCATGACCTGAGCCGAAGGCAGAGGCTTTAACCCACTGAGCCACCCAGGCGCCCCAGAAAGAGATTTTTAAATCGTCCCCCCTGGGAGCTGAGCCAGTCCACTCACACCAGAGTGGCTCTAGGTAGAGTGCCTACCCCTCACGGCCGCCACCATGGGCTCCTCACACCGGCTGCTGCCTGTACTAACCAGAAGAGACGACTTCAAGCCCGTTTTCGTTTGCGTGCACCTCGCTGTGAGGGAGGACCCAGCATCCCTGCAGCACCTGTCCTTTTCGGCGTATTGTGTACGATCCCTATTCCCCTACTCAATGTCTTTAGCAATGTCCTCATCAATTTATAGAAACTTCTTATACAGCTGAATGTGGCTTTCAGGAGGCAGAGGTGACAGTGATGGAAGAGCCTGGAAAATAAGCCCCCCATCTCGGACAGAGGTTGTAAAGGTCCGGGACACCTGGGAGGCTCAGTCGGTTAAGCGTCTGCCTTCGGCTCAGGTCATGATCCCAGGGTCCTAGGACTGAGTCCCGCCTTGGGCTCCCTGCTCAGCGGGGAGCCTGCTTCTCCCTCTGCCTGCTGTTCCCCCTGCTTGTGCACTCACTCTCTTTCTCTCAAATAAATAAATAAAATCCTTTTAAAAAATTGCAAAAATCCTTCCCAGTATATTTTTCTTTTGACTCTGCTTATGGTGTCTCCTGGTGTGTAGCGTACCCGTGTTTATATAAATGCATCCGTCCACTCTCGCATGGGCTCTGGGGTGTGGGTTATGGCAAGCCAGGACATCCCCGCTCCCTCCCAGGGTTGTGTAGTGACACGCAGGGTCACAGAAACTGTCTCCAGAAAGGAGCTCCACCGGGGCATCTGGGTGGCTCAGTCTCAGTCGATTAAAGGTCCAACTCTTGATTTCGGCTCAGGTCATGACCTCAGGGTCCTGGGATGGAGCCCCGTCCCGGGCTCCGTGCTGGGTGTGAAGCTTGGGATTCTCTCTCTCTCCCTCTCCCTTTGTCCCTCCCCCGACCCCCTCTCTTAACAAGAAAGAAGGGAAGAAACTCTGCGGCTCTGCTGTGGGAACAACCCCAGGCAGCAAGCGTCTATGTGGCGAAGCTGCGACTCATGAAATCGTAAGCTCTGAGACCACGGAGACCATGGATGGACCTTTCACCCTGACCTGGAGGAGCCAGGAGGCTCTGAGTTCCGGGCAACCTTCTCGCTTGTCTCATTCCAAGTCCACTCTGCTCTGAGTGCCCTGATACAACACCCAACACCCAGCTCGAGCTCATTTTTAGGAGGAAAAAGTGGAGACAGAGTAACCTTATCACTCTTGGAGAGAGTCGCTGGCCAGGAGGGCTCTCATCCACGCGCAGAACATTCATCCCTGCTGTCAAAGTCATCAGAGAGAGCACCTTCAAGACAGGCACGTGTCCAGAATTCTGTATTCACCACCGACTTCTCAAATCCCCCGTCAAAACCTTGCAAGAGAACAGCAGCAACCGGGCAAGAAACTAATAAAGCCGAAGTCTGCCTGGGTCCTTCTTGCCGCAAACGTACGCTGTCTTGAGAAGCGCAGCCTCTCGTCCCGTGCGCAGGGGCTGGACAGCTGAACAGGTACTGGCAGTTCACGGGTTCGAGAACCAGAGCCCCGGCGACAGCTGCAGCGGCCTCCCCAGAGCGCTGACCTCCTCAGCACCAAGCAACACCTGTGGCTCCCTGCTGGCCGCACCCTTCACCCGCCGCAGCGCACCTCGTTCCTGACATGCTCGCGTTAAGAACATTTTATTGCCCCTTGGTTTTCATTATTAATGAAAAGGGACCAGAATGATCTTTCCTAAAGTTCAGAGAGTCTATAAAGACAAGAAGCTGAAATGCCATTTTACTCGTTTTGGAGATGTGTGATACAATTCTGTCTTGTGGTGAAATGAAAAAAGAGAGAAACGAAGACGGAGGGAACTCTGCCCTGCCGCACGCCTTTCAAAGGGTAACAGACGGGGGCTCGCGGGAGAGCGTTCGGCGCGATCCCAAACTGGCTCAGAGCCCCAGCTGTGACCATCTGGAGTCCTGTCTGCCACCGACCCGGGGGCCCATCTTCCCCAGAGCGGGTGCAGACCCCCCCAGGAGCACGGAGAGCAGGGCAGCAGGTCCTCACGCTCCTCGAACGTCCAGAATTTTATAGTCGAGGGCAGAAAATGGGGCCCGTCACTTTTCCGCTCTCACTCAGAAGAAAGGGGAGTGGAAGGAATGAGCTTTTTAAAAGCTTCAGAGCCTCCAATCGGGAAGCAGAGTCCTGTCCGCGAACAAAGCCGACACGAAGCCCGAGATCAGAGATCCTGGTTCCACACCACCAACCCGACGGCTCCCAAGGACGTTCTCCTCTTCTCGTCAAGCACAGGCCACTTGACTGAAGGTGGCAGAGCTCTGCTACGTTGGAAGAACAGAGGAACAATGATATGTTTTCTGTCGCTCAGGTTCAAACTGTCCCCAGCACTCGCGCAACAGGCGCGACCAGCTCACGAACTGAATGGCCCAGTATTTTACCAAGACCCCATCACTGGCAGCAGGTGTCTCCCCACACGGGCATTGCTGGCCCTGCTCCGCTGTCTCGGGCAGCAGCGAGGTCCGAGGACAAACGTGCAGGGAGAAGAGCGTGGGGTTCTTCGAACCTCAACAGCTTCTCTGACCTCCCAAGGACTCTGTCAGTTAGTGGGAGCTTGGACACTCTCTGAGGAGGTCCGGCTGCCCAAAAGCAATTCCACAGCGTACGGTGGCCCCATCGGGGGTAGGAGAGACGCATCCCTGGGACTCCCTAACCATTCTGTGAACACACGTAAACCAACATGACTCCATTCCTTTAGTTAAACCTCCGCTGACCAAGAAATTCTCACCTAGTAGGCGAGAACAAACATCGGGTAGCACGTGTGGGGCTGGCAATCCCACACACACCACAGCAATGTTGAACTTGAAGCCACCTGGTCATGCACCTGGATTCACTGATGCCGTGGAAATGCCGCATCCGCTAACGGGTCAGAGAAGAGCTAGAGATGGCCCAGGATCGTCCTGCTGCGGCAGTCTGAGGAGCTTCTGACCACGCGGAGAAACTGTCAAGTCCTCGGGGAGGCCGACAGCCTGAGCGCGGGGCAAGGTCCCCTCCACACTCCCCAAGGCTGGGGCTGTGATGCCACACGGTGCCGCATCTAGCTGCTCAAATCATCCCAACAAGCCACCCTGAAAATTAAATAAGACAGGCTCCTCTACAGCAAGGTCCTGGCATCAAGCCAGTCTGCCAAACCTGGCCTTGTTACGGCACGGAGGGGCGGGGCTGGCGACACACACCGAGGCCGGCGACCCGCGGGACAGTTGTAGCCGGTGGAGCTGCGGGGGGCTGGCCACCGTGTGGGGGGCTCACTGAGGCCCCCGGCAGAGCATGGCCGGCGGCAGCCGGAAGGACATACCAACCGGAGAGCAGGAGCTAGAAACACAGCAGCTCCGAACAGAAGCACCTGGACAGCTGTGAGGCAAAGACACCATAGTAGCCCCACAGCAGTCACCTCTGAAAATCCAAGACCTGTCTTCACGTGAACATCCTGTGAAAGACAATCTTCCCACTTCCCATGGGCCACTACTCTATCGCTAGTGTCATCTTCAGGCAGGAAGGACACCGACAGTCATATCTATATCCTCACTCACAGATTAAAATATATGAGCTCTAATTAAACTGTAAGAATTCAGAAGAGCCCAGGAATAGGCCCAGGCGTTATCTAGTCCAGGATTCTTCTGACGAAGAGGCCCACGAAATTCTACGGAGAAAGAATAATCTGTGTAACACCTGTGCCGGGACAAGTGGAGAGCCACGGAGGGAGGAAACCGAACCTCGACCCTCCCCTTGTGTCATACATAAGCATGAACTCAAAACAGATCACACACTGAGGCCAAAAAGCAAAAATTCTAAAGCTGCTGTAAGAAACCAGAGAAGAAAATCTTTGGGGTGAGCAAAGACATCTTAAAAAACAAAAAGAATGAGCCATAAAAGGGGAAAAAAAGAATAAAATGGACATGATCAAAAGCTTGAATCGGGGCTTTTCAAAAGACACTGCCAAGAAAACAAAAAGGCACATCATAGACTGGGGGTGGGGGGAATATCTGCAAAACGTGTACTTGATAAAGGGCTACATCCATACAACTCGACAATAAAACGACACGACCTGGAAGAAAGTGCAAGACTGGAAGAGACGACCCATGAGCGGCCTCTGCACGGCCGGTAAGCACACGGAAACATCTCTAGTAGTCGCTGGAGAGATACAAGTTAAAAGTACGATGAGGTTCTATTACACACCTATTTCTAGGATGGCTAAACTTAAAACCTGAGAATACCAAGTGTAGACAAGGATGCAGAGCAACTTAAATTCTCCTGCATTGTTGAAGGGAGTGTAAAATGGTGTAACCACTCTGCAAACTAGTCTTATAATTTCTTACAAAGTCAAACATCCACCTAACGTGTGGCTAAAGCAATCTACTCCCAGATGTGAAACTGAGAGAGAAGGAAGCATGCTTGCACTTGCACGTGAATGTCCACAGCAGCATTCATTACTCATAAGAGCCCCAAACTAGAAACCCAAACAACTATCAATGGTCGATGGACAAATTGTGGTATATCCAAAGAGCGAAGTAATAGGAGTTAGCAAACTGCCCACTTGGCTAAGCCCCACCTTGGCCTACTTCTATCCAGTTGTGAGTTCAGAATGGTTTTTATATTTTAAAGGAATGGGGGGGGGGTATATGTCACAGAAACGTGTGTATATTTGCGTGTGTGTGTGTGTGATCTGATCAGACTATTTATCTCAAAGGATCCGTCTCAAAGAATTACCTTGGGGTAAAGAAACTAGACACAGAAGACTACCTGCTATATGATGCGATTTACGTGAACATCTCTGGAAAACTGAAATTGCGTGATCCAAAGTAGACTGCTGGTTCGAAAGAACCTGATGTTGGGGAGAAGACTGGTGCGGGGCAGGGGGCACAAAGACACTTCCTGGGGTCATGGGAATTTACTATATTGTAATTGTAGTGTTGGTAACATGAGTTAAATGAGTTACAACTTGTGAATTCACCAAGCTATACACTTAAAATTGATTTTTTTAAAGATTATTTATTTATTTGCGAGAGGAAGAGAAAGCATGTACACACACATACAGGGGAGGGGCGGGGGAGAGGGAGGAGCAGGCTCCCCGCGGAGCAGGGAGGCCAGTAAGGGGCTTGATCCCAGGACCCCAAGATGATGACCTCAGCCAAAGGCAGATGCTTAACTGAGCCACCCAGGCACGCCTAAAATTGATTAATCTTCTTGTGTATAAATCATACTTCAGGGGCACCTGGTGACTCAGTGGGTTAAGCCTCTGCCTTCGGCTTGGGTCATGATCTCAGGGTCCTGGGATCGAGCCCCACATCGGGCTCTCTGCTCGGCAGGGAGCCTGCTTCCCCCTCTCTCTCTGCCTGCCTCTCTGCCTACTTATGATCTCTGTCTGTCAAATAAATAAATAAAATCTTTTTTAAAAAAATCATACTTCAAGAAAGCTGACTAGAAAGAAAAATTACGAAAAACCCAGAAATACAAAACTGCCATATGACCTAGCAACTTAACTCCCAGAGGTCTACACAAGAGGACTGAAAACATACACCCACGTCGGACTTGCACCCAAGTGCTCTCAGCAGTGTGGTTCAGGTTGGTCAAAACTGAAGGTAACCTAACTGTGGGTCAGCCGGCGAGCCGCTAGACTCGAGATGGTCCGCCCACACAACGGGTGCCGAGAAAAGCAATACAAAGGAAGTGTTGCTGGATGCCAGCCCGTGGAGAAGCCACGAAGGCGCTCGCTGAAAGGAGGCAGGCACGGGGGACCACATATAGGATGATTCCATTTACCAGAAATGTCCAAGAAAGGTAAATTTACAGCGACAGATTAGTGCCTGCCTGGGTGGGTGGTGAGAGTCTCGGTAAACAGACACAGAGGATCTCATCTGGGAAGGAAAGTGCTCGCACTGATTACGAGTGTGCCACTCAGTAAGACACGGAAAGTCAGGAACTGCACCTTTGAGATGGGTGAGGGTTACGATATGTAAAATGCACTTCATGTAAAAAACTTTTATTATCATATGGTTTCACTTATTCGTGGAGCATAAGAAATAACACGGAGGACATGGGGAGATGGAGAGGAGAAGGGAGTTGGGGGAAGTTGGAGGGGGAGATGAACCCTGAGAGACTGTGGACTCTGAAAAACAATCTGAGGGTTTTGGAGGGGCGGGGGGTAGGAAGTTGGGTCAGCCTGGTGGTGGGTATTGTGGAGGGCACGTATTGCATGGAGCACTGGGTGTGGTGCATAAACAATGAATTTTAGTACACTGAAAAGTAATTAAAAAAATAACAATTTAAAAAACAAAAAAATTAAAAAAAAAATTTTTTAAACCTCTCCAACGTTGGGGGAAGTAAAGTTATCACAGATAAGACACCAAAACCGTAAGCTGTAAAAACAAAAATGAAAACAACAACAACAAAACTAAACTAAACAAAAACCCAAAGATAAACGGACATCATCAGTTTTTAAACCTTTTCCAAAAGACAATCTCAAAAAGAAAAAGGTAGCCATGGGCCACGAGGAAATCCTGACAGACATCCAACAAAGCACATGAATCCAGAAGATGGGAAGAACTCTTCCAACTCAAGAAGATGATTAACAATTGGCAAAAGATGGGAACAGCCGCTTCACCGAAGAAGTTATGCAAATGCACGGTGAGCACGTAAAGAGACGCTCAACGTGATTAGCCATCCCGGAAACGTAAACTCAAAGCACTATGAGATACCACTGTATACTCGTGAAAATTGCTGGCGTTAGAAAAGACAGAAAACATCCAAGAGCGAGGCTACGGGGCGACCACATCTTTCCCACGTTGTTGATGCGGATGGGAAATGGTGTTACCACTTTGAAAACAAGTTTGGCAGTTTTTGTTTGTTTGTTTTTTAAAGACTTTATTTATTTATTTGACAGCGATCACAGGTAGGCAGAGAGGCAAGCAGGAGCAGGTGGCCAGGTGGCGGGGGAGAAGCAGTCTCTCTGCAGAGCAGAGAGCCCGATGCGAGACTTGATCCCAGGAACATGAGATCATGACCTGAGCCGAAGGCAGAGGCTTAACCCACTGAGCCACCCCGGCGCCCCAAGTCTGGCAGTCTCTTATCGAGACAGACATTCATTTAACGTATGAGCCAGCAACTCCACTCCAAGGCATTCACCCAGGAGACATAAAAACATACAGACTTGCACACGAACATTCGCAAGAGCTTTGAGCACCATAGCTCAGAACTGGAGACAGCCCACAGCCCCACAGGTTGTCCGCCGATGAACGGACAAACATGGCCCATCCCCACCACGGAATACTGCTCAGTAGTAACAAGTAGTTATGTACAAGCGGTAAATAACAAGTACCTCTTTGCACAGTGACTTGAATAAAGCTCAAAAATATTATGCTGAGTGAAAGACCAGACCAGAGAGAGTACATACTGTATGATTCCATGTATAAAAAACCCCAGCAGGGGCACCTGGGTGGCTCAGTGGGTTAAGCCACTGCCTTCGGCTCAGGTCATGATCTCAGGGTCCTGGGATCGAGTCCCGCATCGGGCTCTCTGCTCCACAGGGAGCCTGCTTCCTCCTCTCTCTCTCTGCCTGCCTCTCTGCCTGCTTATGATCTCTCTCTGTCAAATAAAAAAATAAAATCTTTAAAAAAAAAAAAAAAAACCCAGCAAAGAAAAATCTAGTGAGAAGCAACGGATGGCAGACCAAGGGTTGCCCCAGAATCAGGCTGGCCGGGAACAGGGCACAAGGGAATGTTCTGGGGTACCGCCAATGTTCGACAATGTGGTGACGCCCACATGGAAGTGTTCACCTGTCGAAGCTCAGAATCATACAAATAAAATACATGTGTTTTATTTTAGGTAAATTACACCTCAATAAAACTGATAAAGAACAACAACAAAAAAAAAAGGGTTAGAATTTTTAAAACAAAGAGAAGAGGTACAGGGAGCCAGCAGGGACTGCGAACAGCAGCCAGCAGTGTGGACTCCGGGTCCTCCCTCTGCTCAGTGGGCAGCTGACACCAAGGGGAGAAGCAACACCTGAGAATTCACATTCCGCTTTTTTTTTTAAGATTTTATTTATTTATTAGAGAGGGAGATCACAAGTAGGCAGAGAGGCAGGCAGAGAGAGGGAGGGAAGCAGGCTCCCCACTAACCAGAGCCCGATGTGAGGCTCGATCTCAGAACCCTGGGATCATGACCTGAGCCAAAGGGCAGAGGCTTAACCCACTGAGCCACCCAGGCGCCCCCACATTCAACTTTTTAAAGTGCCCCCCCAGCAATTTCTGATACCTACAAAAGAATATAACATTTATATAAGTTATGAAGCATGATGAATTAGCAATCCTAAACCCACCTACTCTACCAGCTAAAGCTTTTCAAATACCACTGAAACTAGCCACGTGCTCCTCTGCACCCAAGGGAAACCATCATCCTGCAGTCAGTGCGTTTTCTAACTCAAAGCTTCTGCGGGATAGGAAAAGCTGGGAACGTGCCCACCAGGACAAGGACTGCACTTCTCAGCCTCTTGTGCAGAGGGTGTGGCCGTGGGTCCTTAGAAGGCTGACCCTTCTCCCTCCTGTCCCTCCTCGTGCTGGCTGGACGGCAGAAGGGACAGCTGGGGCTGGAGCTGTCCCACCGGAGCACAGACCGGCTGCCAGCCAGGTGTCGGGGTGCAGAGCACGTTCACAGAACTGAGGAATAGTCTTCCATCTCGTTTAAGGCCACTCTTGTCTTGGGTTTCCTGTTATTTGTTGCAGAAACTTATAAAACGAACACAGGCTGCACTGTGGGCAAAGATACAATCCTACCTACCACCAGCACCAGAGACGCTTTCAGCAGCCTAAGAACCTTAAGGCTTGGCTTCCTTTACTTGGTTCTTTCCTGCGACACTTGCCCTCCTCAGTGTCTCCAAATAGCACTTCTGCGGCACCCGCATGGCACCGCAATGGGGGAACCACAAAGCACAGAACACACAGGGTGCTCGCTCTTGAAATGCTAAACCACTTATTAAACCAATCACATGGACAAAAGAAAAAATATAATCTCCTAGAAATTAGAGAAATACTTCCTTCAATACACAAGCCAAATCCTCCTATGTAAGTCAAAAGCGAGATGTGCCTTCGTAAATTCCGAAAGCTGTCCCCATCGCCCCCAGCAAGATGGCACGGGTTAGTCCTCGCTGGACTCCCGCAAGCACTGGGCTTTCCTCTAAATGGTCAAACGGCGGCCTCCCGAAGGCAAGGCCCGTCCTCCGCTCCCACAGCCCGCATGGCCTCGCACGCGGGAGGCCCCACTCGCTGGCTGCCTGGGAAGCCCCCCAGCCCCGCTGGCGGTATTACAGGAACAGCCTGTCGATTCCCACGCACATCTCCACTACCACCCACCCATTCAACAAGCACTTTCAGGGCTGAGGCTGAGTGTTGGGCTACAGAGCTTGAAAAAAGAAAAAAAGCCTCTAATTCCAGGAACTCCGACATAAAAGACAAGTGAATACACACTTAAGGGTAGTATGGCAGGAAACAGGGGACTGAGCGCAGGCCAAAGGGAACCTCCGTCCTGCCGGAACAGAGGCATCTGAGAGCGCCCCTGGAGGCGCTGGCGGCTGCCCCTGACCCTGAGGGACAGCAACGAGCTGGCCGGGCAAAGAGGGGAAGGCGCTCCAGCAGAGCATCTGGACAGCCCCTCACACACTCCCAGAACACCTTCCCGAACTCTCCACGCAGCATTCTCTCAGATGATCCCAGTAATTTTCATATTAGTCTAAGAATAATATGGTCAGACAGGTAATACAGCCTCAAGAATGATTAGGTGACACATTTTGATGTAAAAAAAGAAAAATCAATGTACTTCTGACAGTCCATATGCCTTTGCCTTAGCCTGGTTGCTCTTACCTGTCTTGGCCGGTCAATGGACTGACCATGTCCCCCTCCGCCCACCCAGTTAAGCCTCTCCCGAGGTCTGAGGTGCCCCTTGGCCTCATCTGCGCCACTGGCTTCACCTGGACCTACTTCGCAGGCACCGCTTTTTGCTTAACTGCCTTTTCTGCTCAACAAGAAAAACTAGAGAAAGCAACCAAGTCTTATTAATCACTTCACCGCAGAGGTCTAGCACAGTGCCTGGCCCACAGCAGGAATAAAATAATAAATGCTTGCTCAGTGAATGAAGATATTCAAGGTAAGTATAGGTGCTAAATAGGGCTATGAAGAAGCACAGTGAGAAAGAACCCACACTCTTGAGATTTCTAATCAAATGTCAAAGCCTTTCAATAACCTCACACACGTACATCCTAATTGAAGCTATACAGGTCACTCTTTGAAAGACCTAAGCTGGTTAACAAAGACAGTGAGGGAAGATATTTAAGCCTAAGAAAAAAAATATTATCCTACAAAATTTACAATGGCCCTGCCTAAATCTCAAAGCTACCTTGCTTCTTGTTTCTTTGGGAGGAAAGAAGAAAAATCAGCTTGCAGCAAATCAATCAAGCACTTATCAGAACTTGACGTGCAGGACTGGGTAGGCGCTGTGGATATACACAGGTACCGATTCCTGATTCAAAGCTGGACAAAAAGAGGGGCACCTGGGTGGCTCAGTGGGTTGAGCCGCTGCCTTCGGCTCGGGTCATGATCTCAGGGTCCTGGGATCGAGTCCCGCATCGGGCTCTCTGCTCAGCGGGGAGCCTGCTTCCTCCTCTCTCTCTCTGCCTGCCTCTCTGCCTACTTGTGATCTCTCTCTGTCAAATAAATAAATAAAATCTTTAAAAAAAAAAAAAAAAAAAACAAAGCTGGACAAAAAGAAAGCAAAACGAGAAGCAGAGAACATCAGATTTGCTCTCGAATCCCAGTCTGACTTTTCCAGAGCTCTGCCTGACTTTCCTCTGAGCCCTGACAACACTGGTTTATTCTCACACCAGGTGACATGAAGCTTCCCCTCAATGTCAACCTCCTACCGCTTTCACAAAGACTTCTCTGACTTCTCTAGCCCACATTAATTTTTCTCTTTTCTGTATTCTTACGGAATTTCTTGTCTGCATAATTAATTTTGGCATTAAATCACAATGTCTTTGATTATTATCCTTTTCTTAAGAGTTCATCTTTTCTCTCCCAGAGAGCCTGTAAGATTTTTAAGGATCATGTTTTGTATCTCTGATGACACACAGTAGATGCTTAGCAAACACGGGCAGACTGACCTGGTGCCTTTACGACAGGTGTCCAAGTTCCCTTTGCTGACACAGGCATTTACCACCAGCTCAAGGTCAACCACATTCACCAAAGAGCAGAGACACCAAAAGAGGTACAGGGTGGGACATCTGCCACCAAAGCAGAAGGGCCAGTGGATCCAGAGGAGATCATCCAAGAGCACCGGGCTCCCCGGGGCTGTCTTGAAAAAGCTTACCCCTCCCCAAGACGTGAGCATTGGGGGCTGAGCCCAGAGAATCCCATTTTCTAGGCTAAGGTTCAGAGATGGAGTATCTGCCCTTAAAGAGCCAAGACATGGAAAGAAAGGGCTCTGGATGTGAAATGGGCAGGAATACACATGAGCGGAGGCCATAAATCCCTCCCCGGACGCAGACAATGCCTCGGTGATAAGCATACAGATTGCACACCTAGTTCAGAAACTCCCCTGAGTTTGCTTGTAATTAAGGGGGTTAGAAAGGTAAAAAAAATATATAAACCCAATTAATCATTTAAATATTTAAAGTCAGATTTTTTCCTCACTCCAGGATTAGTATATTTCATAACGCCGGCAGCAGACAGCCCTGGTTTTTACTGGGGTTCATTTTAGAGCATGTTTAAACTAGTCAGATTGAGTGATGCTTCCAGCAACTAATCGCATGTCAAATAAAAGATATTTTATGTAATAAATTACCGCTACAAGTAATTCAAATGTCATTTATCAGTTTTATTATCAGTCAGGCAAAGTCTTGTTTCTCTATATTAATCAAAATCAAGCTTTTTTTTTTTTTTTTTCCTTTTGAACAGTTTTGACACCTCTTGGCAAAAGTACAGAAGTGAAGAGGTAGAGTCACCCCCGGAGCTGGAAGGAGCGGTGTAACAGTACAAGAGGAACGAAGCTCGACAATGACAAGCAGAAACTTCAGGAATTTAAAATTGCCATTACCATTGTTTTTATACTAGCGTCAAAGCAGGAAGGAGTCTGTCTCTAAGAAGATGTATTTTATTTTTAGGGCTGGGAGACTCTTAAAAATACTCCTACCTAAATACCTACACGTGTAATGCTTCTTCTCAGAGAGACCTGGACAGAAGAATCTTGATGACAGCACTGTCCCCCTCCACCCCCCCCTTCTTCTCTTTCAGAAAGACCAACAGTTTAACCCCTTATGCCTACCAAAAGTAGACGTGCGCATGAGGTTTTAGGCCAACTCTGTGACCAACCAGAACAATTTGTTCTGAGCAAGAAGTTTCCAAGTAGCCGAGAGACCTGTTTGGTTTTAAGCCATGGAGGAAACAGCTGGAATAGAACAGATGTGCGTCTTAGAAAATTCTGCACCCCAGCTGCCACTGTCTGTCCTCAACAAATCCCATTAAATGGCTGGGCCCAGGGACACAACTAAAGAAAATGTGTGGAGACCTAGTCTTTGGATAGAAGGAAACATGGAGAGTATGTTTAGTGACCCAAAACAAACACAAGAGATGCGAAAGAATGCTGGCCAGGAAGGAGACGTGAGTCCCAGGCCGACAAGTGGTCGCTCCTGACTCAGTAGATCCAGTGCAAGGCTTACCGCTGAGCACCATTTCTTGGGTCTCAGAGGTCAGAGGATGCCAGTAGTCTGTGAGACAAGGTGACTAAGGATGAAATGAACTTGAATTCGTGTTCCCTGACCTCGCCCATTCAGCCTTATCCAAAAAGCAAAAGGAGATGTCTAACTGAGATCTGTGACACCATAACCCACCACCGGCCCCCTGCACTGCCTGAGCCCATAAGGATGGCAAAGTAAGGGACCAGACCACGTGCTGGGGTCCAAACAAGCCTGTCTTGGAAGGCATTTTGTTATGCCTCCCAAAATCCGACATCTAACACTGTTTTAAATTAACAAGTTTTGAAAAAATAAAACTTCCGAGATAGACAATTAAAATGAAGACAATTACAGAAAAGGCATTTTGAAAGACAACAGATCCAAGGCTGAGTTATGTTAAAGACATGAAACTTGAGCTATTTTCCACCACTCTGAAGTGAATTTTAATCTTTTTTGACTTCTCATAAGTGACTTAAAGAAGGGGTTCTAGCCGTATTTTGGAGATTGTACATTTATTACTAGTTTGAAGAAGCATTATTCCTCAAAGAGCTTCACTTAAAAACAACATGGGTATGTTCTCATGTACTAATTAAAAGCTAACTCAAAAAGGACCTTTACATTTAATTTGAAGTTCTCTAAGAGACTGTCACCACACAAATATACACGGTATAGCCAGGAGAAGGGAGGAAGGAAGGAGCCACCCCAAATCTACTAATATTAACTTTAAAAAGTAAAATTAGGAGAGGAGTCATTTCAGTGAGCAAACGAGACCGGGTTCATGAATCAGACGTTCACGTACTTGATGAAGGAGTGACACGCAAAGCATGATGTAAGAAAACAGAAACAGAACCAAGAAATACTTTTATAGACTCTTACTTGAAACCAAAATACTTGAAACAACACAATATACTCATTTATTCTGGTCCCTCGTCTCTTCTTAAATCTTTGTCACATACTTAAAAGTTTGTCTAGGAGAGGATTTGGGTGTGGCACATTCCTTTGGAAAAACCCAAGAGCTAGTCTACCAGTCCCGGTTAAACCCCCCTGGCTTTCTGAGTCTGGGAGCTGGGAAGCACTGCTCTTTGGCCAGAATCCTGAACCCCAGTCAAGGTCAAAGCAGGAGACTGAGCGGATGACTTACTGTACGGCTGAGAAATGAGGTGAGGGGGCTGGACAGGAACCACCTGTGTGGCCGGGCCCAAGGACGGAGGCTCATCGGCAGCCGTGCCCGACTGCTGGAAAGCCAAATCAATCTCTTCATCTGTCAGCCCTGGGGGGAGAAGAGGACATAATTGCAGGTGAATACCTTTTGCCACTGTCCCTGGACGCAACGAAATCTTCATTGAGAAAAGACCCTGAGAGCCACAGAGTGCCTAGCATCCTGGTAAGTTTCCTCTCCGATTTCGGATTCTCCGGAACCTCTCTCAGTTGCAATTTAACCTTAAGCGACAGAATATTAGCCTCCACACTGCTTCCAAATGTGGCTCATTCAATTTCCTTAATTTATCCTTGAGTTTATTGCTGCTTTTGAAGTCGCTCCGTACTGCAATTCTCCATTCTTCCCCCGAAAACAGATACCATCAACTGCAAATGTGACTCATTTTAATCTGTAATGGTGTTAAAAAAAGAGGGGGAAAAACTAACAATAATGCATGAAAACAGACAGGGAAACAAAAAACTAATTATTGGGTGAGACGACTAATTAGTCTCGATCGTTTCCGAAGACGGGAATAATTTGCTTTATTTTATGACAAATGCAGAAATAAAAAGAAAAATCAGGACTGACTGTGATTAGTATGAATGGGATATAGAATGTAAAGAAGAAAATAAAACAAGAAAACAGATCAAAACAAGGCCAGGCCCAAACTTTCAGATGGTTATTGCTCTAGCCTAGCACAGGCTGCCTGTACCGCCCTTGGCTAGCTTTTCCGCTTCTCTTTGTCTTAATCCTCCCGACACCAGCGCGCTGTGCTCAGGACGGGCCGGGAACGGCAGGGCGCCATCTGCAGTGGCCGCCGGGTGTGGCGAGGATCTGCCCATGGGAGAGTAACAGGCCGGGATGGGCCGGACGAGACCCCACTTCCAGGGGGCACAGGGCTGCGGCCGACTGGGGACGCTGGCCCTGTGGGAAGAGGACGAGCGAGCCCACCCACCGAAGAGCAGAAACCGGTGTGGCGCACAGGTGTGAGAAAGACTTGCCCGCAAGGCCGGTCCCAGAAGTGGGTACAGCGGGTACAAGAGTGTTGGGGCCACCGAGCGCGGGAGCAGCAGCGGGGACGTATGGCTAAGTCTGCAGACACCCCTCTGGCCCGGGATTCCAGGAATCCCAGGATCCAGGGCGGCTGCCACACAGAGCCTTTACACGAGGGCCGAGAGCTTCTCCCCACCTGGCAGCCCACAGCACAGTGGATCCGCCCCCCCGGGGGGGGGGGAGAGGAAGTACACGGAGGACCGGTATCTTCCAGCTTCGGCACCGCACACTTTGTGCCAAGCGGCTGACAGATGGGACACATTAATGCTCCGAAGCCCAACGCTGCCCACACCACACTGGCGTGTGGCAGGCTGAGCGCCTCTGCCGCTTCTCAGGTGGGCGACAAGGCCTGAACTACTCTGACTGCGGGCCCTGCCCCTCCCTGCGCTGAGCAGTTGAGGACTGTGCCCCCTTTGAAACCGCGGCCCCCCCACCCCGCACCCAGGGGAGCCAGCCAGTGGTGGGCAAGGCCGCCCCTCTGGGAGGCCGCCCCTCTGGGAAGCCGGAGTGCTGCTGGCCCTCCTCCCCCCAACAGCTCTCCACGCATTGCCCGGGCAGACGAAAAGGCCGGCGCCCAGCACCTTCAAGTACAAAAGTATGCAGGGCTGTACTGGGCCACTCCTCCTACCAAATTCCCGGCTTGCCCCAAAGGCCTCCCGAGAGAAACGGGGGCAGGACAGACGGGCAGGAACCCCGAGCTTGTGTCTCTCAGGTTCCATCCAGCTTGGAGGCCCGGCCCTCAACTTCCAAAGGGGAAGGGGAACCCCCTTCAGAGTTCTGGGAGCAAAGACCCGGTTGTAACGAGTTCATCATCAGCCCGCAGGAGAAGCAGGCACGCCTGCGGCATGGGCGGGGACGGGTGGTGACCAGTACACCCCGGGATTTCATAAACCTGGTGGTTCGTGTGCCTTGTCAGCCGCTGGCTGCAAATGAGGATAATTTTCCCAAAAGGAGCATTCAGTTGCTTTCTCATTTTCCCTTTTGGCTCTTTCAAATATAAACAAGTACGATAACGGTTAACGCTGGGGAAATATACAGTAAGTCACGGCTGTGCTGCGGAGCTGGTTAAAGGGACAGAGCTCCCTGCCCATTGCTCTGCCCTCTGGCCCACAGCTCTTACAAAGCCTATTTTCCTAATAAAACATGTTCCTTGCATTATTGCGGCCGAGCCCACTAGTGAGGCCGCGGTTTAAAGGGCATCAGCACTTCCTTCCAAGCTCTTATTTTTCAGAGACCTTATCATTTGATGCTCTAAATTTACATTGGCTGGAATTCTGATATCCCCAGTCCTCCGGAGAGCCAGGATTTTGATTTAGTTACATAAAATGAATCACTTTTCTTCTTGTAAAAAAAAAGAAAAGAAAAAAGCATTTTCATGATCTCACTGAGTAATATAATTTCAGAGCTGGACCATGATCCTAGCCACTGCGTTCATTTAACAGATAAAGAACAACAACTAAGCCCAAGGAGGGGGAAAACATGCCTCAGAACCCACGAGGCAGGGCACGGTGCTGCCAGCTTGACAACCCGCGGCCCCACGGCTCTCTCTCTGGGGCCTGGTGACTGCCCCTCTAGCACAGAAACAACAAACGGCAGCTTCTGAGACCATGTCTTAAATCTTCAAGCTTGTGAGAGGTTGAGAGAAGCACTAGAGGGTCTCTCTGAGCCCCACCTGGCACCCCCATCTCCAGGTGAGGGCTGACGAATGGCGCTGGGAGCCTAGAGACCAAAACAGCACAGGAACAGAACGCCTGCATCCTATCTGCAAATGACACTGGGACAACTTTTTGTACAACTCCGGAACCACAAGGGTAGTGTCCCCGCATCGCTCTAATATTCTAACTCCCAGGACATCCGGAGGCCTCTCCCAGGCGGGTGCCCATGCTTCCCTCAGAGCCCCCTTCCTCGGAGTGTCCCCAGGTCGGGGGCACTGGCCAGCCAGGTTCAGGCTCAGGTTCAGGACTCTCTCAACTCAGGGGACTCATATGGGACTCACGGAGACTCGGCTGGAAGAGGTGTCCTCTCCTTCAGAACACAGCAGTTAACTATGCAGTCATGGGCTCCTGGTGCTGAACCGACCCTGCCTTCAGGAAGAGGGACAGCTTCAGGTCCCACACACAGGACATCCAGGTGCCCGCCCGCCCTCGTGAGACAAGCGACGGAGAGCTTAGATGGAGACCTTGCAGAATCCTAAAGGTTAAAAGGAATAATAAAGGAAACCGCCAATTGGAAGTGAATTATATTTGGCTGTGAAGGCTGAGGCACAGGCTATATTATAAAAGGCATCTCTGCGTTGTTTACCACCACCCTGACTAATGCAGACCTTTTTTTTGTTGTTGTTTTAAATAATCTCATGCAAATTAGACACACACACTTCCTTCCAGTTGATTGCTATCTGCAAGGAAAAATCTAACCGCAGAGGGACCGCGCAAGGGCTGAGCAGAGCAGAGATGGGGGCCAAGGGTGTCGCCGTCCCAGGGCAGGAAAACCTCCTGCCCTCAAGTCTTCCTCCTGCTGCCACCTTTGGAAGAATCAGCCAATTTCGATAAAAGTAAAGCCCAAGATTTTCTTTCAGCTGGAGTATCAGCTTGCATTACGTGGTATCACTAGCACTTTGCATTCAGACGCTTTCAGTAACGTCAACCTCTGCCACTTGCCAATTCCAAGAGCTACCAGCCCTGGTCTGTGACAGTTAAAACGTATCATTGACAGAGAATCAAACTAAAAGTCCCACTCAGGTATTCTGTCCTCTCACTAGCTTTAGCCAACAGGAGGAGAAAGGAGTGAGGGCACCTGTCCAAAGTGAGAAGGCCAGGACGCCTGCCTCTGAGAGGCAGTGTCATTTCACCTTTAAGACCGCAGATGTCTGGGGGCGCCTGGGTGGCTCAGTCGGTGAAGCGTCTGCCTTCGGCTCAAGTCATGATCCCAGGGTCCTGGGATCGAGCCCCACGTCCGGCTCTCTCTCAGCAGGGGCATCTGCTTCTCCCTCTGCCCCTACCACTGCTCATTCTCTCTCTCTCTCTCTCAAATAAGTAAAATCTTTGAAATTTAAAAAAAAAAAAAAAGGAAAGAAAAAAAGACCACAGCTGCCTGACTGGCAAAACTGAGAGCTCTCAGTGCACATTGTGCAAACGAAGGTCCCAGGCACCAGCCATCAGGGTGGATTCCTTGTTCTCGGTTGTCTGGAATCTACTTCCATAACCAGTGCCCTTTACAAGGAGACGGCTGCTGCCCCTGTGCAGGAGCTGGCCAAAGATTTCTTCTCCAACGCTTTCTCCAGGGTGGGATTCTTTTCAAAGAACAGAGCAAGCAAGCTACAAGCTATTGATTAATAAAGCCCCTTGTTACTGCTGCGGGCAACTGAAGTGCCTTGGGGCTACCACACCTGCTTATTTGTATCCCCTAGAAAATACGCAGATTTGTTTTCTTTTTCTAGAGGTTTCGGTTCAAATGCAAACAAAACCAAACGGGTTGACTTAGTGAGCTGCATCCTGCTGGCTCTGGCTCGGAGCACAAGGCTGCAGGTCCTTTCCCACGGACTCAGACAAAACTGGGCACCGGGAAGAGCTTTTCCCTGCAGGACGGGCAGTGCATGGGCTTCTCAGAATAAGTCACCTCGGTGCTGTCCCCAGTGACCGCAGAGCACTGCCACAGGGCCTGGCCCATTTCAGGTGAAGCAGAGAGACAGGTGACAGCAGACAGCAGCATTCTCTGCATCTTGTAGGTCAAACAACGACCGGGACAGCGGGGTTGGGAATAGTTTGGAAATAAGCAAGGTAATGAACACCCGACAGCACCTTCCAGCCAGACCTGAGTTTTATAATAAAAATGTCAAGTCTGGCTGGGATTAGGGAAGAGGGCCAGAGGGCCGGCAGCAAAGGGCAGCAGCTGCGGGCTGGCCACTGGGGCCATCTTCCTCCCCTGTCACAGTCCGCCCATGTATAGGACTTGGGTGATTCATCTGGGACGCGCGGAGACCGTGCGGGGGTCACCTCTCTGAGAACACGACTAGTTATCTCCCCATGTGCACTCTGAGAGGAGATGAGGCAGAGAAGACAGCTGGCTAAAAATACTCCCCAAATTAAAAGAAAAATCAACTCTCTCAGAAAAGGCTTGGGGGGGGAGGGGAAAAAGTATTTTTATTTTATTTTATTAACATTTTGTTGGAACAGTAGAGTACAATAAGGACTCTCAGAGCCTCTAAAAGTCGTTGGATGACCTGTAGACCCCTATTTCCCAGTGCCTTGTATAAAATTGAATTTTTTAAACATAAATTACACGTAATGACGACACTGTAAAAACTAACAGTAATGGAAAGCTGTGCTGTATTTCATTAGCCTGTATTATTCCGTGCCACCTGATCCAGCCGGGCCTTGTTTATGAGTCAGTGTGTTAGCAGATGCCGATGGAAGCATTTGCTTCGACCTTGCTCTTCTCATTGGGGCATGAAATTACGACGGCAGCACCTTGATATTACAGCCATAAATACAGTAAACTGCAAATTTAAGCCAACGGCTCCTATTGTCTCTGAACATAAAGCTGATCGGTATTTATTTAAAAGGAGAACAAAAAAAATATTATATATCACCTTGTTTATGGGGCCTCCCCCACCCACTTTCTTATCCCCTCCCCCAGCCCCCCAACCTGTCTAATTCACTTGGTTAAAATATTAAGCAAATAAGCCAAGTGCTTTCTCCCCTACTGATTAACTATTCCCAAGCGGCTAAAACAGTTTTTGAGAAAACTAGTTCCAAATATCATTACCTCACGAATGAAAGAGTTTTTATAAAAATTGACCTGATGGCAGGGCCGGTTTCCACCATCCTGACACTAATACGTAAATGCAGACACAAGATATGAGACTTTCCTGTCTCCTTAAAAGAGGAAAGTTCAAACAACAGGAGAAAAGTTGCTGGTGATGCCCTGAAATTGAATGTCCTCACAGTACCCTTCTAAAAATCGTTAGGTAGAAATGCTATTTGAAAAAGCAGCAAAACACTGCCTCCTGCCACCTAAGGAAAGAAAGAAAGATACCCAACCATGAATATAATTCTCATCTCAACACAGGGAGCCGGGGGACCTCTCATTAAAACTTGCACCAACCCCGTCCTTATCCCAGTGAACCATAAAGACAATATATCCTTTAAATACATTAAATGTGCAAGAAAAATAAACACAAAGACAAAAGGACACTGGATATCACCCAGCACGTCTCCTAGTATAAATCACTGAGTAAAAAGCCAGTGCAAAATGTATTGCACTGTTAGCTTTGAGACCGAGGAACCGGGAAGCCTCGCTCCACTGTAAGTCTGAAAGGGAAGGCAGTCTGCTCCCCTGATGTCAGAGGAAGAGGATCCCTCTGTGTCTCAGAGAGGCAGACGAGAGATGTAAAAACTCAGCCAAGTCCAAGTTTGGATGTTTCAAACAGTTGGTGGTGAAAACGCCAGCACACCAGCAGGCAGGCTTTGCAGCCTCCACTAGTGAAGACTGCAGGACTGACTGTCTGAGCCGTGAATTAAATGCAAGTTTCAGGGATCAATTTCACTCCAAATCAGACAGGCTGGGGCCACGGGACCCGGTGCTCAGCAGCATCAATGGCCAGGATCACAAGTTTTGTACATTTACTTCGGATACCTTATTCCACAGCCAGATGTACTCCCTCGGAGCCCTAAATTACTTCAGCCACACCAGTCACCGAGCTTAGCTCCTTCCGCCTAAGGAGGAAACTTCCCTATAAAATTTATTGAGCTTCTCTGGGGAGTAGTATAACTGGTGAACAAGACAGAAGTGAGCTGCCCCTTGGTGTAACACAAATTGAGATCTCTCGTATGAAAGACTGGGAGGGTTTCCAATCAGCATCCACAATGTCTATTTTTAGATCTATAGTCTGAAGGTTTTTTTTTTTTTCTTTTAATCCCTCTCCTCTAAATTAAAAACAAAAACAAAGAGGAGTTGATTTTGTTATTTGATCATCAATTCCAAAGGATTAATAGCACGGCAAATATTGTTGCCGGCTGTGGACGGCAGTATCTACGCCAGCAGGTCCTTGGCAACAGGCTAAGTCAGCCCTGCCACGGTGCACTGAACAAGTCCTGGGGAAGGAACTGTGTCTTTAAAGACCAAAGGGTGTGATAATCGGGAATCATAGCTATTTGAATGCCAAGGGCAGGTAAGCCTATGTTTGTGCATAGGCAGAAAACCCAAATTAATAAGCACTTTTTTTAAATTTTTTTTTTAATAAGCACTTTTAACTACACTTGAATCCTGCTCCTGTTTTAGAAGAGGCAAAGAAGTACATTTTAAAAAAAAAAATTTTTTTTTTTTTCCACCTTTGACATCCAAGCAAGAAATTCAGATCTGGCAGAAAAGCTGAAGCTCATCTGTTTGACCTATTCTTTTCCTTTCCTTCTTCTTCTGTTAAAAATCAAGAGAAAATGATATAGAGAGGGACAGTGACTCACCTACAGCCCCTGGTGAGCCCAGAGGCAGAACCAGATTTTCCACACTGAGTTCTTTTTATGGGGGGGGGGGGTTAAGTAGGAGCAGCCTGACATGCCTGCTCCCCTCTACTATCTGACACAACTAGAACATTTTTGATAAGCAAATTCTTAAAATCAATAGCCTCAAAAAGAAAAACAAAAAGAATATATATGACCATAGGGAGAAAACAAGGTAAAAGGTATATAGAACTTCTGCGTTAAAAAAAATAAATATTTGCATCTACACACATAAAAACAAATCTAGTTAGTCACTGCAGGCATAAAATAGAGAGGACAGAGGTAACTCTGGTTACAGACAGAGAAGGGACTTAGCTGGGGACAGAGGCTGAAGGCAGACTTTACACTGCCTATCCTTAGGAACTGTATTCCATGTGAATATATTTCCAATTCAAAAGTATAAATTATTTTCTTTTTAAAGATTTTATTTATTTGACAGAGATCACAAGTAGGCAGAGAGAGAGGGGGAAGCAGGCTCCCCGCTGAGCAGGGAGCCCGAGATCATGACCTGAGGACCCTGAGACCAATGACCTGAGCCGAAGGCAGAGGCTTTAGCCCACTGAGCCACCCCAGCGCCCCAAAAGGATAAATTACTTTTCAAGAACAAAAAAATATCTAGAAGGGGAGAAAAAAAAAACCAAAACCCTGAATCCGGAGCAAGATCACTTAAAATGGTTATTTATCCCCATTTCCTTGGAAGAGAAAAACCAAGATAGAAAAAGGTATAGGGACGAGCCCAGAAACCGATCAGAACGATATCCACATTTTCTAATTTCTTGCTTAACCCATTGTGGCTGTAACCACAGCAGCCAAGTACAAGGTAGCTTGCTTTCTTTCTTCTTTATTTTTAATGTGTGTTTTTAAAAGGCAGGCATCTGTTCTATTTTGACACATCCTGGCCGCCCAAATGTTTCTTTCAGCTCTAAATATTTGCTTCGCCAATGGAAATGTTTCCATCACTGCAACAAAACAAACATTTGCTTTGGGATGGTAGGGACAGCCATAAGCTGTTTCATATGTTACTGATTTGGGAAACAACTTACTATGGGACGCAAATCAAGGTGGAGATTTTTGTTCCTTACGGAGAACAGTGTACCAAGAAGACACAGTCACTCAAGGTGGAGATTTTTGTTCCTTACGGAGCTCAGTGTACCAAGAAGACACAGTCACTCAGCTGAATGCCGTGACGGTTCAATGTTTATTTGGGATTTTCTTTAACATCTTGAATCTTAAATATATGATGAAAAGGCTTACTATTTGGCATTCAACTTACTTCCTAAAGTTTTAAATTACTATGCAGCTATCAAACTCTTTTAAAAGTCCTCATGTTAATCTGATATTAACACATTAAAACATTCTATGTCCTAATAGGCCAATACAGTACATAAATTATTTTGTTACCACCTATTTGTGTAGCACAAATGACTTTGGTATTGGTTGCGATAGTCAACATTACTAGCGCAGAGATAAATATTTAGTATTCAACCAAATGCATAAATATTTGAGTGCTTATTTTGCTAGGCAGTGTGAGAACCGAGACCTCATCTTCCCTACCTGTTACATGGCAGCCTCCTTTAGATCTCTTCCAGCCTCAATTTCCTATGCTGAAAGAATATTTTGTCTGTCTTCTATTTATAATATAAAACATGTAATATTGTATAATATATAAACATAAGATCTGTAATACATAGACATATCTATTGACAGTAAAAATAGCACATCAACTGCAGAACGCACAGAAAATAAAAATACGAAAAGTAAAATTCATCCACATTTCCACTCTCCTAGAAATAACAACCAAAATCTATTAAGCCCATGTGTCAAAGAATAATTTAAGGAGTTTTTGTATTTTTAACTGTTTGAATCCCAAACAGGAGCAGGGTCCCATGTCCCTGTGCCCGTGGCCTCTTGTGGGCCTGTGCAGCGTGTAGCCCATGCAGTGAGGGGTGGCAGGGGTAGCCCCTTTGGCTCCCAGTTTACAGGTAAGGAAGCTGAGCTACAGGGACAGTAAGCAGTCTAGCTCAGGTTCCAGTGCCCGCGGGTGGGGATGCTCAGGAATCCGCAGGACTCCAGACAACACAGGGGAAGTATTCCAAACCTCTGTTCATGTTGAAAGCAGACACTGACATCCTGCCCTCGCTCCGGGCGTATCATTCAGATGTGTTGGTAAAGTTATTAAGATTGGATTTCTTCAAAATAAAAATGACTTTTTGGCATGAGAATACCCCAAAGCTGGCAAAGGAAGTGCCAACTGAGAAGTCTGCTGTGGAAGTGCAAACCGAGAAGCTTCTAGAATATAAGTCAGCACTTTATCTCAACAGTATTAAAAATGTTCAGGGGCGCCTGGGTGGCTCAGTGGGTTGAGCATCCGACTCTTGGTTTCAGCTCAGGTCATGATCTCAGAGTCTTGAGATCAAGCCCCGCGCTGGGTTCTGTGCTCAGTATGACATCTGCTTGAGATTCTCTCTCTCCCTCTGCCTTTGTCCCTCCCTCCTCCAAATAAATAAAATCTTAAAAATAAAAATTAAAATGTTCATAACCCTTTGATTCAACAATTTTGCTTCTAGGAAATAATAAAATAATGTGGTATAAAACTACTGTGCAAAGACGGTTCCTCGCCTTCTTTTTAAGAAAAGCAAAACATTTAAACAACATAAATGTCCAAAGAGGGCTGATTAGACAAATTAGGACACATTTCAGTAATGTGATATTATTCAACTGTGCACATTCTCATGAACAATTTCTGATGGCATGGGAAAATGCTTTTGATACATTAAGACATAAAAAGCAGATGTTATATTCATAGCGTGATCTTAATTACATTTAAAAAAAGAACAAAAGGAAGCAGGAGAGTTGCATCATTTTTAACTTAATCTGAATCCAACTTCTACATGTTCAGAAGAGAGAAGGGAATGACACTACAAGCCGCAGGGAGGGCCCACCGTTCCATTCAAGGAGTGTTGTGTTTGCAAGCAGGCATGGCACAGGACGAACGAATTTGCTGTCTGCTCATCAACTCATTCCCACACGCCCCACAGTCGGAGCATCCTGACAGCGGGAACGCTTTCCCCATACATCTTGGCACCCATATGCAAAGCCAACCGTGTTGTCCAGTGTTAAACCAAAGATTTGCTTCAATGGGAAGGAAAATGTGGCCGTACCAGACTTACTAAGAAGCGACACAGGGGTATCCTGCGAAACACCACCTATGGGATTTTTTAATAATTGTTTTAGAAATATTCAACAGGTATATTTCCACAGTACAATTCTGCATTCTGAAGATACAAAAGGGAATATAGTGGAAAGCTGTCGCCTTCCCACTCCTGCCAGCCGGCCACGCCGTTAGATCTTCCCAGAGACAACCACTGCTACTCGTTTCTTAGGTGTCTGTTAGAGATAGTTTGTGAATATGAAAGTGCTTTTCCATATCCATATAATGTACATTTTATATGTTAGCGTATATATGCACATGCATATTTTTGGTACAAATAATAAGATGGTGTAAACACTATTCTACAAGTTGCTATTTGTAATTAATACATCTTAGGGAGCATTTCTTACTAGCATCTGTAGTGCTCTCTCATTCTACTTACTGACTATAAGGCAATCCATTTTGTGGCTATACCATGATTTATTTCACTTGCTCCCTATTGTACATATACTACAAAGCCCCAAAACAAGTCCTTACATGTACCACTTGTACATGTGCAAGTTGTCCCTGGAAGTGGACTCTGATACGCGCAGCTCTAATTTTGATAAACATCGACGGACCCTCCTGAGAGTGGTTTCCTTCCATTTACTTCCCACCGGCGTGCGTGTGTTTCCCAACTTTGCCTGCATGATGCTATCAAGCTTTTCCTTTGTCATCCTGAAAGGTAAAAGAATAGCCTCATTGTGGTTTTAAGTAAACTTCTGTTGGCTTTCCATATACAGAGAGAGGAGCACACATTTTAAGCAGACCGCTTGATGTATTTTCACACAGTGAAAACCTCCATGTAGCCAACCACCCAGATTAAAAAATTATAATAATAAAACAACAGCCCCTGGGAGCAGCTCTCATGTGTCCTCCCTGTCACCACTGAACTTCTCCCCTCGTGGATGAAATGTGCCCATTTTTGAACTACATATAAGTGGAACAATTCCAAAAGCATTTTTTCAACATGATGCCTGTGTGATCGCCTGGTTCACTCCCTCTGACTGCCGTACAGGACAACGTATCTGCCTGCTCCACAGCCATGCTGCTGACCACGTTTTTACACACAGACTTCGGAGGGGAACGGCTCAATCACATGGGGTGTGCGTATTCTCAGCCAAACAGACAGTGTCAAGTTTCCAAAGTGGTCACACCAATTTCCACTCACATCAGGAGTGCGGGAGAGTTCTAGCTGTTCCTCCCAACACCAAAGTTCAGGGTTTTTCCATTTTGGCCATTCTGGTGGGTGTGAAGTGATTATATCATTCTGAATTGAATCTGCATTTCTCTGATGACTAATGAGGTTGAACTATCTTTCCGCATACTTACTGTCTTCACTGGGTACAGTGCCACGTACATGTATGTATGGATACGCGCCATTTATCTACAGATGCATAAATACGGTAAGTTGATTAACTGTGTTGTTAGAAACTTGACTGCTGCCTGTGTGTACTATCAGTTAGTAAGAAAGAGGTTTTAAAACTTTCCATTGTGACAGCAGATTTGTCTAGTTCTCCTTTCAGCTCTGTCCATTTTTTGCTTTCTGTATAATCGAGTGATGTTATTTGGTACACACATACTTAGAAATGTCCAATCTTCCTGGTGACTGATCATTCTGAAATCTCCTTACCTCTCACTCCACTTTGAAGTCTATCTTGTCTGATATTAGTACCTGGTTTCTTTGGTTAGTGTTTGCGTAGTATCTTTTCCCATCATTTTACTCTTAATCCTATGTGTCTTTTCATTAAAGGTATGTTTGATGTAAGCAGCACTGATGGGGGTTAGCTTTTTTTTTTTAATCTAATCTTGACAAACTTTGCTTTTATGGGAGTAGTTAGTCTATTTACATCCAAGATGAATACTGAAATTTGGGGGCTTATCTCTTTCATCTCACAATTTGTTTTCCTTTTGATCTGTTTAATGTCCTCCTTTCTCTTTTTGCCAACTTTTTAACTCAGCTTTCCCTTCCATAGGCTTGTAGACAAGGTGATTTTTGATGGATTTCTTCATTACAGTGTTACAAACCTTCCTTTTATAGCTTAGAGGAGAGACTCTCAAACTTTCCCCTCTAATTTCAGCATCCTTTGGTGGACTGTGCATCTGCAATGATAACCACTGTTGCATCTGCCTAATGGGGGATCCTGGATTCTTAAGAGTGAACAGGGTCCGAGGCTCAAAGTGTCTGAAACTGATGCTCTAGATGCCACTATACACCCCTGACTTACTATCGTTTCATATAAATGAGAAATGTTACCATTTTGTCAGCAATTCCAACGCTTTCATCCATCCTTCCGCCTGTGTTACCGTCACGCATCACATTTATACATGCGTCTTAAACCCCCCAAGAAAGACACTGTGTTATTTTATACAGCCAATATCCATTTCTATTTGTCCCTTCCCTTGCCTGCCTGCATCTCTGCGTCTTCAGGTACGATCACTTTCTTTCTGTCTGAAAACCCCATTAGTGCTCCTTTCAGTGCAGGTGTGCTGGCAATGAACTCCCTCAGTTTTGTTTATCTGGAATATCTGTATTTTCCCTCACTTTTAAGAAGTGTTCTACTGTGAAATAATTTCAGGCTTACAGAAGAGGTGCAAGTATAGTACAAAGAAATCTCATAAATTTTCCCCCTGGGTTCTTTAAATGTTAAATCTGCTTTATTATTCTCTATCGATCTATCTACCTGGTTTTTTTTTTTCCCTGAACTGTTTAAGACTATGTTACAGACAGGATGCCCCCTCCTCCCTACGTATTTCAGTATTAATTTCCTGACTCTGGGGCAGGGAGTCGGTACTCATATATAACCATAGTACAACTATCAAAATCAAGAAGTTAACACTGTTGAGTTTTTATCTGCAGTTCAGACCTCCCCTCTGAACTCTATTCACATTGATTTGTCTGCCCACCTGTGGCTTCACCTGTATGCCTGACAGAGACCTCAAATCCACCTAGCTCCTCATCTTGCCCCACCAAGATTAATGGTGACTCCATCCTTCTAGTCACAAGGCCAAAATCCTCAGAGTCATCCTTAACTTCTGCTTCTCTTTCAGACTTCAGATCCGACAAATCAGGATATTCTGCTGGATTTACCACCACGTAACAGCCAGGGATGTGACTGCTCTCTCAGTTTCCATTATTGTTCTCCAACTGCGTACTCTTACAGTGGCAGCCAAGGTGATCCTGTAAAAGCTTAAGTCAGACCATTTAAGTCCTCTGCTTAAACCCTATGATGGTCTCCATTTTATTAAAAGAGTAAAACCAAAGTCTTCCTGTGGATCAGTGCCGCTCTGCACAGCCTCACCTCCTACCAACGCTGTGTCTTCAGCTCTCACTGTGACCGGCCTTGCCCGCACTGTGGCCTCCTTTCTGTTCCTAGAATTTGCCAGGCGAGCTCCCACTTCAGGCTTTCGTACAGTTGGTTCCCTTTTCCAGGAACTCTTTCTGCCCAGAAATCTGCATGGCTTGCTTCCTCCTTTTCTTCAAGTTTTTGCTTAAATGTCACCTTGGTGGAGACTTTCCAGACCATTCCATTTAAAATCATAACCTTCTAAGAGCTCTCTATTGCTCTTACTCCCCTTACATTACGGTTACATTTTTTTCCCCTAACGGTCTCCTTTCCTTCCCACCACTAGAATGGAAGCTCCCTGAAGGCAGAGATGGGGCCTATTTCATTCACTGCTATATTCGCAGGACCTAGAATACTGCCTAGATTCTATGGGCACTTACGCAGGTGTTCAACGAAACTGTGCAGAAGAAATATATCAATGGAAGCCCAATATGCAAAACAGCTGCTCAGGTTTGGGGAAAGCCAGCTGGCACATGGAGCAAACCCAGAGTCCGACTTTCTTGACCCCTCTTTGCCCTTGAAACATCTCTTTAGAATCTCCAAGGAGTCCCAGAGGTGAATGTAAAACTGTGTATTCACCCTGCACTATGGCAAACTAGTTTGTTCCCCAGTCGGACAGGCCTTGTACTCTTCAGTCCCCTCCCCTGATGCTCCACGCACCGCACACTCCTTCCAATCCTACTCCAGTCTTGTCCCTTGTCCTGGGTTCTCTCTTCCACCACCGGAGTCTCCTCTGGTCACCCCCCTGCCAGATCACATGTCTGCAGTGACTGCCATCTATACAGTATTCCTCTGGTTGTCAAACATAGGTAGCTTTGTAACCTTCCTTTTGTCTTGGATGGCTTTCTAAGGAGTCTAACATTGTTGAACTTTGACTTTTACTGTCTTACTCACTGCTGTATCCCCAAAGCTTAACATATGGATCAACCTGTCAAGCGCAGTCACTGAACAGTTGTTCAGTGCGTCAGTAAACATGAATAAAGCCTACTGGTATTTAATGGACTGCAGATCGCTAATAACTGAAAGATATACTTATAACATGTGGGGACAATCTCTTTTTTTCTCTCTTTAAAATAAAGTTATGTATATAAAACTCATTACCACTGCCATAATAGGCGTGTAACCTTATTTCTGAAGTTCTACCCCACGTGATAAGGCAGGATATAAAATTAAAATATTTAAGAACTGGAAAGAAGATCACAAAATAATCACTTGTAGACAACAGGATTACATATCCAAAAAAAATCAATAAAAAAGTTTAATGACATAGCTGATTTATAATATATACTTTTAAAAAATTCAAGAGCATTCCTACATACCAGCAACAAGTAATTAAAAATTAAAATGATGATCAATTCCTTTCACAATAGCTACAAGAAATATAAAATTACTGAGTAATCTTAAAGTATGTTAGATCTATACAAAGAAAACCTTGCAAGAGAAGTAAGAATGTTGACGGGGCACCTGGGTGGCTCAGTGGGTTAAATATCTGACTCTTGGTCTCAGCTCAGGTCATGATCTCAAGGTCCAGGGATCAAACCCCACCTCAGGGTCTGCGCTGAGTGTGGAGCCTGCCTGAGATCCTCTTTCTCCCTTTTTCCCTCTCTCCCTTCCCCTACCTATCCGTCCCTCAAAGAAAGAAACAAATAAAAATACTGAAATAAATGGAATAGTCTTTTCAAACTAATTTGAAAGATCTGATCAATAAAAATTCCAATTATTTTAAATATTTTCCAAAGTTCCAAAAGGTTATCTTGCATAAGCACATAAGAATGTACAAGTAAGGGAGGCCTGGGTGGCTCAGTCAGTTAAGCGGCTGCCTTCCGCTTGGGTCATGATCTCAGGCTCCTGCGCTAGAGCCCCATGTCGGGATTCCCTGCTCAGCGGGGAGTCTGCTTCTCCCTTTCACTCTGTGCTTTCTCTCCCTCCCTCTCTCTCTCTCTCTCAAATAAAAAATAACTAATCTTAAAAAAAAAAAAAAAGATGTATAAGTAAGAATAAGGAATATTTGAGAGTTCATTCTGTCTCCTCTACTTCTTGGAAATGCGTTTAAACTACCTCCTCTAGGGATTTGTTTCCATATCTCATCAGGGTCTACTCTGAATTAATGTTCTACCACTTTACATATTAAGGGCCTTAATACGATACATATAATTATATGTGCCATATTGTACATATTAACACATTTTATTAGGAATCAATTTCATTTATACCTCCTTGTACCTTCTGTGATGTTGTTCTAATGTTCATCACATATACACATACATGTATGTGCTATAAATCCAAAAGTATCTTCTTCCTTTAAACAACTTTTTTCTTAAGAAAAAAAAAATAGTATTTTGTATTCACCCACAAATTTCACGTTCCCTATGCTCCTTATTCTGTCTGAGGATCCAAATCTCCTCCTGGTATTAGTTTCTCTTCAGTACAAAGATCTTCCACTGATATTTATTATAATGCATGTCTGCTAGCAACAATCTCTCTTAGCTTTTACTAGAAATACCATTATTCTGTCTTCATATTAACAGATATTTTTGCTGTGTACAGAATTCTAGGTTGATGGCCTTTTTTTTCAGTTTTTAGAAGATGTTATTCCACTGTCTAATGGACTACCTAACTTCTGACTGTAACTCTGACTGCATCATTCTGATCACTGTTCTTTTTTCTTGTCTTTAGTATCCAGCAGCTTCACTATAACATAACATATGTAATTTTCTCTGTATTTATCCTGCTTGAGGTTGGCCATGTTTCCTGGTTGCTCTGTGTGTGCATGTTTTAACCAAAAGTGGAAGTTTTTCAGCCAACATTTCTTCAAATATTTTTTAAAAGATTTTATTTATTTATTTGACAGACAGAGATCACAAGCAGGCAGAGAGGCAGATAGAGAGAGGGGAAAGCAGGCTCCCTGCCAAGCAGAGAGCCCGATGCGGGGCTCAATTCCAGAACCCTGGGATCATGACCTGAGCCGAAGGCAGAGGCTTTAACCCATTGAGCCACCCAGGAGCCCTGACACTCCTTCAAGTATTTTTCAGCCTCAGATTTGGAGGTTGTGATTACCCGAGTATTAGCCAACATGATCAGTGAAGGTCTGGTCCTATTTTTTCAATCTTTTCTCCCTCTCGGTACTCTAGTCTGAATGACTTCTACTGACCTGTCTTTAAGATCACTGATCCTTTCTTCTCTTGTGCCCAGCTGGCTATTAGCCCCATCCAGTGAGATCTCAGTGACAAGTATTATCTTTTTTAATTCTAAGATTTCCCCTGGTTCTTCCTTACAGCTTCTGTATCTACACAGCAACTCCCCACCTCTTCATCCTTTCACCTGTATTTTTCACATATACTCAATGTATTTTCCAGCTATTTTAAAGTGTTTTTGTGTGTGCATCTGTGAGTCTATTTCTATTGATTCTCACTTCAAGTAAGAGTCGCAGGTTCCTGTTTGCTCATCTTCGCATGTCTAGAAAGTCTTTATTTTATACTGGACATTGTGGATGGTAGGCTGTAGAGAGGCTCTGGATCCTGCTGTCTCCTTCTAAAGACCTGAGTGTTATCCTAGTAGGCAGTCAAATTACTGGCAGATCATCTTAATCTGGGGCAGGCCATTTTATACCTATTTCTTTTTTGTGCTTAATCCTTAATCCTAGGGAAAATGCCATAGTCGTAGGCATTTTCTACCTGTTTCCTCCTACTGGGTGCTCCTTCTGCAGATTCAAATGAAAGCCCAAAGGGTTTATGAAGACCCTCTAACCTGATAAGACTCAAGCTCTAAATGCTGCCTTTCCTACAGTAGGTAGCTGCTGAAATCAGCCTAGAACCTGGGACACCTGCCCTGTGCATGGGCAGTTCAGGAGTTAGCCTACAATTTGAAGGGTGTTTCTATGCAGGCTGGTGTTACTCCCTCCAAAGTTCTTCATCCTGTAATTTCCATTTCTGAGTTCTAGCCAATCTGGCATCTTTGAAATCTATCCCCCAATTCCTCAAACCAACATGGTAGCAGCTTTCTGTTTAACTTCTACTTGCTAAAACTTAACGGACAGAATCCCTCAAGGATAAGGCATACAGAGTTGGCTCTCACCCAAAGTGATTCCTTCTCTCAAGAATCAAATTCACTCCCGGGACGCCTGGGTGGCTCAGTTGGTTAAGCGGCTGCCTTCGGCTCAGGTCATGATCCCAGTGTCCTGGGATCGAGTCCCACATCGGGCTCCTTGCTTGGCAGGGAGCCTGCTTCTCCCTCTGCCTCTGCCTGCCACTCTGTCTGCCTGTGCTTGCTCTCGCTTCTCTCTCTATGACAGATAAATAAAATAAAAAATCTTTAAAAAAAAAAAAAAGAATCAAATTCACTCCCAATTTCTGATTGCATTTGGTTGCTTTTTTTCCCTTCAAATGACATTTTCAAAATATTTTGTCCAGAATTTTTATCTGTTATTGGTGGGAATGTTATTCTGATACAAGCTACTTGGTTATGACTGAAAGCCAGAACTCTAACTCAGAATGTTTTGGGTTTTTTTTTTTTTTTAAGATTTATTTATGTCTTAGAGGGAAAGAGTGCACACATACACAAGCAGGGAAGGGGGAGTAGAAAAGAGAAAAATGTTGAGCAGCCTCCCTGCTGAGCACGAAGCCCGACACTGGGCTTGATCCCACAATCCTGAGATCATGATCTGAGCTAAAATCAAACACTTAACTAAATAAACTACTAAGGTGCCCCCAGAATGTTTCTAGAGGAGAAAAATGATGTAGTGAATTTTGTTCTTGTATATATTAATACTAATGATAAAGATACAGAAATTAAAACATTGTGGCACCTGTGTAAGAGTGTATAGGCCAATAAATACAACAGGTATCTTTGAAAGAGACCTTGTTATATACTAAAATTTAATATATGGTAAAGGAAGCAAAACAAACAAATGGGGAAAAACTATCCGAAGAACATTTTTGGGAAAACTGATTTTTGAAGAATGTCACTTCATATCACTTCATTAAATTCAGGAATCAAAGAGTTAAGTATAAAACTTAAACCATATACTGAAATAAAATGCATGTGAATATTTAACTTGTTGCTGGTTTGATATTTGTGGATAAACTACTGAACCTCTCATTAGTTTCTTTCTCAAATACAACAAGATAATAAAAAAAATACCCACCTCACAGGGCTCTTATGATTAAATAAAGTCACTTAGCCCATTGCCTGACACATAATCACCCCTCAATAAATGTTAGCTGTTGCTGTTGTTGTTACTATAATTATTATTATTTAATAATTATGGGAAAGGAATCTCTTTCATAAAAATAATAGAGAAGTTATTAGAAGATTGATAGATTTGATTATGTGAAAATAATCACTTTTATATATTAAAAAACATAAAAGGCAAGGAACAATGGGGAAAATGTTTGCAAACATGACAAAGAATTAATATTCTTAATATATAAAGGGCATTTAAAAATCAATAAGTAAAGCACTAATATCCCAGTAGAAAATAAAGGATTGAATGAACATTTCTGAGAAGAAATAAACATATTATAAAAGTTCAACTGTGTTACTAATCAAATAAATGCAAATGAAAGTAATCTGAGAAAGTGATCTTGTTCCTGTTTTGTTGTTTTTTAGGGACGAGACACATTTAGTACACTAAGACAGATACTCTTAGACCCTGGTAAAGGAATTGGTAATATTATGTGGAAAACTATTGCTCTGTATCCAGTCTTTAAAAAAAAAAAAATCATTTCCTGTGAGTCAATACTTCCTCATTTCAGGAATCTATTTTGAGGGAGTATTAGATATCTCTGGGTTTTTTTTTTTTCCTAATTCCTAAAAATAAAAATTAAGAAAGAAAATAAAGTACTCATCTCAAGAAGCTAAAAGAAGAATGTCAGAAAAATCCAAACAAAATAGATGAAAGGAATTCTGTAGAAAAATGTTATAAGTTTTCCAGTGGCCAAATTTTCTTATGGGTCTTCTTACTGTAAGTCTTACTTTTATTGTCTTTTGGGCAGAGAAGGGGGTGTTAAATGATTTCTGCCTTTGGACTTTGAGATTTTTCTTTGCAGTCAATTTACCTTTTTACAGATGTACATACATGCTGAAAAACTGAATATTCCATTTGGTGGGTACAAAATTCTACATATTTATATGTAAGTTTATTCATTGTTATCCAATTATTCCACATTCCTATTTATTTTGTGACTTTGGTATATTAAATTCTGAAGTATGTTAATATCTTCAACTATGCAATTTTAAATTCTTGTATTTCTGGTTGTTGTTTTTTTTTATAAGATTTTGTTTATTTATTTAATAGAGACACAGCAAGAGAGGGAACACAAGCAGGGGGAGTGGGAGAGGGAGAAGCAGGCTTCCCACTGGGTAGGGAGCCCAATGTGGGGCTCTATCCTAGGACCTTGGGATCATGACCCGAGCCGAAGGCAGATGCTTACAACTGAGGCACCCAGCTGCCCCTTCTGGTATTTCTAAAAGCTTCTGCTCTATATAGTTTTATTAAATGTTCTCAAGTGCATAAAGTTTCATGATTATTATGTCTTCTGGCTGGAGTGAACTTTGTAATGGTATAAATTGACCATTCTTTTTAATATTTTCTAACCTGGAATTTCTAATCTGCCAAATATAAATACTGCCAATTCTGCTTCTTTGGGATTGCATTTGCTCACTACATCCGGCCCGTTCCTTGTTTTCAATTTTCCTATGCTGTTTCATTTCAAAGTGTTTCTCCCATAAACAGCATAAAACTGGCCTTTGCTTTTTCCCTCAGGTTGTAGTGGGTCTGGGATCTGTTATTTAATAGGGGATTGTTTTAATCCCACAAATATTTATTGTGTTCGTTGCCTCTAGTTTTAGTTTTTGTTTTTCCTTTCCCGATCTTTGTTGATCTGATCATTTTCTTCCCTCTGAATGTGATTTGAAAGTTCTAAATCCTATTTTCCTCTAGTTTAATATAAGAATGAGCCCTGTTTTTTAAAATTGAGAAATAAGGGACGCCTGAGCAGCTCAGTCATTAAGTGTCTGCCTTCGGCTCTCGGGTCATGATCCCAGGGTCCTGGGATAGAGCCCCGCATCAGGCTCCCTGCTGGGAGGGAAGCCTGTCCTCCCTCGCCCACTCCCCCTGTTTATGTTTCCTCTCTTGCTGTCTCTCTGCCTAAAAAAATGGGTAAAATATTTTTTTACAAAATTGAGAGATAATATACCAGTTATTCTTATGTACACAGCGTGGAGAATCTGTCCATATGGATTTACTGTGTAACCACCACTCGGATGGCAACCCAGACACTCCTCAGTATGCAGTAAGGCAGCACTTTCCATCCACACCCTCCTCAAGGCAACACTATTACTCCAATCCTTAATAGTAGTCTTCCCTGTTCTGGAACTTCATATAAATGGTATCTGTTCTTTTACATCTGACTTCCTTGACAAAATGCTTTAAGATTCATCCTTTTGGCTGCACAAAGCAGTAATTGATTCTTTCTGTGTAATATTCTATTTTGTGTCTAAACCACAAATTATCCTTTATTCCGCTGATGGACACTTTCCTCCAGGTTTAGGCTATTTTGAATAGAAGTAAAAACTGATATATATGCTCATGCACATGTCTTTTCATGATTATATATACTCGTATCTTTTGGGTCTGTACCCAGCACCTGGAATTGCTAGGTCACAGAACAAGGATATATCTAACTTTAGTGGAAAATGACAGTTTTCTTCCAAGTGGCTGCACGCCTACCAACAAAGTATGAGGGTTACAGCTGTTCCACATTCATGTCGACACTTGGTATTCTCAGTTTTTTAAATTTTAATCGTTCCGATGGGCATATGGTGGTGACTTGCTGCACTTTTGAATTATATTACTCCTGTAAGTTATGATGTTGGGCATCTTTTTTATAAGCTCATCAATCATTTGGAAATGCTCTTTAATAAAACATCTATTCAAATCTTCTGAACATTTTTTTAAAAATTTTATTTATTTGAGAGAGAGAAGACAAATGAGCATGAGCAGGGGGAGGGACAATGGAGAGGGAGAGAGACAGCTACTCCATGCTGAGCAGGGAGGCTGACTCAGGGCTCCTCTCACAACCCTGGGATCATGATCTAAGCCAAAATCAAGAGTCAGACACTTAACCAACTGTGCCACCCAGGTGCCCCTTCTGAACACTTTTTAAAACCAGGTTATTTGACTTTTTCTTATTGATCTGTAGGAGTTCTTTATACATTCTAGATACAAGACCTCTATCGAATACATAGATCATGAATATATTTTCCCAAATGTATGGTTTGTCCTTTTGCTCTCACTGTTACTGTTTCATGAATAAAAGTTTTTACTTTTGATATAGCTTTTTTTTTTCTTTTTATGGTAGTAGGTTTTGTGGCTAAATTAGAAATTTTTGTTCACTCAAAGATTATGAAGATACTCTGCTGTGTTTTTCTAGAAACTTCACAGATTTACCTTTATTGTTTATGTTTGTTGTGAGGTAAGAATCAAAGCTGACTTTTTCACATAAGTATCTGATTATTCCAAAACCATATTTTGGAGCAATGGCATGTTCTGTTAACTTACCTATTTATCAGCAGGTACTATAGGTGGGGCTCCTGGGTGGCTCAGCACTTAAGAAGCTGCCTTTGTATGAGGAAGTGGTGATGCAACATGGGGGCTTAAGGGGGTAGGAGAAGAATAAATGAAACAAGATGGGACTAGGAAGGAGACAAACCATAAGTGACTCTTAATCTCACAAAACAAATTGAGGGTTGCTGAGGGGAGGGGGATTGGGAGAAGGGGAGTGGGATTATGGACATTGGGGAGGGTATGTGCTTTGGTGAGTGCTGTGAAGTGTGTAAACCGGGCGATTCACAGACCTGTACCCCTGGGGATAAAAATATATTATATGTTTATAAAAAATTTAAAAATTAAAAAAAAAAAAAAAAGAAGCTGCCTTTGGCTCAGGTCATGATCCCAGGGTTCTGGGATCAAGGCCCGTGTCAGGCCCCCTGCTCAGCTGGGAAGCCTGCTTCTTCCACACACCCTCCCCCCTCATGCTCTCTCTCTCTCTCTCTCTCTCTCAATAAACAAATTAAAAATATTTTTAAAAATGTATTATAGAGAGCCTACTAAATCAGACACTATATTGGAGCTGAAGACAAATCAGTAAACAAGAAAGATCTCATTCCTATCCTCATGGAATCTACTGAGCAGTTTAACAAGTCGGGTCTCTCAGCCCTTAACTTCAGAAAATTTTTTATTTGAGGAAACAACTGAATAAAAATCTCTAACTTGTGTCCAGTATCTAGCCACCTGATTGCACTTAATTAATTAAACTCCATTTTTTGCTTCAATTTTCCCAAATATCCTATAGAATGATGGTGTTTAAGGGAAGGAACAGGAAGAAAACTCGGTCCTTTTGCTATTTTTCTGATTATGAAA
This sequence comes from Mustela nivalis, assembly GCF_964662115.1. Taxonomy (NCBI): domain Eukaryota; kingdom Metazoa; phylum Chordata; class Mammalia; order Carnivora; family Mustelidae; genus Mustela; species Mustela nivalis. The sequence goes on along the minus strand of NC_139029.1, from coordinate 6,799,438 downwards.
GTAATATTCCAAAACTGAAAACACGTATTTTAACAGAGAAAAGCTGAAAGAAGCCAAATGAGAAAAATCACCTACATAATACCATCCAGAGGCAATTACTGTTAATACACTGAACATAAAATGAAATCACATTTTAGCCAGAAATTTTAGTTATTTACACAATGAAAATTCTGTAGAGTCAAAATAGCGCTTGAAATCCCCTTTAGAGGAGACTTCCGGCTGGATGTGGCAGCTTGAACACACAGCTCTGATTGTGATTTTAACTCATTCTACATTAACAAGATAAAAAGCACTCATGCCCAAAGTATTCCAAATAGTTCAAATAATTTTTTTACAGCCTCTGTCTAAATATTAGACAGTAAAGGATCACCAGACATTTAAACAAAATCTCAAAAAATGAAAATCAGAGCCCCGAAAACAATAAAAAAGAATTCAGAGGAAACAAATTACTTAGGCAACAGGAAAAAAAATATATTCTCAGAGGAAAAAAACAGATGTTGCAGCCAAGAAACAAGAACAGAATGTCAGAAAAAGAGAACACTAAGAGAAAAAGAAGATATTTAAAGATCTGAGCAAAACAGCAAACCAACAAAAAAAACCCCACCTTTTTTCAAGAGTAATACTGGAAGATAAAATTACTAGAAGATATTGGAAGGAACTAGCCACAAAGCAGGGCAAACCCCCCAAAAGGATGAAAAACAGGAGAGAAATTTTTTGAAAATATTTGAGAGTCAGCCCAGGACATCTAAAGTCCAACAGGAATTTCTGTAAAACAAAACACAGAACACAAAGGAGAGAAAATTATTGAAGAAATAGTTTAGGAACATTCCACAAAGCTAAAGGATATGAGTTTTCTAATTAAAGGTCAGCAAAGGATGAACACTGTGAATGCGGGGGGGCTCCCTAATGCATAGGGAAAATTTCAGTGAAATTCAGAATCTGTAGACTAAAGATAAGAAGTAAACCCTCAGGGGCACCTGGGTGGCTCAGCTGGCTGAGCATCTGCTCTTGGCTCAGGTCAGGAACCGGAGGGGATCAAGCCCCACAGGTCGGCAGGGAGATTGCTCCTCCCTCTTCCTCGGGCCCTCCCCCCAACTTGGGAGCTCTCCTCTCTCTCTCAGAAATACAATCTTCAAAAAGAAAGAAAAAAAAAAGAGAAGTAAACTTTCAGAGGGAAACCAACAGTTCTCAAAGAAAGGATCAGGAATCTGAATGGCTTCAGACTTCTCAGCGGCAACGCTGGAAGGTTCGAGGACAACCGCAGGTACCCTCAAAATTCTGATGCAACATATTTCCAAATTAAATCTCTAAACCCAGCCAACTTAAACGTGAAACATGAAGGTAAAATTAAGAACATTTTCAGAAATGCTAGGTCTAAAAATGTTTACTCCCCTCTTCCCACATGCTCCTTAGGAAGCTTTGGAAAGATGTGTTCCACCAAACCGAAAAAGCAATTCCAAGAAAGAACATAAGGAAGCCGGACAAGAGGAAACCGATCAGAAGAGAGAGATAAAGGGACTATCCAGAATAACGGCAGAAGGGTGACAGCTACACAGCAGGCCTAGAGAGCAAAAAGTTCAGACCAGAGCAAGAGAGCAAATGGCACCAAGAAAAAAATTAGTCACATGATGTTTTTGATGATACTGAGGGGAGTTTTACAGCTCCAGCAGAAATTCTGAGGATTCCTTATTGATAAGTATATAGAACACTAAGCAACCTGCCCCATTCCAAGAACAGTAAAAACTCTTAATAAATATTTCCTTAACATGATGGGAAGGTGAGGAGAGGGAGACAGACAGACGCAGGAGTACTTGTATATATGTGGCTTAGCGTCACTCTCCGAAGCGGACATCGTGTTTAACAGGGAAACATAAACGCATTTCATTTAGAGCCAAGAAGAGGACAAAGATGTTCACGAAGCATCGTATTTACTTTTCTGAAGGTATTAGATGATGCCACTGGATAAGAAGAGAAGAGACAGAAATACTGTAAAGGAACAGGTAAAAATGCGATTTCCCAATAGTACCTAGAAAACTGATACGCCAGGAAAACTAATAGGAGTCAACTGAAAAAAGAGGAAGAAAAACACCTTTTATAAACCATACAGACACATGTTTGCATTCAAAATCAGTCCAGCTGACCCTGAACAACATGGCTTTGAACTGAGCAGGTGCACTAACATGCGGATTTTCTATCCTATACTATAAGTGAAATTTCTCTTCCGTATGACTTCCATTATAACATTTTGGTTTTTCTCGTTTACTTTATTATAAGAATACATTATATAATATATATAACATACAAAATATGTAATTATCAACTATTATCAGTATGGCTTCCAATCAACACTTGATTAGCTGTGAAGTGTTGGGGGAGTCAAAAGTTATACACAGATCTGCAACTGCACAGAATGGATGGGGTGGTACCCCGAAACCCCACACTGCTCAAGGGCCAACTGTATAAGAAAATCACCTTTAAATTGAAAGGCTGGGGGCACCTGGGTGGTTCAGTCAGTTAAGTGTCCGACTCTTCGATTTCAGCTCAGGTCCTGATTTCTGGGTCCTGAGACTGAGCCCTGTGCTGGGCTCCGCACTCAGCAGGGAGTCAGCTTGAGATTCTCTCTCTCTCTCTCTCTCTCCTGCCCCTTCCCCTAGTCATGCTCTCTCTCTCCAATAAATAAATAAAATCTTAAAAAAAAATAAAATAAATGTATTAAAGGCTGGATGGAGGACATAATGAAACAACAGATACCACTTAAGCAGAAACAAAAGAAAAATACCAGAACATAAATTTAGAAGTAAATGGGCAAGATCTTGAGGCGCCTGGGTGGCTCAGTGGGTTAAAGCCTCTGCCTTCGGCTCAGGTTATGATCCCAGGGTCCTGGGATCGAGCCCCGCACCGGGCTCTCTGCTCAGCAGGGAGCCTGCTTCCCTTCCTCTCTCTCTGCCTGCCTCTCTGCCTACTTGTGATCTCTGTCTGTCAAATAAATAAATAAAATCTTTTAAAAAAAATTAAAAAAAAGAAGTAAATGGGCAAGATCTATATAAAGATATTAAGGAATATTAAAGAAATCTTGAATACATGGAAGGGGTTACCTTACTCTTACACAGGAAGTGTCAATATTATAAAGATTTCATCTGGCCTAAACTAAGCTATAAATTTAATATGATTCCAATATTTAAAACATTAACAGTCTTATGTCTTTTTTCTAACCAAGCAAGCTAATTTTGAAAATTATACAGGAAGTAATAAAAATAACCAAAAAGGGCACCTGGGTGGCTCAGTCATTAAGCATATGCCTTCAGCTCAGGTCATGATCCCAGTATCCCTGGGATCAAGCCCTTCAATGGGCTCCCTGCTCAGCAGTAAGCCTGCTTCTCCCTCTCCCATTCCCCCTGCTTGTAGTCCCTCTCGCCATCTCTCTCTCTCTCTCTGTCAAATAAATAAATAAATAAAATCTTTTTAAAAAAAAAAAAAAAAGGCCAAAAAATAAATTCTGAGTAATTGAAAAGACAATGAGGGAAGATTAACCCTAATTAAACGTATTCTAAGATAATGTGACACTGGTACACAAAGAGACAATCAGAGTAGATGCAAAGGAATCAAATGGAAACTACAGTTATAAAATGCACTTACTGAAATTAAGAACTCAATAGATAGTTTACCAGCAGACTGGACGCAGCAGAAGAGAGGATTAGTTAACTAGAAGATAGGTCGGTAAAGAGAAAGAAGAGGAAATGGATGGAGAACACAGAACAGAGCATAAAAGACATAGGAACATATGGAACATGGAGAAAACGCTCTTACATAATCTTAATTGACGTCCAAGAAAGAGAACTAAATAAGAGCAAAGCAGAAGCCATATTTAAAGATATAATGGTCAATAATTTTATAAAGCTAACAAAAAGCAATCAAGGCACATATTCAAAGGCTCTATAAAACTCAAGCAGGATAACTATAAAGAAAACACCTTAGGCAAATCACAGTAAAACTGCTTTAAAAAGAAAAAGAAAAATCTTAAAAGCAACTAAAGAAGAAAAAGACGTATTACCTTCAAAGAAGCAATAATAAGACTGATAAATGACAATGGAAGCCAGAAAATAATGAAATAACATCTTCAAAGTGCTGAAAGAAAACCGCTGCCAATCTAGAATTCTGTACCAGCAAGAACATATTTCAAAAGAAAGGATCAGAAAATCACCATTCAGCAATCCTCATAATAATTTATCCAAGGGAGCCAATAGGAGGATTCAGCAATCCCCACAATAACTGATTAAGAATCATTAATGGTAAAAAGAATGGATGAAAGTTGATTAAAAATAGGATATCTACAAAATCTCAAAGTATCTCCTCAAAAGATACTTATTAATTACAAAAGGAAAAAAATCTTAACTCTCTAGTGGAGAAACCTGGGAGGCACCACCTCAGCCAACAAACCAAAGTGAAACCACCAACAGTGGGACACACCAGTGTCATATACCTCCTTACACAACGCCCTGAGAACAACACAGTACCACGGCCACGGTATTCCCACGCAAAGTACAGGAACTAAATCCAGTCCTCAGGAAAGAGCAGAGATGCAAACTGAGGTACAGAGTGCAAAACTGTCCTCTTATCCTACAAAAATTTCAAGGTCACAAAAGACAAAGCCTTTTGTGTTCCAAGTTAGAGGAGGCTAATGAGATAATAGCAGTCATAAGCAACTCAAGATCATGGACTGGATGGCAGACCTGGAAAGACATTTCTTTTTTGCAACAAAGGACATTATTAGGACAACTGACTCTATTTTATATATATATTATTTTATATATATATATATATATATATTAGTTCACAACTGAGCTAGGTGCATTGATTACATGATTGAACTTTATCAAACTATTTTCCTGATTTTGATGCATGTGCACATGTGTCTACAGGAAGGGAGAAGGGAAGGGGAAAGGAAGTGGGGAGAAAGTATATACGGTGAAGTAAATGTCAACATTTAAGGAATCTGGGTGAAAGGTATATGGGAATTCATTGTGCGACTATTACAATTTATTTAAAAATATGATTAAGGAGGGGTGACTGGGTGGCTCAATCAGTTGAGTGACCAACTCTTGGTTTAGGCTCGGGTCATGATCTCAGGGTCATGCGATCAAGCCCCATGATGAGCCCACACTCAGCACGGAGTCTGCTTGAGATTCTCTCCCTCTGCCCCTTCACCCACTTGTGCACTCTCTCTCTCTCTAATAAATAAAATCTTAAATAAATATATTAACTATTAAAAGAATCATTTCAAAATCAAAAAGCCTTTTAAAAAATGAAGAGAAATGAAGTCATTTTCAAACAGATAAAATCAGAGGATTTGTCGCTAGCAGACCTGCACTAAATGAAACATTCAAGGAGTTCTTCAGACAGAGGAAAATGATCCTAGACAGATGGCAGAAATGCAGGAAGGTATGAAGAACAAAGTAAAACCAAATACAAATAAATTAGACTGTATATAATAACAACAATAATGTTTATTATACATTATAATGTTGATTGATGTTGTTTATTATATATATATTATATATATTATAGGGTTTGAAATCTATGTTGTACTAAACTACAAAAATAACACAAAAGGCAGGAAGAGAATAAAGAGAAGTGAAGTGTTCTAAGGAGCAAGCACACTGGGAAACAGTACAGATCCTCATTGATATGAGACTTTAGTGAATAAAGATGTGCACTGCAATCTCAAGGGCAGTGGTTCTCAAATATTTTGATCTCCTGACCCCTTCACACTCTTAGAAATTATTAAGGATTTCAAACAACTTTTGTTAGTAAAGATCATATGCATTGATACTTAACCATATTAGAAATCAAAATCAGAATACCTAAATATATGGAACAAATACTAACAGATGCAAAGGGAGAAACTGACAGCAACACAACAGTATGGAACTTTAACACCCCATTATGTCAGTGGCTATATCATCAAGACAGGAAATTAATAAGGAAACACTGGCCTTGAACAATACGTTAGACCAGATGGACTTAATAGACAGACAGACAGATATAGAACATTCCGTCCAAAACTACAAAATACACATTCTTCTCAAGTGCACATGGAACATTCTCTAGGACAGATCACATGTTAGGCTACAAAGTAAGTCTCAATAAATTTAAGACTGAAATCATAGCAAACATCTTTTCTGCCCACAATTTCAGTTACAAGGAAAGAACTGGGGCGGGGGGAAGCACACAAACATGTGGAGAATGAACAATGTGCTATTAAACAATCAATGGGTCAACAAAGAAATTTTAAAAAATGAAAGATTACCTTGAGATAAATAAAAAATGAAAACGCAATATTCCAAACTCTATGGGATGCAGCAAAAGCAGTTCTAAGAGGAAAGGTTACAGCAATAGAGGCCTACCTCAAGAAACAAGAAAAATCTCAAATAAACAATCTACCTTACACCTACAGAAACTTAAAAAAAGAACAAACTAAGTCCAAAGTAGGTAGATGGAAGAAGAAAATAATACAGATCAGAGAAGAAATAAATGAAACAAAAACTTAAGAAAAAAAAAAGACTAGAGGTGCCTGGGTGGCTCAGTGGGTTAAAGCCTCTGCCTTCGGCTCAGATCATGATCCTGGGGTTCTGGGATCAAGCCCCACATCGGGCTCTCTGCTCAGTGGGGAGCCTGCTTCCTCTTCTCTCTCTCTCTGCCTGCCTCTCTGCCTACCTGTGATCTCTGTCTGTCAGATAAATAAATAAAATCTTTAAAAAAAAAAAAAAAAGACTAATGAAACTAAGAGCTGGTTCTTTGAAAAGATAACTGATAACTCTTTAGCAATACTCTTCAAGAAAAAAGAGAGAGTCCAAATAAATAAAATCAGAAATGAAAGAGAAGTTACCAATACCACAGAAATACAAAGAATAAAGAAGACTACTACAAACAATTATACATCAACAAACTGGACAATCTAGAAGAAATATTTCCTAGAAATATACAATCTTCCAAGACTGAATCAGGAAGATAGAGAAAATATGAACAGCTGATTACTAGTAATGAAACTGCATCCATAATCAAAAAACTCCCAACAAACAAAAGTCCATGACCAGATGGCTTCATGGGTAAATTATATCAAACATTTTAAGAGTTAATATTTATCATTCTCAAACTGTTCCAAAAAACTCAAGAGGAAGGTATGCTTCCATGCTCATTTTGAGATCAGCAGTACCCTGATACCTAAACCAAAGACACTACAAAACAAAACAAAAACAAAAACAAAACAAAACCCACACAAGCCAATATTCCTGGTTAACAAAGATGCAAAAATCTGCGAAACTGCATTGAGCAACATGTTAAGAGGATCATAAACCACGATCATGTGAAATTTAATCCAAGGATGCAAAGATGGTTCGATATCCACAAATCAATCAACATGACACACCACGTCAACATAACAAAGGATAAAAATCAGATCATCTGGGACTTCTGGGTGGTGCAGTCAGTTAAGTGTCTGACTGTGATTTCAGCTCAAGTCATGATCTCAGGGTCATGAGATCGAGCCCTGCGTCAGGCTCCCTGCGCAGTGCAAAGTCTGCTGGAGAGTCCCTCTCTCTCCCTCTGCCACTCCCCTCATGCTCTCGCTCTCTCTAAAATAAATCTTCTTAAAAAATCAAATCATCATCTCAGCAGATGAAGAAAAAGCACTTGACAAATTCAATATCCACTTATGATAAAAACTCTCAAACAAAGTAGGTAGAGAGAGAATGTACCTCAACATAATAAAAGCCATATATTACAAATACCCACAACTAATATCATACTCAATTGGTGAAAAGTTAAAAGTTTTTCCTCTAAGATCAAGAACAAGACAAGGATGTCCACGCTTGCTACTTTTAGTCAATACAGAATTGGAAGTCCTAACCACAGCAATTAAGCAGGGGAAAGAAATAAACAGCATCCAACTTGGTAAGGGAAAAGTAGAACTATCATTGTTTGCCGATGACATGATAGTATATATAGAAAACCCTAAAGCCTCCACCCAGAAACTATCAGAATAAATGAATTCAGTAAAGTTGCAGGATACAATATCAACATAGAGAAATCTGTTGTGTTTCTACACACCAATAACTACCAGAACAAGAAACTAAGAAAACAATCCCACTTATAATTACATCCAAAAGAATAAAATATCTAGGAATTAAACCAAGAAGGTGAAAGACCCATACTCTGAAAACTATGACACTGATTAAAGAATTAGAAGACAACACAAATAAATAGAAAGATAACCATGTTCATGGATTGAAAGAATTAATCTCGTTAAGGGGTGTCTGGGCGGCTCCAACAGTTAAGCATCTGCCTTCAGCTTAGGTGGTGATCTCAGGGTCCTAGGACTGAGCCCCTCATCAGGCTCCCTGCTCCCTGCTCAGCCTCTCCCTCTGCCCCTCACCCCACTTGTACTCTCCCTCTCTCTCACCTTCTCTCTCTCAAATAAACAAAAACCTTAAAAAAAAAATACTGTTAAAATGTCCACAGTACCTAAAGCAATCTACAGATTTAATGCAATCCCTATCAAAACACCAGTGGTATTTTTCACAGAACTAGAACAAATAATCCTAAAATTTGTATGGAATCATAAAATGTCCTGACTAGCTAAAGTGATCTTGAGAAGGAACAAGCTGGAGGATATATCATGTCCCAGATTTCAAACTATACTACAAAGCTACAATAATCAAAACAGTATGGAACTAGCATAAAAACAGACACAAAGATCAATGGAACGAAGACCCCAGAAATAAGCCCACTATATATGGCCAATTAATCTGCAATACATTAGACAAGAATATACAATAGGGGAAAGGTAGTCTCTTCAATAAATGGTACTGAGAAAATTGGACAGCTACATATAAAAAGATAAAACTGGACCACTTTCTTATACCACATACAAAAACAAATTCAAAATGGATTAAAGAGGGGCGCCTGGGTGGCTCAGTGGGTTAAGCCTCTGCCTTCGGCTCAGGTCATGATCTCAGGGTCCTGGGATCGAGCCCCGCATCGGGCTCTCTGCTTAGCAGGGAGCCTGCTTCCTCCTCTCTCTCTACCTGCTTCTCTGCCTACCTGTGATCTCTCTGTCAAATAAATAAATAAAATCTTTTAAAAAAAAATGAATTAAAGACTTCACTTAAGACCTGAAACCGTAATGCTCCCAGAAGAAAAAGGCAGTAAATTATTTGACATTGGTCTTAGTAATATTCTAGATCTGTCTCCTCAGAGAAAGACAATAAAAGCAGAAATAAACAACTGACACTACATTAAAAAGATTTTACACAGCCAAGGAAACCATCAATGAAACAAAAAGACAACCTCCTAAATGGGAGAAGATATTTGCAGATAACAGACCCATAAGTGGTTAACATCTATAACGTATAAAGCATATATATAACTCAATATCAAAAACACAAACAGGGGCGCCTGGGTGGCTCAGTGGGTTAAGCCTCTGCCTTCGGCTCAGGTCATGATCTCAGGGTCCTGGGATCGAGCCCCACACCCGGCTTTCTGATCAGCAGGGAGCCTGTTTCCCCCTCTCTCTCTGCCTGCCTCTCTATTTGTGATCTCTCTCTCTCTGTGTCAAATAAATAAATAAAATCTTTAAGAAAAAAAAAAAAGCCCACAAACAATCCAATTAAAAATAGGCAGATGACCTAAAAACAGAGATTTTTCCAAACAAGACATACAGATGGCCAACAGGCACATAAAAAAGATGCTCAACATCACTAACCATCAGGGAAATGCACATTAAAACTAAAATGAAGTATCACCTCACGCCTGTCAGAAGGGCTGTTATCAAAAAGACAAGAAAGAACAAGTGTTGGCAAAGATACAGAGAAAACGGAACCCCCCTACACTGTTGGTAGGAATGTAAATTAGTGCAAACACAATGGAAAACAGTATGGAGTTTGCTCAAAACATTAAAAATAAAACTATCCTACAATCTAGCAATTCCACTTCTAGGTGCTTATTCAAAGAAATTGAAAACTCTAATTCAAAGAGATATACACACTCCTATGTTCATCACAGCACTGTCTGCAACAGCCAAGATCTGAAGCAAGCTAAGGGGTCTTCCAACTGATGAATGGATAAAGAAAATCTGATATATAAACAACAGAATATTACTCAGCCATTAAAAAAATGAATGAAATCTTGCCATTTATGATAACATGGATGAACCTAGAGGATGTTAGGCTAAGTGAAATATCAAAGACAAATACTGTATGATTTCACTTCTACATAAATCTAAAAAAATAAAGCAGAAATAGACTCATTGAGAACTGATGGCTACCAGAGGGAAGGGGGAGGGAGGTGAACAAAATCGGTGAAGGGGATTAAGATGCACAACCTTCTAGTTACAAAGTAAATAAGACACGGGGATACAATGTACAGCAAAGGGAAGATAGTCAATAACACTGTAACCACTTTGTATGGTGACAGATGGTAACCAGCCTTATCCTGGCAACCATTTCATAATGTATATAAATACTGAGTCACTACGTTGGACACCTGAAACTAATATAATATTGTATGTCAATTATTCCTCAATTAAAAAATCAAAACTGAAGGGGTGCTTGGCTGACTCAGTCGGAAGAGCATGTGACTCTTGATCCCCAGGGTTGTGAGTTCGGGACCGGGGCTGGGTGCAGAGATTAATTAAAAAGTCTTGGGGCACATAGGCGGCTCAGTGGGTTAAGCCTCTGCCTTTGGCTCAGGTCATGATCCCAGGGTGCTGGGATCAAGCCTGCCTTCGGGCTCTCTGCTTGGCGGGGAGGCCTGCTTCTCTTTGTCTGTCAAATAAATAAATAATCTTAAAAAAAAAAATCTTTAAAAAAATCAAAACTAAGAAATTTAAAAATAATTCAGCTAAAAATAATAGTAATAAACTTCCTACATATTAATATGAATAATATCTTTATTAAAAAACAAAACAGGGGCACCTGGGTGGCTCAGTGGGTTAAAGCCTCTGCCTTCGGCTCAGGTCATGATCCCAGGGTCCTGGGATCGAGCCCCACATCGGGCTCTCTGCTCAGCAGGGAGCCTGCTTCCTCCTTTCTCTCTGCCTGCCTCTCAGCCTACTTGTAATCTCTGCCTGTCAAATAAATAAATAAAATCTTTAAAAAAAATAATAATAAAACAACGTAAGTAGGGGCTCCTGGGTGGCTCAGTCAGTTAACCGTCCGAGCCTTGGTTTCAGCTCAGGTCATGATCTCCTGCACCCTGAGACTGAGCCTGTCCGCGGGGGCTCGGCTTGAAGACTCTCCTCCTCCGCCACTCCACCCACTTGCACACACAAATCCAAGCGCTCTCTCAAATAAGTAATCTTAAAAAAAAGAACTAGTTTCCAGAACAAAAAATAATTACTGAGAAGTGTAGCACACTTTAACTTTTCTGCAAATCTCTTTTATGTCTGGCTTAATGGAAGACAACAGGATTCTCGTATCTGCTGTGGTATGTTGGTTTGGCTGAAGCAAAAGAAGAAAATACAGACTAGTACAAATATATAGCGCAAAAAGAGAGGAGTCTTTTATTTACTTCTTTATTTTGTATTTGAGAGAGAGAGCGTGAGCATGCGTCAGGGACAGAGTCAGGGCAGAGGCAGAGGGAGAAGCAGACTGCCCTCTGAGCAGGGAGCCCAACATGGGGCTCAATCTCAGGACCTCTAGATTATGACCTGAGCTGAAGTCAAGATGCTTAACCAACTGAGCCACCCAGGCATCCCCACAAGTGCCAGTTTCTTAAGGATTCGTTGCAATGTGGTATCTGAAATTCTATCAATAAACTTCCATATCCTGTTTCATTAAAATCTAATGCTCTATCTTGCACTTTGAAGATTTTATTTATTTATTTGACAGAGATCACAAGTAGGCAGAGAGGCAGGCAGAGAGAAAGAGGGGGAAGCAGCTCCCTGCTGAGCAGAGAGCCCGATGTGGGGCTCCATCCCAGGACCCTGGGATCATGACTTGAACTGAAGGCAGAGGCTTTAACCCACTGAGCCACCCAGGCGCCCCAACATACATTTTATATACTATCAAAACAGCACACTCATCAGATCACCATGATCTCCTCAGAATTCATTAACTGTGGGGAAACTGCCTAGTTCACGGTGGTGGATACATGTTTTTCCAAAATTCTAATTTCATTTGAAAGTTCAACTTTTATTACTGACAACAAATACTGTCAGTATGCTTCCCACAAAACAACCGGCTCATTTTATTCTTCATTTTTGAGACTGTGTCTTCCAAACACCGAAGTCTGACTTGATCACAGCGTCTCTGTCACTCCCTCAAGTAAAACTGATATCCAAGAAAAAAAGCAGCTAGTTCAGCTCATAACTCAAACGAGCACACGAGAACTTCTCCTCAGGCACCCACTCTGCTACGAATGCAGGAGTCCTTAATGCCTATTTCCTATTTCGTCACATGAATATTACAAAGATGCATACTCAATTGGCAAGATTTAATGAAATTAATCATTTTCACTCTTTCATCAAGGACGGTCTTCAGTGAAATGGCATTTTTTTTAAACTGCCTGTGCACAGCAGTAGAAACTACAGCGAGAGGCCAGCAGGTTTACCCAGCCTTGCTTCTGCAGGGTCACTGCCAACGTCAACATGATGAAGAGGCAAATAATGTCTTACTGCTGGCTTTGACAATCATTCTGACCTGACTCCCTGAAAGGGTTGTGGGGGACCCCAGAGCTCCACAGACCTAAAACTCAGAAAACTTCTAATCTACTCTAAAGACAGAAAGAGCTGCAAAGATAGCTCAAAACTTTCTTAAGCTCCTCAGTGAGAGAAATATTGATGATAATATTCGTTTGTAACTTAAAAACCATTTTTCTTTATGAAAAACAATAAATGATAACTGTACAAAACTTCTGAAAAATCCAGTTTTTCACTATAAGAGAAAATATATAAATGCAAAATAAGAGACAAAAGGAAAATCTTATAATATTGTTTGAATTGCATGTATACATATACACATAAGTTATCATGTGGAAAAAAGAAAACCGTGTGTGTGTGTGTGTGTGTGTAAAACCAGTGTCCAGGTCCCAGCTTCTAAGTAACGTTCCTACTAAACAACACTTGAGGAAAATGTCTGATGCCTGGCTTAGGTCACAGACAGTAAAAGGTGCACCTGAGACATTTGTGCCAGAAAGCAAAGGACCCAGGAGCTAACCTGAACGAGGCACCCACTGATCTAACTTGGAACAATGTGAGCATTAAAATGAAATATGATAACAATGAACTATAATACTCTGAACTAAAGAGTATACAGTGATACTCAAAGGAAAGTGAGAGCAAGAAAGAGAGAGCCAGAAAAGGGAAGGTGAGGAAGTTCTTCTTTATAGAAAAATACTACACAGTGAATATATATAAAACAATAAAATTGGGAAATTACTATTTTTAAAATCCCAAAGAAACAGCTGATTCGAGCAAGGATCTCCAGTGGTCGCTAAAACCACCGAATGACAGGTTCTTGAGCACTAAGAGAACATGCCCTCAAAGAAGCATGTCTCAGATGTCTTACTCGTTACAAAGGAGAATTTTACAGTGGCGAAATCTGGTAGCTACCTGACAAACCAAGTGATCGACGTAACGCCACCATTAGCAAGAATCTGACATTTCTCACCTTCTGATGTGATACAATAATAAAGACATGATATTGCTTATCAAGTATCCTTGCCGAAAATGTTTAATTTCAACCTTATCAAGGGGAAACAATGAGACAAATCCAGTATGTATGATATGCTATAAAACTGAGCTGACTGACCTTCTCGAAATAGTCAATGACAAGTAAAACAAGAAAGGGCAAGAGGACAGTTCCTGATGAAGAGACACAGCAGTAAAATCCCCTACATGAGCTCCAGACTACAGGGTACAGAAGAAATTTGGGGACTGGGAAAATATACGTATGGGCTACACGTGAGACCATTTTATGGAATTAGTGTTAATCTCCTAGGTGTGACAAGGTGCTATGGTCACATGAGAGAATGCCCTATTTGGGGAGACATGCTGACGTAACTGGGGTTGAAGTGTCATGGTACCTAAAACTTACTTTTAAAACAGGAAAAATAAGTGTGTGTGTGTGTGTGTGTGTGTGTGTGTGTGTGTGTGTGTAGAAAGAGTGAGAAAGAGAGAAAGCAAGTGTGGCAAAATGTTAACAACTGAGAGACTGGATAAGAGGTATCTGAGGTATCTGGATGTTGAGTACACCATTCAATTCTTCAGTAGTTCTGAAATAAATTTTATTCAAAATAAAAAGATGGGGGGGGAACAAGCCCAGGTCGGAAAGAGTATGCACAGGCAGGATCTGATCCTATAAGAAATGAAGAACTATAGGGGTGCTTGGGTACGAAGTTGACTGGGCCTCTGACTCTTGGTTTCTACTCAGGTTGTGATTTGGGGATTGTAGCGATTGAACCCCGAGTCGGGCTTGGTGCTCAGTGGGGAGTCTGCTAGGGATTCTCTCTCTCTCCCTCACTCTCTGCCCCTCCCACTGGTGCGCCCACATGCACGCTCTCTCACTCTCTCAATGAATAAATCTTAAAAAAAAAAAAAGAAGAAGACAACGACGAAGAGCTACCCCAAGTTTCTGTGCAGGGAAGAGACAGCTAAAAGCAGAATTCAAATCTTACCATCCAGTGACAGTGCACAGACAGACAAGATCTGGTGACAACGGCAGCCCCAGTGCCCCAACCTGCAGTTATCCAGCCCCACATTAATCCAATGTTCCATCCACTGCCATAATCTGTCTCAGGGTGAGGGTAGCAGCAGCCTGAGAATACAGAAGGTGCCATTAGCGCACACCTCCTTGAGACAGGAGAGGTCACCTTTGATGGCCCATGGTATTCTCCTCTTACGTACTCTTTAAGTCAAAAACTTGCCCTTTTGCCCCAGACTTTACAGTGTTTGTAGGAAGGGCTGTGGTGGTGCTGGCAAGGGCAGCAGCTCTACTGGCCCCCAGCCCTTCCGCCTCCCTCTCCGAGGCGGTGGCTCTGTTTCACACAGAGAGCAACACTTCTGGAGTCTAGTCACTGATCTACTGGCCAAGTGACTTTGGAAATCATGTCACTGTCTTTCAGCTTTTCCGCCTGAAAAAAATGGAAATAATGTCTAATACCAAGTTGTTACGAGCATGTCAAGCATTTTTGGTCGAAGAATACATATTGGCTAGCATAGGTTAAAAGTCTAGGGATTGTTATTATTTCTTTCATATTCCTATGCCTTTAGTTTCTAAACTGATGCTTTGAAGAGAAACATTTCACTTCCCTGAGCACATGTATTTGGTTAATCCTGTTCTGGGGGGCCCAGTCAAAATAAGAACAAAGTCATATAACACTGGAAAGAGAAAATGCTATTTCCACATAATGTGTTACTAAGAAAACCAGTAAGAACAATTAGGACTACTAAAAAGAATACAGTAAGATCATTTTTAAAGCATAAAAATCCATACCTTTCCTAAATATTGGCAAAGATTAGAAAATATAAAAAAATTAAGGCCCTGTAAGTGTTAATGCAAGAACAGTGTCAAACTTCTCCCTGATATAAGGAAGTGGAGATGCAACGTGAGGGGTTTGGGGGGTAGGAAAAGAATAAATGAAACAAGATGGGATCGGGAGGGAGACAAACCATAAAAGACTTTTAATCTCACAAAACAAACTGAGGGTTGCGGTGGGGGGCGGGCGGGGAGGGTGGGGGGGTTATAGACATTGGGGAGGGTATGTGCTATGGTGAGTGCTGGGAAGTATGTAAACCTGGCGATTCACAGACCTCTACCCCTAATAATACATTATATGTTTATAAAAAAATTTTTTTAAATGATTAAAAAAAAAAAAGGAACAGTGTCAAACTTCATCAGCAAGGACCGTAGTTTACTTGAAAAATACACCACCTTCATGAGTGGAAAACTGTGTATCGCTAAGATGCCAATTCTCCCCAAAGCAATTTCTACATTGGATGTAATTCCAAATTCCAAAAGGATTTTTATTTTTGATTGGCAGGGGGAGGGGTGGGATCAAGGGAGGAGAGGAGGAAACCTGAAGCAGTGCCTTGAACATGAGCTTAGAAGTACACAAGGGCCAAGGGGCGCCTGGGGGACTCAGTCGGTTCAGCCTCTGCCTTCAGCTCAGGTCGTGATCCCAGGATGCTGGGGTTGAGTCCCATGTCAGGCTCTTTGCTCAGCGGGGAGCCTGCTTCTCCCCCTCCCGCCACCTACCGCCTACCCTGCTTGTGCCCTCTCTCTCTGTCAAATAAATTTTTAAAAATCTTAAAAAAAAAAAAAAAAGTAGTACACAAGGGCCAGAAAAGCCAGGAATATTCTTCCAAAGTACAAAGGGAGAGTACAACTTACACTACATGGATAAAAAAATGTAACAAGGGGTGCCTGGGTGGCTCAGCCGGTTAAGCCTCTGCCTTCGGCTCAGGTCATGATCTCAGGGTCCTAGGATCGAGCCCCACATCAGGCTCTCTGCTCAGCGGGGAGCCTGCTTCTCCCTCTCTCTGCCTACTTGTGATTTCTGTCAAATAAATAAATAAAATCTAAAAAAAAAAAAAAAGTAACAAGTCTACAACAATCAAGATACAACAAGCAATACGTATATCCGAGAACAAGAACAGATCATCCTTGACCGCACATCAGCATACTTAAGAGTTTCCTATATGAGAACAGTGACGTGACATGAGCGGGGGGAAATGGTGCTGGAACAATCGAGTTGGTCACTAGGAAGAAAGAAAGTTCTCTCTCCTATGGCTCTACTAACAACAAATCAAATTCTATACAAGAAAACTAAATGCATAAAGAAGAGAAACAGGTGAGTATTTCTATGCTGTTGAGGTGTGTGTGTACCTGGGCAGCGGCTTCTACACTTGCCCAGAAGACTCAGTGATGACGACACAGCTGAGTTCACCGAGCTCATGCGCGGCTCACACGCACCAGGGGCAGCTGCCGACATGGGAGCCGGCACAGGCTGTCAAAGCACAGGCCAGCAATGTGCAAGGAGACGAAGACAAGCCCATCTCCCTACCCCAGAGTTCCACTCTAAGGTCTTTACTCTAAAAAGGTAATCACAAAAGGAAGAAAATGCCTATTTCTTAAGAATATTAAAGAAGGGTTGCTATAGTGGCAACAAGCAGAAATCACCTAGATGTCCACCTAGGGGACCGGCTAAAGCCAGCGACGGCACAGACTCTCAGCAGATACCAGGCAGCAATGACAACGAATGGCAGGGATCTGTAGTCGTGAACACGAACACAGCGTCACGTGGGGGATCAGGGGAAGGCTGGGAGGAGAAGCAAAATCCAGGTGGTTTTCTCAGTGCCTCTAAGGTGGGACCCAGCAGTTTCAACAGAAGCCAAAAGGCAGAGAAGCTCTAAGCTCAGCTTCTTGATCTGTGGCACACCCCCCTACCTTGGACCCAAGTCACAGATTCTTCCAGGTGCCTCAGTCTCTCAGCCTATAAAATGGAAATTTAAAAATGTCACTGCCCTTATGATCCCTCTACAGTCCCCAGGGTGCTCTGAGGATTAATTAGCTAGTATTTGTGAAGGGAGTTGCTGTACTGAGTTACTACAGAAAATTTTCCATTAGGTTCATCAGCTCTTGAAAGTTCTTATGCAAAACTGAATAAGTTTTGATGAAATGCCCCAAAGACAAGCAAGAGTGATAATAATGAAGCAGGAGAAGAAGAACCCGGCAACCCTGTCCCCTCCTCCTCCACGGCAGGCAGCGCGGCCGCCCGAGTTTCATCAGCTCTCCCCCAGGATGAGGTCAGCACACACAGACTGCCTTGGGCCCTCCAAGGGGACGATTATCACACTGTAACCAGAGTCCCCAGGGCTCCTTATTAGTATAATAGAAACCCTTCGTACTCTCATAGAGACCGGCAGGGACTGTGAGCCTAAAAGGAACACAGCATCTCGGCACCCCCACCCCAAGTCACTGAAGAGCTCATGCCCTAATGAGGGGCACGGGGACAGATGTGCACGGCTCCCCTTTGCTATGTGTCAGCCTATCCTGTGGAATTCTGACTGCAGCTGCCAATCTCGGGGACTAACCCGGGAGAAACAGAGCAGCTTGCAGAGGCCAGAGCGTTAACAGTAGCACGAAGTGCAGCCAGGGGCACGGAGAGACAAAGGTCACGCCACTGACGGGGCAGATCGGACCCACGGCTAATCCCCGTCATGCACAGAGACCCCAGCGCTGCATCACGGCGTAGGACAAGCCCTGCCAGCAGCCGGGAACACTGGCAGAGGAGGCCGTACGGAGAGGGCGGCCCGTCTCCCTCTGGCCCCGCACTCACTGAATGTCCGGCCTGGCCTGCGAGTGCCAGCCCTGTCAGTCGGAATGCTTTGCCCTGACAGGCTGTGCCATGCACATTCTTTAAAATTATTCCGCTTCCTTCCTTCCCTAATTCCTGTCTCTCTTTCTGTCTCACCCGGCCTCCTCTCCAGTCTATTCCTGTGTGTCCCAGAGGGCAGGCGTGAAGCAAGTCCTACGGTTATGATGCAACGCCTGGCCACAGGTGAGACCTGGACTCTTCTGGAAACCTAATGAACGGGCAACAGCAGCTTGTGTTCTTCTTGACAGCACACAGGTGCTGATAAATACTGATCTCCAGGGTATTCTCGGTAAACACAGGCAGCGCGGCCCCTCACCCTCACAGGGGCACATGCGCGCGCGCACACACGCACACGCACACTCACAACCTCCCCGGCTCTGCTCTTGCACCTCAAAAACAAATTATTTAACTATTCTCTTCCCTGAGGATTAGAGCTGTAATTTCAAACCCACAGCTCCCCGGCTTGTCTCTCACACATGCAGAACATTCTGATAGGTTAAATGCTGCCATTTAATTACTATAATGAGAGGTGCTTTTTTTGGGTTTCCTTAAACATTGATTTTTCCCTCTCGTTTTACACTGGAAGTCATCTTTAACATGTTTTTCTCCATAGTTTTCCCCATCCCCCCCCCCCCCCGCCACCATGTGCGCAGGGAAAGAGGAAGGAGAAAGGCTCTTTAGGTCAATGTCTTGAAAAGTTACCAGAGGGCAAAGGATGCCAATACCACACATCCAAACCATGCACTAACAATTTCTTTTCAATATAATGTTTTAAAATCTTAATCTAAAAAAAACCAGAAGAGGCAAAAGCCATCAAAGGAGACTACGACAATGACCATCCCAGACACAAATGGTCAGTGAGAGACCTGACCGGGCTGGGGTAGGGGGAACGCGTGGGGACAGGGAGCCGTCCTGCAGATGACTCTAATGCGGGGACCAGGGGGGTGAATTCTGGAGACGTCCAGCTTTAAAGCTGCCCCAATACAAATACGGAGGCTGTTTTCCATGAAAAGGCTGGACAAAAGCCAACTGAGCAAGATCTCTACAGTGAAGAAACTTGTTCTCACGTATGCATTTTTGAATAAGGTGTGCAACCTACATGATTTCTAAAACTGCAGATCACAGCTGGTTCAGTCGGTTAAGTGGCTGCCGTCAGCTCAGGTCATGATCCCAGGTTCCTGGGATCGAGCCCCATATCGGGCTCTCTGCTCAGCGGGGAACCTGCTTCTCCCTCTCCCTCTGCCTGCCTCTCTGCCTACTTGTGCTCTCTCTGTGTCAAATAAACATATAAATAAATAATTCTTTTTTAATATAAATAAATAAATAAAACTGCAGATCATAACCCACCACCAAAACAAGTGTACTCTGCCCGAGGCATGGGTCGGAAGGGAGCCACAGGGCAGTCTGCGGCCGAGAGTCTGCCCCTGGGGTGGAGCTGGACCAGCACCAGAGGAGATGAGAAAGGAAAATGCTCTTCCCCACTCCCCCTCCAGGGCACCCGCGCTGAGTGAGCTGGGCGACCTCCCAGGGAGTCATCCACCTCTAACAAAACTAACTGGGTCTCTTTCGCTCTCACTCCTGCTGGAGCTGCTGCCTCGGGCTTTCTGTCTGAGCTCCACATGCTTTCTACCCCTCTGACTCATAGATTCGTAAGAGTTAAGGTACCGAGAGGCCATCTGCTACCAGAAAACCATGGTACATGCAGGGTCAGGTCGCTGTCACCATCAGGTCGTACACTGTGCAGGGAGGCCTTGACACTCGTGGAGACCTCAGCAGAGCCTACTGGCCATCATGAGTAGGTTAGTGGAAATACATACAAATATAAAAGGATCAAATAAATAAATAAAATAAACAGCCAAACAGGACAGATGGCGGGGGAGAGAGGAGCTTTCTGGAAGAAGTGTTTCCAGTGGCAGCCCACCATGATCCTGATCCTCTTCTTGGAAGTGAGACCCTCTTCTTGGAAAGGAGAGGCAGGCTTCACCAGGAAGCAGTGACAGCCTTCTCATGGAGAAGCCATTTCCAGGGGTGCCTAGGTGGGTTAAGCCCAGGGGCAGCTCAGTGGGTTAAGCCTCTGCCTCCGGCTCGGGTCATGATCTCAGGGTCCTGGGATTGAGCCCCGCATTGGGTTCTCTGCTCAGCGGGGAGCCTGCTTCCCCCTCTCTCTCTGCCTGCCTCTCTGCCTACTTGTGATCTCTGTCTGTCAAATAAATTTCAAAAATCTAAAAAAAGAGAGAGAGAGAGAGAGAGAAGCCATTTCCAGATAAAATACCACTTGCTTCACAAATGCCATCTTCTCTAGCTTCAGAGAGCTTCCAATGTCAGTGAGACCACTCATCAGCGTCTGCACAGAGAGAATATCTGACAGTCACCACATGGAAGTAATATGAAAGCCAGGAGACCCACACCACGCCACTGGTGTTGACGGTGACACACTGTGGTGCAGCCACCGGTGTAAGCACTCATCACACGGGGACCCTCTCTGGACCTCATGTTGTCTGACTCCCAGACCGGTGCTCTCTCCCCTCTATCTGTTCTCCTCCACCCAGGTCCCCAGGCCAAAACCTTGACAGTGAGCGCAGACGCCTCTCACGCCTGCACTCCTTCCATCACTCAGCCACCAATGCCTGCAGATTCTTCTTCCCTACCGTCCCCAACCCATCCTCTCCAACCCCAGAACAACCGCCCTTGTCCATCCATCATTTCTCACCTGAATTACTGCACCAAACTCCCAACTGCCTACCCGGCCTCCAGAGAGAGCTTTCTCAAACACAAACAGCACAACATTACTCAACATAAAACCTTCAGTGCTTCCCCCACCGTCCACGTAATAAAATCCAAACCCCGAGTTACTATACCTAAGGTCTGACCCCTTTCTACCTCTCCAACTTTCCAGCCTGTTTCCTGAATCTCCAGGCCATTCCTACTGTCAGAGAAAATGACATCCCTGCAGAGATTAAAGTCAGCCACTGCTCCCCAAACCCTAAAGACAACTAATCCTCTTGGGGAGACCTATAAGGTTAACTTCCCCTATAATGATGCCTTTTCTAACCCTTCCACTCTAATCCTCCTGCCCCACCAAAGAACAGGTCACCCCCTCCTCTGGGCCCCTCCACATATACCTATTAGAGCCCTGTAATCTGTTACCACGCATACGACGCATGTTTACACATCATGGAACCTCAGTAGACCACGAATATTAAATCTTATTTTTATATTTTCGGCGCTTAGCACAAATGTTGGCCACAGAGAAAACGGGTCTTTACTAAATTAGAGAATGGATGGATGGGTTTCCTACTGAATCATACTGTCTCTGTGTATGAAACTGGGAACCAGCAATTCGTAAAAAAGACATACATAGACATATAGCTACCTAACAGTCCATATAAAGGAGAAACAAACTCAGAGCTATGATTCTAAGAACCAGAAAATTTAAAAATGCTTGTTTGACCTGAAAATGCTTTATAACTTCCTGACCATGTTTGTTGTCAGACTGACCTGAAAACTAGTTTGCATCCTGGACCCGTCCCTGGCAGGAAAGGAAGCAGAGCTACAGAGAATTAAAGAACTGATCCAGGATTAAACTTTGCGATGAATATTCACCAACGAGTAGCTGAGAACCAACCAGACTGTGTGAACTACTCTCAGCTCATCATGAGATGCTTTTAAACAAATACCTACCATTTCCTCAAACCAAACAGAGCAATTATGGTAAGGCCTTGTTCGCATTCAGCTGTACGCGCGATACACATTAACGGCCCTGGAACCATCTCAAAATAATCTCAAAGCCAGGTCTGTGTCACTGGGGCAAGGCTTCCTAGGGCACCAGACTCCGGTGTTCCGGGTAACGTGATGACATCCGTGCTGACGGAGGTGAGCTCTGCTCCGTGGAGGTTCAGCTCCTGAGAGTGGATCTTAAAGGTGAGGCACAGCGGCTCAGGAGAAAGTCGATTTAATTTGTTTAACATCATAAAGAGGGACATTTCCACATGGACAGCAAGGACATGAATATCATGTGTGTATGGCAGAATTATAAATGCATTTTTGGCGAAATTCAATAAAGCTGATTCTACTGCATAAGGTCAGCAATTTACTATAAAAAATGATATGATTGCAATTTTTAATATAACCCATGTATTTGCTGCAAGATGCTCTAGAAGATTGTGTGATGCAACCATTCGACCTCTCCGCTAGAGCAGAGATCACCCTGTTTACCCTTTACTGTCCTGATAAAAGCCTCCACACAGAACAACAAAGTCAACAGTGTTTCTGAATGCAGCCATCCTCTCAAACCCGAACCTTCCTCTCCTCGAACGCAAGAATAAGCTCTCTAGGCAAGAACCCTAGCAGAAGGCAGCGAGAAAATCCCACGAAATAAAACTAAAATTATATTCAACTCCTATTCCTGATCACAGAAAGGTATGTGAAAAGGCACGCAGGAAATAAACCACCTCTGTGGTCACTCCGGCTTTCCTTGCTAATAACAGAACTCTTCAAGGAGCGCGCCCCAGTCCGCATGAGCAGATGGTGCACTGAAACTCAACCGCTCAGTGATAGCAGACACCTGTTCCTCAGCTTCGGCGGGCTGCCCAAAGCCTTCACACTCACGGGCACTTTTTTTGAGGAACTAATTCGGGTTAGCATGAAGATTAAATGAGTAAACGTATGTGAGAACACTTTTTAAAATGTAAAGCAATCTATATAGGCTAGCGGTGATCCTACAGGCCGGATCAAATCACCTCGGGCTTGCTTATGAGTCACAGTAATTGCATCCCTAGTAGTTTCTACGGTCTCAGCACCAAGTTCTGCAATGACGCGGGTTTTTGTGTCCCCACTGCATGCACTCAGCACAGTGTTCAGCAGACCACACGCTAGGAATGCCTGGCGAACAGGGGTGAATTTGGTCATTGGTGATACGAAACATTACAGACTAACGGATATGAAACTCCAATGGAACTTTTCTTTTCAATGGCTTCTCCAGACGGAAGCTGGTAAGATGTCACTCTTCTTTTTGCTGATGACTACTATGCGTTCTTGGGTCACATCAGACTCCTTTTCTGCCTTGGAGTCTTTGAGATGGCTATTGCTCGGCCCACACTCGTTCTCTGTAGCCCGGTTTCAGCGACCCTCCCGATGCAAACACTCCTGCCCCCACCCTCCCAATACCTTCTATCAGAGCACCTTTGCTTCACTGTGACAATTCTGCACATTTCACACATCTGTCTCCACCCCCAAAATACTGCATTTTATCAATCCTGATATTCTTGGTCCTAGGGCCAGCAAAATGCCTTGTAAAAAAACAGGCTCAATAAATACTTGCCGGATGAATGCATGAATGAAGGGTAAAAATCTTTCAAAATCAGACATTCAGGTCTTGCACACGATGGCACTATTTTCTGTGCTATTTTAGTACTTAG
The DNA here is from genome assembly GCF_964662115.1 of Mustela nivalis. Classification (NCBI taxonomy): domain Eukaryota; kingdom Metazoa; phylum Chordata; class Mammalia; order Carnivora; family Mustelidae; genus Mustela; species Mustela nivalis. The sequence goes on along the minus strand of NC_139029.1, from coordinate 6,775,649 downwards.
TCTGCTCTTTTCAGGACTGCTTCACGGAGAGGCTCTGACTGAAAAAAAACTGTAAGTAAATATCAGAAATGGACTCAAAAGAGGTCATCATGAATCTCCATATTTATTCTCTTTCAATTACATTCTATACAAATTAGCTCCGTTTGTAAGTTAAACCGATTTTTCTAACAGCCTCTTCTTCAAACTCAACCTGTGTTCTTTCGGCCAAGACCCCAAATTTTGCAATTAGAATAATTTAATTGACAATTCTGTTTGTGACTCGCAAAGCAGAAGAGGGTATGGCTTTGTTCTTCAGCTTCACAGGTTTACCCCTGTCAGTGGTAAAATATTTTTCCTGTCGGCTGAGAGTATAGATCCAGCTTGAAGCCCAAACCAGAGTGGACGAGAGCCCCGTTCCTCTGCACTTTTAGGTTTTGTTGAAAAGATGACATTTGTGTGGTTGTGATATTTAATTTATCACAGACGGTCATCATTTTTTCCCCTGAAATGCCATGATAAAGTAAACTTCAACTTTATGAATGAAAGCCTTTGCAATCATTTAACAAACTGAAAATCTACACAAAACTTAAAGACCACTGTCTTACTACAATCTCCTCGACAATCTAATTACAGAAAGATTGCTCGAAAGGGCTTTCAAACTAAAAAGAATAATTAACAGTAAGAGACTGGAGTGCTCACAAGTCTTCTGTCTGATGAAAGGAGCGACATCTGCGAAGACTAGGGCCTACCAGGCTGGTTTCAAAACCAGATGCAGGCCTGTGGAAAGTTGGAAGGGAAATAAAATATTTTTATAAATAAATAAAATAAAAACACTCTAACTCATACTTCGCAAACACAGATACTCTTTTTTTAAATTTTTTTTTAAGATTTTATTTATTTATTTGACAGAGATCACAAGTAGGCAGAGAGGCAGGCAGAGAGAGAGAAGGGAAGTAGGCTCCCTGCTGAGCAGAGAGCCTGATGTGGGGCTCGATCCCAGGACCCTGGGACCATGACCCAAGCGGAAGGCAGAGGCTTTAATCCACTGGCGCCACCCAGGCGCCCCCACACAGATACTCTTAACACATGCACACACACACAGCAGGAGAGGCTCACAAATGTTAATATAATAATGTACTGGTACATGAATGAATACTATTCAAAGTTAGTTGAAAATCTTTCTAACTATAGTCCAGTCAACATAAAACATTGTAAACCAGAGATTGTCTCATGTCAGACCTTAGGTTAAACGTCCCACATTTCCCGGACAAACCCACGTACCATGGAGTCCCTTTGGTGAAAACTCGCTTGCCCACCCTTAGCAGCTGAATCTCATTACGACCCCATCCCTAAGTGAGCCAGGAAGGACTGACAAGTACTCTTACAACCAGCTCAGAAAGCCAGGGGGATAAAGAACACGTCAATATTTATCTCTCAGACAAACCGAAGACACATCACCACACGGCTTCTGTCAACAACGAACGAGCCAGCTCTTCTCAAAACAGGTGACTAAACACAAAATCCTCCATACACCCAACTTGCTCTTTGTTGAATGAAGTACTTCAGATCGACAACTAAACCACCGCCACCTGCTTGAAGACTGAAACAGTGAACTCTCTCGGCGAAACTTTTTTTTTTTTTTTTTTAATTTATTTGACAGACAGAGATCACAAGTAGGCAGAGAAGCAGGCAGAGAGAGAGAGGAGGAAGCAGGCTCCCCGCGGAGCAGAGAGCCCGATGCGGGGCTTGATCCCAGGCCCCTGGGATCATGACCCGAGCCGATGGCAGACGCTTCAACCCACTGAGCCACCCAGGTGCCCCTCGGCGCAACTTTTTTATTAGAGTGTTTCGGAGCCCAACGAATGCCTCCCTCATTTTGTGGACCGTTTATCTAAATGGCTTGGAAAATCCCCAGTTAAGCCTTCAGTAAGAAAGAGGCTTGTGATCAAGAGGCGCTTAGAAGCTGTTTGGGGGCAAATGTGTTTTATGTGTGAATCTTTTTTTTCTACGGGCTCCTCCGACGGCACTCAGCGTCCATTCCCACTTCTTCCAAGTGTGCCTTCCTCTCTGTTAGAGACGCTGGATGCTAAAGGCTACCCTCCCCAGACTCCTTGGCAGCAAGGGTTCTGGATAGGAGTTAGGAGCACTCGCAGGTGATCTGAAAAGTAGAACCAAGGTCAAAGACCTATACCTGCTGCTTCTGACTATGGCGAACATGGGCCAATCGGCAAGTCAGATACTGGAAATACCTAGGTTCCCTATCGCAGTGCCCAATCTCTAGTCCTCGCTTCACGGGGGTTGGGTGCAATTTTACAGAGGCAGAAGCCAAGTTCACACCCTAATGTCCTGTCACTGTTTCTACAGATGTAGAACACACTGCAGTAGTGGCAACGGCAACTTCCCGATCCCTGAGTCACAGCTACAAGGGTGTGCTCTTGAACTTGAACATTCTGGTGGCAGCCTCCCGATTCCCCACTTTCCTGACTGGAACAGGGGGTGGAGCGGCACCCACCCCCGGCAAGTCATTCCTGGAGGCCTGGCTTTGATTCCACTCTCCGGCCCTTTCTATAGGGAGCAAGCTTCTAACTGCCTGTATTAAATCCCTCTCTGCTCAAAATTCCTAGAGGTTCTCATGAGGTGGATTTTTATGATACCAACACAGTTGTCTTTTTAACATAACATGACAGTGGGGCGCCTGAATGGCTCAATGGGTTAAGCATCTGCCTTTGGCTCAGGTCATGATCCCAGGGTTCTGGGATCGAGCCCTGCATCAGGCTCTCTGCTCAGCAGGGAGCCGAGCCTGCTTTCCTCCCCCACACTGCCTGACTCTTTGCGTATTGTGAGCTCTGTCTGTCAAATAAACAAATTAAAAAAAAAAACAAAACATGACGGCAAACTGACGGTATCCATTAAGCGTCTGCCTTGTAACAGGATATACTCTGTCATATCCTGGTCATCGTCAACTAAGCCCTGATTTTCAGCACCAGGCACTCTGCTAAGTGCTTTTCACCTTATTTCATTTAATCCTTACAAGAACCTTTTGTAGTAAATGCTACCATTAACCCCATTTTACAGACAGACAAACCACAGCACAGGGAGGGTAAGTATTTTATCCAGGGCCACACAGCTAGAAAGTGGTGACATTAGCATTTCAACCCAGTCTGTGCACTCTTACCTCCCACGCTGGAGTACTCCAAACATACCTATTATTTAGTCTCTTTTAACAATGCTTCCAAAGCCACGTGGTTTTACCACTGAAAAGACATTATAAATATGACACCTGCATCTTCCTCTTCTCCAGGCTCCAAACCTACACACTCATACCCGACTGGGGAGAAAAAAAATGGCACAACCACTTTGAAAACCGTTTGAAAATTGGTTAAAAGGTTAAACATACACCTGCCATAGGATCCAGACACTCTACCCCTGAGTACCTGCTCTAGAGAAAAAGAATCATATGTCCCTACAAAGACTTATACACAAATATTCAAAGCAGCTTTATTTTTATTAGCTAAAAACCAGAAATTCAAATAATCATCAACAGGTGAATGGATAAACAAGTCGTATTCTATCCAAGCAATGGAATACTATTCAGCAATAAAAAAGGAACAAAACGCTAATACACATAACAACCTAGTCAACCTCAGAGTAATTATGCTGTGTGAAAAGAGCCAGACCAAAACGTATACACAGTTACAATCCCATTTATATAAAATTCTGGAAAAGGCGAAGTAATCTACGTGAAAGGAAGCAGACCGGAGCTTACGTGGGAACCAGAGTGGGGGGTGGGGTGGGTGGCAGAAGGAAGGCAGGAGGAAACATCTGGTTGTGACCAGGGTGTTCACTATCTTGACTACAGTGATGGTTTACTACTACTACTACTACTGAGCATGGCTTACTCTTTTTCCTATAATGTCTGTAGCTCTGTCCTTTCTTCCCAGAAATAATGGGGCAGAGTTCAAAGAATTCTAGTCAGAAGTCTTGGTCCTACCTCTACTTCTGCCACGTATTTGCACTACCTAATCTTTCTGAGCCTCCGTGTCCTCATCTATAAAATGGGAGACTCATTAAATCACGTATTCATTCATTCAACAAATGTTTACTAACTTGCCTACTAAAAGACCACAGTGAAGAAGAAATTAATCTGTGTTTTGTAAACCTTAAAATTCTTTACATAAATATGCTGGCTTTTTTTTTTTTTTTTAAAGATTGTATTTCATTGAGAGTGAGAGAGAGCACAAGAAGACAGCGGGGGCACGGGGTAGCAGCAGAGGGAGAAGCAGGCTCCCCACTGAGCAGGGAGGCCAAGCCGGGACTTGATCCCAGGACCCTGAGATCATGACCTGAGCCGAAGGCAGAGGCTTAACTGACTGAGCCCCCCGGGGGGGGCCCCTGTGCTGGCATTCTTCCATCTTTGCTGCCACCTTCCCCATCCAGATCCTCCATACTTGACAAGAGACGTGGCAGTGCCTTCTCCCTGGGTTCTACTATCGCCAGGCCTATTCAGCATAAATGCAGAGCCCAGAGTTAACTTCCTCGATAGCACCAAGCCAGAGTTTCAACTGGTTCAAATACTGCTGTCAACCGTGATTTATAATATTGAGACCTAAGGCTGGCTCCTACCTTGTTGCCCATCTCACCAACCTCAATTCTCTTCTCTGCCGAGCCCAGGGGCCAACCCAGCTAACAGCTAACAGCACATAAGCCTCCGCATGAGCCTCGCTCCCTAACACAACCTTCCCCACTCTTTTAACCATCTACACCCACTGCCTCCCGGGTTGTCCATGTTAAGACAGTTAAGAAGGAACTCTGCTGACCTAAGTAACTAGAAAAGAGCATTTTCACTGGACACTACAAGGCTAAAGACAAAAAGAACTGCATATGGGGGCGCCTGGGTGGCTCAGTGGGTTAAAAGCCTCTGCCTTCGGCTCAGGTCATGATCCCCAGGGTCCTGGGATCGAGCCCCGCATCGGGCTGTCTGCTCAGCAGGGAGCCTGCTTCCCCCTCTCTCTCTCTGCCTGCCTCTCTGCCTACTTGTGATCTGTCAAATGAATAAATAAAATCTAAAAAAAAAAAAAAAAAAGAACTGCATACAAACACCATACTCCAGTTGGTGACGGTGAACAGGCTAGCAGTCCTGAATCCGCCTTACGTGTGCGCCGGAGATGAACAGTTGTGTGCAGCTGTCAAGTCAAGAAAAAACGAACCTCCTCTGCAACTCGTCCTGGTAGGCACCTCCTATGCCTAGTTTGCCCAGTCCCTCCCTCCTTAGCCTTAGCCTCACACTGGGGCTGACTCCGCTGGCAATGGAGGAAGCTGGGATGAGTGAGACAGTCTCTGCCCTCGAGGGACTCACAGCCCAGCGAGCTTTACACGCCCGTCTGTCCTGGTCGGACAGGGCCGCCTTCTCACTGAGACTCTGGCGCCCTTTGTGGTTCCGTGTAGACACTGTTCAGAGGCACTCCACCCCCGTCCCCGCCTCCTTCTAAGGAGCCTCTTACACTGTGAAAGACAGGTGCTTCATTCTTCTCTCAGGGAATGCCTAACCTGGTAACACTCTGCACACAACAGGTACTGAATAAAGACCAATGACCTAACCAATGGCCAAAGACCCGTAAAACGTCCAATAACGACAAAAGAACACTAAGCCGTGTGTTCCATTTGGAACAGGTGGCAGCCAAGTTTCTGAAGCTTTCCATTTATTTGAATGCCTTTTTGCATCAAAAAGTAAATTTCTGAGCCCACATCCCTTCAAAAAGGGGCTGAAAAAAGATTCTTTTAGAAAGCTTTTTTCCTGTAACCAATGACCAGAACGTCCTCTCAGAATCCAAATCTGTGCTAAGGGTTAACGACAATTTGCTACGCAGCCTTTTCTCTCTTATTAAGTTCTTTCTACCTATAGTCCCATTTATATTAGAAAACAGTTTTATATTCTTTCTGTATTCTTTCTATTCAAAGTCTCACAAAACCTTAAGCAAGAAAAATATACCCTGGCCTACTCACGTATGCAAAGCGCTTCTACTTTAGCATCATGCCAGCTGACACGGGGTCAACAACGTCGACACGAGAATATTCGCTGGGGCGTTCGCAGAAGGCAGGAACCAATCTAAATGTCCACTAATTTGGGACTGGTTAAAAAAACGTCTGATACACACTCATCCTGGAGTACTACGCAGCCACTGAGAAGAATGAGTCCGATCCGTAGGTGCTGATGTGGAATGAATGCCCAAATGTAATGTCAAGTGTAAAGGTGAAGTGCAAAATATGCTACTACTGTATTTAAAGTGTTTGTGCTTCTCTGAGAGGAGTAATAAATATTAACGTGCTTTTATATGGATAGATGATCTTGGGAATGATACAGAAGAAACTGTGAATAAACAGAAGCGTCCTCTGGAAAAGAGAATGAGGGGGACAGGAAAAAGAGACAAAAGGAAGACTAATTTTTTACTGCATATCTTTCCTTATGGTTTTAATATCTGAAGCCATGTACGTAGCTTACCTTTCCAAAAGAAAACAAAACTCCAAAACCACTGTTACCATACATGATAACGTCACTTTGCTTTTCCTTGTGGTCTTGTTGCAGGCACACAAGGTTAAGAAAAGAGGAATAATTCTTCATTTTCAGGAAAAACCTCAAAGCAACTGGGTAAATCCAAAAGCGCTTTGCCCACCGCCCCCCGCCACCAAAGCTCCTCTGGGCTGTGGTCCCCCGTGGTAGGTTGAAGTGTAGGAACCACGTGACTCTTGGGGGAACAAGTGCTACCAGCTCCCTCTCTGAACAGGGAAGCCATGGCGTCCCCATTTCTACAGCCGTCCGCTGGTCTAACTGCTGCAGCTCTCAGCCTGGATGCTGAAAAAAATCTCTGGAGTTTAAGACAAGTTTGGATAACAAGGGGAGCAGGAAAATTGATGGGGGGAACACCAGTCAGTGTGATGGATAGGCTGGTCCAGAACAGCAGGCGACGGATTTGCAGATGCAAGACTGGCAGGGAAGGAAGACGGTCCGTTCACAACAGATGGATGGAGGTGCTCAATCATCCTCAGGAACAAGCCCGAGGCTGCCGTACTGTCTGCTCGGGCACCGGCAGCTCCTCACTCGCCTGCAGGGCGCGGCCCCAGCCCCAGAGGCTCTCTGCACGGGACCCACACCGGGCCGGGCTCCAGGGGAGTGACAGCAGGCAGTGTCTGAGGAAATGCCACTGGACTGCAGGCAGGACTCTCGGGGACTGACTGCTGGTGAGCTTCTTCCTCCAGCTTCCTAAAACACACCCAGTTTGTCTCTCTGGGTCACTCACGCTCTGGGGTAAGGCTTGCCCTGCCGGGGTGGGGTGACCCGTGTGCCCAGGCCTAAGGAACACAGGAATTCCGGGACACAGGAGTTCCAGTGTTAAAGCCACGACAGTGTGGGGCAAACCAGAGCCAGTGGCCACCCTACTCACCAGCCACCATCCTCTCCTCTTTCTTTCCCTCTTCATCATCAGTGAGAGAGAGCCTGGATCATCTAATTCAGCTCAACCTCATGACTGAGCGGAACTCTCGAGGTCGGGTCTTTTGTTTCTTCCAGTCATCTCTGACTAACAGAGAGGTAAGACAATGAGAAAAATCACCTAATCCCCGTCTTTGCCCAGAAGGGGAGCATCTTTTTAAAATGTCCATGTTAGGGACGCCTGGGTGGCTCAGTTGGTTAGGCAGCTGCCTTCGGCTCAGGTCATGATCCCAGTGTCCTGGGATCGAGTCCCACATCGGGCTCCTTGCTTGGCAGGGAGCCTGCTTCTCCCTCTGCCTCTGCCTGCCTCTGCCTGCCTCTCTGTCTGCCTATGCTCGCTCACTCTCTCTCCCTCTATCCCTGACAAATAAATAAATAAAATCTTTAAAAAAAAAAATTTTTTTTTAAATGTCCATGTTAGGGGCACCCAGCAGGCTCAGTCGGTGGAGCATATGACTCTTGACTTTGGGGTCGTGGGTTCAAGCCCCACACTGGGGGTAGAGATTACTTTAAAAAAAAAAAAAAAAAAAAAAACCAGAGAAATAAAATAAAATGTCCATGACAGAAAAGACACAATTACTCCAGCACATGTAGGAATGGATCTGAGTCTCGATGCCACAATCCACATCTCATTAAGAAAGAATCAGAAGGGCCAGACAATCCCTCACAGAGCCAATACCCTGCCTTCCAGCTCAGCCACAGAAGTTTCTGAGGGTGAGGAAATGGGCCACAGCCAAGCATGGGGTCCTCCTTCCCTGCCCCCTCAAGCTCTCTGCTGGACCCAAGCTCTAGAAAAAACAGCGTTATAAAAATACTTCTGGCTTCACTAAGACACATTAAAGAATTAATTACAAAGTAAAGCTGAAGGAGAAAATTAATTTTAGAAACACATGAGGTTACAATTTTTTTTTTCCTGGAGATGGGGGAGGAAACAGTTATTTTCGTTCTCATCCTGGGGGCACAAGCTGGGAGCTGTCCAGTCGATAACCTGGCCATCAGAACAAGGTTTGTAATTAAAAGGTCAGTGACCTGGAAAGCCAGGGCCCCACTCCCAGAGCTTCTCAGTAATGACGGAGCTATTAAATTAAGACTGTTATGAAATCAATGCTAAAAAAGCTTTCATGGTAACGAGATTCCATTCAAGGACATGCAAACTACCTCATGAAATGGACGTAAATGATAAAAAAGAAAAGTAATAAAAGAGAGTTAAATTGAAATCTGTGTAAGAATTTACTCCCCCTTGAAATACTCCATCGAGATCAGCCCTTCACCTCTACCCCACTACCAAGGTTGAGACCATCAGGTTTCTTCCTCAAGTTCATTTCCAGCAAGGAGGCGGCTTTGCTATTAGGGGTTCCGCTTCCAGGAACAGAAGAAAGATAAGATCTTGTTTCACCTTTTAGAATGAGAAAGGATGGTGGTGTGTCTCTTTTGTTTAGTTTTCCTTTCCCCCTGGACTATTTATGAGATGAGCAAGAACACAGCCCTTTACTTACACACTTGAGAAAGTGTATCTCAAGTCTCAAGTCTCACCCAACACCACCCAGGCCCCATTATAAAGGATTACACAGAAGTGAATGATGCTCGTTTTTCTAGAAGCCTGCTCTGCCAACAGATATATTAGGAGTAAGCTGCGGCAGCACTGCCTCCCCGCCCACCCCACCTATTCCCCTTATGCCCCCTACAACGAACAGGCATCACTGTTACCCACTTACACTCAGCCTGCTGACGTGTTTGGAAGCAGCCTGCCTCCTACACTTTGTGGTCGGACAGGGTGTCAAATCAACGTAAGCCTATTGACAACACTGTCCAAGCCTTCAACTTTCTGGACCGATTCTATGGCTGTTTATAAGCTGCTCTAACCTCCTGAACTGCAGCCCACTTAAAGCCCAGACATGATGCCTGCCTGGTGAGAACAGCCTCCGTACGTGGTCCAGCTCCAGGAGGGCATAAACCCCACGCACAGTCCTGTGACGCTCATGCACGGCTGCCTGTGTGGCTGAGGTGCCGCCTGCAAAATCCAGTGCTTGGAAGGAAAACAAAAACGTTTATTCTAATACTCCGAAGGGGAACAGCTGCTTTTCTCTTCCATCCAAAAACTTCCCGATAAAAGAAAGAAATGTTGTAAATTACACAAAATGGCAGTACAAACTTCAAGGAAAATGATTAATGATCGCAATGACTTCATGTTTCTCATTACTGACTCCATATTCAGACTTTAAAGCATCTAAGAGAGAACTCAAAACACAAAAACAAAACAAAACCAAAAAGCCACAAACACAGAAGACCTTTGCAAACCAACGCTCTTGCCTGCCTATTCCATCCACTCCCCACTAGCCTGCCCCCGGTGCCCCTAGCACCCCGAATCAGAAAGCACAACATGTAACCTGTCAGTGACAGGGGCAGGCGGCAGCCCTGCTCCGGGCTGAGGCTTCACATTAAAACAAACTCAGCTGATGTGCCTAAAGTAACCCTCATTTTCCACTGAACTGACATGCACTACAGGGACCTCAATTTCTATATTAAATATTAAATAATATTAAAAGAAAAACAAAATTGGATTTGCCTTTTCAGGAAAGAGATGTTTATTAAAAAAAAGAAAGTCAAGATTATAATTCAAGGCAGTGCTCCACTGCAATTCCCTGAAGTGACATTTGCTAGGAAAAGCCAAGACTACAGTAGCTGTGAGCTCGCCCAAAGCCAGCGCTCCAAACCCACCCCTGCAACGAGCCCTGCGGGGAGCCGTGGGGAGGATGCCAGAACCTTGGTCCCTCCCCTCAGGACACTCTCCCCGCCCCTACACACCAGCCAGCCAGTTCTCTTTCCTTCCCAAGCACTGTTAGGGACAGGGGAGACGCTGGCTCCTCTCCAAGAGCCCCTCCTCCCTCACCCCGTCAGCACCAGCCACGGACCAAGCATACCTGACCCACCGAAGAGTTGGAAATTTAAAAAGTGAAGTGTAAATCCACGTAGGGGCGCTTCTTCCCCAGACTCCAAATCTTAGAATCCTCTGCCCAGAAAAGGTCCTGCCAGAACTAACCCTACTGGGACTCAACTCGGAAACAGATAATTACTGATTGAAGCAGCATTTTACAGGATAATGGAGATGGGTGATTACGGCCAGTGATTCTGGACGGAGGCGCAGGGTAGACTCCTGTGGCTCTCTTTAGAGGAAGAAGGGTAGGAGGCCTCTCCGGGTTCCTGCTGCCTGAAATTCTAAAAGCTCTCACCCACATCAGGGGTCGAGGAGGAACTGCACCCATGCACACTGGCCAGTACTCATCTTCCTCTCGGAGAGGTGTGCTTCGGTGGCCGTGTCCAGGTGTGCAAGCCAGAGCTCCCCCCTCCCCACCACCGGGTGCTGGTGCTCCTCAGCCCGGTGCACCCAGCATTGTCTTTCTCCGTGGCACCTGCCACTCTACATACTATGGATCTCATTTTCTCGTTGGTTAAATGTCTGCCTTCTCCTTAGAATGTTAGCCTGGCAAGGGCAGGGTTGCTGTCTGCCCTCTTCTCTGCCGAGTCCCCGGGGCCCAGAATGGGGCATGTGTAGGGCAAACACTCTTCAATGGGTTAACTAATCGATCAGTTTCGTTTTGTGTTATTTTTAAAGGAGCAACAAATAATAATTGCACAAAACAGTTTCCTCTCCACAGTAATTATCAGCCAACTAACTCAAAAGAAGTATTATTTGGTCCAGAGTTTCTCTCTCTCTCCTTTTTTCCCTCTCCCTCTCCCAGTCAGGGATTTATTAAAATTAAACAGATTAGATGGAGCTCCCGATACTAAAACTGCTCAGCAAAGCCTGCGGTGGGGAAGTGCCGAGCAAACACCAGAGACATTTGTCTCTAAATTGCTCTAAATACCTTCTGCAAATGAAATTCTAACCCAGCTGCGTTTGAGAGAAAATGAGGAATAACTGGTCATTGTCAGTGGGAGAGAAGATCAGGCAGTTATAATACCGCACAATATACTAGGGCAGAGGATCTCTCGGCAACCATAGATTTTGTCTCAGGTTACCCCGGGTAATCAGCACAGCTTTTAGGCTCAGCTTTCCCCGGCTTCGATGCTTTGATGAGAGAGCTGAAATCCCCAAGCTTTTATGATTAATTACTCCCCATAGGTACACATATTTCAAGGAAAAACTCTTTTATGGCATGATGGTTGCGGAGTAGAGAGGCCGGCCAACGCACTCCAAATTGTAATAACCTCCCACTGATGGGGGGCGAGAGCGATGCCGCCTGCAAATGCACAGCGCCCCTCACCAACTGGGTCACAGAGGCCAGCCCTAAGGCTACCTCTGAACAGATGCCTGCAAGTGGAGAGCTTCAGGCTCGTTCTGCCCCGACCCCAAGGGTGCAGGCCTGGGACATGGTCCTGCGAGCATCTCTGCAGTGGGACGCCATGGGGCTGACCAAGGAAACGCCACCAAACCACTCCATCTTCTATTCCAACCACAGCTGACTTAAAGCTCACAACCTCGAATTCTGAAGCTGACATTCCAGCCCCTGAAGGAAAAAGAGTTTCGTTTGCCGGAGCTGGGCAGGGGGAGGGGGAGGAGGAGGAGGAGGAGGAAGAAAAGGCTCCCCCCACCATAGTGTATAAGCGCCTCTACATAACCTTCCAGCTTTCTAGAAAATCAGATGTTCAAAGAGTAAAAAAGTCACATTCCTTTTTTTGTTTGTTGTGGGGTTTGCTTTGTATTTTACAGAACAAGAAAAAATCCTAAATTGCAACAGAGCCAGAAGAGATTCTTTCTGCTTTGGACAATATTGAATTTGTCAAGACCCATTTAATCCCTGCTTACAGAAATACCATGAAACCAGTAATTCACCACTTCAATCCGTAAATCAGACTGACCCCAAGCTCGACCTTAACCTGACCTTGTTTAGTCATCTCATTTCCCTCGTCCTTCAATTTCTTTCTTCCTGATTCTTTACTGAGGCAGCTGACCTCCTAACCTAAAGCTAGTCACTGTGTAGCCAGGGTCGTATTAGCAGAGGAACGGACCAGAAGCAGAAGTCCTCCGGTCTTATCCAGTGGGCCTCTTCTTGCTGCCCACGCCGGGCTGTCCTGGGCTAAGCTGTTGGCCTTACATCTGGTGCTGGGCCATTCGGACAGTATCACCTCTCTGCTCCTCTGTAAGGAGAAAAGCCTGCATTCCCACTGAGGGGGCTCCCCTCACCCCCACATCAACGGGACAGCGACGGAAGGTCCCTCCAGCAACACCAGGGCTTCCATCTGTCCCATCCCCAGTCCCTTTCTGCACGCCACGCTGCATGGCCATGGGGAACCTGTACCTTTCTTCTTAAGGAATGCTCTCCTGGTTGCAAGTGGGCTCTGGCGGACCCGGGAATTCTGCAGAAACTTCACTGCTGTGGCAATCTGGTCGGGGAGATAAAAGAGAGAGAAAAGTAAACTTCAATAGTCTGAATTTCAAGATTAAAAATCCCACCAGTTTATCCTAAGTCCACAGAAATAAGCACACCACTGTGGTCAAATATATAATCAGTTGTTTCTCACATTTAAAATCTACCTAAATAAGAGACTATGTCAGTTCCTACTGGCTTCCTGTATCTGTTTCTATCAAACCTAATCCCCTCAGCCTAGCTTTTAAGACCTGCCATAATCTTTTCCTTTTCTCCCTGTTCAAGCTGAATGCTCCTGCTCCTCGGCAGGTAGCCCTCTCTTGGAGATGCTCAGCCATGTTACGATCCTTGCGCTCGCGCTATGCCCTTGTTCTAAAAGGTCTCCTCGCCTCTACCAGTTTAAACATCACACACACACACACACACACACACACGTACACATGTACACACACACACACACGCACGCACACACGCACGCACACCAGCACGGCCCTTTTATAGCCTGTGCTAACTCCTCGAAGCCTTCCCTAAGTAAGCAAGCCATCTCTGATCTCCCTCTTCTCTTGAATTCTTTAATGCTCGTAGTGTGTACCATATAATTGAAGACATAATTATACTGTCTTCTAATGTTCAGGCTGCCTCCCCAACTACACTGCAAGCATCGGAGGAGAAGAGACCAAGCTGTCTCCACAGAGCCTGGCAAAGTGCTGAGCACAGACCGGCTGGGAAGGATTACATAAGAGACGACGCACACACGGCCATTCACACTGGTCCCTCTTAGCAACGGAGCTCGATACTAAAGAGACTTCAAAGGACAAAGTTTGGGGTTTCATGACTAAAAGCTGACAGACTGACAGATGCTCCCCCATCTCTGGTAATGATATTATTTAATGAAATCTTCATATCTGCAAATAAGCCAAGGAAGGGGTGGAAGGAAAACCACTGAAGGTATTAGCCTTCACACCACCCGGCCCACAGGATGTGTGTGTTTTGCACGTCACTGGTGTGCGCTCCATCCCAGGCACTACTGCAATGGGTGCGACACGACAACCTGCCCCACAGAGGAAAGGGGCCATTTTAAATGACTGGCATTATTCATCTCATCAACACCAAAAGAATAATACAGTCTCGCGTTACAGGTAGAGTCAACAGACCGCGGCGTGCACTCCCAAGCTGTTGAAAGAAAACATTTGTAAGGGACCAAATATAAGGAACTTTTCTAAGATCCTTCAGACTCAGGGTGGCAGCTATCCAGAGACTCAACACAAAGTACTGTGATTATCAAAGGACGACAACTCACAAGTATTCCCCTCATATTTTATATGAATTTAATCCTGAGACCAGCCAGACCTCTCTGGTAACAAAAGATACGAGGATAAATGGGGGGGGGGGGAAGCCAGGTCAATTCCCTTATGTACCTTCCCCTGTAATCCCTCTATTGGAGGCTGCCCGAGACATTCACCCTGAAGGATGAATTCAGGTGTCCCAGACCTTCAGATGCAGGCCTGGCGGCGATAAGACACATTCATGTTCCTGGAGACTGGCTATCATCCGTCCAGCACTGAGAACCTCTTAGCGCCCATCATGAGCTGCGGCGGTAGCCAGCCAGCTCTGGACCAGAGAGGAACCGACGCTCCAGATTCTAGACACCCAACTCCGCATGCACCCCCCTCGGGTGGTACCAAATCTAAGAAAAATCTGATAGACATCGACAAAATGGATGCATTTTAATGAATCGGTGGGAGAAGGGAGAGAAAGAAGAGGAAAACAGAAGAGGGGACGGGGGACGGAACGGCAGGGGAGAAGGTGGCCATGGCACAGGCGGAGAAAGCAGAGGAGCTGGACCAGAAGGGGAGGCAGAAGTGGGAAGAGGAGAAGTGGGAAGAGGACGTGGGGAAGGGGGAAGGTGAGAGACAAGAGGAAGAGACGCCCACGTCCAGGAAGGAGTGGACCAGCTACACAGTCACAGGCCCCACGGGGTCAGTGGCCACTGGCCTGGTTCACATGGCTCGGGGATGACTGTTCTTCCTCTGGAGGAAGAACACACCTCTACACACAAGACAATCACGGCACCGGTATCATGCGGCAGAGAGCGCGCGCGCTGGCGTGTGCACCAGCTGTCGGGGGGACGAGGATGAGCAGGCCTCAAGCAGCAGATATTAACGGCACGGCTCCTCTCATTCACCCATAGAAGCATCGACCTTTCCTTCATCCTTCCAAAATTTTCCATGACAGAGAAAGAAAACAGAATCCCACCACTAAAATGCACAGGTTTCACCTTGCTTTTTTAATATAGTCCTTGGTATATGCATTTCTGGTCAGAGAGCAAAGTTCTGATGGGTTTAATGGTGCACTCAATGCAGTGCTTGGCGCATTCCATCAATTTTTTTTTAAAAATTGCATCTCTTATTTCTTTAAATACATTAATCAGCCTAGTGTAGGCAAAACGGATCCATCGGACAATGCAATAAACATGAATTATCATCTATCCAACACGCATAATGGCTTAAAAATACATAATAGCAGGTGTAGTTTAAATGATTAGTTATTACACCTGTGGTGGGTCTGATTCAATTGGGAAAAATCATCTTTAATAGGTTAAAAGGTTTAGATCACCATGCTTTCCTTAAAGTGGCTGTAGAGAGGGAATGATGGAGTGCTCTGTCATTAGTAATTCATTTAAGAAAAACGTGGGGGATATAGCAAAGAACAGCATAAACGAGCGAATCCAATTTAAACATCAGGTAAAGTAGAAAACACCTTTTAAAAAAGCAAGATAAATGAATTCGGAAGGGAGATGAAATTGACGTATTTATTTTAACGGGAATTTGACAAAGTCCCGGCACACTTCAAACTTGCAAAAATATGAACAATTTCTTTTAAAGTTTCCATTCACTAATTTCAAGCCATATAAAATCATACTGCCAAACACCTACATAAAGTATATTTGGGGCTTGTTTATGTTCCTCTTGATCTTTGTCTGAAAATGCAGGCGACAGGCAAATCACATATTTAACAGCAGCGGTATCGCTACGCCAGATGCAAAAATATAAAGCATCCAAACTAACAGCCTCAACATAATGTGCTGAATAAGAAAGATACCCAGGGAAGCAGCTCCGTGTAAGTGTGACCACGGGAAAACCTCGCTCCGCCTTCACTAATTATTTCTTTGGCTACTCTTTTCTCCTCCCGTCCCCGGACCCCACCCCACCGCCCGAGGCCCTGGCGCCACAAAAGGGGGGAAAGGCCTGTCCAATCTGGAATTTTATATGCCCGCTGATTCATCTACAGATGGCCCAAGATTTCCCCCAAATCTTTACCCACAATGCAAAGATTTTAGCACACTAATAACTGCCAGCACCCCTCGCTGCATCTTTCATTCACCCATTGTTGGACACTTTTCATTAACTTCATGAAGCAACTCAACTGACTCTTCCTCTGCAGAGCCCCACACACACAGCATGCTTTTGTTGGCCGCCGTGATGGGGTGCCTGCAGCCTGTCCTGTATTATCGTTTGATTTTCTAATTAGGAGATGAATGTGACTATTCATGGGTTATATTTGTGCCCAACTAAATTACATAAATTCAGGCCAAATCTTCCGCCTCAATGTCAAAGATGTAAAACGGAGACAGGAACTTTATTGCACATGTTGTGGGAGTGCAGCAAGCCAGGGAAAATTCTGGTGCAAAGCACCTGATGCCGCTGTGGGAAGCCACTTGCTGTTGAGCCCACGAGAAACGTGGAATCGGCGTTCCTTTCCCCTCCTCTTGCACCGAGAGTTCCTAATGAATGCACCTTGAATTACCAGGAGCTGGAGTCATAAAAATACAGGTGACGAACTCAGAAGAAAACAGAAGCAAAGTTTCTTGCCACTCCTATTCCTGTGACCCTATCTTCTGTCTCCCTCCCCCAAAAAGCAAAATAAAAACCACCCTGGCACCACCAACTCCTCAGTCTTGGTGAGATTTAGTCATTTTCCCTGTTTGTGACTAAAGTGACTGCCCACCTCCACTTTGGGCGTGCCAGAGGGATCGCTGCATCCAGGAGGAAGAGGGGACTTGGGGCTGAAGGTCCCTATGGACCCCAGATGATCGGCCAATTGCGAGATCCTTCTTTGAGAGTCTAGGATTTGTCACTGTAAATCAATGGAATACGGTATACTCGGCGGCTATCTACAATGAACTATGTGCTGTTAAATGCACTGTGTAGGGTAAGTAATCCCTGGTGAGAAGAATCGAGGTTCTGGCAGTCCTCACTGGAGAGGTGCTTCCCCTGTGTTCCCCACTCTCCTACAAAAGACCTGCACACTGTGATCTTCAGAACACACACTTTATTTTCTGCACCAGGGGACGGGAGAACAGAGCTTGCCTAATAACGAGCCTGGGGTGTGAGGAAGCCTGAGCACTTTGCACCTGACATGTAAACCGGATGCATTGTCTCTAGTGACACTTATTTGGAATGCCACCAACTCCAGCACTCCTGTGTGCTACATACACATCTATCTCCTAAACTGTGAGCCTTCATTAGCCATTTTAAAATATTAAAAATATTCAAAAATTAATGACATCAACAACCAAAGCCAAGTCCTTTTTAACCCAGAGAGATCACAACCAGAGGGCAAAAGAAATGACCGATGTGTGGCCCGGAAACCCCACTCCCAAGGCTGCGCGGCCGCACGTGCGCTGCTCAGAAGATTAAATTGCCTGTGAAAGGTTCCTATGCTCGAGCTCTAAAGTAGATAGATACCCAGAATCCTGTTAACAAGCGTTAGACCAAAGCCAACTGGAGTTTTAACAAGGACTGACTTTAAAAGCTGGGTAGTACTGAGAGTGAGAGCACCCTCTTCAAACAGAAATGCTGCATTTTAGTAAGAAATCAGTACTCTGTCAGGAGTTCCTTGACAAATATGGTCATCGGTGGCACAAGGAAATAGTTGCAAAGCAGCTGTTAATCAGAGAAACACATCGTAGAACGCTGATGCTAGCACTCGTGAAAAAATGCAACGGGCTAATTATGAAGCTATATATCTCACTAAAGAGGCCGTGTTCCTTGAGATTCCAGGCAAAGCACTCTGAGATCCAGGGTCCTAGGACAACATAATTCTGGCTCTCGGCATCCAGAATCTTCTCTAATCTGCAGCCACCCATCTCAGGCTCTTTCAAGCCTCCTTGCTCTCCTTCTAGCTAGGGAAGGGGCTGAGAAGGGAAACAGCCCTAGGAGCAGGGGCACCCATGAGCCACACAGCGAGACGCTGCGCGAATGCACCCACCAGGGGTCAGATCCTAGACCAGAACGAAAGGAAATCTATGAGCCTGCCAAAGAAACGTCAGAACCCTTGTTCTAAGTACGAAACAGGAGCAAATGAGTGTGAGCTCAGAACCGGGGCGGGGGTGGGGGAGCGCACCCCCATCCTCCCCCCAGTCGCCCAAATGAAAAGAAAGAAGAAAAAGCAGCAGCAGTAAACATAAAAACTGAGACTGCTGCCTTTGAAATCCCACAGGGAGGAAGGGGGCCTGGCAGAAAGCCGCTCTGAAGAGTGCGAGGTGCCCCTCGGAAGCCGAGGGGCTCGCAGGCAGGTGAGGGGAAAGTTAATATGCACAGGAAGGCTCGGTCAGCCAAAATTCAATACGATCCCGTCCGTGCAAGGACAAGGAGGAACGAGGCTCCCCAAACCAGACTAGTGGGAGCGGGGGGAGGGGCGCCACGGAACGCACGGAGCAAAACCACTGGAATGGCAAGAGGGGAATAACCTTGAGGTGGACGCGCCGCTCGGGCAGCCCAAGCGCAGAGCCAAAGTGCCCCCTAGCCGGAGCCGGCGGCCGCGCAGGCCAGGGGCAGCCGCCCCGCTGACTCGCACAGCCCCAGTGAAGTGTTTTCACTCAGGGAAAATGAAATGTTTTGCAAGATGAAACAGAATGAAAATTGAGGTTTTAGGTAATTACTAGTTGGCATTTACATATCACGGGCTGGTTCAACACCTATTCATTTTCCTCTTTTATTTTCAATTTTTTAAAATTGCTCATTAAAAATGAACAGATGACAGTGACAGGAATTTTTTTTTTCACTCTTTCTCCTTCTCTAAGGGTTACAAAATCAAGAGGTACTTCTAGCCCATTTATCTACAGTTAACACACACACACACACACACACACACACACACACAGAGGTATGTTTCATTTACATCAAGGGGGGAAAGGAGAGGGGGAAGTCAACAAAAGCCAGGAAGTTCAAAGCTAAAGACAGTGCGTTGTACTAGAGCCAGCCTCCTGCACCTGGGCAAGGAGTATGCTAGCAAGCGCCCCAGCACTCAAGGAGTTAAAGGAAGGAGCTTCTCTTTCAACTTGGAATTTCCTGGTTTTTGTCACTGTGTCCTTCCCATTGTTGATTTGGGTTCCAACCCTATACTAATTAAGCTTGTGGGCCCTAATTTCCTTTGTTTTACTTTCCTCTGTCCCTTTGTTTTTCACATTAAGGAAATAAAACGTATCTGGTAGGAGTGCATGAGAGTTGACATGATAGAACATAATATTTTTAAGGTCTGCTGTGTAAATCTGTATTTAGGGAATTCCAAAGCACGCATTATTGACCCTAGTCTCTCTTAAAACACACTGATATATGTAGTAAAAGCCTTTATGAAAAGTGGCAACGTTGTGTGCACCAAAACTACCTTTCAAAGTGAAATACCTCTGCATTTACATTTTTCTTCTTGGCCCGAGTTAAAAATATTGCATGAACTGCCTGTCACCATGTCATTGTTTTGTTATTTGATTAAACTAGTTCTTCCAGAAATGTGTGTGGAAATAAAAAGCATCTCAAGCCAACGTGCGTGGTTTACTATCAAGTGACAGTGATTTCAGGGCGCGAGGTTGACTCTGGAGGGTACTCCGGTGCCAGCCTGCAGCCCACGGGGAGCTGGCGGCAGAGCTGAGAGGCAGGAGCTGTGCCGCCAGCTCGCCTGTCACCATGCCTGCCGCACACAGGGCCGGAGTGCACACGCTTGCCCGGGAGGAAATGAAAACCCTTGCTTCTGGGTTGAGAAGATCAAAGTTCCTTTTTAGGAAAGGTTGAGAAGGAAAAGAATTTTCTCCTTCAGGGAGAAAGAAAAGCAAATTTAAATGCTTTGTCCCCATGCATTCCCCACCTGAATTTAGATAGCAGCCCCTCTAATTTTTGATGCGACCAACAAAGCAGTTACCCAAAGAGGGGAGGAAAAAAGGATGACATTTGCCTTTTCCTTGGCTTTGAAATCCAACTGGCAGCAAATTGTTTGAAGTCCTGCTTAGAGAAGAAACTGTAATAGCCTCCATACTGAAAAGAGAAGGAAAATGCCATTATACACGGATCACGGTAGCAGTGACCTCAGCGCAGAAGGCCAACGAGCTGGCTGCAAGTCGGAGGTCCAGCCGGCGTGCCAGGAACAGAAATAAAAGGTTTATGTGCCAGAGATGTGTGGCAAGAGTTGGGTGCTCGGTCCCAAGAGATACCAAGAAAAGGCAAGGAGTTCAAGTCCTTAACACGGTGTCTTTCAACAGCTCCTTGACTGCTCCTTCTGCCAGTTTCCCTCGGTTCTGCATTTTCTATGTTCCTCTAATTTCCTGCGCTGCTAAAGAGGAAGCAGAGAGCACCCAGGCTTCGTGTTGTAAAATTAATGAAGGTGTCAAGCTGTTGAGTTGAATCACTCCAAAGGAATGTAATGACTCAGTGTCCAAGATGCTCCCTAGGAGAACTGTGAGCTCACTCAGTGACGGTGGCCGGTGACTCCAACACTAAAAATATGTAGCACTCAGTCCCCAGGACCTTCCTAATGATACCACTGCTTCTGCTTCCCTGTGCCTCTCCACTGCAGGCTGAATTTTCTGCTTTCTGAAGGTTAGGGCTCCCCAACACCACTACTTCTCAGATGTGCCTCACGTCCCCCTACTTTTGAAGTCGGGGCCACACGGAGATTGGCAAAGCTCTCTCCAGTCATGCGTTATCGAGATGTGGGACGACTAGAAAGGGGACAAAGGTTATGGCATAGACAGAGATGGTAGAGGCTGGACACCGAAGGGATGACCCTCAGGCCGTGTAGGACAGGGCCCCTTTAGGTTGGCTTAGCACCTTGGGCTCAGAGGGCAATGAGATGGGCTCCTGGATTCCACGGAAGAAAAGCTCTGGACCAAGAAATTCTGTCTACAGTCACCCCACATACAACACAACACTAAAACCTTCGAGGTATCACTAAAAGATACTCCTACCAGGCATGCTACAAAAAAACTTGAAAGACATAATATTAAAAAATAGATTTGAATACAATAGAAACAGACATAGCCTAGAAACAGTTTGAATGCAAAGACAGCAAGAAAAGAGTTTAAAATGACAAATGGCCTTATTTACAATAGCCAAGCTATGGAGACAACCTAAGTGTCCAATGGGTGTGTTCTCCCTTTCTCTCTTTCTCCTTCTCTCTCCCTGCTCCCCACACACACACACACACAAGTGCACACACGCATGGAGGAGTATTATACAGCCATAAAAGAAAAGAACAAAATCTTGCCATCTTTGACAACCTGGAAGAACTTCAAGGGTATTATGCCCAGTGAAGATAGACAAAGATAAATACCATATAATCTCTGTTATATGTGGAATAAAAACAAACAAACAAACAAAGAAGGGATGCCTACGTAGCTTAGTCAGTTAAGCTTCAGACTCCTGGTTTCAGCTTAGGTCAGGGTCTCAAAGTGGCAGGAGGAAGCCCCCTGTTGGGCTCCACACTCGGCAGGGAGTCTGCTTGGGATTTCCTCACCCTCTCCTTCTGTCCCTTCCCACTGCTCAAATAAATAAATAAATAAAATTTTAAAACAACAGCAACACCACCACCACCACAAGCTCATAGATAGGGAGAACAGATTAGTAGTTGCCAGAGACAGGGGCTGAAGGATAGAAGAAACGGGTGAAGGGGGTAAAAAATTATTTTAAAAAAAGCATCTGGGGGGGTACGTGGGTGGTTCAGTGGGTTAAGCCTCTGCCTTCGGCTCAGGTCATGATCTCAGGGTCCTGGGATCGAGCCCCGCATCAGGCTCTCTGCTCTGCAGGGAGCCTGCTTCCCCCTCTCTCTCTGCCTGCCTCTCTGCCTACTTGTGATCTCTGTCAAATAAATAAATAGAATCTTTTTAAAAATTAAACAAAATAAAAAACAAAAAAGAATCTGTGTTTCAGGTGTAGGACATAAGGTCATTGAAGGGCATGCGGGGAAAATGACGAAGGTACCTCAGGAAACAAGTGCAGACCGTAGTCTGAGGACTAAAGGAACCATACGTAAGCACGGATGTGTGGTTCACACAGTTGTTTCCCAGGGAGTGCAAGTCAACAGTCCTGGTACCACTATACGCGTGTACTGGGACTGAGCGAATAAGCAGAGAGACGACGGACAGCGGTAAAAGAAGAGAGAAAACTGTTTTCGTAACAGAAGCCAGTATGCCTCTAGCTCTTCTTTAGAGCAATGCCACACACAAAAGGAGAGACAAGGTCTAGCTCTTTCCACACTGTGACATTAGGCTGTAATTTTTTGCTTTTGTACTTGATCTGCCCTCTTTGCATGGAGCATTCCCTTCTTAACCTACTGAATTAATTTGTACTCCTCCAAAACAAAAAAAGAAAAAAGAAAGAAAATAAAGAGGAATTTTCAGCTGGGCCGCCTGGACTCCATTCTAACTCACGTGCAATTGCCTTGGCCTTGAGACTGGATATTGCTTAACAGGATAGTGTGTTATTTGAAATATCTTGTATGCAGGCTGCCCAGGTGGTACAGTCAGTTAAGCCTCTAACTCTTGGTTTTTGGCTCAGGTTATGATCTCAGGGTCATGAGATCGAACCCCGGGCACAGAGTCTGCTTCGGAGTCCCCCTCCCTCCCCCCTGCCCCTCCTGCTCCTGTTTGCTCTCTCTCTAATAAACAAATAAATCTTTTTTTAAATGTAAAATATTTTGCATACCAATAAATAAATAAATATAGAATGGCAAACGCAGAAAGCCTTTAAATCACCCTTACATCTGCTGGAGAGCCCAGGTAAGTAAACAGTTAACATCTGTACTAACAGAAGACCAAGTCCTAGTTTCTGCCATTAATTTAGGTTCTTTTATAGCCTAAGAGGAAAAAAACAAAAGTGTGAGATCCAAAAGTATGATTCCTTATACTGGCAGACTCAAAAATCTTCAAATTTGTAGTAAGATGATAGGGATTAGAAACAGTTTCTAGAAACAAGTGAAATGAAATCAGCTCCTCTCAGAGGAAAAGCACCCTCCTCCCCAAGCACACGAGCCCCAGAGAGCAGACAGGAATAGGCCGTCCACAGAGATGGGCCACATTGGTTGAACTGACTCTGGCTATCTATCATCCATGAGAGATAAGAAACTTGGTGGCCAGCTTCTATCTTCTAAGAAAGGGATATCTGATGTAGGTCACGCTGCTGTAGCTGACTTTAGGAGGAACTTGTCGATGCCACAAGTACAGAATAGAGAAGCAAGTCAAGCTATGCCTCGGACACAGATGGGGAAAGAGGCATCGCTCTTCTTAGGTCTTCTCAAAGCACTGAAACACGGGCTGTGGAACTTTCTTACCCCCACTGTCAGATCTGTACCCACAGGCCACTCAGAAAAGAGAGTGAATCAAACACTATCACTCCAGTTGCCTCCTCTGATAAGCCCCAATTTAAAAACTTTTAGCTCAGCAAGGAAATCCACAGGAAGAATCAAATGGTAATTATCATGGCCTTGAACCATTCTGTTATCTTTCACTAAACATCGTGAACATTCCTATTATTAACAATGCTACCAATAAAAAAAATATATACCTTTAAAGATAAAAGATTCAAGAGAAGCCTACTAGACACCAGAGCCACCTTGGCCACGAGGCCCTCATTAGAGACCTCCCACTTCTGATGGACAGATCATCTGATGTTCTTACCAATCTTGGTCATCTACAATGAGTACCTCATTTACTTACAATTAACGCAACATTTAAACAATGTTCACCATTAAGCAAATCAGTTCTGTTGAGCACCTTGCTCCTCCCCCTCTCAATCAACAGTAGCTCCTTTCCAATGCCTTCCAGCTCTGTCTGGGAAACAGGGAAGTTCACGTTTTGTTATCTGAAGGATCATGAATTACCATCTTGTTCTGCAACCTTCTTCGGTTCTCCACGCCCCACCAGGAGGGTGAGATACTCTGAAATCACAGAAATCCCTACATTTCCTCAGTGTGGCAGAAGCTTCCTGAGACCTCGCTCACCGTTCTCTGCTCCTTGTCCTTTCTCTCCCTCTTCCTGCCTGTTTACACACATGGACACAGAGTTATTAACTTTTACAGGAAAACCAAATAAAATAATGTCGAAGCAAAACTGCGGTGATGTCAGGCTGCAGCTAGCACCATTCATCTGTGGGAATCTGATTAGCGCCCGAGTGGCAGAGCTACCTGGAAAAGTGCTCACAATCAAATAAAAAAATGATACCAAAACATTAACCTGATGGCTAAAAACTCCACATTTAAACAGTTAAAGTAATAAAGGAGCTTTTATTGAGTATTTTTTATATTTCATTATGCCCCAAATTGACGAGGACTCCCGGATACATTTTCTAGACTTTTGGTTCCTCAAATCAAATGCTCTCTTGGACTTTTTTTTTTTTTTTTAACTAAAAGGAAACAGCATTTCTTGTAAATTTGAATGAAAGGATTAAAGCTTCTCCTACAATATCGATATCAGCCTTGAGTGCAAACACAGCCAAACAGTGCAACAAACAGAAACCATTTTTGGTTTTATGTACTTTCATCTGAACTTGCTCCTAGCCAGCAGAGAGGTTTTCTCCATGACTTTACCTTGCACAAACCCTGTATTTCCTCATTCACCCACATTCTGCTCAAAACTGGTAAGGAACGGAACCTGGCAGGATGGCAGGAGAGGAAGCAGGCTGGTCTCAAGACACCTGCACACAGAGTCCAGCCCTAACACTAACATGTCCTCAGACCCGGCCCCTCAAGTCCCACTCCGGCCGTAGATTCATTCCTTCATTTCCGTAAAATGAGAGCTTATGCAGACACCTTCTGGACCCTTCTGCCATCCACTCTATCACTTCTCAGCTGACTCCCAGAGGCGGCAGGTCTGTTGTGATACCTCACCCTGGGATACGGGCTTGGTCAAGGAGGGTCAAGGATAAGACCCAACCCTTCTGGAGCTCAGCTCTTTAATCTCACCCAAATCAAAAAAAAGGGGGGGGGGGCAAGAAAACCAACAGAGAAGAGGAAGGAGAGAAGGAAAAGGAGGGAAAATCGCCACTGTCAAAAAAGAAATGACAGATTCCACGTATTTTGGACCTAGCAAAGCTTTACTCACACCACTTACTTACAACTTAATTTACATACAGGCTTAGTTATCTGATAGCCATTTGCAGTTTTAATACTGTAAATGAGAAAAGAGAAACAAGCCAGCTAACAGAGATACACTTAGGGGACAAAGACCAGACCGTGGAAGAAGCCTAGCAACAAATGTCAAGAGAGAAACATCTATAGAAAGCAAATAAAAAACTCAAAAAGTTTATTAGTTGGGGGGTCATTCGGCATAGGTGAAGTCATACAACATGTCCACAGTCTAACAGTTTTTGAAAGCAGAGCTACACTTGTAACACAATATAAACATTTATATCTACAATGGCAATACTGAGTCATGAGGACTAAATTACATTCCAGATCCTCTGCCTAATAAAGTAAGAAAGTATATAACCCATTTTATGTCATTCCCAGCCCAAAGTTTCAAAGTGTTTTGTTTGGATCCGGATGGCCATCTCCCTGTGCCTGTCCAAAATGACTCATCCAGGAGGGAGCAAGAGATGGTGGTTTTCCTGGACTAAACAAGAACAGTTTTTATTCAAGTCGGATTAAGAAGCAGGAAGCCCAAGACTAAATAATGACTCGTGGTGAGCACCCACCGGTTCCACACAGCACACCAGGCACTTACAAAACCAGGTACAACAAAGCGGAGATGAGGCTTTTGCTGTTACAATCCAGGAGAAGGAAAGGGGTCAAAAGGGATCTTAGGCCATCTGGTCCCTCATATGACCTAAGACTCCCCTCTCTTCAACAACCTAGACAAATGATCATGGGCTTCCACTTCAATGCTTACAGATAAAATAGAGAAACAAGAGAACACACTCTCAAGAGGCTGTCAATTCATTTTCAGGAGTCTTTTTTTTTTTTTTTTTTTTTTTTTAAGTAATCTCTACATCCAATGCGGGGCTCAGACTCACACCCCTGAGACCAACAGTCCCATCCTCTACTGACTAAGAAGGCCAGGTGCCCCTCAGGAGTCCTTCCTTAAACAGAGCTGAAATCTACTTTCCTAAGCCTTCTATCCATTCGGCCCCATTCTCTGTAGGAAAACAATAACAGATCTAGTTTTTGAAACAATGCTGGATGAGAAATTAGGAAAGGCCTCTGTCACTTGGCTATCTTTCCCATAAAAGCATCTCCCTTACTCTGCTTATTAACTAAATGTGAACACCAGTTTCACTGTATAACAGCTTCATGAATTCTGCTCTTAAGCCTGGTAAGAGCAGCCTTGCCCTTTGTGGGAGGGCCAAGGCTACACCTGTAATGTCAGAATGCATTAGCAATAATAAAGGCCACAGTAATGCAAGAGACGACTTCATATACACGTCACTCCCGAATGGCTAAATTCAATCAAATAAGGCAATGCTTCCTACAATGCTCTGATCACTGGGGCCAGCGCGCGTGACGTGGACCCACTTACTGGAAGCTGCTGGAAGCAAAAAGAGAGCGCTCTGCTGTAAGGGACGGGTTTTTACCAGCCCGTAAATGGTTTGGCCTCCTCCTTTCCCAGGCATTACCTAGAAATTCATTTAACGTCTAGAGACTATAAATGTAAAAATCTTCATAAGGCTAAAAGGAAGCACACGAAGAGAAGGGCAAAAAAGCAGAGCAGCTTCCTCTCGCCCTTTCTGGCAGACAAAGGATTCTTAAAGGGCAAAGAGTAAGCTCTGATAAGGAAGGATCGTCAACGAAGCAGAGCCAAACTTGACCTGGTTCTAATGCTAACTCAGTCACCAACTTCTTTGGTAACTTTCCAAGAGGTGCTTACCTTTCCTCATCTGTAAAATGGAACTAAGGCCGCCGAGAGACGCGCCGAAGTGTCACGTGGAAAAATAAGTTAGCATTTATACCACACTTTTGATCTTCAAAGTAAGATTATTAGACTATAAACTAGAGTAGATGTGGTTTGAAAAATCTTTTAAAAACCGAAAATAAAGCATGCAAGCAAATTCAGAGAAACAAAACGGGCTGACGTCACCTCCCACCAGCCAATGCCTCTACCTCCAGAGGCACCGACTTTCTGCCCTAATCTGCATCTGCATGTGGAGACAAAGGTGTAAGAACGTTTTATTGCGAAAAATGGGAGGGGGTGAAAAAGGAGAAAGAAGGTTCCAGGAAAGGCGATGAAGAGAATGTCAGAGGCAAGAGACTGGAGGAGAGGCAAGGGACGGGGAAGAAGGAATAGGGAACAGCGAGAACTCGCGAGCGGGCAAACCCCATCCCCTGGAAGCACAGGAAGAACAGGAAGGGAGGAAGAAAGAAAACCGGAGAAATGGAAAAAGCAAACATTGAGGGAGCAAATAGGTAAAGTGTGTCCTGTTTAAAAAAAAAAAAAAAAAAAGCAAGACATTCAAAAGTAAAAGCTAAAAACTAAAAATTTAAAAAAAAAGAAGAAGAAGAAGAAGAAGAGGAGGAGGAGGAGCAGAGGATAAAAGGAGGGCATGAAGCTTTCCGGAGTCTGTCTGGAAACCAGAAAGCTGGAGGAGAGATCATTAGCAAGTCCACAGTGCGTCTACAGCAATACAGCGCGGGTCAATTCATTTAACGCTGCCCTGTACATTTACAGAAAAGTACCTCTGATATAATAAAGGCTCATAAACACGCAGAAATTGGGTTAGACCCGTTTCGAATTCCTGCCAAACAATGGTTCAGAAAAATGAAGCTCTATTTTAATTAGCTGAATTCGCGAGTGATTTGATAACAGCAGATGCTGTCTGGATGCTTTCAGCTTGATGGGTTCCACATATATGAACTTAGAGTGGTTTTGATGCAATTAGGTATTTCTTTCTGCTCCAACATGCCAGGCCCGAGGACCTGAGCCTATGTGTAGCCTCCTGCATGTTACTATATTAATCTACATGTCAGTATTTCAAATCACAAAGATGAGAAAAGCAGCCACATAAGGTAAGTAGAAAAGTCATGCTTAAAAGTCACTAGTAGGTAGAAGAAGACACTCTCACAATGAATTTTTCTTTCCACTGGGGAAAGAGAAGTTGGGGAGCTGAGAAAGAGCCACACAGGGCAGCACCTGTAACAATCATTTACCACCAAAGCTGGAACACAACACACGGCTCACTTCCAATTTTGCGATTCTAGTCCAGCGTTACGGCAAAGGATTAGCCGCCTAATGCACAGCCCGATCTGGGACTAAGTGGCCTTCAAAATGTTCTTTGTAATCAGGCATCCTATTATAACCCAGAGGACCGGTGCTGAGACAGGCAGCGGTGTTCAGGACCGCAACCGTGCAAGTCCAAGTATTTTCACCAGGTGCTTTCAAGCTGGGCACCTACTGCCCCCTCTCTCCCTTTTAAGCACTCTCTCTTCCAAAGAGCGTTCTGTTCGCTTTTCCCCAAAGCACTCACTGCCCTCTACTAGGGCCACTTAGAGCACCACCACCCACAACGCAGAGCTACTAAAGGACCTGCACAGAGCGAGAGCAGCTTCCAGCCCTGGGACTTGCCTAATAGGAGGACCTGATCTGTTCATTACCCGCCAGTTTGTCACGCCTGGGCTGAGAAGGGGAGGAGGATGAAGGGGGGGGGGGGGGCACCGCGAGGAAGCTCTCTACTAGGTGGTGCGCTACTCTTCCTGAAATTCTGAATTAGGCTTTCAAAATCACTCACCCCCTGTTGGACGACATGTAGTAGAGAGGATGGGAAAGAGAAACAAGAGTTTGGCTGTGTTTTGGCTCATTTGGACAGAACGGGGGGGCACCGGAACCCCACCACTACCACCGCATGCACACAGGGAGACACACACACCCTCATTCTCTCCCCGAGAGGACAAAACGGACATAATGACCTTCACACCATCTCCCCTTTGCCGGCGCTAACAAGCTGAGCCCTGTAAATCAAGGATGAAATCTCTGTGCCAGGAAAGCAAGGGAGAAGCATTTCTTCTGTAAAGAGCCCAAAGATGCCGCCTGCTTCTGAATCAGCACTTCAGGGCAAGTGTGTGGAAGGCAGGAAGCTCGATGCCAGCAAGTGAAGGAAAAATAGGTATTTATTATATGTAGTAGGCCTTCTTCAAAAGTTATTTATTTCACAAAACCACTCTGCTAAATAGAGGTTTCAATCTAATTGGAATTGCAATCTGCATATTGTAAATGCAGCAAATGACAGCCTTCGAGACTTTTGTTCTACTCCACAGTTTATGGGTTCACTAGATTTCCCAGTATATGCATATAAGCGAATGGAAGAAAAGAGTACAGAAGGTTATCTTTTAACATTTATATTTTTATATATATATATTTATTTATTTATATCTGTGTGTATTTATTCATTAAAAATATTTCCTCAGCCTTTTGTAATTCCCAAAGGAGAGGCAGAGCGCCCATACTGTGAAATGGGATAACGTTTGCAAGACCCCCAAAAAGATGGCCAATAAGGACAAAGGAGGCTCACAGAGGCCTCAGGTTAGTGTGTCTCAGCCGTGTGTTTGGCTGCACAGGTGTCTAGTGAGACCCCACTCACCGCCTGCCTCCTCTTTCCTTCTTGGGGGAAGTGAGTGAGGGACCCCTACATATCTTCATTTCCCCCCTCCTATCCATATTCCAAATTAGCTGTGTTAATTAATAGAGATGCAAACAGTCATGGTCCAAAATAAAGGCTTTTAACAAGAAGTAAGAAGAGACCTTATAAATCAAACAAAAATTAAAAAAAAAATAAAAATAAAAAAAGGAGAGAGAGAGAAAAAAACCACCCAAAGCAAAAGGTCAACCTACAAATAATTAAGGAAATGAGAAAGAAAAGGGACAGGTCAGGACTTCCCACAAAGGTCTGAAGTTTTCTGTTTATACCTCTGGGTTCACATCAAAAAGTGATTTATGGCAGAGGGGACACTGTTCTGGGGAAGAGAAGGAGGCACAGAGATTCTAGAGTCCCACACATGCCTGGGAGTGCTCTCCCTATATCGAATTCAAAATAACTTCCTATTCCCTTCTCCCTCACTCGTTTCAAGAAAGAAGTTACTTAATTTTTTCAAACACTGCATCCCTAGAATCCAAAGATACCCTTTGCTTCCTTAAAAACAAAGCATCTAATTTATACTTTTTGCCTCCATACTCTGACAATACCAGCCTGTCACAGGGTGTAAATTTCATCCCCCCAAATAATCACAGTAACAATAATAAATAAATAAAAATCAGAGCTTCAGCTTCCCATTTAAAAAAAAAGAAAAAAAATGACAGAGTAAATATGAATTTAAAGGGGAATTCTGCCAAAACCTGAACCTCCCAAATCTGGTTCAGCCACATTCTTGCCCACAGCCTGTACTTCTCGGTGCCTCCCTAACATTTTTCAAAATGCAGCTGCACAGACCTCTTAAAATTCAGATTTCTAGCACCTATAATTACAGGGCGCTCGAGCCAGGCTCCTTTAATTAATGAACCTGACTCCTCACTCTTCAAAGGAAATCTGCATAAGGGATATATCACAGGGGTGAACTGACCCCCAATCAGCGCTATCTGCTCACTCCGCCTGCCGGCAGCCAGCACTATGCACCTCCAACAAGAGAGTGAGGTGGTGTGCCCTCCCCTCCCCCCCACCTCTGCTACACATCCCAATCTGGCACAAGCATATTATGCGGTTAAGGCCATAAAACATTTCTTGGAACTTCAGGGAAGAGAAGGAAGCCTCCCTGGGTGTGACCAGGGAGAATTAGATTAGATTTAACCCAGAGAGAATTAGATTCCCCCTGATCCGAGCGCTCCCCGATTTCACTTTCTTCCCTGCGCCAAGATGAAGAGGGGGGTGCCGGCAGGAAAGGCAGCCACTATTCACGAGTCCAGTCTCCAGTCGACAAGCAACAGAGGGACCAGGCCTGGGCTTTGAAAACTCTGAAAAGAAATAAACAAAACAGACCTGGGATCGACATCTCATCCCGAAGCTGAGAAGCAGCTGGCCAGGAAGGCCATGCCTCTTTAAGGCAAAACAGGTGGGGAAGGGTCATGACCTGAAGACTCTGTTCACAAGGTATGGAGAAGAACCTGTGTACCTCACAAGGGTGACAAAATGACCTCAAGATGTCTTCCCAGGCGTTCCTCACCCATTCCTGACACTTCTCCCTTCAAAACCAACACCTGATTACCAGTTTTTAAAGAACTGGTTTTCCTGGGGCCCCTGGGTGGCTCGGTGGGTTAAAGTCTCTGCCTTAGGCTCAGGTCATGACCTCAGGGTCCTGGGACCGAGCCCACATTGGGCTCTCTGCTCAGCAGGGAGCCTGCTTCACTGCGCCCCCACCCCGCAACCCCCGCCCGCTTCTCTGCCTACTTGTGATCTCTGTCAAATAAATAAATAAACTCTTTTAAAAAAAAAAACAAAACTGGTTTTCCTTCTGACTGTCTGGGCAGCACAGCCCAACGCTGTTTGTACGGTCCCCACACCAGGACAGCCTACTGCTGGTCCTGAGAATGGTTACGAGCTGGCTTGTAACCACGATCGCTGGTCGCTGGAGAGCAGGCTGCCTTTGGCTGCAAGAGAGCCTGGAAATGGTTGCAAACAAAGCCACAGATGCCAGAACAGACAAGGCCTAGGTCAAATCAAGATGACCCCAGGTCAAGTTTCAGGTAGGCGATCGGAGATCCAGGTTAGAATCCCTAACGGATCTGGCAATCACGAAAACAGGTTCTGTCTGGTCACTACCATCTGATAACCACTTCTCAAGGGTCCCTCAGGCCCACGGCAAACCCAGGGGAGCAAACCTGCGTCACTGACCCAGGGAACACACCTCCTCCACAGGTGGAGAAAAAGTTCTCAGACTCTGTGCCCGGGAACGCACTTGCTGTGGTTCTGCCAGTTTCGCATGTGATTCGGGCTCTCAAACGATGCTGGGGAGCTACCGGGAAACAGCAGCGGGCGAACAAATGAACACTTGGCTTCCGAGTTTTTCCTAGGGCACTCTACAGTGCAGATGCCAAAGATTGAATCCAGTCATTGTGTATTCTGCCAGAAAAAGGGGGCTTTAACTTTCCAGCGTTTCTGCTGTTGTGAATATGATTTTTGGAAGACAGGGGAACAAAACAGTAACATCAGTCTCTCTGGTGGTTAAGCCCTCAAATCGAAGTGAGGCACAAGCAGTCACCGACCAGTGAGTCTAACAGCATGGCACTGTCTTGTTTCCAGGCGGGGCGACCTGTGGCCTTCATGCCCAACACCCAGCTGCCGACACCATCCATCACTGCTGCACTCCCATCAGATCTTGTCTCCAAATCCATCAGCGCACTGCGACCCGGCCCCACTGACTGCGGGGCTGCGGGGGAGGTCCGGGCTGAGCGCGCCGCCAGATGATAAGAACAAGCACTTCTGTATTCCCAGACACAAGCAGCCAGAGCTGGGTGAAGGATTTTTTTTAATTTGGCTTGGTTTTCCAACCAAGACACTCTCAGAGTTCACTGGTTTTTGAAGTGGAAGCATTTGATTTTCACACAAACAATTAGAAGCACAGAACTAGTGAGAACACGGAATTGAGGATGAAGGTCGGGACATACGAAAATGCAGGGCTGGGAGGCAGCTGAGATCAGAAATGCCCAGGGATTCTTGGCATGGGAACTCACACCAGCAAGCCAGGCACTCTCTTCCCAGGGTGTCTCTAGGGGAAATCACCCATCGATCCTAGGACACACGCATTCTAGGACCAATCCCTTACCTCAGAACAGCCTCTGCCTCAAATTCCTGCTTGTGCTTTAATGTTTAAATTATTAAATGCATTAATGTATTTACATTATTCAAGTCTTATGTGCATTTTTCTGAGATAATTTATGTATAAGAGTTTGAATGTCCATGACTGTTAATGTCTACAACCCTTCCTGTTCATTATTGATTCTGGAAGAAAAAAAAAAAGTCAAGAGTTTTAATGCCTTATTTTTAATGTATTAAGAGTCTGAATAAGTGCATTCTCTTTTTTCTTTTGTAATTTCATAATTTAAGTAGTGCATTTATTAAACTGACACAGTATGAATTGTGGTGAAGCCTGGCACGGCTCCACGCTTGCCGGAGCAGCTGGAGGAGCACGTCGGCTCCTCGGAGACCAGGCGGCAGCTTGGCGCTCAGCACACTTCCCACCTCCACGAGGCCAGGACAGGCAGCGGAGGAGCTACAGGCACTCACCGAATTTAGACGATGCTAGGAGATTTCTCTTCCTCTGTTTTCAAGCTCTTGCCCAAACCCCCTCTCCTCGTTCAATAAGGGTTTCCAGAATGCTGTTGAGCGGGCTCTTTCTATGAAGGCGGAAGTTTTCTATTCAGGGGAAGTCCTCATCCTGCGTGCTCCAGGTGATAGCCAAACTGGCCATCTGCACACAGTTTTCAAGAACAATATAAATGTCAGGGCTTAACACAGCAAAAACAAGCAAAAAAAACAACTTTCTACAATGGGGGTGGGGAGGGTGTCTCAGAAGGCAGACAAACAACTCAAAGACAACACCTCCAACTTGAGCAGAACTTCCCGTGAGATCCAGTTTCCCCAGCAGGAAAGCCCTCTTTCAACTACAGCCAACAGAGCGACAGTGACACCCAATGGCCTGTTGGTTCAATCCCAACTGAGCATTCCCTGTGGCTCTCCCAGAGATGGGTCTCAGGTCCAGAGTTCCTGCCCAAACGCAGAAGCTCCAAAGAAACTCAGATATCAGGTAGTCATCAAGAAACTGAATTGCTGGAGCACCTGGGTGGCTCAGTGGGTTAAAGCCTCTGCCTTCGGTTCAGGTCGTGATCCCAGGGTCCCTAGCTCTCTGCTCAGCAGGGAGCCTGCTTCCTTTCCTCTCTGCCTGCCTCTCTTCCTACTTGTGATCTCGATCAAAAAAATAAATAAAAATCTTTAAAGAAACTGAATTGTTAATGGATAAATTTCCTGCCGTTACACAGAGTACATATACACACCGCGTGTGGTAATACACGTGTGTGCAAACTGCAGAGAACACACATCAGTGCAGTCTCTTTCTGATGGGGGATGTGAGCACACGTGTGCACGCACACACACACACCAATGCACAAGGCAGGGACTCTGCTGCACTGTACAAGTCAACTTGAAGTGGGAGAAAGGATGCCACAAGTTGTGCGCTGCTGTTTTAGGACCTGACTCTGTTTCTAATGTCATACGTGTACATGTACACACCTCTA
This sequence comes from Mustela nivalis, assembly GCF_964662115.1. Classification (NCBI taxonomy): domain Eukaryota; kingdom Metazoa; phylum Chordata; class Mammalia; order Carnivora; family Mustelidae; genus Mustela; species Mustela nivalis. The sequence goes on along the minus strand of NC_139029.1, from coordinate 6,741,343 downwards.
ATACGTATACATCATATGTGTTTTTAACATATCTTCTCCCTTTCTTTTTTTTCCCCTTTTCCTTCTTTTCTTTTTTCTTCTTTTCTTTTTGGCTACTCATTACCATTCTTTAACTGTTACAATTTATATCAGCATATAATGTTAAATAATTACAGGGAGCAGAGCTCACTCTAGTGAGGATATAAACGCGCTGTGGGAATCTACAGATTTAAACAAATAACACTCGCAGCAGGGGGTGAGCGGATGAATTAGCATTAATATCCTGCCTGGGAGATCCCAGTGCACTGGTACTGCTTAAATACAGATCTTTTCTGTAACAGTCAATATGACAGCTCCCGGCAATACGGCCCCTTTCCCTTTCCCAGTCAATATAGCAGCCAGTGAAAATAGAAACGTCCCTGTAGCAATCAATATAGCAGCCAGCTAAAATAAACCCTTCCCTTTTAAGGGCTATATAATAGTCAGCTAAATGGAAGAATTGGCACCCCTGCTGGATAGCTCAGCAGAGAAGCCATGAGCACTAAATGATCCTTCTGCTTCTCCAGCAGGCCCTGCCCAGGAAGGGAGAAATCATCCATACGCAGGGTATGTGGGGGGAGCCTGCAACGGACACTTGGCAGGCTGCTCCTGGTCCCGAGGAGTAAATGTCCGGGTCATACACAGGCTTTCCAGGCACCTCTCGTTGAGGTTTAATTAAAATGGCCAGAAACTCTGGAATCCTTGCTCAAAGGTCAGCTGCAACAGGGGAACATCTGTCTCCAGTGGGGAATGAGAGTATCTTGATGTGAAGCCCGTGCCCCCCGCCCCCGCCCCATTCCAGCCCGCCCACTCCCCCCCTACTCCCACCTTAGCCCCAGAAGAGAAGAGTATTAAGTTAACAGCCTGTGGTTTTCTGTTTTCCAGCAGCAGGGATGGCGGTCGTGTTGGAATCAGACATCCAGCCAAGTGGGTGAGAAACAGAGCCTCTATGTTGAATGCCACCCAGCAGACAGATACACAGAACTCATTTTTAAAATTCACAGCCATCAATCTATTAAATATTATAACGATGGTCCATTTCCCCCACCCTGATTCACAACTTGGGAAATACTCTCCTTCCTTGGACACATATAGGAAAGTTTAATTATAACAGATTTCAGAGGATGGCTCACTCTGAAGGCCAAAACAGACCAAAAGCCTTTAAAAGAAGAAGAAAAACAATAAGGAGTATCCGATTAAGAGAAGTTCCTGCACATTTGAAGTTTTTGCTCCTTTTCATTCTAACTAGCTCCTTCTAAAACTAGCTCAGTTGGATTTATGGATCTGACCAACACAGAACAGAACCACTGACACCAGTGCAGGCCTCCAACCGACAATCCTGAAGTTAATGCTGGGATTCTGCTATGCTCTAAAGCAGATGAACCTTGGGGACCCACCCCACCTTCATTAAAATTCCACAATCTGTCTGCCATCCTTTGGGGGAATCCACTGAGGGTCCCGGTTTCCCTGGCCAGGTGTTTAACACCCAGTGATGTTCATGTCATCAATCAGGTGACTCAGCCAAGTGCCACGGTGTCAGAAACTGCTGGAAAAAAGATCCTGCAAGTCCTGGTTTGAGAGCTCAGGTCCTTAAAAATTTAGATCCCAACATCCCACCTAAGCTATAGGACTCAGCAGGTGCCCTTGACTTCAGGAATTCCAGTTAAATGACATCGTGCAGCAAAAACGGCTGGCATGCTCGCTCAAGGCCTCTCACGGAAATCAGCACTTTGCTGAGGGAGACTGGTAGCTGGTCCTCCAGTCAGTCGTAGGAAATCCTGTGCTCTCACCATGATTGTGGCACCCAGAAGGGCGGAGATGGGTATGTGGGCAGAGCCAGGATGTACCCACTGTGCAAAACGTAGATTCACGACAGGTGAGTAGCTGTTATGATCTGACATGACACTCAGCTTCTCGAGCCGCCGCCAACGAGGACGTCATAAACTTTGACGTGCACAGATGTTTGTTTCTAAGTCTAAGCACCGCACAAAAACTGGAGGGTGTAGACTCTCAAAGAGGTGGCGGGAGAGAGAGCAGCATGATGTTAGCAGACTGCCTCGACTGCGGAGGCCTTGACAGCCCTCAAAAGGCGGAGAGGGAAGGCAGGGAGGAGAGGAGAGAGAGAGAGAGAGTAATGAAAGAGAAACCAAGTATGAAAGGGAAGGAGGAAGGAGAGGCAGGAGAGAAAAGATGAGAGATAACCCAAGAGGAAACAAACCGAAAAAGAAAGACGAAAAGCCCACTTTGGCATTTACAGTTTAAAGCTTTCAGGGCATTTTACGAAATGACAGTTACAAAAAAAACAAACAGATCGGTGAGTCATCTGGTTTCCAACTTCTGAGTCAAAAGCGGCTGTTTCTAGACAAACTGCAGAGCGGCCCTGCTGCCTGCACACTCGCGATGCCTATCACAGCGACGGAACAGGATGTGGAGAGAGGACAGGGCGGTGGGAGTGAGCACGGTCTTTGCTGGTCCCAGTGTCACTGCGAATAAAGACTGTCAAGATTTAAACCATAATAATGGAAAGGCTATAAAGGTCTCAGCTCTAATGTTTCCTCTGATGTTCCCTGTCATAAAATGCCCACTTTATGTTGCTTACGTGGCAATGATACACTACACACCCGCGTATGTAGGCACCAGTGGGAGCCTCGCACCCTAAGATCCCATCGGAGCCAGGCAGCAGCTGTGCTCTCTGGCTCCCGGGCGCATCACCACCGACCAAAGTGAGTCTATGCACGCTTGTACGCGTACACACACACACACACACACACATTCCACAGAAATGTACTGAGTGCCTACTTCCTGCCCAGAGCAGAGCTATAAGGATGTTTTCCCATCCCACAGAGGCGTCAGCATGATGCCTAGGTGCCAAATACCCAGGAGACAAACGAACGAAATATGCATTCTGCTTGGAAATTCGGCCGCATGACGTGGGGACCCCCATGCCATGTCTGCACCTGACGGCCTTCCACCAGAGCTCGGTAACCAACAGTGAGGTGCAACTCTTCTCCCCCTCCTGGGCCTCCTCTCATACAAATCAGATAAACACTCGAAAAGGGGACGAAACTGGGTACCCACAAAGACTTGCCTTTACTTGGACTCAGCAGACCAAACTACAGAAAAGCACTAATTTCAAGAGCATCTTTTATCTGCAGCCTGCTGCCTCACCATTCTAGGCCCACAGGGAACCGCAAAGAAAAACAGAAACAAGACCTATGTTAATACTTCACAGACATAACAAAGATGCAGGAACTAATAAGAAGACCAAGACGGACGTGAGAACCACTCGCAGGGAGAAATGAGGTGAAGCTGACATCTGTAAATCAGGGAAACCATGTGCAGCAATTAGGAAAGCCAAGGTACAAAATTAGGAAAGGCCTGTTGCCGTCAAGCCCCGCCCGGTGGCAGATACGGAGGGATAACTCACATTTGCTAGGTGGGCAGCCAGTGGCAACCACAAACCATCACGGGGCTGTCTTCCCTGTTGATCTATAATTGGCGAGTCTGTGATAGAGCTACCAATTATCTTTAGGCCCCCTGTATTTAGTTCACAGACAAAGGGAAGCAGGAGAGACCAGTTAGTAATGAGTAAGTAATGGCCACTAAAATACATTGTATTTTACGGAGCTGCTTCAGCAGGAAAAGCCATTCGGAAAATAAAAAGTGAAAGAATAAAAATAAGCTAGAGAAACTCAATTTTCTTCTCCCTTCCTCCCAAAGCCACACTTAGGATAAAATGAGGTTTGTGCAGGTTAATCCTTATGAGGTAAGAAAAAAATGATTAAATACATTAAAAAAATCAATTGTACATTAAACCAAATCCAGGAACGGCAAAAACAAACACCGCAGCGTTCCTGCAGCCAGTATTAGCTCTGCCAGGCTGGTCAGTGGGGGATGCCCCACCTGATGGAGCCCGCTGAGGCTACAGAAGATAAGCAGAGAGGGGAGAGACGCAGCCAGGGCGGGGGGCCCGGGGCGGGGGCGGCGGGGTGGGGGGAGGGACTACAGATCTGGATTTCACTGGAATAAAGTTATTTTCTAGACATGACGAAGAAAATAAGAAAAGGCGGTATCAATGGGGCTCTGGAGACCAGGCTGAGTTCTTCAAAAATCCAATAGAGATAACAATAATAATAATTATAATCATTTGATAAACAGAAGTTATAAACCACTTCACTGTCAAATGACTTGCCACTATTTCTAGTTATTTCTTCTGTTCATTAGCAGGTTCTATTAACTGCCATTTTTCAGAGAGACAACAGAGCGAGCTGGAGAGGTGAGGTGAAGAGGCAGGCCTTTGTCTTTGAGGAAAGCCACTCTGGGAGCCGGCATGGAAACCCCCACCCTTCCCCGGCGCTCAGGGGGACCTCAGATGAAAGCCCCGCAAGCAGGCAGAGCCCCGAGAGGGGCCGTCAGTCACCAGCTCCTCCCACAGTGGAGTCAGGGCTGAGAATTCTTAGCTAATCCTAAATAAACCTCCCAGGGCCGAAATGTCGTGGCCAATTTGCTTCTCGGTGTGTACTGCAAGCATCCGGCTCTGCCTGCAACCCAGCCGGCCCCCTCCGCCTCTCGCCCGAGCCACAGGCCTGGATGACCCTGAGAGCCAGGGCCCCGAGCGGGAGGGCGGGTGCTTGTCACTCACTTCAACCCAAGGCACAAGTTAGCCATGTGCACGCTCGGGCCCCAACGTCTCATGAGCACATCCAAAGTCTCCCCTTGGATGTGCTCATGAAAGAGTCATTTAGCGAAAACACACACACCTCTGTAAACCCCCGCTGGGGTGGGGGAGAGAAGGGGAGGGAAGCCGGGATGCGCCCAGAGGAAGAACAGGTAATCAAGCATGTGACAGTCTTGTTCCCAACAGAGAAAAGACACGTGCCCACAGGGGAAAATTTCAAAACATCTACACGTTACTAGAGTGGGTTATCAATGGCAACAAGTAAGATCTGACAAAGAGATTTTACCCTCTTAACCGACGTCTCTACGTCTCTTATCTTCAAAGCAAGTGAACTCTGCTGTTCACTGTGACAGTGAGGGATTTATGGGTGTTGATGGGGACGCAGATAAAGGATCCACCTGAGGGGGGCAGAGAAAGCAGGGATGGAGTGCCCTGGATCCAGCGAATTCTTTACTCATGCGGGTTCAGGCGACTCCCGGAGACCTGCACAGCCCGGGCACCACTGCGGAGCTCGGAGCTCGAGTGGAAGGCAAAGGGCTCGATTGTGGAACCTTTCCTCCGCCCGCAGGAGGTAAAACAGTGAGCAGCTGCTGCCCCCTAGAAGCTAGCAGGGACACAGCACTTTGCTCGAGAGGCCCGGCTGCAAAGACCCTATTATCTCGCCTCGATCCCTTAACCTGTCATTAGTGAGGTTCATGGGCACAGACGCCTCCTCCAGCACGAGGAGGCCCACATCACCTCTGATAAATTAATAGGTGCCTGTTCAACAGCAAAGATGCGAAAGGAAGACTCCAACCGGGGAACACGCACGAAGGCAGCAGCTTCAGAGGCGGCCCAGACTCACCAGGCAGCCCCTGAACAGAGCCAAGGCCCCTCCCGCACCCTGGCTGGAGGCAGACCAAGGTCAGCACGCTGTCCCTGCCTGTGACCCAGATGAGAGAGCCCGGCTGTCCCCACCTGCACTGGGGGGGGGGGGGTCACTCCTAGTCCCGCCCCTTGCAAGCTGTAGGAACTGGACTGCCCTGGGCTGGTTTCCTCGCTGTAAACTGAGGAAAAGAGTAGTTCGGTTCTCTCCTGCTTGTTAGGGTGAAGCAAACTAACAAAAATGAAGAGACCAGCACCAAGCCCAGCAAAAATGCACAGGAGACCCCTCCTGACCTAGGGCATCAGAGCTGGTAATTGGTCAGTTAATCGAAAAATCGGTTAAAGCCGGGAATCATTAAAAATGGAGCCTACTCCACATACCTTAAACATTTTACATTAACTCAAAACCTATAAACGTACAGTCATTTGCTAATCTTTTGATGTGGAGCCAAGCCCTTTTCTTTGAGTGTGGGCCCACAGACTGAAGTTCCCAGACATCTTTCTTACATTAACCCCACCCATGACACACCCTTCGCAATTTCTAAAGCAAAGTGAGAACTTAGAGACACCAGTAAGGCAAATCAAAGTACTGGATACTTCTAGATTTTTATGATCTTCCCCCAGTTTAACTGTCATCTTGCTCACACTTGAGAAGTTATTCTCTTTTGGTAAATTCACATGGACCAAAGCATTCGGCTTAGCTTCCCCAGAACCTTCTTTTCACGTTCGTGTTTACAAAACACCCCGTATTTGTAGTTCCCTCTGTGCACTTCTGTATTTCGTGTCTTTACAGCATATTTAACAAAACTGCCTCATTTGCTAACAAATACGATGGGCACACACAGGTTCAGGGCGAGCTGAGGACCTCGTGGTCTGCAGAGCGGGGCAGATGGGACTGGCCAGGAGCCGCCGGTTCGGAGCCCCCCAGGCCTCCTGGAGCGGCGCCTCCTGGTGCCAAACAGCAGGTCCATCGCCTCAAGGAGCTGTCTCATGTGAGCTCTTGATACTTTAAAAAATACGTATTTACTGAGCTGGTGCTTCACATGACAAGAGGTTTGAAATAAGTCTTGAAAGCACACAGAAGCCAAAAGGATGCTGCAAAGACAAAGCATAAGGAAAGGGCAGAAACGATGTTTAAGACGTGCGGTCTACTTTTCCCCCTTTTCCACCAAAATCCATCTGCAGAGAAATGTGGACAAACTAAGCCATTTGTACAAACCATCAGGGTACCCACCGCTCCTGTCGGCAGCTCCTCCCCACCAGGCTGCCAAAAGCTGGCCTGTCCCCCCAGAGATCCTGTTGCGGCCACAGGGGACTGAGAGAGAGAGAGAGAGAGACAGGGAGGGGGAGAGAAGCAGAGAGACAGAGAAAGGCCTGTTGACAGACACTGCTGGGTGAAGGGTGTGACTGGGACCCAGCGCGCCACCCCCCACACTCAGTAAGCACAAACAGGCCCCCATGCCACCAGGGACACTGCTAAGGCAAGAGCTCACAAAGGTGGCGGCATGTCTTTTTCTCGACAAGGGCAATTTATCCGGCCCACTGGGGGCTATGAGTTAGCTCTTGGGTGACTCTGCACGTCACAGAGTGCCCCCGGGTAGATTTACCTCAAGAATCACTCAGTGTCAGCCCCATCTCTAGGCTGTTGAGACAAACTCATAATGGCAGGGAGAAGATTTGTGGAGCAACAAGCATAAATCTCAGTGATAACTACAGACCATAAAGGAAAGGAGAGCTGGCAGGGGAGAAGGCAGGGCGGCGAACGCGCCCTCCTGCAAAGCACTACTTCATCTTCCCGCGGCTTCTCAGAGCGCAGAAGTGGTTCTGAACTACAGGACCGTATTTCTCAAACCCAAATTGGTCTGCATGGTTGGAGGATGCGTGAAGATATTTCAACTGAAATTATCCTGGAAAAGCCAGGGCACCTGGCAGTCCTCAGTACATGACACTCGGCGGTCCTCAAACCAAGGGCTCGTGAGAGATTTACGGAGTTGGCGTATGGAACACCCATCCTTTAGGTGGCACTTAAAAAAAAAATGCTTCTAAGTGGAAAGTCTTTCAAATAAGATAATGATTGATCTGCAGCAGAAGCAAAACCTTTGACTGTCCCTCTGCCCAAGTAAGAGCTTCCTTTACCCCCTCTTCAGCAATGACCAAGAACATCTGAAGATCTCTGAGACCATCTCCAGGAGACAGCAGGTGACTGCAGCCTGTCCTTCTGGACCAGTGATGCAGGTGACAAGACTATGGGCTGAATTCGCCCAGTCTCTGTGTGACTCTGCAAAAGGCACAGGGGCGCTCGGCTCCTGAGTCCCCAGGACACTGGCTGGGTTGGTCACCAGACAGGGCCTCTGACTGCAGAGCTCTCACAACGGCAGGTACTTCCATGAAAGCCAGGAACCCAAAGTATAAACAAAGCTGAGTAACTATTTCAAATTCCATTTCTCTAATTATTACTCCTAAGAGTTTCAATTCATCTAATAATGATTTGTACAAGGATACCTTAAAACCGAAGAAAACCACCTCTTCATTCACCTGAAAGAGGAAAAAACTTGAAGGGCCTCCACCTAATCTATTCAATAAACCTCCTCTAGAACGGGAAGGACGAAGTAGGGAGAGACAGTAATTTCAAAATCAGTAAGTGGCCTAGAGATTACAGACAATCCACCCAGAGCCAGAATGAGGCTTTTCTCAAGTTTGTCCAGCACTGAGGACTCTCATCAGCTTCCTCTCCCCGTGGCCTGTGGAACCCTCTGGCACCCTCCCACAAAAGGTGTCAGTGTCAAAATAAGCATTTTCATCAATGAAGGATTTCCACCATCTATTAAGAGTGGGAAAGGAGAGCCAACCACCTTTCCTATCTGAAAGGCACCAGGCCTCAGGCCTGCTCCCACGACAAAGGCGTGTCGTCAGAGGGGTGTCCTGCCATCCCCACCCTTCAGTTGTCTGCTCCTGATTTCAGTCCCAAGTTTCTCAACAGCAGTTGTGAGGGGCTCACGCACCCCCCATGTGCTGCTAGTAATGGTTTAAGTACTAACATCTGTAGATGATTCACTTTTCAAAAAGAAATAAGTAGAGCGGATTTAGGATTAGCCCTATGATGTCGGCCTCACTCACCTGGACCCAGACAGATGTCCCTGAGTGGAAATTACAGCTCACTTGAGTAAACGTAACTCAGCACAGGACTCAACCATGACGGATCCTCACAATAATGATGCTTAATACTTTAGATCTGCCATATTGATTTGTTTTTCCTAAAGAAAATGGCAATTTTCTGAAATCTCTAAATGGGCCAGTTTCATTACTCCTGAGCTTATGAATATATCTTCATGAACACAGTATTAAAATGAATTTGGGCCATCTGGCTGGCTCAGTTGGTAGAGCATGCTACCCTTGATCTCGGGGTTTTGAGTTCAAGCCCCACATCAGGTACAGAGATTACTTAAAAATAAAATATTTTTTTTAAAAATCCATTTTATTTCTCTGCCAACTGCTTTGGCATTTATGAAATATATCCATTATACGTCCTACATACACACACGTACATACACACATGGGCACATGAGTGTACACGAAGAAATGGGTTGAGCATGTAGATGTCATCCTTCAGAGATTTTTGGTGGGAACAAGACACGAGAAGCACCTATCCCTGGTGAGCCCACAAGGAGGTACGACCGAAGTACTCTAGCCACAAAAGATACAAATACAGGGTGAGTGCCAGGAATACACTCTCAAGGTCTCTAGGAGATAGGCAACTAGCCATAGGTATTCTTAAAGAAGAGTTCACAAACTCCCTAATTCAGCAAGATATTAATGATTAATGGCCTTTTGATTACTGGCCTCTGATTAACTGACTTCAAAAACCAAACAGAAAATCTCCGGAGTCCCAGGCATAAGGTAGACGAGTTCCCCGAGAAGGACTGAGATCGGATCCACGATGTAGGACCCCCGGCAAGTTTCCATCAGCCTCAAGGAGAAACCAGAGGCTACAGGATATTCTGTACTTAGAGGGCAAAGCTGAGACGTGGCCTGGCTCTGCGAGCGCAGGGCATCCTTATTTTTAATAATAATTCACCCTACTAAAAAGAATTAAGCCTAGGGAAGGTAATAAAGTAGAAATGACCATCATATTTTTAAAAATAAATTCATCGTAGTTTGGGAGTATTGGGGTGGAGGGATGCAGGTTAAGGACAAAAACCAAAACAGAACCAAAAACTATACCCGTAAGTCAGAGGAAGAAAGAATGGCAGAAGACACATCCATTAGAAGAACTTGGTGTCAAGGAGCAAAAAGCCAAAATGCTAGTTTAAGCATCGTATAAAACAGGTGGCTTCCAGGACCGCTGGGTATTGAGGAGCTTGTGTTGAAACCAGTGAGCAAGGTACACATGAAACTTTATTGATTGCTCACTTCAAATAATAACCTAAACTCAGATGACTAAAAGACGGTTACTTAACCCTAGTTTCTGGGGCGCTTAGGTGGCTCAGTAGGTTAAACATCTGCCTTCAGCTCAGGTCATGATCCCACAAGGTGCTGAGATCGAGCCCCATGTCGGGCTCTCTGCTCAACGGGGAGCCTGCTTCTCCCTCTGCCTGCCACTCCCCCAGCTTGCACATACTCTCTCTCTCTCTGTCAAATAAACAAATAAAATCTTAAAAAAAAAAAAAAAAGTCACCTGGTTTCTGAATCCCAGCAAGACAGAACCCCAATTACTCCGTGCAAACAACCGTCCACCGATTTAAAGACCCGTGAGCCACGCGGGGCTTGATCCTGCAAGAGCCGTGCAGGACCTGACCCAAGGCCCGAGCACATGCCCACCACAGGGGAGAGAAAACTTGGGTCTGAGAGAATTTATGGAAGGTTTACAACTGGCTGTGGGGTGGGGGGAGCTGGAAGTCAATACTCTGGAGGACTGCCAAAGCTCCTTGCCCCAGGAGGCAAAGCTCAGGGAAGAAAGTATGAAAAAGAAACAGCGATCAGCCATTTTAACTTGGGCAGAGTTTTATCGTCAATAGTAAGGGAATTTCAACTGGGAGTTTACAGAATTTATCAAGACCGGTCTGTTCACCAGTCTCCACCCCCGAGGGCATTACGACATTATAGGGCAACTATCTCACTCATAGGGCCGGGGTTGCTGGGGTGGTTTTTTCATGGCAGGGAGGAGGACTGAGGGGCAAGGGAAGGTAACATGCAGTCACTGTGTGGGTGTCACCTGGACATGGGGGTGGCGAAAAACATCAGCGCGTCCTTCAGAGACTACAAGGCAATACTCCTCACAACCACAATCACAACTTGGTCGGACAGGGCCGGAGAGGGCAGAAATGAAAATCAGGCCCTCCTTCTCCAGCAGCTAAAGCAAAAAACTAGTGTGAACCCCAGAATATCACCTGTCCTTGCCATCTGCGTTGTACTGACCACTCCTCGGAGCCTCTTCGGTCACAACTCACTTCCCCAATAAAGGGAAAATTTACTCCAAAGTCATCATCTAGTTCTGGAGACCAAGAGTAGGAGGAGATGCCTTCAGTACCCCATGCTCAGCCCTTTCAGTGTAGGGAACAGGCAGCTTCCACGGAAGAATTTTATGGAAAATATGCTCTCAGTTAAAAACAAAACCAAAAGCAACTTAGCAGGGTGTTCCCCCAACACAGGAAAATCCTATTCCTCAAGACCTCGCTTCAAGTTTCACCAAAAAACATCCCTAAGTATACCCCGGGCAGAACTCTTCCTTCCCGAATAATGAGGGCTCTTCTACTCCCAGCCAGGCAATTCCGCACCAAATTATATGCGATTTTGTACTGTTTGCTAAAATTATATATGGTCTTGTGCTGTCTACTAATTGTTTCATGTGTACAAATGCCTTTTCTTCCCCAATAAAGTGCATAAATTACTTAAGAAGAAGGCTTAATTTTATTCTTCAATTGTCTGTTCCTCCTGAGCATCCGAGAGACGGGTAACGCACACGCCTGAGAAACCTCCCCTAGGGAAGGCAGACTCAGACAGAGGGCTGTGGGCTTTCTGTGGGTGGGGGATAGCACCCCATCCCTTCGCCGGCACCCTGTGACTCTCATCCAGCCTACTGCCAGCTCAAAGTCCTGTACCCCTACGCGCCATGAGTCCTCGCTAGTCCTTGGCCGGCCCCACTGCCTGGCACCCTCCCACCACCGCTCTCGAGAGGCAGAAGTCGCTCACACAAGACCATACAGCTCGGCTGGTGCCCTCATTTAATCAGGCTGCTGCGAATGGTTGGCCAAAAGCAATAAGGGCATGACTGAGAGACTGTGGGAGTTTAATATAAAAAAATTAATAAAAAAAAAGGGGGGGAAGGAGAAAGGGTCTACCTTCTAATAGGGCCCTAATTACCCAACTCATAGGATCAGCCCAAATGAGATGGGAGTTTATTTCGGGGTTTTTTTTTTAATTATTGTTTTTTTATATATATATAAATTGCTGCTATGTGTTTTCTTTCCTCTGAGCAATTATGCAGCAAGTACGTAAAGAGGGGAAAAAAATATTAATTAAATATAAGGTAATTGTAGAGTTGGCCTGGAGAGAATAAGTCTGAACTCTGGACAATCACAGGCTACTAGGGTTTGAAGACTGCTCGGGGCCTCCCAGAAAAGAAAGAAATGAAAATCCAACCAAACACCAAGCAGATGAAGAGTAGAGCAGGAAAAAGAACAGCATCCAGAAACACGAGCCGAGCAAAGGGCTCCAAATGCCCAGAAATCAGCAAGGCTGCCACTGCTTAGCACTCGCTGCTAGAAAGAACCCCCAAGTGTTGACCCAATCATGCTGCAAAAGAAGGACCAGCCAGCTTTGCCGGGGGTTAGTAGTCAGGTAAGTAGATAAAAATGTAAAAGGGAGACCAAGGAGGTAGGGCTGCAGAGGACTACAGCGTTCAATTTGGATTTTAATCCAAAACCAACCACAACTCCAGCCTGCGGGGCACTGACAGGCCCCAGGAGAACACTCCAGCTTCCTAGCTAAGGGCCTGGCAAGGGGAAGCCCTTCTGAAGTCTTTGGCTTTCCCACCTCCCTGATCACCAGGACAAACCCAGGCAATACCAAGAGTGAACCGAAGGCACTGTGGGGTGTGGTGGGAAGGAAGCTGGACTGGGTAACGCTTGGTAACAGCGGGTGTCACAGAAGACAACCACACTTCCTTGAAACAGCCCCAGCAGGGCTTGCGTCACCCTGGTCTTTCAGCCTCCGCCAAATCCAACTCACCTTCTGCCTTGGAAAGCCTGAGTGCAGGCTAGAATTCAGGCCTATTCACGCCAGCTAAGGGCCTCACATCACCTCCTCCCACTACTGCTGGAGGAGAGGCAAGAAAACCAGGCCTGGGAAACCAAAGCTGGGCGGTGCATCCCTGAGCTTGCTATCACCATCCAAACAAAGACAAAGCTCTAAAAGCTGGCCCGCCATAAAACTTATCTGGTTAGTGCAGAACAGGTCTTGCTACCCAACAAACAGGATTTGCGGCGGGCCCTGAAATGCAAGCCAGGATGAAAATGGCGGGGGGGGGGGGGGGGTGCTGGCAGGGACTGGGGCTCAGAACATCAAAGCACAAGCACTTCGTGAAGAAGGGTTACCTTCATTCAGTACTCAGGAGGCCACTGCCCTGTCAGTACTAGAAGCACTTACTGTTGGTAGCGAGCATCACAAATGACCCACCAGGCAAAAACAGAACTCCCTGCCTTACCTGTTCCTCAAAGGCCACCGCACCATGCCCTCACCCTGAAGGGCAAAATGGCTATTTCAGACAATCAAGTAGCAACTTGGTCCCAACCCCACCTCCAGAAGGTTCGGGCATCCCACTGATCACTACTGATCAGCAACAAACGAAGTGGTGCACCACGCCCTGCGGTGGATACTTTCCGTTCCAGAAAAGACCAGGCTTTCCCAAGGAGGCAGCCCACTAACCCCTACATGCCAGACAGTAAGACATAAGTCAAAGGTCACTAAGTTAGCCTCCACACAGCACTTACTTTTGAGGAGACAACGAGGAGGCAAAACTACCAGGTCTTAGGGTTTCTCCACACTCACACAGTATTTTCATGACTAGAAACGATACTATACATCTTGGGTACTTACCAGAGGCTCTCGAGGCACCACATTTTCACTTCCTGGAGTAGAGCTTGACTGCAAAGAAAAACAGAAACAAAAATAAGATCACAGTGCCACCCAATGGACATCCAAAAACCAAAGATACACAAAAGATAGGCCGTTCTCAAGCCACACACCAGCACCTGTTCCTCCTACTTCTCACCAGCTCTCAGACTGTAGAGGGCTCCATGGTGGGCTGCCTGAAAGAAGTGGCCCACCCACGGAGTCTGAATGTGCTGGTGAACGTGAAGAGACTACTTCGGGGTTCACTGCCACAGCGCCTCAAGGAGAAGGCTAGGTTTGGCTTAGGAGGGCCCAAGATCAGCAGGTGAGCAGCGAGGGCTGCGGACCATCACAAGAGCCATAGGAAAAGCAAAGTCCAGGGGAAAGACTTCATGTGAGAGGGAAACTTCCCTTTTGCCATCTTCCCACCGAGTGACCAGGAAAAGCAGAGACGATGTGGAGAACAAGATTCAGCCACAAGGGGGCCCCAGGTACCCACAATCTGGATTTTCTCTGGGCATCTACTTGGAGTCAGGAAGCAAAGAAACGAGGAACTAGGAACGATGGCTCCTACTATCACCTATCACTGAGGACCCCAACCCCCAGCAGTAAGGAAGCTGGAACCTGCTGTGTAAATAAGCTAGTGACGGACCTAAAGACCAACCGGCCGGCAAGGAGTATGTGGCCCACTCGCCGGCCGCAGTCTGTTACCTTCTCCTCTCACTGAATCTCCCATTTGCCCCCAACCTTTGGCTGATGATCTGGCCAAATTTAGAGAAAGGAAGAGACAGAGACAGACAGACTCAGATGAAACTCACAAATCTCCAAAAGACTAGAACAAGCAGTTTGAGGGAGTTCTGATTAGTTTACTGTTACTGATGTTCAAGCCAATTTCCAATTATCTACAGATAATATCCAGACAAGTGCAGCTCATCTGTGGGTCTCCGGAGCCAGCCTCCGGCCTCCATACTCCTCCCACCTCACTCAAATGGCAAGTGCCAGGCCTCCTGCTGGGGTGGGGGGAAGGTGGGAGAGGAAAGAGTCCAGTCCACAGAAGGTCCCCAAAGATCTCCTTGCTCCCCGTTGCCCCCGAATGGCTGGCACGTAGCACAATGACAAGGACTCTGCTGGAAGAAGGACTCTCTCCCCTCATCCGAAGTCCCAGGACGAGGTCAGCCCGCATGAAACCAAGTGGAAAGTCTCAGGGAATCTGAGCTCCTGTTCCCTGCCTCCCCTCCCCCACCCTGCTGGCTCCCTCCTAAGGCTCCCGGTGGGCAGGAATAACCTCCCGCATTAGGACCTCTAGCCCTGACCCCCTCCGAGTTCTCCATTCAGCCGCCTTCCGGCCTCCTCTGGATTCAACAAGTTCCTCCTCAGGCTCCCGACCCTCTCCCTCTGCCACACGTCCTCTTCCAGTGTCCCCTGTCTGCGAGAATGGCACAGTCTTCCAGCAAAATACACAAACCCGGGGCCAAAGGACCATTCTGGACAGCTCTTCCTCTCCCACTCACCAGAGCTAACACATTATCAAGTCCTGCCAACACTCCTTCCTAAATATCCATTCAATCAGTCCACTTCTCACCACTTCTACTGCCATCACTTTGGTCAAAGCTTCCAAAATCTCCTCCCTGGACCGTTGCCAAGAGCCTTCGCAACCGTTCACCCACATCCATGTTGGCTGGCTTCTTCTAATTCATTTTCCACGTTGCACACAGACTATAATTTCAAAACGGTAATAATCAGATCTCGCCCCCGCCCACCCCAGCAAACCACTAAGACAACGGCTCTAACACAGAAAACCCTCCCAGTGTGGCCACAAGAGCAAAAGCATAAGACTGGGTTTTTTTGTTTTTGTTTTAAGATTTTATTTATTTGACAGACAGAGATCACAAGTAGGCAGAGAGGCAGGGAGAGAGAGGAGGAAGCAGGCTCCCCACTGAGCAGAGAGCCAATGTGGGGCTTGATCCCAGGACCCTGGGATCATGACCTGAGCCGAAGGCAGAGGCTTTAACCCACTGAGCCACCCAGGCGCCCAGCGTAAGACTGTTTTAAAAAAACGAACAGACAAAAAAAAAAAAAAAAAAAAACCCAGTGGTAGAGAGATGCTCCCGGTTTGATAGGCACAAAGGTGCTCTCTCTCCTGATGCCCAGGCGCCAACCTCCCCCAGCCAGAAGGTGTGCCCAAGTGCTGACCTTGAAGCACGACAAAGACCGATGGCACACACAGCTCAGGTCAGAGCAGCTGGCTGAACATCCTGTCTGTCCCAGGTCTGCCCTGAGGCTGGGTAACTCTGAGTACGTCCTATGCCAGTCTGGCCTGTAGTTCTTTGCAGAGAAGAATAAGGTTCAATTCAACAATTGTTTTTTGAGAGGCGCTGGCACAGAGGCAAGTACATGAACTTTGGCGGCAGTAAGTGAGTGACGGTGGGGCTACTGCTCTACCTCCCCGAACCTCAGTCTCCCCACCTGTGGGAATAATGGGAAAAATACCACCACCTCGCGTTCAGGGTGAGATGAGCGGATAGAAGGTATATGCTCTCGCTTCTCCACTCAAAATCAACCGAGAGAGTTCTGCTCTGTCTGTGATGGGGTATGGGACCAGATTTAACCTCCCACTGTTAACAATTAGAAAACTAAACAAAATACAGGACACCACTGTTTGTAGACACTGGATAGTACTGCGTCCAGACAGAACAGAAACAAATGATATGACCCTACGGTCACTCTGGTTTTCGCCAAGAGGCATGCTTCAGACAAAGAAGGGGAATGGGGTCGGCGGGGCGGGGGGAATCCCAGCAGAGCATGGCAGTTTCTTGCGGAGTTGAGGAAACAGAGATTAGGGTTCAGGGAGGCTAAGGCTCAAAGTTGTAAGACCGAGCTGCACAGAGGAGAGGGCTATGCCAAGAGAGCTCCAGAAACCTTCACAGAAGCTCCCTGAGTAAATGTGTGCACAGCAACATGTGTGCAAGCACAGAGTGAAACTCCACAGGCTGAGAAACAGCAATGAAGAAGCCGTGAGGTGAATGGCCCCCGGAGCCCTCACAGGCCCTCGTGAGCCATGAGCACCAGAACGGGGTGTCCTCACCGTTCGGTCAGAGCACTCAGTGGAGACCTGGAAGGACCACAGCCTGGTAGGGGAAGGACAGACTACCCCTAGGGTAAAGGCCATCCTAGGTCCACCCTAACAAAGCTTAAAAACGGGACTTCATGGGATCAAAATGAACCAAAAGTAGCCCAACTACCCACCAGAACAAATCTCAACACTCTTCAAAATAAGACCACAAAATCCAGACCCTCAACAATGTAAAAATTCACAGCATCCAGCACCCAATCAATAATCTCAAAGATGGGGGTGCCCTGGTGGCTCAGTGGGTTAAGCCTCTGCCTTCGGCTCCGGTCATGATCTCAGGGTCCTGGGATCAAGCCCCACATCAGGCTCTCTGCTCAGCAGGGAGTTGGCTTCCTCCTCTCTCTCTACCCATCTCTGCCTACTTGCGATCTCTGTCAAATGAATAAATAAAATCTTTAAAAAATAATAATAATCTCAAAGATAAAAGGCAGGGAAGTATGATCCATAATAATAAGAAAAATTAGAAGAAATCATTCACAGACAACATTAAGACAGGTGTCATAACTTTATTCAAGAACTTAATGCAATTCTAAAAATACATACCTGAATCATTATGTTGCATGCCTGAAACTAATATGACATATGTCAATTATGCCTCAATAAAAAGAAAACTCAAAGGAAAACAGGATCATAGTAAGGAGAGAAATACATTGCATAAAACAAAAGTAGAACTTCAAGAGATGAAAATATAATATCTAAAATAAAAATTTCACCAAATGGGAATGACAGATTAGATACTGCAGAAAAAAAGGGAAGTGAACTTAAAGACACAGCAATAGAAACTGACCAAAATGAAGGGCAGAGAAAAAAAGAAAAAGAACAAAAAATACTTGAAGAAATAATGGATGAAAATTCTTCAAGTTTGATGAAAACTACAAACTCCAAAATCCAAGAAGCTCAACAAATCCTAAGCAAAGCAAACACATAGCATTCTAAAGCACTATATAATCAAACTGCTAAAAAACCATGAAAAGGGAGAAATCTTACAAGCAGCCAGAAAACAAAGAAAACCATTACCTACAAATATTAATCAAGACCAAGAATGAATTCAGACTTTAATCAGAAGATATGTAACCCAAATAAAAAATATAACAGCACTGTATCTTTAAAATGCCCCTGAGGGGAAACCTGTCAACCTAGAATTCTATATCCAGTGAAAATATATTTCAAAAATAAATACAGGGACGCCTGGGTGGCTCAGTTGGTTAAGCAGCTGCCTTCGGCTCAGGTTATGATCCCAGCGTCCTGGGATCGAGTCCCACATCGGGCTCCTTGCTCGGCGGGGAGCCTGCTTCTCCCTCTGCCTCTGCCTGCCATTCTGTCTGCCTGTGCTCGCTCTCTCCCCCTCTCTCTCTCTGATGGATGAATAAAATCTTTAAAATAAATAAATAAATAAATAAATACAAAATAAAGTACGTGCTTGCTTCAGCAGCACATATACTAAAATTGGAACAACACAGAGAAGATTAGCATGGCCACTGCACAAAGATGACATGCAAATCTGAAAGCATTCCATGTTTTTTGCAACGTGTAGAATTTCTCTTTTATTTCTTTCCTTCTATTTTGGGTTTCATTTGCTCTTATTTCTCTAGCATATTTTCTAAAGTTAGTATGGTACTCAAAATGTTATTTCCTTCCCAGCACTGCTTTGGTTGCATTCCACAAATTTAAATTATATTGTTTTCATTTTTGTTCAGCTCAGAATATTTTACTTCCCTATGATTTCTTCTTTCCCCCATAATTTAGAAATCTGTTGTTTAATTTCCAAACATTTGGGATCTTTCCAGACTTTTTTTTCTATTATCGATTTCTAGGGGTTTTTTTAAAGATTTTATTTATTTGAGAGAGAGAGAATGAGAGGGAGCCATCAGGAGAGGGGGAAAAAGTCAGAGGGAGAAGCAGACACCTTGCTGAGGAAAGAGCCTGATACGGAACTCGATTCCAGGACTCCAGGATCATGACCTTTAAAGGGTTTGCCCGAAATTCTCTCTCCCTCTCCCTCTGCCCTCCCCCTATTCGCATGCTCTCTCGCTCTCAAAATAAATAAAATCATAAAAAATAAATAAATAGGGGTTCATGGGTGGCTCAGTGGGTCAAAGCCTCTGCATTTGGCTCGGGTCATGATCTCAGGATCCTGGGACTGAGCCCTGCATTGGGCTCTCTGCTCAGCAGGGGGCCTGCTTCCCCTCCCCACCACTGCCTGCCTCTCTGCCTACTTGTGATCTCTCTCTCTCTGTCAAATAAATAAATAAAATATTTTTTAAAATAATAAAATAAAATAGAAATTAATATGTAATGAAACTTAACAAAAAAATTCTAGGTCCAGGTGGCTTCAGTGGTGAATTCTAGTAAACATTTAAGGAAAAAATACAACCAATCTTATACAAACTTTTTTTTTTTTTAAAGATTTTATTTATTTATTTATTTGTCAGAGAGAGAGAGCAAACGCAGGCAGAGGCAGAAAGAGAAGCAGGCTCCCTGCTGAGCAAGGAGCCCAATGTGGGACTCGATCCCAGGACCCTGGGATCATGACCCGAGCCGAAGGCAGTGAACCAACCAACTGAGCCACCCAGGCATCCTTACACAAACTATTTTAGAAAAAAGAAAGAAAAAAAACAGTAAAATTTCCCAATTCATTCTATGAGGGCAACATTACCTTAATACCAAAACTAGACAAAGATTTCACACACACAAAAGAAAACTACAAATCAATACCTCTCTTAAACATAAATGACGAATCCCTTAACAAAATACTAACAAACCAAATCCAGCAATATATAAAATGGATAACAAATCCTAACCATGTAGGATTTATTCCACAAACAGTAAGTTGGTTTAACATTTGAAAACCAATCAACATGAAGCATCATATTAATAAAGAAAACAATAGGAACAACAGATAGCAAAAGAGCACATGACAACAGTCAAAACATATTTTTTTCAAAAACACTCAACAAATCAAAAAGTTGAAAAAAATTAAAGGGCACCTTAAAAAAAACTTACAGCTAATGTCATATTTAAATGTAAAGACTGAATTTTCTAAGATAAAAAATAAGGCAAGAATATCTATTCTTGGGGCGCCTGGGTGGCTCAGTTGGTTAAAGCCTCTGCCTTCGGCTCAGGTTATGATCTCGGGGTCCTGGAATCAAGCCCCGCATGGGGCTCTCTGGTCAGTGGGGAGCCTGCTTCACCCCTCTCTCTGCCTGCCTCTCTGCCTACTTGTGATCTCTCCCTCTCTCTGGCAAATAAATAAATAAATAAATATCTTAAAAAAAAAAAAAAAAGAATATCTATTCTCAATACTCCTCTTAACACTGTATAAGAAGTCCTAGAGAGCATATAAATTGGAAAGCAGTAAGTAAAGCTATCTTCATTTGCAGATGAGAGGATCATCTATAGAGAAATCACATAATCTACCAAAAAAGCTATTAGAAGTTTAAGTGAGTGTAACAAGGTTACAGATACGAGACCAATATACAAACTCAATTTTATTTATTTTATTATTTTTTTAATCATGATGAGCCCACTCTTTAATCCCCATCACCTACTTCACCCATCCTCCCACCCATCTCCCCTCTGGCAACCATCAGGCTGTTCTCTACAGTTAAGAGTCTGTTTCTCAGTTTGTCTCTCTTGTTTTTTTCCCTCTGCTCGTTTATTTCTTAAATTCCACATATGAGTGAAATTATATGATATTTGTCTTTCTCTGACTTATTTCACTTAGCATTATACTCTCTAGCTCAACCTACGTTGTTGCAAATGGCAAGATTTCATTCTTTTTTTATAGTTGAATTAATATTCCATTATATTGGGGCACCTGGGTGGCTCAGTCAGTTAAGTGTCTGCCTTCAACACTTTGATCAGGTCACGGTCCCAGGGTCCTGGGATGGAGCCCCACATCCGGCTCCCTGCTCAGCGGGGAGTCTGCTTGTCCCTCTGCCCCTAGTGCTTGCTCTATCACTCTCAAGTAAATAAATAAAATCTTAAAAAAAAATTCCATTATATATATTCATATATGTACATACAAATAAATATATATCACACTTTCTTTATTCATGTATCTATCAATGGACATTTGGGCTGTTTCCATAGTATGACTATTGTAAATAATGATACAATTTTATTTTATTTCTATATACTAGCATTCAACAATTAAAAATGAAATTTTAACATGACAACCATAAACAGCATGCCAAAATATGAAATATTAGAAGAGAAATTTAATAAAATGTGTACATGACCCACAAACTTAAAGCTACAAAACACTACTGAGAAAAATAAAAGACAACCTAAATGAGACATGTATCATGTTAATGAATTAAAAGATCAATATCGACGGGGTGACTGGGTGGCTCAGTGGGTTAAAGCCTCTGCCTTCGGCTCAGGTCATGATCCCAGGGTCCTGGGATCAAGCCCCACATTGGGCTCTCTGCTCAGTGGGGAGCCTGCTTCCTCCTCTCTCTTTGCCTGCTGCTCTAATTGTGATCCGTCTGTCAAATAAATAAATAAAATCTTTTAAAAAAAAAAAAGATCAATATTGCCAAGATGTCAATTCTCCCCCCAAACTGATCTATAGATTCTACACAATCCCAACAAAAATTCCAACAAGCTTTTCTGAAAGAATTGATAAAATGGGGGCACCTGGGTGGCTCAGTCGGTTAAAGCCTCTGCCTTCGGCTCGGGTCATGATCCCAGAGTCCTGGGATCGAGCCCCGAGTCAGGCTTTCTGCTCTGCTGGAAGTCTGCTTCCTCCTTTCTCATTGCCTGCCTCTCTGCCTACTTGTGATCTCTATCAAATAAATAAATATAATCTTAAAAAAAAAAAGAATTGATAAAGTGATTCTAAATTTGTATGAAGGGGTGCCTGGGTGGCTCAGTCAGTTAAGCGTCTCTTCATCTCAGGTCATGATCTTGGGGTCCTGGGACCGAACCCTGTGTCGGGCACCCTGCTCAGCAGAGGTTTGCTTCTCCCTCTTCTTCTGCCCCTCCCCCTGCTCTTGCTTTCTTTCTTTCTCTCAAATGAATAAATAAAATCTTAAAAAATAATAAGAAATGAAATGAAATGAAATGAAAATTTGTATGGAAATGCCATGGACCAAAGCTAACACAATTCTGAAAAATCAGTCAAAAGACATTACATTACCTGATTTTAAGATCTACTATAAATCTACAGCAATCAAGACAGCATTTCATTTGCATTAGGAGAGACATAGAAATAAACAAAACAGAGCTCAGAAACTGACTTATGTATATACAATTTTGAAATTTTTTTTTAAAGATTTTATTTATTTCTTTGACAGAGAGAAATTACAAGTACACTGAGAGGCAGGCAAAGAGAGAGAGAAGGAAGCAGGCTCCCTGCTGAGCAGAGAGCCTGATGCGGGATTCGATCCCAGGACCTGAGATCATGACCTGAGCCGAAGGCAGCGGCTTAACCCACTGAGCCACCCAGGCGCCCCCAATTTTGAATTTTTTTAAAAAGATTTATTTATTTGAGAGAGAGAGAGCACGAGTGGGGTGAGGGGCAAAGGGAGAGGCAGACTCTCTGCTGAGCAGGAAGCCCGATGTAGGGCTCAATCCCAGGACTAGATCCAGGATCACAACATGAGCTGAAGGCAGACACCTAACCAACTGAGCCACCCAGGTGCCCCCAATTTTTTAATTTTTGACAAAGGTGGCAAGATAATTCAATGGAGGAAGGCTAACCTGTTCAAGAAATAATACTGGAATTAGTTATATCCATATGGGGGGGTGAACCCCAGTCTCTACCAATACGCACATGAAAAGATCCTAATGTTATTAGTCATCACAAAAAAACCACAAGGAAATACCACTGAATACATACTCAGTAGAATGGCTAAAATTAAAAAGACACAATACCAAGTGTGGGTATGGATGTAGGACAGTAGAATGTTTGTATACTACTGATGAGAATAAAAAGTACAACTGTGTAAAAACACTTGGGCAGTTTATTATAAGACTAAACATATACTTACCATGTGACCCAGCAATTCCACTCCTAAGTTTTTACCAAAAAAGATGAAAATATATCTCCTCAGAATACACGAGTATTCAGAGCAGCCCCACTAGAACCAATCATGTGCGGGAACAGACTCAAAGGTAATTCCCAGGACCCCCACTTCCTAGTATTCTGCCCCTGTGTGGTCCCACTGAGAGCGGGCAGGACCTGTGACTTGCTTTTGGCCAACAGGACATGGCAAACATGACAGGATGAACATAACTACATGTATGTGGTTACACTATGTAAGACTATAATGTCCATTTTGCTAAGAGACTCTCTTCCTCACTGGCTTTGAAGAAGCCAAGAGACCATGTTAGGAAGACCCCTGTGGCAAAAAACATGTTGGTAGCCTCTGGCTCACTGCCAATAACTGAGGTTCTCAGTCCACAGGCCGTAAGGAACTAAATGCTGCCAACAGCCACACGAGCTAGGAAGCAGATCCTTCCCCAGCCAAGACCCAGATGAGATCACAGCCCCAGCAGACACCTTGATTTCTTGTCTTGTCAGACTCAGCTAAACTGTGTCAAAAAATGAAACGAAAAAATGTGTGCTCTTTTTGGTAATTTATATAAATTTGCTGTAATGCTGTTATGCAGAAACAGATAATTAACAGAATCCAAATGTCCATAAACTGGCTAACAGATCAACAAATTGTGGTACGTCTATATAAGAGAATATTACATACTAATAAAAAAATAATGAATTACTGAGATGCCTGGGTGGCTCACTTGGTTGAGCACTGCCTTCAGCTCAGGTCATGATCCCGGCATCCTGGGATCGAGTCGCACATCGGGCTCCTTGTTCGTCAGGGAGCCTGCTTCTCCCTCTGCCTCTGCCTGCCATTCTGTCTGCCTGTGCTCACTCTCTCTCCCTCTCTCTGACAAATAAATAAAATCTTTAAAAAATAATAATAATAATAATAATGAATTACTGATACAACAATGTAGGCTTCACAGACATTACTCTGAGCAAAAGAAGTGAGACACAAAAGAACACATACACTATGAATTCATTCATATATAATTCTAGGAAAGACAAATATAATCAATATGACAGAAGTAGTTCAGATTTCCTGAGGCCAAAGGCTAGGATTTACTGGGACAAAGCATAAGGGGACACTTAGGAAAATTGGAATTATTTTGCTCTTGACCGTGGTGGTGGTTACACAGGTATATACATTTGTCAAAACTCATTAAACTGACCACAACACACCTCTTAGAATTCCACAGTAAAGTTTTTGGCCATAAGGACTTTGTCACTCAATAAGCTATTAAATTAATGTATGAATTTTAAGTCACGATGGGGGCAACTTTTAGGAGGTTGGACAGGAGGGACACCAGAGGGGCTTCTGAAGTCCTGGTAATGTTTGATTTCTTACTGTAAGTACTGGTTACACAAGTATTTTCACCGTTAGAATTCACTAGGCCGGACTCATAATTTGTACACTTTCTCAGTCTATGTTAAACTTCAGTTAAAAAAACGAAAAGAAAAAGAAAAAATTTAAAGACTAGGGGATCATTCTAGATTAAAGCATATGAAAGAGAAAAATCAATGCAATCCCTATTTCTTGATTGCATTTGGATTTTTCTTAATTGGGACAATCTGAATGTGCACTGTATTAGTAAATAAGATTTTATCAATATTAAGTTTCTTTTCTTTTTTAAGATTTTATTTATTTATTTGACAGAGATCACAAGTAGGCAGAGAGACAGGCAGAAAGAGAAGAGGAAGCAGGCTCCCCGCTGAGCAGAGAGCCTGATGCCGGGCTCGATCCCAGGACCCTGGGATCACGACCTGAGCCGAAGGCAGAGGCTTTAACCCACTGAGCCACCCAGGCACCCCTCAATACTAAATTTCTTGTGTGATTATGGTATCACGGTTATATAAGAGAATAACCTCACTCTTATGACAAGGTGAGGTATTCTTGGATGGAATACCATGATGTCCATAACTCACCCTCAAATCTTTAAAAAAATATATGTAAAGAGACAGAAATAAAGCAAATTCAGCAAAATGTAAACAGTGTATCTTGAAGTTTTCATAGGAGTTTTACAAGAGTTCTCTGTATAATTTTTTCAACATTTCTAGAGGTTGGAAATTTTTCAAAATAGAAAAAAAGTGAGGGGGAAAGTATCTCGTTTGAACTCCTGTGATTCAAGAGTTCAGCAGATTTCTAAAACTACCCATAGATTCTCGGAGAAGGGAACCAAAGCAGACTGAACACCGACTGAAGCAGATGCTCTTTACGTCCACGATTTCAGTTGACCCTCAGAACAACCCTGCAGGGTAATCGCTATTTTACAAAGGGGAAAACAGGGTCAGAGAGGTGGAGTGGCAGGTCCGATACGCATGAGTGCGAGTTCAAAGTCTGTCAGGATACAAGGTCATGGTCTTCTACTCCCTACTGCCCTCACTGTGTTCTTCTCCCTTCCCTGCTTCTGGGTTTTCTCAGTCCCGAATATACTACATCCAGGGAATCTCGACAGATTTGAAATCTATGCTCTGTAATAGACTCAATAGTCAGTAACCCACTAAACAATCAAACTGAACCATGCTTCTGCTCTTCATTGAAGACAACTGGCGGGGAAGTACAGAAACAGGGATAACAGCTGCTGTTCCTATGGGCCACACCACATACAGACTAGAAGGGCCTCTTGTAAGATCAACCATGCACACCAGAGTAACATGAAGAAAACAACAAGGGTAGGAAGCAATAAATCTGACTTCCAACTCCAACACACCATCCTGAAGAAAGACTAAAAAGACTACCATTATGAAAAAAAGCAAGTATGTTACTGATTTCTAAAAGTCACAAAGGACAACTGGAATAACACCAACATTCAGGATATTCCTTTAAATTGGAAGGAAATTACTCCAAAACAAATAAAAGAAGAACTTCAGTGGGCTGGCAGGCAATCTGTGAAAAACCATGCCCCCCAAAAAACATTATAAGACTTGAAAAAAGATTTCTCATTTGTAAGTGAAAATCCAGAGTTTAATGAATGCAATAATAACAGATAACACACTATGTCAAGCACTGTTCTAAAATTAAGTTAATTTAGAAGCGCCTAGGTGGCTCAATTGGTTAAGTATCTAACTCTTGATTTCGGCTCAGGTCATGATCTCAGGGTTGTGGGATCAAGTCCCCATAGGGCTCCACACTCAGTGGGAAGTCTACTTGAGGCTCTGTCTCCCTTTCCCTCTGCCCCTCACCTGCTGACGCACACGTGTGCATTCTCTCTTTCAAATAAATAAATCTTTAAAATAGGGGCTCCTGGGTGGCTCAGAGGGTTAAAGCCTCTGCCTTCAGCTCAGGTCATGATCCTGGGGTCCTGGGATCAAGCCCCGCATCAGGCTCTCTGCTCAGGGTGGAGCCTGCTTCCCTTCCTCTCTCTTTGCCTATCTCTCTGCCTACTTGTGATCTCTGTCAAATAAATAAATAAAATCTTATAAATAAATAAATAAATAAATAGTTTAATTAATTGATTGATTGATTAAGTGAGTTTCTTTATTCTCAGAGAAATCCTTTGAGATAGGCACTGGTGTAATTCCTATTGTGCAGATGTTGAAACTAAAGCCAAAGAAGTACCCTGCCCAAGATCACACAGCTGTTAAGTAGTGGGGCTAGGATTCTAAGCCAATAGGGATGGCTTTGGAGCCCATACCACTGCTCTACACTGTCTCTCAAAGGAAGAAAGGGTTGGATATCACCCTGTAGCTTTCAAAATGAGTGACTAAGGCCACAAAGCCCACCCACAGACCTTCTATGAAACAAATACTGACTCAGCCCCAAAGGCAAAATGTGTTCCTTCTTACAGACCAGGTTTGCAGGGAATCATCCAAATAGTCCCTTCAATTCCATTCCGCTTTGACTGGAGGAATGGGAAGCCAAGTAGATCAGGACTTGAAAATAAAATGACAAGCAATTGCTGAAAAGAGTTAGTTCATTTCATAAGTGTGCACTTGCAGCTTATTGTTAGACAGTGACAGAATTTGGCATGAGGACCTCAAATTCTCCCGAGACTGCCAGCGTATTCTGATGCAATCCCATCTCTACCAGCTTTGGAAAGGAGGGCAAAGGAGCAGCAGAGCTGAAAACCAAACAAGTGCTGGCCAAACCCTCTGAAAGGACCTTAGATCCCTTCTACACATACAGAGAGGACAATTTCCAGAACCAAAGGAATCCTCAGGCACTACAATGGTTCCAAGTGGCAAGCGTTTTAGTAGCCTTCACAGCACTGGCAAATTAAAAGTCCTAGAAGAATCAGGACTGAAGACCCCTTTAATCTCAGCCTGTGAACATTCCTAACATAGAACAGTTCAGAAAGGCCTAGATTCTGAGAAGCCTCAGCATTTGAGCAGGCTAAGAGGGAGAAGGCAAGAAAGAAGGCCCCCTCCTCTGAGACACTCCTACACTCCAGAATTTCTGACAGTGAGAAGGCCAGAATCAGTCTTAGTTATTTCCCATAATTTATAATCCAGACATCTTTCTGAATCAGGCACTTCTGCTAACAGAAGCTGGTCTGGGGAACACACAGCTCCTCTTAAGTGCTATTCCTGTAATAGACTTATCATGAAGAATATAACAGTAAGAAACTTTAAGCAGTGTTCTTCTCCCAAGGAAGGAAAATACCAGTAACCTATGAAAAGTCTACAGGGGTTTCAAGGAGGTGGGAGGTGAATGATGAAGTCCAGACTGGAACCATTTTCTTCTTCCTCTGTCTAAACCTAACTAAATGTAAGCATGTGTGGTAACTAGTGGAGTCACACATCTGGGTTTAAATCCAGACCCAATCAGACACATGATTTAGGGCATGTTACAGACCTTAAGCATCCACTTCTGTGAAATGGCAGTTAACAGCCTGATTTTCATAAAGGTCATAATGAGCACTAAACAACCATAAACGTTAATTTGTCCCCAGCATGACAGCACACCCTCAGTAAATGCTAGGTACCGCTTACCCCATCCATGTCTACTCCAGCCCACTCCACCTCTGAATTTCAAATCCTTTCCTAGGCCTTATCATCCACTGCTTCCCGACAGCAGACGTACAGGCAAGAGCACCGGCCCTCAAGGTCCCCTAAATGGAATGGGAGTTAGCTGAATCGGTGTGTGAAAAGCTAGAACGGAGTCCTTTGGCGGAGAAAACCAAACTCTGGGAAGCAAGGACGGATCCTCAACCAAAAGCCTGGTGGCGTCTGTTGTTTACAAGTGAGTCCCTTTCCTACCAACGCACTGCGAGGGTCCAAGTACATTTCCGACCCTCCAATTTGGCAGGGAACGCGCAAAGGTGACAGAGAGGCTGGCAGTGGGGCCACTTCAGCGAGGCTGAGGCTGTGGGAAAGTGGGAACCCTGCCGGAGGCTGGGCCCTCCTGGGAGCGGACAACCGAGAACGATCGAGCCTCTCACCCCTATCTTCTCAAGCAGGGGCCCTTACGGCTCAGGGCTGGAGGCTTCTCCAGCGTCCTGCCACCGTCCCCGCCAAGCGCAAGTGGGACCTGAGGGGCCCTCAGGCTGGAAGGGGGGGCCCGCGGTGCCCCTGAGCCCGGGCTCGGGAATGTGGTCTAAGAGGGGTCACCGGAGGAGGGGCCGGACGGCTAGGACCCGAGGAGGGGCGGGGCCCAGGAGGGAGCAAGAGGTCGGGGCCACTCGCTGCGGAGGCTCTGGGCCCCCGCTCGGCTGCCAGCCGCACGCCGAGCGCCCCCTCCAGCCAGGGTCCCCGCCACTACGGCAGGGCAGTCCCACTCCCCTTACCTGGCTCGGCTGCTCTGCCTGCTCCGAGGACGCCATCTTTCTGAGGCCTAACTAATCTATCGCCGCTGGGCGAGGCTTCTCCCAAGCGCCCTCGCTCACGCCCAGACCGAAGTAGCCGGAACTGAGCTGGTCGATGGCAGGCACGTAGGGAGGAGAGTGAACTCCCACGTCTGGGTCACCTCACGCTATTGCCACTAGGTCTCCGCTGGCCAGGAAGATCCTAAGTCCGTCCTTTTTGCATTTTTATATGTGTATTATTCTCATTGAATTAAATCTCTGCCCATCCCCACGATGTTTTGGGTACAGGCAGGGACTCACTAAGTCTTTAATAAATGAATGAATGGGAAGAAACTTGGAAATTAATTAATTTAGGCTCGGTTCAGTACCATTTGTTGAATGCCTACTATTTGCCAGGCACTTTGGTAACCGCTAGAAATAAAAAGATCCAAGACTCAGCTCCTGCACACACAACTACAGCATCTTGGAGATAGGAGTCTGATAAAGGTTTGCAGATCTATTAGGAGAACGCTGAATGGAGCTTTTTTGGAGAGGAGAGGCTTCCACATTCTTACTTTATAGTAGTTAGATTTTAAGCTAACTATAAAATTACACGAAAAGATTGCATATATTAGAACTCAGTTCGTATTGCAGTTGTGTTTTGTGATTGATTATGGAGTGTTCAAAAACGGTTGCCTCAAGTAACAATTCCCCCTACCAAAAGCTGTTTTAAATGCCTACTCTTTCTTTAGGAGATATCTTATTTTCTTATAAACAAAATATGAAAGAGACTCGATGAATACGGGTTATTTCTTGTTTACATAATATCCCCCCCGCTTTTAAAGGAGGAAACTTTTTTTTTTAAGATTTTATTTATTTATTTGTCTGAGAGAGAGAGAGAGATCAGAAGTAGGCAAGGGGGGGGAGCAGGCTCCCTGCTGAGCAGAGCCCCCCCCCCCTGCAGGGCTCCCTCCCAGGACCCTGAGATCATGACCTGAGCCAAAGACAGAGGCTTAACCCACTGAGCCTCCCAGATGCCCCTGATTTTTTTATTATTATTTTAATGTTTAATTTTTCAGAGTGGGTAAGTAGCAGTATTAGAATGAAGATAAATTTATTGCCAAGCAGCATCTGGACAATCTCAAACTGTGATGCGGTTCGCATTTTCCCTTTCCCCTCTGCTTTCTTTGAGACCTTATGTTTAATCTAGTTGTGTAAGCATTTTGTTCCGGGATCCCAACCCAATTTGCACAGCTAAAGCAGGGAATCGAACTGGTGGAAATGTATCTTATGCTTCTCTTACATTTTCAGCAGGACTGAAAACTACAGTCATCAATTTTTAAACTGACTTCCTTCAGATTATCCTGAAAGTTGGGACATCTTACAGATCTTTTCAGTTTGGAGAGGGAAAACAAATTAATACAGTACAATGACAGATTGTTCCATTTAAATATTAACATTTTGCATCTATATATGTAAACAAGAGTGCTCTAAAAACACAAGGAAGTATATATGCGTGTCTTTCATTATGCAAAATAAATCCCTGTTGACCTCATTTTGATCCCGGTACTGAAACTCCTAAATATAAAGTACAAAAACACTCCCCTGGGCCGAACTGAGCCACATAACGAAGTAGGCTTCGAACCAAGAGACTACAGCTCCCGGCACGCCCCCGAAGCCATACGTGATTAGCCGCAACTAAAACTACATCTCCCGGCGTGCCTTGGTGGTACGCGTGATTTGCCGCAAAGAGAACTACATCTCCCGGCACGCCGCGGGAGGCAGGAGGGCGCCGCGCCGAACCTCCCTGACTTCCCCGAGTCAGTCAGGTCCCACCCTGAAGAGAATGGAAGTGGTCGTGGAAGCCGAGACTGAGACCCGGGCTCTGAAGCCTTGTCTGCTGCGCCGCAACCACAGCCGAGAGCAGTATGGCGTGGCGGCCTCCTGTCTCGAGGAGCTGAGGAGCAAGGGTGGGCGCGGGACGCGGGCGGAGGCTGTGGGGTTCGGGGTCGAGGCCGGGGCGGGGGCTGTGGCTGCGGGGAGCCGGCCCGGGTGAGGATGTCTGGCAGGGGCGAAGCCGGGTCAGCTGGAGCGACTTGGGACGGAAATCACCGACGTGGGCACAGCGATTGACAAGTTTCAAAGCGATTATCTCGTGTGAGAATCCTCATGGTGGGAAGGTAGACGGGAAGCAATATGCAAATTAAGACCGACTGGACTTGGGTGCATTGCCTAAAATCACTCAGATCCCGGACCAGACCCAGCCCGCGGTGTATTCCTGCCTCCCGGGCTCCCTGCGGTGATCCTGGCGCCCCCAGCTGAGCCCCCGGGCGGGGTGGGAGCGCCTTTGCACCGTCAGTTCTGGCAGGCACTGGCCAAGAGGGAAATGCTGCAGACCGTTCTGGAGTTCCAGGCAAGGAGCAGGTGCTGTGAATGACCAGAGTCCTGAGTCCCGGCCCCACACTGACTAGCCGCTTGACCTTGTACTTAAGCAGCCCGCGACCCTCAGTTTTCTCATCCGCAAAATGGGTCTAATATTTCCAGCCCTGCTTTACAGGATCCTTGGGACTCTCAAAGCAGATGATGCATTTACATGACTTACAAGTATTATGAGCCGGTAGCAATGAATTGTTTATTCACTGAAGTTCTACTGGTTAAAGGTGTGAGCCGAGCGGTCCCCAGGAATATAGTCAAAGGGGATGTCAGTGTTCAGTGCTTTTTCTCAGAGTCAAGATACCAGACAGGAATCTTTCAGAGACCCAGGAGCAGCCAAAGCGTTATAGATGCTTTAGTGAGATGGCTTTTGCCATACCAACATGAATATATTTTTCTGGGCATTAGGGTGCTTACGTTTTAGTTCCCCTTGAGTGCATTAGCTGGATGCGTTGGGCACAGAAGCTTGTGTTAAGTGTTTGTGTTCTCTGGAGCTCAGCCTTGGCAAGACTTGCGGTTCTATTCGGGTGCTAGACAGCACTGCCCAACCATATATGTCATCTCATGGCTACTTTGCTGCTCACTCTCATCCCAGTCGCATTTTAGACTTTGTCATCACCAAATGGGAGGTACAGACCTCCCTGGACAAGCCTCTTGCCCTGTGACAATAAAGATGAGACGCTACTGATACAAACTTCTGCTTCTCTTGTGCCTTCCTGTAGGTTAGAAAGGATGCAGAGATCAATGCTTCAAAGAACACAAAGCATTTCCTTTTTTCTTTTTTTTTTTTTAAGATTTTATTTATTTATTTGACAGAGAGAGAGATCACAAGTAGGCAGAGAGGCAGGCAGAGAGAGAGCGGGAAGCAGGCTCCCCGCTGAGCAGAGAGCCTGATGCGGAGCTCGATTCCAGGACCCTGAGATCATGACCTGAGCCGAAGGCAGAGGCTTAACCCACTGAGCCACCCAGCGCCCCCTTTTTTTCTATTCTTTTCTTTTTTCTTTCCTTTTCCTTCTTTACTTTCCTTTCTCTCTTTTCTTTCTTTCTTTCTTTTGACTTTTGACACAGGAGAATTTAAGATGACCACCAAGTAAATGAATGAAAGACTGCCCGTTCCCATGGAATCAAATCAGACTTTGCTTTGTTTTTCAAACCAAATCCATCTTTCAAGTAAAGATGTGTGAGGGCCTTCTAATGTGGAGGTAGAGAAGCTACAAGAGTCAGTCTGTGGGGTTTAAATCTTAGCTCTGATACTTACTGTGTGACTTTGGACAAGTTACTGAACCTCCCTGAGCCTTGGGTGTGACATCTGTAAAATGGGAATAACAATCATCCATACTTAGAGGATTTTTAGGAGAATACTGTATATGAGAAGCACTTAGTACCAGGCATGTAGTAAGTGGTATATTTGCCAGTAGTTTTAGTTGTTGTTGTAGTTACGTTAACTACCAGGAATTCTGCTATGCTCTGGGAGCATATATTAGTGGGAGCATATATTAGTGAGAGTACAGGGACAGATGTAATTTCCTTATGGATACTTTGTCAATTGCCAAATTTTTTATTCCTCTTAGCCTGTGACATTCTGGCCATTGATAAGTCCCTGGCTCCAGTCACCCTGGTTCTGGCAGAGGACGGCACCATCGTGGATGATGACGATTACTTCCTGTGTTTACCTTCCAATACCAAGTTTGTAGCGTTGGCCAATAATGAGAAGTGGGCATACAGCAATTCAGGTAAGAAACCCTGGCCGCATATGAAGTCATCTATACAATACAGCATCCACCGTGATTCGTTCTTCTGCACAGACGCCTAGTTGCCGTTTGTCTGGTTCAGCATTTACGCAGCTAACATTTACGGAGCCCCTTCTGCCTGCCACGGCGTGGTGTGGAGTGTTGGAGTAAAGATGAATGAGACGTGGGCCCGGTTCTCAAATAACTAAAAGACCAACAGTAACTAAAATGCGGCATGGCAGGGAGATCCAGGCAGAGTCAAGCTGTCCAGATTCACTCCAGAGTACTATTTCCTAGCCATGTGACCTTGAGCAAGTTCCCTAACTTCTTAGCACCTTACTGAGGTAATAATTGTAGTACCTCTCTCTCCTAGGTGTGGTAGGGCTGATAGAACATAGTATATACCAAACCAGGCTTTCTCGACAATACTATTGACACTTTGTGCTGAAGAATTCTTTATTGTGGGGACTGTTCTGTCCATTGGATGTGAGCAGCAACCTTGGCCTTTGCCGGCTAGATGCCAGCAGTATCTCTTTACCCCATTTGTGACAACCAAAAATGCCTTCAGACATTGTCAAATGTCTTCTGGGGGGAGGCAAAATCACTCCCAGTGAATCAGAGAACCACTGATAAAAAAAAAACCTGTAGATCTTGCCTGATCCACAGAAAGCTCTCAGTAAGTGTCACACCATCATCATCACTGGAGATCCAAAGGGGACTAATATTGATGAGCAAGGATCAAAGGCTAAGAAATGTCCCCATTGCAGAAAGCCACCATGCCGCTAAATTGAGGAAGTCACCCTCCAGCAGTGGCTCTGCCAGTCGCCTTTGTACTCAGCCCCAGGGACAGCAGACAGTGGCTACAGCTGCTCCGGTCAAGGATGAGACTACCCCAAGCACAGGAGAAAGTGCTGCGGACAATGAACGTTTTTGTGTACAAAAACGAGGTGCACGCAGAAATACAGCCCACCTACAGGGAAGTGTGGCAGGGTCCTGGGTGTGCGTGATCGTGCATCAGGTTTAAAGTGGCTTCTTTCCGTAAGAAGGATACAGAGCAGTTTCAAACAGGAAAAAATCGAAGGTGGGAAAGAAGGGAAAATAGAGGTCCTAGATGAGGATTGGCTTTCCTCTGAACCCCTGAGGAAAGGCTCTTCTTCACCACTGAAATTATCCGAAATGGTCGGGGAAGCACGTGCAGTATCCTCGAGGCCTGTGTGTTGGAGGAGGAGGAGAACATAGCACCTCAGGTCTCTCTGTGACTGGCTTCCCCCCATGTCAGATGGAGGCACAGCGTGGATTTCCCAAGAGTCCTTTGACGTGGATGAAACAGACAGCGGGGCAGGGCTGAAGTGGAAGCATGTGGCCAGGCAGCTGAAGGAGGACCTATCCCGCATCATCCTCCTGTCCGAGGAAGACCTCCAGGTAAGCCCCCTCCACAGCCCGCAGCCACACTCACCCGGCCTCCGCTGCCCCCAGCCCCTTAGTTTCCATGCATCTTGCCAGAATAATTTCATTATTTATTAATTTTCAAACGCTACTTTGGTGACAACCAAGACTCTTCATTTTCTAATTCTCGCACCTAGAGTAGAAAATACAGAAGCTCAGGGGTGCCTGGGGGGGTACAGTCAGTTAAGTGTCCGACTCTTGATTTTGGCTCAGGTCACGATCTCACAGTGGTGAAATGGAGCCC
The DNA here is from genome assembly GCF_964662115.1 of Mustela nivalis. NCBI lineage: Eukaryota > Metazoa > Chordata > Mammalia > Carnivora > Mustelidae > Mustela > Mustela nivalis. The sequence goes on along the minus strand of NC_139029.1, from coordinate 6,706,916 downwards.
CGCATCAGGCTCTGTGTTCAGCACAAAATCTGCTTGAGATTCTCTCTCCCTCTGCCCCTCCCCTGCTCTCTCACTCTCCATCTCTCTCAAAATAAATAAATAAAATCTTAAAAAAGAAAGAAAAGAAAATTCAGATGTCCAGGCCCCACTAGACCTATTTAGGCTCACGGAGGGGGCGGGGAGTTGAGGACGTAGCGCCAGAGTATGGAGTTGAGAGGAACCAAGTGAAATCTCAGCTCCTTCACTACGACTTTGAGCCAGTAACTTAGCCTCTTTGCCTAGATTTCCTGTCCAGTAAAACTGGGATAAAAATAGTATGTGTTAATTCCAAAAAATATTTCTTGAGCCCCTGCCCTGTACCTGGCAGGGTCCTGTCTAGGGGTGCAGTGGTGAACAAGCCAGACCCAGAATTCTGATGGAGGGAAGCATCTTAGAGGGGTAGCAGGTGGGGCAGTGTGCCGAGAGCAGCCGGGCTAGCGGTCTAGATGGGGAGGTCAGGGGAGGCCCCTTCAAGGAGTGGCTTTGGTAATTTTTAAACTTAGAAGCTTATATATTTGAATAAATACTATGAATACAGTCACATGGCTCAAAATCCGAGGGGTATGGAAAGCTATCCTGGTAGCCCAGAAGTGAAAGCATCCGAAACACGCCAGGCACTGATGAACGGCTGAGTCCAATGTGGCCGAGCCGCACAGTGGCGTGTCATTCAGCCCTTAGAGGAATGTCGGATTAACATGCGCTGTGACATGGACAAGCCTTCAAAATACTGTGCTACGTGAGAGAAGCCAGACGTGTAAGACTACAGATTTATAGTTGCATTTCTATGAAGGGGCCGGAATAGCCAAATCCATAGAGATAGAAGGTAGGCGAGTGGACTGCCTGGGGCTGCGGTTGGGGGAACTTGGAGAAGAAACGGAGTAACTGCTAGTAGGTACAGTTCTTTTCGGGGTGGTGAAAATGTTCTGAACTGGATCGCGGCGATGACTGCACAGCTCTGTGCAGGTACTAAACCCACCTAGGTATGCCCGTCCTATGGGTGAATTGTGAGGTGTGTGTATTATATCTCAGTAAAGCTGTTTGCCTGGCCTGGTGGGGGAGGGGGATGGGAGGGGGTGCTGGGGTGGGGGGTGTACGGGTGTACGTGAAAAATCTTACTCCTGCCCCAGCCACTACATTTCTCTTCCCAGAGATAACCAATCTCTCAGATTCCCATTCTAGGCCTATTTTATATACTAGTAAATACAAGTATATTTTCTCCTCCCCTATATTACACAAGTGGAAGCATATTTACTCTTTTTTTTTTTTTAAAGATTTTATGTATTTATTTGACAGAGAGAAATCACAAGTAGATGGAGAGGCAGGCAGAGAGAGAGAGGGAAGCAGGCTCCCTGCTGAGCAGAGAGCCCGATGCGGGACTCGATCCCAGGACCCTGAGATCATGACCCGAGCCGAAGGCAGCGGCTTAACCCACCGAGCCACCCAGGTGCCCCTATTTGTAGGTTTCTTAAAGTCTGTTTTGCTCATTAGGTGCTCATTGATGTTCCGTGTTCAGACCTGGCTCAGGAACTCTGCCAAAGTTGCATCACGGTGCAGGGGCTTCAGAACACCCTCCAGCAGGTGCTTGACCAGAGGGAGGAAGCCCGTCAGTCCAAGCAGCTCTTGGAGCTCTACCTCCAGGCTTTGGAGAAGGAGGGCAGCATCTTCTCAAAGCAACAAGGTAGGAACCACTGGCCAGGGGAGTCCCCCTGAGGGCCGAAGGCCTAGAGAGCCTTTCCTGGGGAGAGAACCGGGGTTTATAAGAGGGTCAGACAGGCGAGCAGCCGCAGCTGCTGGTGTCCTGAAATGAAATGACTTGCTTCCATCCTGCCTGATTCCTGGGTGTGCGGCGGTGCACTCACACCGTGTGCCGTCTCCGTCACGTCTGCTTTGCAGAGTCCAGCGCCAGCTTCAGTGATGACATGGATGCAGTCGATGCGGGCACTAACCGTGAGAGCTCATCCGGAGTCACCCTGACCGGCCAGGTCCTTACCGCGCTGAAGGAGAAGCCGGCCCCAGAGCTGAGTCTGTCTAGTTGGGATTTGGAGGTGGGTGAGAACCAGGGACCCTGAGCTGCACCGAGCCACTCCCCCCGGGGGTGCAGTGTTGCCCTCCAGAGGCGCGTGCGAGGGCGCTTTCCACCTCTGCAGACCCTGACTCACAGCTGCCCGCTTGCAAAGCATCTCATTTAATCTATATCACATGGCTTGAGCAAAACGGGGTGCACTCCCTCAGATCGTCAAACATTATTCTCTGGGGCACAGCGGGCTATGGAGTGAGCAAACGTTGACAGGGAGGAATGGCAGGGCTCAGGTGTCTGGTTCTGTCGGCCCCGGAGGACAATCCGTGGGCAGTGAGGCACACGCGGGATGTAGTGAAAGGCGCACCTGCGGGGGTCCTCTGGTGCTGGCTCCACAGCCATGGAACCGGAAGCCGGATGCCACTTCTCGTTCTTCATCCTCGTCCCTGTCCCAAGCACCTCCCCAGTGTCGCTGGGAGGGAGGAAGCCTATGGACTCGCACTGGGCTACATCCTTTCCTGGCGGTGTTGGAGGGTAAGAAAAGGCCTGTGGCCGCCAAATGCAAACGCTGCCATTTCCACGCCAGGACATAGCCCAGGCTGGTGTGGCCTGGTCTTGTTCCCCTAAAGAAGCTCCCGGGAGCCTGCGAGCAGAGGTCATGGTTCTCAGTGGCTCTTGTTCTTGCTGCAGTTGGTCACCAAGGAAGACCCCAGAGCGCTGGCCACTGCCTTGAGCTGGGACGTAAAGAAGACGGAGACGGCGCAGCAGGCCTGTCGCCAGGAGCTCGGCCGGCGGCTCCAGCAGGTGCAGAGCCTGCGTTCTCTCCGGAGCATGTCCACGAGGAAGAGCTCGCCACCCGGAGAACCGCCGGAGCCCAAGCGAGCCAAACAAGAGCCCGCGTAGCCGCCGCTGGAGAACCTGCGACCTTGTTTTTATTCGCGAGAAATACCTTCAGCCTGTTTCCCCGAGCTGGTGCCTTACTGGTGGCCGCCCCACCCCCCACCCCCGCTTCCGGGGTGTTCTCCCGCAGCAGGCCGGAGGGCCGGCCTCCTTCCCTTCCCGAGGAGCCCTTCCACCTGTTCGAATGACGTGGCCGTGTCCACAGAACCCCGCCCCTTCTGATGAGAGCTTCTTACGTTTTCTGTTTGAAAGAAACTGTCAAGGACAGTAAAAAGAAATTCCAGACGCACTGTCCTTGTTCTGAAGCCAGAACTGCAGAATTCTAAACACAAATGATAGTCGAAAAGGTGACAGAACGGAGTTGATGTACGGCCACAAACTCGCGTCTCAAGTTAATGAGTTTTTTGGTTTGTGTAAAGACACGTATTAAGTTTGCAGACCACAGGGACATATGGTGAGTGCAATTTGCCATTTCTAATTGTGAAATTATATCTGTTACCACTGTGAGACTGTTTCCAGTCTTCTGATATGTTTCATCAGCAGGGGGGATGAAAGGTCATTAAATCGATCTCCATGTGATACGACTGTGAGTCTCTCTGGGTGCAAAGCAGAGCCTTCTGGTTTGTGTACTTCCTGTTTCTGTACAAACTTGGTCTTTGGGTTTTGTACTCTGACTTGGAACAGATTTCCATCCAGATGAATGTCCAGCATGACATTCAAATTCACACATGCTATGGGCCGATTCTTCGTTATCCAGAATCTTCCTGCACAGGCGGGCAGAACTGGCATCGCCCGCCTCCCTCCGCCCGCTCAATGCCAGTGGCAGTCTGCAGGCCCCGAGACAACTGAAAACATGCCCACACACTTTCAGGATGCCCCTGGAGGGGCACTAATGCCAGTGGGGGATTCTTCTAGTACATTGCGGTCTGCTCTGTGCCAGCGCTGACCATCCTGGAGCCTCACAAAACTGAGTGAGCTGCCAGGGTGCGGCTCCCCGTCTCACATCCATGAGCAAAGCTGTGCTCAGTGCAGCGTAGAGACGGGCCCCATGTCAGAAGGCTAATTGGAGGGTCAGGATTCTGGTTCGAATTCCAATACTCTTCCCGCTTATTTTTTTTTTAAGATTTTATTTATTTATTAGAGAAAGCACACGCACAAACTGGGGAGAAGAGCAGAGGCAGAGGGAGAAGCAGACTCCCTGCCAATCAGGGAGCCCGATGCGGGGCTCGATCCCAGGACCCCAGGATCATGACTGATAATGACTGAGCCACCGGGTTCCCAGTGATCTTCCCACTTTCAGGTGTTTTCTCTTGGGTCCACACACTCTTCCTTCTGCATCCAGATCACTGGTTTTGTTACACCAACCTAAGAAGTGGGGGTCAGCTCGAACTGGAAAAGTCCTCCTGTGCCTACAGCGTAACTGCCAAAAGATTTCTGATCGTGGGCACAGTGCTGGTGGTGTAAGCCAAGTAAACAGCCCTGCGAGCACTGTACAGTGAGCCCAGTGGTAAAGGGAGCCTGGATTCCAGGAACAGTGGTACCTCTACTCACCAGTCCTAACATCATCTCCACCTTTGCCCCACTGAGTTAAAAAATACTGTCTTTAGTGATGTGTGTCCGATCCACAGGAGAGCTCTCGTTGGCTGGCCTGGGTGTCGGGGCTGGTATGCTATGCTAGAAACCAATCCACCAAGCCTCTTGGCTGCGTAGAATAATGGGGAAAGTACTGTAGGCTTGGAGGGAACCAAGCCCACTGTTGAAAGGGTTAAATGAAGCAGTGTCTGAGGAGGAGCCCAGTGCCTTGCTCAGGCTGGAGAGCAGGTTCCCTTATTCCCCCCAGGGGTGGGGCAGGAACAAAGACAGAGCTGCGTGAGGGGGCCCCCAGCTATGGATCCACAGAGCAAAGACCTTAGTCTGCAAACTCGGGCCCAAAATGCGTAGAGCTTGCAGCCGCAAACACATTCTACTGCCCACAGTGCTATTCACCGTCCCTGCGCTGCTGTGCCTCCAGGCCTTCTAGAATAGAAACGTAGCAGCCAGCAATATGTCTAAAAATAGGAGAGAGCGCGCGGGGCAGCCTGTTCCTACGGTGGGAGAAAAGGACGTCAGAGGAAGCAGCCGGGACTACTGAACTCTGCATTAGCCATATTCCATTCTTTCAGCTCAAGTCAAATGTCGGTCCCCATTAGGCAATCGGCTTTGACAGGAGCTGTGCTAATTACCACTTACCAACCTTTAATTTCTGGGGAAAAGCAAAAAGGAAAAAAAACTAATGGGTTTTTCACTTTCCAGAGAGAAAGAGATAAAATAATAGCAGTCTGGGAAAAGAAAACCTTCATTAATTACAAAAATGATTAATGTGCCTTTACTAACCAGATTGTTTAGCTCTTTTATTTCTTAGCCATCCACTCAGTTTTTTCTTTTGTTCTTTTTGGGGGGGGCGCTTCAGGGTTTTTCCTCCATTCTATTTTATTTGTAGGGTTTTGCCTTAAAATATCTTGCTGTGTCTTTTTTTTCTTTTTTTCTTTTTTTAAAGATTTTATCCATTTATTTTTGTGTGAGAGAAAGAGAGAGCGAGCAAGCACGAGTGTGGGGAGGAGCAGAGGGAGACACAGGCTCCCCATTGATCAGGAAACCCGATATGGGACTCGATCCCAGGACTCTGGGATCACGACCTGAGCTGAAGGCAGATGCTTAAGGGTCTGAGTCACCCAGGCGCCCACTTGCTGTGTCTTGCATTACTTGAAGTTTTTAAGGACTTTATAAGTGGTATTTCTCAACATCCAGCCACTGCGTGATTCCTCTGACAGTGGGGTCCTCCGTCCCACTGGAAGGCTTCCAATGACGGGGATAGACTCATTCCCAGGAAATGCACTGAATTTTCGGATTGCAGAACCTCAGAGTTCACTGTTTGCTCAAACTAAATCAGAACACACTTTGCAGGGGCGCCCAGCTGGCTCTGTCAGTATAGAACATGTTACTCTGGACCTCAGGGTTGTGAGTTCAAGCCCCAGGCAGGTTGTAGGGATTACTCAAAAATAAAATCTATTTTTTAAAAGGAGCACACTTGGGCGCCCGGGTGGCTCAGTGGGTTAAGTCTCTGCCTTCGGCTCAGGTCATGATCTCGGGGTCCTGGGATCGAGTCCCGCATCGGGCTCTCTGCTCGGCAGGGAGCCTTCTTCCCCCTCTCTCTCTGCCTGCCTCTCTGTCTGCTTGTGATTTCTCTCTGTGTGTGTGTCAAATAAATAAATAAAATCTTTAAAAAAAAAAAAAAAGAGCACACTTTGCAATTACGAGGCAATGAACCAACAGGTTAATGGACAGATAGTGGATTTTCCTCAGCATTTCCCAACAGCTGTCTAAGAACTATCACCAAAATGTAGCTTTTCCTCCAGTTTACTATTATTTTAACAAGACAAGCACATGTATTTTTGATCCCTTAACTAATTATAAGTGGAAAAGATAAATCAGTGTTACTTTTATTAGTGTTACGACAAGCTAGAAATGGTAGCCCAGCTGCCCGTTGCCTCTTCCTTTCTCATCTAGAAACTGAAATTTTCCTTCTTTTTAAAACCTACCTAACTCTTCCTCTTCCGATTTATTCAAAATGGAACCCAGGGGCTCCCGGCTGGCTCAGTTGGCATAAGGTGCAACTCTTGATCTCAAGAGTTTGAGCCCCACACTAGCTGTAGAGGTTATTGAAATAAACTTTTTAAAAATGGAACCCATAGCGCTACTGAAGAAGCTGGTATTAGGATGTGGGTGATCCCTTCAGCAGGTGCTACTACATCAAGTTTTTTAAGTGTCTCCCATGAGCCTATTGGTCTGAGTTTCCTAAAGCCTAGAATGGTTTGCCATCAGTCCTGAAATAGGGCTACTAGGAAGGATTTCTGTCGAGTGTTCGTGTCACACTGAATTCTTTCTCAGCAGTTAAGGATCCATTCTGGTGCCAAATATTAGAAATAAATGCAAGAGGGGCGCCTGGGTGGCTCCGTCAGTTGAACGTATGACTCTTGATTTCAGCCCATGATATGATCTCAGGGTCGTGGGATCAAGCCCTGCATTGGGCTCTGCCCACAGCATGGAGTCTGCTTGAGATTCTCTCTCTCCCCCTCTGCCCTTAACCCCCGCTCATCTGTGCTTCTCTCTCTCAAATAACAAGTTTTTTAAAAAGAAGCACGCAAGAATGAATTACAAGCTGTCCAGGTGCCGACGACCACATCTACACACTTGTCTATGTGGAGCTACACAAAGGTATACTTCGAGAAAAGTCTACGTGAAACCTGATGGTAGAAAATTGCCCTAATATACCCATTTCACCCTAATGTATATTCATCATGAGCATATTAATCTAGCCTACCATGCAGTTGCGGCCAGTTAACGTTTTATTAAGCCCCGGAACCAAATAAGGTAAGCTTAGACTTGACAGATGTCCTGCCAGTCTCATTAGCATAGCCTCATTATCCTTCAGATATTACTTAGTTCAAAGTTAAAAGTCCCCAATCCTAAGGACTCTGTATGTATGACCCCAGTTGAAACTGAAAAACAATGAGCAGGCTATTTCTTCTAGAAAAATCTTAAAAGACCAAGTTCTGAAGGTTAGCTGGCCCTTCAGGCTGGCATCCTGCACCAGGGCACTGACCCAATTACCGGTCTCTTAAAGCTGCTGTGTTTGGAAGTGCGGGTGCTATTAAGGCTCCTCGAACACATTATACTTTACTCAGCTCGTAATTATGAACACGAGCTCAGCGCCGCAGAAAACAGAACGGAACGGTCAGCAGTCCTCCGCGCCTGCTCCCCTGGTGTCCAGAGAAAAGACGATGACGATGCTCCTCCAGCCAGCCTTTGCCAAGCTTCCTCATATCAGACCCCCAGAAACTTCCCGTAACTCCACGTAGCTTCAAAGTTTAGCATCTAAATACCATCACCCTGGAAGTTTCCGTTAGAGTCTGTCATTCAAGAGCCATAAACGATACACAGAATCGAGCAAGGATGTTGGGGCTATGGGGAGAATAAAGACCTGATTGGGGGGTTAGAAACTGACTTGTTCACCCATCATTTCACTGGACCAGCCCCAAATCCCAGTCCGCGTGCGGCTTGACAGCTGCTCGGCCTCATATCACAGAAAAAGAAACGCCCCTCCTGTGTAGCCATCACTCATTGTCCCTTCTGTGGAAATTATTGAGGATCGGGAAAATGTCACAATTATGCACGTAACGATATCAATACATATATGAATCTGGGGGGCTCAGTCGGTGAAGCGTCTGCCTTCAGCTCAGGTCATGATCCCGGGGTCCTGGGATCAAGTCTCGCCTCGGGCTCCCTGCTCTGCGGGGAACCTGCTTCTCCCTCTGCCTCCCGCTCCCCCTGCTTGTGTGTCCACTCTGTCTTACATAAATAAATATATTTTTAAAAAATACATGTATGCATCTGTCACGGAACAAAGCCTGGACCCTGTGATCCTGATAGTCTGGAATTAGAAGTTGAGGCAATCAGGCCAGAGAGCAGCCCTGCTGTGTATTTGGTTTGGAATAAGGCCTTGGAACAAACAGACTTCATTCTTCAAGACGCAACGCAAATGTAGAAGCTCTGATCCATGAAAGAACTGTAACAAATTAAAATTAAGTTGCTAATGAAAACCAGTGCGGGTATTTTATCAGAGCAGGTTTGAATGGAACTCTTCTTCTAAGTATGTGAACAGGAGATCATGCTTGAGAGCATGACATTTGTTTTTAAATTGGTTTTTGCTGAAACACAAGAAGTAATTATTTTGCCCTTGGAGCACAATGTTAAAAATTTGCCTCTAATATGAGGGAAATATTTTTTAAAATTAGACAATTTCTATGAAAACAAACTGAGTAAGATGTCATTCTGGATTCCTAAATATGTCACCTTTAACTGTTTTAAATCAAAGGAAGGGAGAAAAAGGAAGACCTTCCAAGCACATAACGAAGGTGGAAAGAAAGCCCAGTGCGTCCCCTACAGCAGAAAACATGAAAATCTTTATCAAAATGTTCACTTTGGGGAGCGCCCTCCTGGATCAGTCAGTGGAGCACAGGACTCTTGATCTTGGAGTTCTGAGTTCAAGACTAACGTTGGGTGTGGCAATTACTAAAAATAAAATACATTTTTTTAAGATTTTTATTTTATTTTTTTGACAGAGATCACAAGTAGGCAGAGAGGCAGGCACAGAGAGAGAGAGGAAATCAGGCTCCCCGCCAAGCAGGGAGCCCGACGCGGGGCTCGATCCCAGGACCCTGGGATCATGACCTGAGCCGAAGGCAGAGGCTTTAACCCACTGAGCCACCCAGGTGCCCCTAAAAATAAAATATTTTAAGATATAAATAAATAAATAAAACTTTTCATATTACTCGGGAAGTAGAAGAAAGACCACAGCTGTTAATACATTTTATTCAGATGGTTCGTTACACTCCTTTGCATGAGCGATGGGGTGGAGTTTTATTTGCAGGAGGAGAAGGTCTTCCAGAAGAAATCCTTGCAGGGTGTCTTCTCCCGCAGTGACCGCTGAGGGGGTGGGATGTCCTGTCGCTTGGCCGCCTCCCCGACTCCCCCTCCTGTGAAGGGAGCTGCACCCGCCTGGGACACCCACTGGTACCACCCAGACAGGAAAGTCAAGAGGCTGTTTTTCTTCATTTCCATCCCTTCCTGCAGATGCTTTTAAAAAGAAGCAGAGAACAAAGGAAAGAAAAATAATCAACCATCTGGTTCAGCCAGCATTAAAAGATCCATAATTCCTTCCTTTAAAAAAAAAAAAAAAAAAAAAGATGTTTCAAAAGAATAAATCACATTTCCATTTAAAGGATGAGAAAGTTAAAAAATAAAGGATGAAGAACTCAAGAGAACACTTTAATGAAATAGTTCTAATTAGAGAAGGAAAAGTTAAGAATTTTCAAAGAAAACAAATGGCTTGTTTGGCCCATAATCTTGGCCGAGGTCCTTCATTAGAAGAGGTCAGGGAACCTATCATCTTCCCCGCCGCCAAGACCGCCACCAAGCCCGGTCTGACTCCTGGATGTCCACAAATTACTCTTTGAGACAGATCAGATTGAGACGTGATATTCCCCTCTTTCAAATTCCTTAGAAAGCTTCTAGGAGTAACCTGATGATAAATGACTTGTCTGAAACTCATCTGGTAATTTTAGAGAAAAATCCATTTTTAATGGCCAACTTTATGTACTCTTTCTTGGAACTTTTTCAAAATGGGGGGGGGGGAGAGAAAAATAAATCACCTTACAAAGTCACGAATTCTCACAACAGAAACTGTAATGATGTCAATGAATCTGAGCCAGTGAGAAGAGTCCCATACCTATAAATTAAGATTCTAGAAGCATGTGTGAATAATGGGGGCCGTTTCAAAGATGACGCGATGGAGATGGCCCGGCAGGGAGGCTCCCGCTTGAGTGTCTGAGCTCTCTGCAGGTTGCTGGGACCTCCGAAGGTAAACGAGAACCCGTGGTCTAAGAGGGGACATCCCGGGCCCCGGGGACAGCTGAAGGGCACACCGCAAGGGTCAGCCCTGCCTGCTGACTGTCCTACACACACTCGGCCCTGGAGACGGGGGCGATCCAAGGAGGCCAAGGAACGAGCCGCCCAGAAAGCAGGCTCGCCTGCCCGTCGCGCTACTCACCTGGTCGTCGTGTTCCTCAAGGCCACCTAGCAGGGGCAGGGCCGCCGGGGCTGTGGCCCCCGACAGCAGCAGCAGCAGCAGCAAGCAGAGAGGTGGCGGCATTCTGAGGGCCGAAGCTCTGGGGCCGCTCGTCTTGGGCAGCCCCGAAGTCGGTGTTTTGTGCACTTGGGTCTCGTGGAGGGGTGGGGTGCGGGGGGCATTTTAATTAAGCTCCACCTGCAGCTGTGTTTCGGGTCTCTGTGCCTGTCAAAAGCCTGTGCCCCCGCTTCCCTCACACTCAGGCAGTGACGCACCTGCCGAAGCCATCAGTCCATAAAAGCGCTTTTGGAACAGAGTTAACCCCTTCATTAAAGCTGCCGACGGTGGCGCCAGTTGGGAGCGGAGCTGCTGACTTGGCGGGACACGTGCGCTGGCCCCCCGCGGCCCCGCTTCCTCGCGACCACGCGCGCCGGCGGCAGGAAGCGGGAGCACAAAGCCAAGTGATTTCACACAATAGAAAATCAGCGGCGGCTGAGGAGCCGAGGAGCTGAAATTCCGCCCACGTGAGCTGTGACGGGATCCGCCGTGGGCCGACGAGACGAGGGGGCCTGGGGGGGTGCAGGGAGGTGCTCGGAGCACCCGGCGGTTCTCCCCGACCGCAGGCAGGGAGGCTGCAAACCCAGACGCGAGGGCAGCAGGTGCCGGACTGCGGGGCCGGCCCCGGAGGGACCTGCTACTTCCGACTCGACGCCTTGCACTTGACCGGCTCTCCCGGGAAGGCCCCACCGTGGAGTCCTCCTCTGCGCCGCCCGCGGGGGCTTCCCCTTCCCTGGCCCCGGTTTGAGAATTCCACAGGCAAATGCGCAGACCGTCTTCATCCAACTGAGACAGCTGGTAAACTGAGTCACTGGCCACAGACCTGCCACACGGGCCAGCAGCCACGGCCAGGTTCCAAGTGGAAGAGTGAAGGGGACGGCTCTCTCCAAAAGTGAAGACGGACAGACCCTCTCAGTTTTCCAGAGTCTTGGTTCACACCCCTGCCCGTCCCCCCCCCCCCCCGGAAATCTCCATCTTCAAGCTCAGCTCTGCGGGGGGCTTGTGGCCACTCTAGGCCAAATGGGCGTGGCCCAAGGAGTCGTGGGTCATCACCGCAGGCTGCTTGGTCCTTTCTTTCGATACGAAAATAACGTGGGTTTTTTGCCTAAGAAAATTCCCACAAATGGTATTAAAAATTGAGATTTTTTTTTTAATTCAATAGATTCCATGCCCAGCATGGGGCTTGAACTCATGACCCTGAGATCAAGGATCCCTTCCTCTACTAAAGCTGCCGGGTGCCCCCCAGATGGAGAGATTTTACAGATGAGAAATTCACAGCAGCTCGGCCAGTTTCCTCTTGCCGAATTTACTGGACGGACTTCTTGGACACTCTGAGCCCCTGGCACGCATCCACAGAACTGCGCAGGACCCACGCCGCTCACGCCAGAGGGGCCGGGAGAGCCCTAGCCAGGGGGTAGCACCCACGGCCCACGAACGGAAGCACAGCTCCAGCGCGATGGGAGTGTGCCAGGGAGGGTGGGTGCTACGGGGGGAGGCATTACGGGCTGCCTTTAAGCCAGCGGCCACCGGTCTTGGTCCTTCGAGGAGAGGGCTGAAGGTTTGGCTCCTGGCCTCTCTGTGGCTTGTTGCCTTATCTGTAAAATGGGGCTACAAAAAGACAGTACCTTCTTACCTCCTCAGAGAGCTGTTGTGAGGACCAACAACTGTCCTGCCCGTGAAGACCCCAGCCCACGCGGAGCCCACAAGAGGCACGGACATCGGGCAGCGCTAAGAAGACGACATCCTCCATCCTTCTCCATGTGGGAGTCCCCCCCCCCCGACAAGAGCCGAGCAACCCAAGCGCTCCCACTTACTCCACCAGCACATCTTACACGCCGGGGTCCGGGTATCCCGGGTGCCTGCCGCGAGCCCCACACTGCACAAGGCGCCCAACCTCACCTCTCCGGCCCAGAGCCTGCCCTCCGGAAGCTGATAACCTAAGGTTTTAGGCAAGAACGTGTTCCTGGAAAGATGTCAAAAGGGAACTTCTGATTAGAAGGAGCTCAGTCCTGAATTATTTTAAACAAGAGTGCTCCTTCTAAAGGTCCAAATGGAACCGAGAAAGTTTGAGGGTGGGATTTTTCTCTTAAGTACAGAAGAAACCTAAGAGCGAGCGTCCCATCACCAGAAGGGCTCTTGTCCCGGGAGAATGTTGCCGGAGTTCCCAGGTGGTGGGGAACCTGGACTAAAGGACCCTGAGGGGCTCTTTAGAAATTCCACAGTTCAGTAAAGGAAGAAACATGTCCCAGTGGAGGCTTTCTGTGCCTTACAGGTTTTATTATTTTTTATTTAAAGATTTTATTTATTTGACAGAGATCACAAGTAGGCAGAGAGAGAGGAGGAAGCAGGCTCCCCGCTGAGCAGAGAGCCTGATGCGGGGCTCCATCCCACGATCCTAGGATCATGATCTGAGCCGAAGGCAGAAGCTTAAACCACTGAGCCACCCAGGCGCCCCTGGACCTTACAGGTTTTAAAGCCTCGGCTGTGCTTGAGCCCGCGCAGACCTCTCCCGGCGCGTTCCAGCTGCCGCTGTGTGCAGAAAGGGAGGCTTTCAGTTCCCGGACTCCGCCGAATTTTAGTAATAACACGTCACCAGCGGCCCTTTATTTCAAGTGCTTCAAGAAAACTGGTCTAACAAGAAGACAGCAAGTATTATAAATAGAAGTTGCCCCCTTCTATGTGACCAGGACACATTCCTTCCAGAGACACCCACTTCCTTATCTGGTTCATCGCCTGGTAAAGGGTTAACAGGTTCAAGTTTAGGGGAGCTTCTAGGACTCAGGAAGCCAGCCCGCGGAGGCAGGGCCCTCCATTAAGTCCGTTCTGCCATCTCTCCCCAAAGACGGAATCACACAGAATGATCACTGTGGACACTCCAGAGTGAGCGAAACCCCATGTGGAGCATATGGGGGCGGGGGGGAGGCCGCTTCAGAGAACCCAGGAAAGGGAGACTCTTCCTCGCAGAGTCCGACCCCTCCTGTGCTACAAGCCATGAAAAACGTGTTGTAAGCCTTCTCATCTGAAGTATAAACAGGACATGAGGGGGACTCAGTGGGTGAAGCCTCTCCCTTCAGCTCAGGTCATGATCTCAGGGTGCTGGGATCGAGCCCCGCAGCGGGCTCCCAGCTCCTCGGGGAGTTCGCCTCTCCCTCCCCTCCCCTCCCCTCATGTGCGCGCACGCTCTCTTTCGCTCTCTCTCTCTCAAATAAATGAAATCTTCAAAAACATAATCATACATAAATGTGCAAATACACCAAAAGATAACATGAACATCAAGTCGAGTTTCCGACCTGGCTAGAAAACTTCATCGACATACCCAGGCCAGGGCCAGGGTCCCCCCCGCCATCCGCTCCCCCCCGCCCTGTAACCAGACGCGGGACCCCCATGGCACCCAGAGTTCTCCACTTCCAGTCCCGTGGATGCGGAGTTCAGAGCGCCGTGGAAGCCATCAAAACGAGACCCCCAGCAGCGGCTCTCCTCATTCCCTCTGTCGCGCTCGCCCTATCTCGCGGATGAGAAGACAGGGCTACAGGGAGTCACGCCGCCACTGGAGTCGCGAGGCCCGGAGGTCCATCCCTGTCTGTGGCCCTGCGGCAAGTCTGCCGCGTCCGGCCGCCCGCGTCGCCCGATGCGGACGTACAGAGCCAACCCGGCAAGGAAGCTGCGCCGTCTGGGTCTCGGCGGGAGCAGGACGTTCAGGACAGAAGCTTTAGGATTCCCTTCTCTCACCTGGTGTGACACTTGACACAGTGTGACTGTGAAGCTTGTGTCCGGGGCCCTCCTGTGCCCACAGTTTATGTGTCCCCTCGAGAGCCAACTGTTGTGGGGTGTCTTTTGCTGATCCGTATCTGTTCTATCCAGAACACCTGTCCTGTTCTCTCGCCCCCTCCTTGGGCGTGAGCAACCCCCCAGGGAGAATACTGTCTCGACCAGTCAGCAGACCTGGGCAGCGTGCCCACCTCTTCAAGCCTCAGTGTGCACATCAGTAAAGTGGGGAGAATCAGACCCACCCCATAAGGCTGTGAGGGGGCACGGAGGTGCTATGCGGAGCCCGGGGAAGCCTGGCCCAGAGAAGGCTCCCGAATGCAGTCCCGTTCCTTATCCCTCCTGCCCCAGCAGGCACGGGGATGCCCTGGGCGCCCCTGACACCTCGCAGAGGAGACAGCAAGACTGCAAGCTCCGGCCCTCACAGATCGAACCAGAGCCCCACACATAGAAGTGTTGGCGAATGGAGGTTTTCCTCTCAAGCAAAGTCTTCGCCCCATAGAACCACAGTTAAACTACAAGGTGGCCAGAGAAAAGTGGCATAAGCTATTTCTGGAGAAAATCACCTTTAAAAATGGACATTTTCCAAACGTGCACCTGGGAAAGTCCCATTTACCTCCTGGTCACACGTGATGCAGGCTTAAAAACCACACCAGCAAGCGATGGAACTAACAAAACAGCTTTAAGGATAAGTTTGAATAAAGAATAAAGAAGATGTTTGCTTGAAAAAGTCGAGCACACGGCACTGTGGCCACCACTTGATGAACGACGCCAGTGACCACTTGGGCCCCTGTGCTGGCACGGGGGGGACACACGGAGCCTTCCGCTCGAGCGTCTCCCACTCGGACACTAGCTTTTGCAGCCAATGACTCAGAGAACCAGCCCAGCAAGCCTCTTAGCCTTTTATTTTAATCTCTACTGATCCTTCCAAAGAAAATCCCTTTGTGGTAGCGCTGCTCCCTGCTGCACCCCCTGCTGGAGGCCTCGGCTGCCAGTGGCCACAGGGTCAAGAATCGTCCTTGCCGGCAGCCGCGGCCGCAGCCACTGACTTGGTGTTGTCATCCTCTAGCTTCTTCTTCTTCTTCGTTTTTTGTTCTGTGTTAAACTGAGTGAGCTCTTCGTTTTTCTCTGTGATGTATTTTAGCTGCCAAAAAAAAAAAATTAAAGAATTACATTTTGGCTGGTTGTGAAGCCGCCGTATAAGCCTAGGAGGGGAAGGGAGCCTCACCCCTCCTGACCGCCCCCATCCAAAGAATTCGGGTGGAAAACCCTGGGTTACATGCCTCAGAGTGAAACAGAACTTCCAATTTGTTTCTGGAAGAAGCCGTCAACTCCAGACATCAAGGGACGGCTGCCCACGCTGCTACCCAACAGGCAGGAGCTCCTCGAGTGCCCGGAAGAGTTAAAATGTGGGGCGAGCAGCAGGCACGCCAGGCCTACGTATGCTGCCAAGCCCCAGGACCATCCACACCCGCTCGGCACATTCCGCGCGCGCCGCGGAGCAGCCGGAGGGAGATACTGCAGTCCCGGTCATCGGGGGGAATTTTACGAAACTATGTAAATTTTACCAACTCCACAACTCTGTCATGAAAAAAAAAATTAAAAGCCCAAAATAGAAACAGTATTTGGAAGTAAACATATGTCCAATGCACACAGGTAACTTCCCAGCTAATAGTCTAAGATGACTGGCACTGCACATTCCTTTGCAAAAGGCAGACCCGGCTCGCCGAAGCTGGCCAGCTACCAGCCGTGACCCACACAGAACGGCTGGAGAGAGTGAAGTATCTTCCCTGAGGACACACAGCACCGCCTGCCACCTTAGCTGTTTTCCTTAGAAATCACATCATCCTTAACCTTGACTTCTACTTTGGAGAGAGGGTATTAGAAAAAAAGAGCCCAATGGAAGCAGCACCAGATTCCGGGCTAGACCGTCTGGGTTCGGCTACCCACCCGAGAGCTCCGTGTTTAGCTCTGCAAGGTTCTGGAACTCCACAAAATTGGGCTAATAAATTGTGTTATGAAGAGTCCTCAGGGGGTGGTTATGAGGTTTAAATAATACATGTAAAATAATACCTACAAAAGCCCCCTGTAAACTGTCAACTGTTATGCGACTACTGATTGAGCTCCTGCTGTATGCCAGGCCCTATGCTGGGCACCGCAGATGGAAGCAGAGGAGAGACAAAGGTTTGCCCTAGCGGCGCTCATGACGGGGAAGGGAACGGGTCCTCACTGCCGGGATTAGACAAAGTCAGAAAACCTCGGCTGCCCTGGGTCTGGCCCGGGTCACGGCCACTGGCCAGGGATGATCACAGCATCAGCTGGAAAATGAGGGTGTGGCCAAGACGACGTCTAGATTTCTCTGGGGAGATAGAAACCTGCTCAGTTTTCTGTCCATTCTGGCTGTGCGGACCCTCCTCCCATACCCGGCATTCAGGGCTGTGGGCGACGCAGCACAACTCTCCCCCGCGCTCTAGCCTGTGGCCTGCCTCGGACACCGCGCGCTAAATGAAACCCAGGGCCAAAGTTTTGAGATATTACGAAAAAGGCAAATTATGAAACCTAGAGAGTGCTGATTAGAAAATTTCAAATTGGCTTAGCAAGATCCATCATAATGAAAGAGAGACTATAAATTGCGGGCGGGTCTGAATGGTTCAACCGTCTCTCGTTTTTAATGCAAGGTGCCCCGGGGAATTGCTTCATGGCTGGAAGTGATTAATTGGGAATAATGTATTCTGATGGGAAAGAGGAGTGAGGAAAGAAATTCATCTCTCACCAGTGAATTACTCCTCCTGGCTAAGAGCTTCACATCTTCGGTGTTAATTGTGCTTCTTTTCGCATGTCTGTAGAAAGGGCAGGAACAATTCACCCAAATGTTTAGTATCACTTCGAGTTTTGATGAAACCCAAAAGTTCATGGTCAGACTCCAAACTAGCAAGGATCTCTAAGTAGCTCATCTTTTTAGATTAAATTCATTAAGCAACAATGACATAAAAATGAGTAGAGTGACTTCGCCAAGACACTAATTAAATAAAGAGACCAAGGAAGCAGCAGCCCGTCTGTCGTCCTCCACCCGAGGCCACGGGGGCACAAGTGGGCACTTGCTTGGGCACAGCGGCCCCACGGAACACTGCAGGAAGCGCACACGGCACGTCTGCGCACGCCTTTAGTGGAAAGAGAAAGTGGCACCGTACCTCACGGCACAAAGATCGCCTCTGCTTAAACCGATGTGAAGCAGAAGAACAAAGATCCCAAGACCCCGAAGCTCTTCTCCGAGGGCTGAATGACAGGAAGCAGCTCAGGCAAACATCCCCCCCCCACACCACACCTCCCAGCAAGACACAGCCGAGCTAGAACGAAGAACGTCCTTTCAACTGGGGATGGTGTCTTGCTCACAACTCGGACTCGAATTCTCATTCCGGGCCTCTTAACTTTGCTTTAAAAGGTAATTTCAGATAATAAGCTCTAGTGAATAATTTATTGCTCTAATTACACCATTTTTTCTTAAAGATTTTTATTTATTCACTTGAGAGAGAGAATGAGAGAGCATGAGCAGGGGGAAGGGGCAGAGGGAGAGAGAGAAGCAGACTCCCCGCCGAGCAGGGACACTGACATGGGACTCGATCCCAGGACTCCAGGATCATGACCTGAGCCACGCAGGCGCCCCTAATTACACCATTTCTTACTTCCGCCAAAAGTAAGTAGAAACTTTGCGCACAGGAATAAGTAGGCATCTTCGTAACCTCAATAACCGGTAGACTGGCCAACATAGTCCTCCTGACTATTTGTTCCGTTAAAGATAAAACTACAGAAATTACACTCCATAATTTGGCTCAACTAAACCATCACATCCCGCTAAATGTACAGGTGGCCGTGTCCTCGCCTCATGACTGACAGCATCTGCCCGTGACGACAGATTCCACTGCAGGAGACAACTTCTAATTAGCCATCCGCAAGGCCCAGCAGAGAAGGGGAACAGTCAGAGGGGAGATCAGAGCCGCCACAAAGCAGGGTGCCAGGCCACAGACATACCGGGAGGGGGAGGGGGCGGTTAGGTGCCACGGACACAGCGTGGTCCCCAGACACACGCTCGGCCCGCTCTGCTGGTTTTCACATTCTTCGCAAAGTGCCACAAAAGGAACAAGCAGGAGGAAGCAGCATAGTGACCTGTTTGCAGAGTAAGGTTCGTTGATCTGTTCGCAAGGAAGTGTTTGGGAAACCACAAGGCTGAGCCTCTCCGCTACTCAGCTTGGTATGTGCCGGCTCTGCACCCCGCTTTAATGCCAGCGCCTCCCTAAACAGAGCGGCCCGCACATCAGACACTCTCTAAATCAAATCACTGACTCCAGAAAATTACCCAGGGGGAAAATTACAAAGCAGTTTTTCATGTAACACTTTTAGCAACACAGGTTTTAAAGACTATTCCCAAAATGTTCCTAGAATCTATTTACTGTCTCATATCTATCTTCTTCAAAATGTGACATCTTTAACCCGTTAAGGGTATCAGGTGACTGGAGATTTCAAAGCCAAGTAAAGGAAATTCGCAACTTAAATTGGGAAATGATTTTCCATAGTTTACAGGTGAACTGTATCAAATTCAAACCCCTTTCCTCATGGAAACAATGTTATAAATCCCCATTAGCTCCCCAGCCAGCTTACAAAGAGCATTTAATACACAGCTGCCTGAAACAGCACTTCAGACTCCTTGCAGGACTCACAGTTCTAGAAGACAGTGGCCTCGGGGAAAACACGAAGCCACAGGATAAACAAAGCTTGCCTTCTGGGAATATCAATTCTATTCCATGATACACTTAATTTTTTAAAAATTTTATTTATTTATTTGAGAGAGAATGAGCGAGACCGAGAGCATGAGCAGCGAGGAGAGGCAGAGGGAGAAGCAGACTGCGCCTACTGAGCAGGGAGCCCAATACGGGGCTCGAGCCCAGGACCCCAGGATCAGGCCCTGAGCCAAAGGCAGATGCTTAACGGACTGGGCCACCAGGAGCTCCCTTACCCCCACCTTGTGATAAACTTTAAAACAGGATTTTTTTTTTTATATGACAGCAAGCTGAAGTATTATGAAAATAGACAAAGGACAAATCTTCAAAGAAAATCCCCAGTTGTGTTGGCTCAGGGTTCAGAGGGCAGGGGGAGCAGGAGCAGCTCTGGAGGACACAGAGGGGAGGCATCTCTTAGTAAGCCTCTCCCTCTCCCACTTCGGCAACAGCACCAGCCAGCCTCCTTACACAGATCCCCTGACTTAGGTGATGCCCTTCCTAGCTTACAGTCCAAGCGACACACACCCCTCTGCCCCCACCCACCAAGCAGCCAGCAAAAGAAAATCAACCTCTTTATGCAATTATAAAACACCCAGTCCTGAAAGCTCAATGTATTACAATGCTAAATATTTCCAATTCCATTCTTATTTCTAGTATTTTTTACCGAAGCATCTAAAAACACTCGTTGTCTTTTCCCACAGCAAACACAGGAAAGGCAGGTAAAGTCGTGACTGGAGGCTTCCTGCTGGCCTCTACCAGGGAGAGGCCGGAGAGGCCCAGAAACGCGCTCCAATGCGCAGGACAGGCCCCACCGCAACCCGGAATGAGCCAGGCCAAAATGCCAGCGGTGCTGAGATGTAGAACCCCAGCTTGGTGCTGATCGACTCTATGTTCAAACCAAATAATCACGAGCTTACATCTTTCATTTCTGTGCCACCCTTCGTAATAAACAGAATTTGTATTTTCCGAAAAAAGGAACGACGTGGCAAGAGGGGTGACACATTGTGATCGCAGGGGACACGGTGGGGGAGGTAACGGGCGCCGCGTAAGGAGCCACCACCTGAATTTACAACGAAGAAATGGCAGTTGCTGTTAGTATCCCGTAATGTTATCTCACCCCTTTTGGCCAAGTTGGCGATGCTGAGCGGTTTTTAGGGATTCCTATACACAGGGACAGGAAAGATTTAGAGCCTGCCCTGAGACCCTACTGCTTTAATTCACTCAAAACACTCAGCCCAGCAACAAAGTGCTGAGAGGAGCAAGGTGAAAGCTTGGGCTGCCGGAGAGGCTGGCACCGCCTCAGAGGTGGGAGCAAATTGGAAAGCGTTAGCCCTTCGCGGCCCCCGTCACTCAAACTGCTCCGTAAAAGCAGTTCGTTGCGATTGTTTTCAATTACCTGAGATACTAATTGAAGAGACGAGCATAAATCACATGTAAAAGCTCAAGGTTCCCCACTAAAAGCAAGTCACCCACTTCTCAAGGAATGTGTCTCTTTGGTGACAGACGCCGCGAACCTGAGGCTGAGCGCAGCGGGCGCTGGGTGCCGGCGGCTGGGTGCTGGGCGCTGCCACAGCAGGCACACGGCGCCCTGCGGGACACACACGCCCTGCGCGCTCCTACCCCTCGAGCTGTTCTTTGTTCCTTTTATTTATTTATTTATTTACTTACTTACTTATTTATTTGACAGGCAGAGATCACAAGTAGGCGGAGAGGCAGGCAGAAAGAGAGGAGGAGGCAGGCTCCCTGCCAAGCAGAGAGCCCCATGCGGGCCTGATCCCAGGACCCTGGGATCATGACCTGAGCCGAAGGCAGAGGCTTCAACCCACTGAGCCACCCAGGCGCCCCTCTTTGTTCCTTTTAAACCGGGAACTGAACAACTCTGCTTCTTTGACAAAAAGTACTCAGAAGAGATTTTAAAAACAAAAATGCCAAATCAAGTCTGAATGAATGTGATTAAAACAGATGTTCTATTCTTGCAGAATCACGATGAGGGATGAGCTTCCAATAAATCCACACACACACACACACACACACACAAAACCTGAAAGCTCTCCTGAAATGCACCAGCAGATGGAGAGAGCGAATAGGACGTCACCACACACGGCATCAGACACGTAAGCTCTCTACCCACCTTGCAAACATTTCAAGGTCTTTGGCAAAAGTTTCTGAAAGAGAAAAAGAAGTACTTTAGCGATCTTCATGTCAATCTTATTTCGGAAGGTGGCAAAGTGCAACCTCAGCTCCCACAACACAGTGACTAATGCATCAAGCCCCTCCCGCGGCGGGAGGAGGCACTTCGGGTCACCCCATCCCTGGACAGGAGCTTTTCACTGGTTTTGACTTTTTCTATCTTGGGAGCCTTTAGCCTGGTTTGTGTATTTTATTCATTATGACCTCCTTGTCATAATTGTGGTCATTGTGGCCACACCTCTCCTTCCATGAAACTAGTCCTTAGCTTTAAATTTTGCTACAAGTTAAGGCTTGAGAGGACATTCATTTCCCTGGATGTTGGGCAGATACCAATGCCATAAGCTAGCTGTCTTATGAACATGGCATGGGCGATATAAAAATGTTATAAAGTGATGAGATAAAAATGTAATGTCTATTACATTGTCTATTAAAATGTCATGTCTATTACAATGTCTATTACACTAATGTTCCAGGTACTTTAAAACAGAAGAAATAAAAGGATTCATGCCCAGTGGTTAGGTATCAGAAGTAGATGTTTTCATAAAACATCTGAATCTTACAGCCAAGAAAAGGAATGTTTCACGAATAGTACCCAACGGTAATGTTCTCCACCTGTTGGTAGGACCAGCCACACGTTTTTCCCGGGCAAAGCTACTTGGGGGATTTCTATCCACAGAGAAGAAGGCCCTGGCTTCATACCGCACTGGCGGAAGGTCAGCTCCGAGATCGCTGCGATGGTTTGTTTGCTGAACGGCATCTCTCTGTCTGATGCGACCTCCTCGCAGAGACAACCAACAGTGTAGTGGACGGCTGCTTTCAGCCTCTGAAGCAAAAAAGCAAAATACTTCATGGGTGAGGTTGCAGATAAGAGCTCTCCGCATCTCTGAAAATTAAGACGGAGGAGAGGGTCTGCTCAGCCTAATTCCTTCAGCACTTTCCATAATGGCTGCGTGACTTTTCGAGTGTACTAATAAATTAGTGAGGCCCTCTGGAGTGTGACTTGGAGAAACATTACTTCCTTGCTAATGGTTATGATTTAGGTCAAGTAAAGATAAGGAATTACAATGGCAGGTCGGCGGGGAGAAAAGTGAGACTCGCACTTGCAAAATATCTGCATGACTTCACCCAGATATTCCACAAACACGCACCCTTTCCTACGGAGCAAAGGCATATGCTAGGTGTTTCGGAAACAAGGAAAAACCAGACAAGAGTTACTGTAGTGAAATGCGAAAGGATCCCACCCCTCTGCTGCGTCTCTGCCAGCCTCAGGCCCGCATGCGACAAAGGACAAACACTCAGGACCATGCTGAGAAAGGCCTATGAGGACACCTCCTACCTTCTTTTGATTTGTTGGCTTGCTAGCCTTCCCTGTTCCTTACCAGGACCCTCACTGTTCCTTAGCAACCCTTTTAGATACTCAAGAACAGAGCTTTCCCTTGCAGAAGAGCAAAGAAGCAAAACAAAGCCAGGCCAAGATCTCAGTCTGCTGTCAACAAACTTACTGTGCCCCTGGATGTGCTCCTTCTCTATGCTAGAGACAGAACTGAACTGGACAGGGGGGCAGCTGAACCCCAACAGCATAAATTCTACTAGCACGTGTTCACAGCTGAGACCGGAGGAGGAGGAACTGCAGAAACACGGGTCCAGGACCCCCGGGGAAAGGCCAGAGAGATAAGCAAGGGCGATGACCTTTCTTAGTTTCAGATGTCAAAAGGTAAGTTGAGGCCTATGGTAGGAGAAGACAAAGAGGCCATCACCCTGGAAGGGATAAAAAGCCTCCCTGGTCATCTTTTTTATGTACAGGTGGGGGTGTCATTACAGGAACAGGACAGGGAGCCTTCTGAATGTTCCAGAAGTTTTCTGTCCCTCCTCCTTCTGCATGTTCCTGGACCGGGCCAAGTGCCTTCGTCAGTGATGCAGACAACCCTGCACTTCAAGGCTGAACCCCTAGATCCTGAATGGCTCAAGGGCAGGACCCTGATAGTTTCGTTCCCTCCTGTCCACCCAGCGCCAAGAACAGCGGAGGAATGAGCGGCAGCCTGCTCGGCCCATCTCTGCAGCCTTACTCATTTCTTCAGCGAGCACCGACTGTCCACGGGAGGCCAGGCTCTGGACTAGGGTCTGAGAATACAAAACTGGAGAAGACAGCCCAGCTCTCAGAGCTGATCTCCCGGGACACCTTTGCCACCAGTGGGCTCTTCAAAACCGTCCACGTCAGGAAAAGACGAAGAAGGTGGAGGAGAACGGTTCCAGGGAAGATCAAAGAGACGGGATGACTAAATTCAAGTTATGCCCCTTGACTGGATCCTGGATGAGAGAAAAAAGACCAGTAGGAGAAACAGCTTCGGGACAACTGGGGAACTGTGCGAACGGACAGAACGTCGGGCAATAGGATTTTCCCAACAGTGAACTGCCTGAGTGTGGTACTGGAGGTCACGGACGAAAGCGCGCACCCCGTCACTGGGCGAGGCGTACGAAGGTACGAAAACTTAACGGGAAAGTGTGAAGATACCCGCAGTGAAATCGCCAGTGACTCAGAAAAAAAGAGCCAAGGAGGAAATGCAGCCAAGCGCTAGCAACGGGTGACTCCGGGTTCGAGGCACGCGGCTGCTGCGTGCACTAGTCCCGCAACTTTCCCCGCAACCGTGCGCTTCCCGAGAGAAAGGGAGCCGGTGCGCAAACAGCTCCCGGGCACTGAGCTCATTCCCGGCTCTTCAGTTCACCCTCTTCGGGGCGGCCGCCCTGGTTCTTGCTTTTTACCTCCTCAGGGCGCTGCGGTTCGGTCTCGGGCCTCCGCGCCGGGCGCTGGTTCCTGGCGCTGCCCGCAACCGCCCTGGGAGGAGGGTCCGGTCGCTCGGCTTCTGCGGACGGGCCGGCCGGGCCGGGGCAGAGCCGCGCGCCGCTCGGGCTGCGGGGCCGGGGCCGGGACCCACGCGGGAAGGAGCCGGCCGGCCATCGGGCTCGCACGCCGTCCCCGCGTCTGCAGGTCGGAGCGCGCACGTCCCGGCGGCGACGAGCCGGGCCCCGCGCGGAGGGCTTCGCCGGGATCCCCTTTCGGGGCGCACACCCTACGCTCACCACAGCCGGGTCTTGAGAAGGCCGACCGGCTGTCCCAGCCAGAAGGCGGCTCCCCTCCGCCCGACTCCAACCCGCGTTGCCCTGGAGACCGCCTCCCAGCAACCCCCGCGGCAGCCCAGCTGGCGCAAGCGCAGGCGGCCGGAGCGCGCTCTCCGCCCACGGGAACGCGCCCCCAGGAGCGCGCGGCGGAGGCTTCCGGGGCTTTCCCTCTCCGGAAGCTCGACGCCGTCCTCCCCCAGCCCGGCGGGGACCCGACTTTCCCGTACCTGTTGGTAGGAGAATCGCTGCTGCTCCTCCGCCGCTCCGTCTTCCTCCTCCTCCATCACAGCAGGGCAGACCCCAGCAGGCGCGCGAGAGCAGAAGGAGGCGGTGGCCGGGAGGAGCGCGTCGTATTTCCCGCCGCGGCGCCGGGCGACGGGCCGCGCGGAGGGACAAAGTGCGAAGCTCCAGGTCGTCGCGCCGCGCGCGCGCCCTCTGGCGGCCGTTCCGGGAACGTTCCTTCGCGGTCCGGGGGCGGGGCCCGGCGGCGCAAAGCCATCTCCCCGCCGCGCTGGCCCCCCACCAGCTTCCCGCGGCTGGGTCTCTGGATGGCGGCTTAGTCGAGCCGTCGGAAAGAACGCGTGTGTGCAGGGACAGCGTCGCCGGGCGGCACCCTTCCCTGTAAAATGCGTGGGGCTCTAACTTTCGCCGGCCTTGCAGAATCCACCCCGTGTCCGTAACTGTGTCGCCAACAGCCGCGTTAGGACGTCAGTCTGCAGATATCTGCTGGATGACTGTCCCGTTCGGCAGCACAGTCAATGAGTAGGTGACACAGCAGAGGCTCAGTCACTCATCAGCAGTCCAAGGGCCCCCAATTTAAAAGAAAAAAGTAAGCTTTGCTCAACATAGGGCTCGAACTTAGGCGCCCAGAGACTTCATGCTGGTCCAGCTGAGCCAGCCAGGTGCTCCAGGGCCCCCAACTTTTTTTTTTTTTTTTTTTAATGATTTATTTATTTTAAAGAGAGAGAGAGAGCAAGCGTGTACATGGGCAGAGGGAGAGGGAGAAAGTAGACACAGAGCCACATGGAATCTGAGATCGTGTCCTGAAATCAGGAGTCCGAGCTCCACCTCCGGAGCCAACCTGGCGCCCCAGGGCCCCCAGTTTTTTAAAAGGCCTTTGACCTGGTTGTATATTTTTCTGGTGTCGCTGCAGTCATTAGGGAGCAGACACTGTCCTTGGGCCTCCGTACACTTAAGGCTTAGGGTTGTGTTCATTCCTGGTTACAGCGGGAGGTGAGCGTTGAGAGCCGCTGCAGGTTAACCAACCCCTTCCCAGTGCAGAGGAAATCCCGGCCTTTCCCGACAAAAACGGAACTAAGGAAGAAAACCAGGGCGCTCGGGGTGTGCTCAACGGAGAGAACCCATGGGCAACCTCCCCGCCTGCCAGGTGTGTGGAGAAAGACAGGGGCAGGGGAGAAGTTGCGGGGCAGAATCCCACAGGGATTTCCCTTTGACTCCTCACCTGCAAGCGGTCCACGTCTCTGCCAAATCCCACAGCTGACACACACAGCTGTGAGGGCCGGTTATTCGCCGAACCCGGAGATTTTATTCTTCAAAATATCTACAAAGGGTTCTTAGAAACACAAAGCTCTAACGTATTTTAATTGTCAGTTTATAGAATGATGACCTTAAGGGAGAGAAAACTTGCAGACAGACCGGTATGAACCCGAATAACCTTTTTTGTTTTTTTAAAAAAAGATCACGTGCATCTGTATGGAGATGTGGGATACTTGAAAGGAATAAAAGAGCCAGAAGGACACGTGATAAACACAGTTGACTTCTGAGCAGTGAGTTGAGGAGAAGGCAGAGAAAGGCACTCAGATTTTCACTTCATATTTTCCTGTATTCCACATTTCTCAACGAGTGTGTGTGTGTGTTATAATTAAAGGTGAGCCCATCAGCCACCCCTCGTCTTCCTCTTCCACAGAAGTGCCCCCCAAGCCCTACAAGCGTGCAGATGGCGGAGACCAGAGAACCTCTTTTTGGAGGAATTGGCCTTCTGATCAATTTCCATTGAATCTGAGGTGACAGGTGCCTCCGGCCTCTTCTCTCTTGCTCCCTGAGAGAATCCCAGTGTCCAGTCTTCTGGGATGGTCCCCAGTGCCATGCAGGGTCGACCTCTCGTGGGATGTCCCTGACATGCAGCCTCTGCCTTAGCAGGCCCAGTTCTGTCCGTCGGAAGCCACCCTGCTCCCCCTGCTGCCACTCTCTGGTCTCCAGCAGGAAAGAAGGGGACCCCGGGGTGGGGGTGTGGAGTCGGCTGGGAGCAGGTGGGGAGCTCCAGCCCTAGGCCCAGACCTCAGGTTCAGAGTCCAGCCCCTGTCGCAAGCTTTGTGACCCAGGGCGAGCCACAGAACCTCTCCAAGCCCCAGTTCCTGCATTTATAAAGTGGGGACTCTAGTACTAACGTCAGAGAGTGGTTGTGAGGCCCAAATTGCACCTGAGTGCTCAAGAAATAGTCATGGTTATTTCCTGGGCCGTGTCTGTGCTTTGTACCTTGCATGTTACCCCATTTTAAAACAGCTGCTTGCCAGGGCGCCTGGGTGGCCCGGTCAGTTAGACGTCTTCTTCTTGATTTCAGCTCAGGTTGTGATCTCAAGATCATGAGACTGAGACCTGCATTGGGCTCCGCGCTAGGTGTGAAGTCCGCTTGGGATTCTCTCCCTCCTGCTCTGCTCACCCCGCCCTCTCTACAAAACACACACACACACACACACACACACACACACACACATCTATCTATATATATAAACAAATAAGTCGCTTCCCACGGCAAAAGAACATTATTCTAGGGGTCTGTGGGGGACCCACGCACTTCGGAGTCTGATAGAGAAGATCTGGAGCTGAGACATTGTGGCACAGAAAATGGATCGATTCGGATGGAGCGATTTTGCGGGGTGAAGACCCAGCCACGACAACGGCCACTAGATGTCAGCCTTGTGCCACGT
This sequence comes from Mustela nivalis, assembly GCF_964662115.1. NCBI lineage: Eukaryota > Metazoa > Chordata > Mammalia > Carnivora > Mustelidae > Mustela > Mustela nivalis. The sequence continues at coordinate 6,679,442 of NC_139029.1, read as the reverse complement.
TGTGACAGCAGGCCTGTCCTGCCAGGGGTGAGCCTGCCCTTCTCTGGGGCTTACCAGGCTCCTCCGCTGTCCCAGGCGCCCTCACAGTGGGTACTGGGGCCCCATTTGATATGTGAGGGGCCAGGGTCACAGAGGCGAGAGGACTTTGCTCGAGGCTGACACACTAGGAAGTGGTGGAGCCCAGATCTGACAAGCAGCCGCCTGGCTTCTGAGCCCTCGCCCTGCGTCAGACCGGCCTTTGCGGGTTTCCTAGATCCTTTTCAGCTGCATTAAACAGGGTGCCCTGAACACTTAGTTCACTAACAGTCATCACTTATTTCCTCCAAAACTGCCCTGTAAATGCTGACTCCGAACACTGGATCTCTGTAGGCCGTCATAAGGATTCAGGACCTTCTGTCTGCTCCCCGCACAGACGCGGGATCCCCGACACTGTGCTTGGCATGTGGAGGTGACAGGAAGCGTGTGGGGGGCTGCGTGGAGGAGTGAATGTGCCCGAGGAGCAGGAGGGTGGTGTGCGGGGCGGCCGTGTTCCGGCGACAGGGCTTCAGGGGCCTGTGACCTCGGACTAGTTCCTCCACATCCCAGTGCCTCCTTTGTAAACTGGGGTAGGGACAGTACCTGCTTCGGGGGGTGTTGTACTAAATGAGTCCCTTAAAACAGCGCCTGGCCCACAGTTCTGACTATATTCTTGTATGTGCCATCGATATGGTGTGAGACGCTCAGAAAAACTCCCGAATAGGGCCAGAGCTCCTGGCTTCTCCATGTAACAAATCACCTTTTTCCAGAGAAGCATATGTGGCCGCTACTGGCTCAAAAAATCGAGCTACCCTCTCCCAACCCACATGCTTCCCCTGGAACTTTGCCGCACTGCCATCCACCTGTTGAATTTGGGGTGCTTATGACCTGCTTGTAACTGACAGAATGTGGCTGAAACAATGCCGCACGGCATCCACCGTTAGGTTTAAAAAGGCGAGGTCATGTCCGCTTTGTTCGCCGGAACACTCTGCTTTGGAGCCGAGCCCTCAGGTAAGACGTTAGTTCAGCCCGGGGCTGCCAGGCCATGAGGCAGCCCAAAGCCACCCGGTGGGGCCACACGTACCTTCCTCAGCCTCGCTGAGGTCCCAGCCAGCAGCCAGCATCGGTCACCAGATGAACAAAGAGGATAGACACCTCGGAGTGACGCCGGCCATGGAGTGGCCCTGAGCTTTCAGGTCTTTGTGCGGAGCCCCAGAGACCGTCGACCAAGACAAGCTATGCCCTCTGTGCCTTCCAGTTCCTGACCCACAGAATTAGGGTGATAATGGTTATTACCTGCTCTTTGGGTGCTTTGTAATGTACCCCGCGCCGGTACCTGCGACACACACAGGATTACCAGGCAGCGAACACAGACGCGCTAACGGATGTGTGAGTGTACTAACATGGTACCTTTATCCCGAAGGCCTCTCTGCCTGTTCTGAAAGGGGGGGGGGCTCCACATCTTCCTCCAGGAATGTGTGACTCGCCCACCCCTGCCTGAAGTCTCCTTGCTGAGAAATCCCGTCTGCTCCTGTCTGACCCGTCGCTTTTTATAACCAACTTGTCTGTGTCCCGAAACAAATAGGCCTAGGATGTCTGCCCCCAGAGAGGCCCTTTCCTGGAGTAGCCATCGGCTTGTCCCTGCATGGCCAGGCCGAAGGACACAGACTCGGCGGAAGGTGGAACCCCAGTGCAGCCACCGCCACCGCCACGGAACTGCGGACCAGCACACCCCCCGCAGGAGCCGGGTAAAAGGTGGCGGACCAGGACCCTGTGCAGTGGCCTCTGTGCCGCTGAGAAAGCGCTTGGGCCCAGAGGGTCAGTAACGTGTGGCGCGGTGGTGAGTCGGTGGCGGGGCTGGGCAGGGGGCCTGGGCCCCTAGCGGGGCATCCGGGTAGGGCTTACCGGAGCTAACAGTTCTTACCGATCTGTTCTTCAAGTCAGTCATGGGACATAAACTTCAAGAAGCCCCAAAGCCGATCTGGTGGGAACAGTCTCCCCACCAAGGGCATGGGCCGAGGCCGGTAGCCTCCCACCGGGAGAACAGCGGCCTTTCACCATGGCCTTGCTGTGCCAGGTGCTGTGCCAACCACTTCACACAGCATCACCATCCCCGGGGACGAGGAAGTGGTTTTTACCCCGTTTCGCAGATGAGGAAGTGGCGGTCGGAGGCCTCCGGTGCCGCTCCTGGCCAGCAGAGTTGGGGCACACACCCCCGGGGCCTGGCCGCCCTCCCCGTGCGCCCAGGCCCTTCTTGGGTCCAGGGGCCACCGCGGCGGCAGCGGGGAGCTCAGATGTGCACAGCGCGGGGCCTCACCCCATCCTGCTGAATCCGAATCTGCCCTTTTTCTCGTGACCTTCCCCCGGGGCTGGGGGGTTGACCACAACTGGAAAAGCACCACCGGCCTCCGCTGGTCTCCTGGAAGATGTCAGTCTCAACCTACACGCCCCACCAGCCGACGCAGGAGAGCCCACCAGGAGCCTCCCGAGGCCTGGTCTGCAGTGCACTCGCCGCGGGCTGCTGGGACGCAATGTGGTTTCCAACAGGCAGAAACCCCGCTGCGTCAGGGACGGGGCAGCCCGAAGCGGGAACAGGAATGCCACACAGAGGGGCTTACTACCTGCAGGTGCTGGCCTCTTCTTACTCGAGTCCTCAAAATAGCCGTGAGCAGACAGGCCCTATTATCCCGTTTTACACACGGGAAAACTGAGGGCAGGGAGCATCCGGGGTTCGGCAGAGGGGGGCAGGGGGGCAGGGAGGGGCTGGATCTGAAGCTCCGTAGCTTCTGGGTGCTGAGCAGGTCAGTTCTGCTGTGCGCGGTAGTAGGATTTCAGTCTTCTGGACGGTCCAGCTCTACGTCACAGGCTGTTGACGCTTGGCCTCCCACCTCGCCCTAGTGTTTCTCTCGAAGGACTCGCTCTCCACCCGAGGGGCACCTGCCTGCTTCAGCGCAGGCCGTCAGAGGTCACCTGTGAGAAACGCTGCATCAAGGGGTTCACATCCCCTCAAACAGAACCAAGTCAGGGGGCGAGGGCACATGTGTGACGAGCACTGGGTGTTCTATGTGACAAGTGAATCACTGAACACTACGTCAGAAACGAAGGACGTACTTGCTGTACGGTGGCCAGCTGAAATTAAAAAAAAAAAAAAAAAAGGCCCTGTCGGGGCACCTGGGAGGCTTAGGTAAGCGTCTGCTTTCAGCTCAGGTCATGATCCTGGGGTCCTGGGATGGAGCCCCGCATCGGGCTCTCTGCTGAACAAGGAGCCTGCTTCTCCCTCTCCGATGTGCTTGCGCGCTCTCGCTGACAAATAAATACAATCTTTTAAGAAAGAAAAAACACTGTCATGGGCAGTGAGTGACTCAGCACCTCTGAGATCTGAGGGTGGGGGCGGGGCGGGGGGACAGGGCCGTGTCTAGCTAAGGCTTCACATCCAGGCTGAGAACTCCAAAAGCTGAGCATTTGATGAAAAGGACGGGCTCTCGGGTCAGCTCTGCGAGCCCCTGCGCTTTTCTGAAAGCGGTCAGAGGCCGGAGTAACGCCAGCTGTCAAAACAAGGAAGCACTCTGCTCTATGCTAGGCTTCTCGCAGGATGGTGTAGAGTGTTCCAGAGAACTCTTCTGAAGTTAAGCTGTTGGAATAAAGCAATTCCACTGGCCCCAGGCCACGTAACCCTACCAGTAAGGAAGTACGCCAGCAGGGTTCTTTCTCTTGAGTAAACAAGATAAAGCGAACAGCCCAATTTGAAGACTAGGCCCAGGTCGCTAACAATGCCCAGGTCCCATGCGCCCGGCTTAGGAATGAACAGAAAGAGGGGGGCACACTGAGCCCCTCACGTCGTTTAAATGTAGTTCCTGACGCGTTCAGCGTGAAGTGTGACACAGAGAAGGCTCGAAGACTTTTCCACGAACAGCCACACACCAGCACCCAACCCGAGAAAATATTCGTGTCCCGTGTTGCCTCCTCGTCCTTCCCCACACAGGTTAACGACGCTAAACTCTGCTGTGTTTCTTGTATCGTTTGGGAGTCTTTTTTAAAAAGAAGACGGAAATGGGGCGCCTGGGGGGGCTCAGTGGGTTGAAAAGAAAATGGAGAGGAGAAAGCGCACGAGGCTGGAAGGAACGGGCTCCAGTGGGGGGAAACCGGCGGCTCCGCGTGGCCGAGGGGAGAGCACTGATCGGGAGAACAGACACACGTAGGATCTACCTTTTATTGTGTGGAGAAAAGCGGGAAACCTACCACGTGACGCAAACGTTCCAGTCTGAGCGACATCCCCCCCCGCCCCACGCATGCCTCGAGCTGGGACACGGCCGCATGGGGCTGGGGTACACGGGCGCACAGGCTGGCCTCCGGCTCGGCCCCAGGACGCCGGGGCAGAGGGCACCGGGCTTCTCCAGGGCCACTTCACATGGACACTCACGTGACCTTGTCAGGAGTCCCTTAGGAGACTATCTTAGAAAAGGTCTGAGCAGAGAGCGGGGCGGAGGACTAGGTGAGCAGCGTCGGGCGGCCCCTGGAATGTCTCCCCTGTCCCGGGAACCGTGGCAGGCGACTGGTCTGATCAGGCATTGTATGAAGAGGACGACACGCTGCCCCCATGGCCCGTCCAGTTGGTGTGGAGAAACTGTCCGGGTTTGGCTAAGAGTTCGTAAGTGTGAGCCCCGAAGTAATCCCGCTGAGCCTAGAAGACAAGAAGTCGGGTGGTTGGAGAAACGGGGTCGCGCTGCCGCCCGGTTAGCGCCGCCCCCCAGCTGGGACAGCTCACCTGGATGAGGTTGGCTGGCAGCGTGTCGTGTCTGTACCCGTCGTAGAAGGACAGGGCAGTGGTGAAGCAAGGCATCGGGATGCCCGCCTGGACCCCGGTGCTCACTGCCCGCCGCCACGCGCCCTGAGCCGAAACAAGCCAAAGACGAGGGGTCAGCCCACAGGGAAGACGCCTGCTTCCTTCCCAAGTGGCAGAATTCCACGGGCGCCAAGGCTGGGAAGTGACAAACCAAACCCCCGCACCCCGCTCTGGGCGGCCTACCTGGCAGTTCTCGACAGCTGACTTAAAGAAGTCATCGAGCAGGAGATTCTGAAGTTGTGGGTTCCGGTCAAATGCGTCCTTGATCTTTCCCAGGAACACGCTGAAACGAGCAGGAGGGAAGAAAGCACCACCTTAACCTGGGTGCACTGAGCGCCCGGCAGGAAGAAGGGGAAGCAGTCGTCGGGGAGACTGTCTTCTTGGGCACCGAGAGCACCGCCCTGGGGCACGGCGGCGGGCGGGGCGGGGGGGGGGGTTGTGCCGCACACTCACCTCCTGATGATGCAGCCCCCTCTCCACATCAGGGCGATGCCGCCGTAGTTGAGGGTCCAGCCGAATTCCGTGGCCGCCTGTCTCAGCAGCATGAAGCCTTGCGCGTACGAGATGATCTTGGAAGCGTAGAGGGCCTAAGGGGCGATGGACCCGTGTGAGCTAGAGTTAGCCACGTGCTCCCCGCCAGCAGGCCGGGCCTAGCGTGGATGGTGGCAACAGGACACAGCTGGACTCTGCGGCCTCCCGCGGCCTCCTGCCCCCACTGCTGCCCAAGGCACCCACAGCCACCACGGTCAGGGACTGGGCCCCACCTTCCGAATATCCTCCAGGAATGCTTTCTTATCACCTTCAAACTGGATCTTCTGGGGACCCATCAGCTTTTTGCTGGCCTGAATCCTCTCGTCCTTCAGAGATGACAAGCATCGAGCAAAAACCGCTTCTCCTGCAGAGTGGAGGGGAGAGCGTGACCGGAGCTCATTCGTGAAGCCGGCGGGAAAAGAGGACACAGGCGCCAGAGAGGAGGAGGGAAATCAGTCAAGGATCGGATTTCCAGTCGCACCAAGAGCTGAAGTCTCAACCTTAGGCTGCAAAATTGAACCTGGCTCAGAAAGAATTTTCAAACTTGGGGCGCCTGGGTGGCTCAGTGGGTTGGGCCTCTGCCTTCGGCTCAGGTCATGATCTCAGGATCCTGGGATCGAGCCCCACATTGGGCTCTCTGCTCAGCGGGGAGCCTGCTTCCTCCCTGCCCCCCCGCCTGCTTGTGATCTCTGTCAAATAAACAAAATTAAAAAAAAAAGAATTTTCAAACTTACAAAAAGTTTTAAACTTATAAAAACCTCTAGACAGTTGATTTGATAATCAAAACTCCAAAGAAATCAATCTTCCAGCATGAACCCAAGTACAGTCACAAAGATCAATGTGCAATTCACAACGGGAGCTCTGAGCGCCTGGCAGGCTCAGCTGGTGGAGCTTGTGACTCTTGATCTTGGAGTTATAAGTTCGAGTCCCACGTTGGTATGGAGATTACTTAAAGATACAATCTTAAAAAAAAGTAAATGGGAGGAGTTCTAGAGAAAAAACAAGGAAGTAAAACCACTTTGGTTCGGAATTACTCTGCTGATCCATATGTAAAATTTCAATTTCAGGGACGCCTGGGTGGCTCAGTTGGTTGAGCAGCTGCCTTCGGCTCAGGTCATGATCCCAGCATCCTGGGATCGAGTCCTACATCAGGCTCCTTGCTCAGCAGGGAGCCTGCTTCTCCCTCTGCCTCTGCCTGCCATTCTGTCTGCCTGTGCTTGCTCTCTCCCCCCCTCTCTCTGACAAATGGATAAATAAAATCTTATTTTTTTTTTATTTCAATTTCACTTGGGAGGGCTTGGAATTTTTAATGTTCACCAAAGACTCTCTTCTTTAGGAGCACTCACTGCCCCTCAAAAACTAGTTCACAGCAGACAGCCTTGAACTTCGCTCGGTGCTCAACTACAGTGGGGTCACCCTGAGCTGGGGGTTGCCTGCAACAGCCAGTACACGGAGAAACAGCAGACTTGCCCCTCAAAAAACTCCATTTTTTTTTTTTTTAAGATTTTATTTATTTTGACAGAGACAGAGCACACAAGCAGGGGGAGCAGCAGAGGGAGAAGCAGACTCCGCACCGAGCAGGGAGCCCGACACAGGACTAGATCCCAGGACCCCGGGATCGTGATCTAAGGGAAGTCAGACGCTTCACCATCTGAGCCACCCAGGAGCCCCCAAAACCCCATTTTTTAATTATTTAATTTTCTTTTCCAGTACGTCCACAATCACCATAATTTTGTTTCATTTGAATGAACATTTCAATATCAAGATATTTAAACTTCTCAAAAATTTGCCCTTCGAAAAGCCGACTTGCTCAACTGACACATTACACAATTAGAGTCAATTACACATACGAATCCGTCCCCCGCAGATAAAATGAAGTAAAACCTCTGGGCTTTGTTTTCGAGGGAAGGGGACCGGCCACACACCCAACAGCACTGCCCGAACTCGGAGCACACACGCCGGCGTCAAGGGGCGAGCCCACCGGGCCACCCTCGCCAGCCTTGCACACACACGATGACTCGGCACCAGGGGACGGAAGTGTCAGTGGGACACGGCTGGCGCAAGGAGGCCAGGGTGGCACAACACCCTGTGTTACCCAAGGGTCAGCTCGAAGACTTCCTTCCCCACTGGTGCAGCAAACGCGAAGGGCGCCCACCCACAGACGAAGCCTGGCCTGCCCCCGACCGGGAGAAGCGGGCCTCTCCCCACCCGAGAGCAGGATCGTTTCTGACCCTTCCTCGCCCTTCCACTGGTGTCGGTGACCAAGAAACTGTTCCTGGCAGCTGTGCCCTCGCTCCCCTGCCCTGGGCAGCCCTCACATTAGCTCAAGAGTGGCTGCTGCCCTCTGCACCGAGCTGGCTACGCGACCTGCTTCTTGCGTGGCTCACAGCCGGCCGCGGGGAGCCCTAATCCATGGGGGACGCAGCCTCTAACCGGCCGAGCAGAGAGGAAAATCTGTGTTTCGAGGGGGAGCCGTTCTGCCAGGAGCGGAGATGAGCCTTTCATTCAGCTCGCCAGGCACCTTGTTCTACTGTTTTCAATCTCGCCAGAAGTGTATCTGTTTTATTCTTAAAGGACCAACTTGTTTGAGTCCTCTTACTATCTGCTATCTGTCCGTGTCTGCTTTCCGTCGCCCCGTATCTTCCCGTTCGAGGCTGAGCTCGCTGCTCTAAAACACAACATCCACAAAAAGGACACACCGGATCGTGCCTTTCTTTACACGAAGGGGAAGGAACAAAGGAAGAGAGTTCCTAAAGGACCTGAAATGTATAGGCTGTATTTCATTTTTAAAATGTCTGGGGGAAGGGTGCCTGGCTGGTTTAGTAGGAAGAGCATGTGACTCTCCACCTCGGGGTGATGAGTTCAGGCCCCACGTTGGGTGTAGAGAGAACTTAAAAATAAATAACCTTTAAATAAAATTAAAAATAGGGGTGCCTGGGTGGCTCAGTGGGTTAAAGCCTCTGCCTTCGGCTCAGGTCATGATCTCGGGGTCCTGGGATTGACCCCTCCATCGGGCTCTCTGCTCAGTGGGGAGCCTGCTTCTCCCTCTCCTTCTGCCTGACTCTCTACTTGTGATCTCTGTCTGTCAAATAAATAAATAAAATCTTTTTAAAATAAATAAATAGATAATAAGTAAAGTGTCGAGGAGGGGGAACCACAGCAAAATATTAACAAAAGTTGAGGACGGAATCTCACGTCATTCGTGAACAATTTCGTTACCCGGACCTTCCCCATTAGAAAGGTCATGGAGGTCACTGACCACAGTTCAGTTCCCAAGACCAAAGCCAGCCAGAAGGCCGAGCTGAGTAAGAAAGCCAGGAACTCCCAAATGGCCCTCAGAGCCCGTGTGACCGAGAGAAGGTTGGCAGGAGGCTAGAGCGCAGGCTCGCGCCCGAGGAGCGGAAAGCACTGAACGCCGCTGAGCGCCGCACACAGGCTGCCGGGGGCCGGTCCTTAGGGGCCGGTCTACACCAGCATCCCAGAAGCACAGCAAGAGCGAAAGAGACGAGGGGCTTCGGCGGGGAGCGCACGTTACCGATGAGGGTGACGGGAACGCCGTACTCCAGGGCCGAGATGGCCGTCCACTTGCCCGTGCCCTTCTGGCCCGCGCTGTCCCTGATCTTCGGCAGCAGGTGTCTGCCGTCGCTGTCTCGGAACTTGAGGATGTTGGCCGTGATCTCGATGAGGAAGGAGTCGAGCTCTGTCTTATTCCATTCCTCAAACACCTAGCGCGGGACGTGGGAGGAACAGCGTGAGAGAAACCCGGCCCGCGCAGAAGCCCCCCGGCCCCCGGCTTTCGTCTGCAAGGACTGGTGCCCACGACTCGCTCTGCGTACGGGGCTGAGCCCCGCTCCCCTGAGTCGAGTTTGCTGCTCCCCACGAGTCAGCTGTGTCTGCTCGCACCGTCGCCTCCTCAGAGGCACTGGAAGGGGAAACCCTAGGTGGCGAGAAAGAGGACTATGACGCCGGCCGGCAGAGCCACGCGTGGAGGAAAGGGCTGGATGCGGGAGGAACGGGTCTTCCTCGATTTCCAGTTAAAGTAAATGTTTACCTAGTGACACTGCTGAAGTCTTCAGAGAAAAGAGTACTAGTGCTAACCTTGAAATATATTTTTATTTTTAAATTTTTTTTATTTTTAAAGAAGATTTTATTTATTTATTTGACAGACAGAGATCACAAGTAGGCAGAGAGGCAGGCAGAGAGAGAGAGAGAGGAGGAAGCAGGCTCCCTGCTGAGCAGAGAGCCCGATGCGGGACTCGATCCCAGGACACTGAGATCATGACCCGAGCCGAAGGCAGAGGCTTAACCCACTGAGCCAATGAGGTGCCCCTTGAAATATTTTTTTAAAAGATGAAACTGATAAAAGAGGGACAGACATTTGACAAAGCAAGAAAAATGCAAGAAGGACAACGTGGGTGGTGAGCACACAAATATTCACGACCGAATTCTTTCAACTTTGCTGTGTGTTTGAATATCTGGTTCCTAATAAAATTCTGGGGGGGGGGATTTTTTTAAGATTTTATTTATTTGGCAGATCACAAGTACGCAGAGCAGCAGGCAGAGAGATGGGGGGGAGCAGGGTCGCTGCCGAGCAGAGAGCCTGATGCAGGACTCTATCCCAGGACCCTGGGATCATGACCTGAGCTGAAGGCAGAAGCTTTAACCCACTGAGCTACGCAGGCGCCCCGGGGTGGGGCATGTTCATATTTCCCCCACTTTGACTAACTTCTGATTAACTGCCCAATAGCCATTCCCAGCCTGACCAGGAAAGCAAGCTTCCATTCCACTGCCCCTGTGGGACCATGCGAGACCAAATGAGGTAACGACCATGAAAGCACACAGGCCCGACACAGGAAGGGCCACTAAATGGTGCTAGTGATCAATGCCAAGCTTCTCGGGGGAGTTCTGGCTCCGTGGCTCGCTATCCTATCGTACAGCTTCCCTTCAATTGGACTGAGTCCATCTTTTTTTTTAAAAGATTTTTAACATTTTTATTTACTTGCAAGAGTGAAAGTAAGAGAGAGCGCATGCTCGGGGAGGAGAGGGAGCAGGAGGCTCCCCCCTAAGCCCGATGTGGGGCTCGATCCCAGGACCCTACGATCATGACCTGAGCTGAAGGCGACGCTTCACCAACGGAGCCTCCCAGACGCCCCGGGGCTGACTCCATCCTCCCACCAGCAGGACCCCTGGAAGGAGGCGGAGGAAGGCTTTACTCCACAGGCAAATCCCTCTCACCGGAGCAGCAGGGGCCGCTGCAGCCCAGACGCAGGCCCGGGACTCACCTTTGCCATCTCGTCGTGCTCCATGGCCAGCACGTCCTTCATCAGGTGGTAGGCCTCACAGATGAGCTGCATGTCCCCGTACTCGATCCCGTTGTGCACCATCTTGACGAAGTGGCCGGCTCCTTCGTCTCCCACCTGTCGGGGCGACAGGCACCAGGCGGCCTTCAGAGGCAGGACCCCGGGAAAGCCCACGGCCCATTCTTTGGCGAGGCTCCCTCCCCATAGAGAAAATAACAGGCTGGAAGCAAATATCTGTAGTGTCTTTGACACGGAGCATCACCACGCAACAATCCGATGAAAGCCCCAGCCAGCCGAGTGTTCTCAAACTCACTCGGAACTCGGTTCTCTCGAGCTTTCTCCAAGCCTCCCAACTCGCTGCAAGCACGTGCGGTTCACGAGCCTGCATCTCCCGCCCTCCCTTGCTAGCAGGGCCCTCGCTCCCCACCCTGCCCATGAGTGAGAGATGCCCCTTCCCGAAGTTACCACTCTCCCACCGCCGGGGCTTACAGCCCGTCGGCTGATTAAACCACCGGCAAGTTAGAAAACATGTAACTGTGTCGTAGTTGCTGCGACGGGGCTACCTAGGGGTAAAATGACCCTGGATCCACGGTCTGGCCGTCCACCTGGTAAGCCTCGAAATGTGTTTGTGCCAGCGCGTCTCAGCTGACGAGATACGGTTTATGAGAAAGCTGGCGGGACGCATACGGTTGGAACACCAGTCTGTGAATTCAGTTCAAGTAACTACAGACTTTAGTGGTTACAAGTCTCGGTCCCAGCGGCACGTTCTGTCCCTACAGACGAGCTGGGTGGGGAACCAAAGCATCTGAAAATCGCTCGGTGGGCCAGGCACGGTAGGCCAGGCACGGTGGGCCAGGCATCAGAACAAAGGGAGTTTCGGGGTCAAGCATCCGGTGGCGACGAGCTCTGAGTCGGGCGCAGCCATCTCCACGACAGGCATCCACGTGCGCGGTGGCCCGAGGTTTGCTTGACCCGCGTGCTCTCTGCTGTGCCCGCTGGGACTCGTACGACTGACCCCTCTGTCGGAGACTTCCGCCATCTGCGTTTCTGCGGCTGACCCGCCCCCTCTGGCTCCTGACACCTGTGGCTGCCAAGGACCACGGCCAGTATCGTCTTCCCTCGCCCCGTCGCTCCTGTAGTGAGCGAAGGAGCGTCTGCTCTCAGTATCCGCACCAGCTTTGCCAACAGCCCGAGAGTAAGCCTGGAGGCTCTGGAATGTCAGCCCCCGACTCGGTCAAGACCCAGCAGGGCCCGTACTGGCCTCTCGTCATGATTCTGTCCCAAGCGCGTCTACAAAGCAGGGACCGCGGCTGTCCTTTCACGGCGGTCACTGACTGTCGAGGCTGGAATGTTCCCTTCCTAGTCCTGGACACTAATGAGAACATCTCAACCCTCCAGATCCAGCCCCGCCCCTCTCCACCCTAAGCAGACCGGGCCGGACTCGGGGACACTGGTTAAGAGGCACAGACCAGACAGGGGGCTCCCGCGGCCGTCCCCGGGCACGGTAGGGCCTCCCCCTCATTGCTCATTGGCCTCAGGCCTCCTCCATCTCTGCCTTTCACCTCCCTCACACAGAGTCAAACAGAGCGGACTAGGAGCTAGAGACCTCGGAGACCACCCCCTCCTCACATTTTAGGGACAAAACACTGACCCGTGTACTTTCCTGACTCGCTAACGGCCCCCCGTGGATGGAGAGCCGAGGTGACAGGTCAGGTCACTCAGCCTGGCGCTTCGCCCACCCGTGGCACGGCCTGAGTCTGCAGCTGGGACAGAACTATCTTGGCGGCAACATGAAACGCAGGGAGGGCGGCGCACGGGAACAAGCCCAGGCCTCCCTCCTGTTTCGTGCGGGCGCAAGGCCTGACGTCGCGGGCTCTGTTCGAGCACAGAACACCTGATCCCGGGCGACGGGAAAGATTTTCCACATCCGTGGCCCGGACCTCTGAGCGCCCCGCACCAGCCCTCAATCCTCCTTCCGTGCAGGTGGGCGAAGCCCAGCTTTGTGACACCTTCTTCATTTTCGTGAAGTCACAGAGCTAATGACACGAGTCTCGCTTCACCTCGTCCTTGCTGTGCCTTCTTGAAGAATCCAACTTCTAGATGAATGGCGCAGGGCTGTTTTTAACACCAGCCTCGAGGCTCTGAAACACTCAGGAGGCAAGGCCACGTAAAAGAGGCTTGCGTCCTCGGCCATCACTGCGCTAGCGACTTCAAGACTGTGAAGCTGGTCCCCAAACTAACTGTGGCCCCCCAGGTGGTCCTGGCTCTGTGCGCTTTGTCCCGTCTGTGCCCGTGTTACCAGCCGGCTTGAAAGAGGAGCCAGAACTTGCCCAGTCACAGCAGGGCTCCCCCGTTCCTACTTTTGCGGCGATGCCTTGGAAGATCGTCTTGATGTGGGGCCTGTGGGAAGGAACCGTGTAGTTTAGCTGCTGAAAAGAGGGACCGAGATCTCAGTTAAATACTCAAGGACCCCCCACCCCAATCGTTTTCTTGTGGGTGGGAGGTGGAAGCCCCCCCCCCCCCCACTGTGGAAAAAGTAATGAATGAGCGAGTCCACGAGGTAAGCCCCGCAGAGGCGGCAGACTGGCTGGTGAGAGAAGACAGGAAGGCCAGCAGAAGCATCAAAGCAGCAGGAGAAATTTCTCGGGCGCTGGGACTCAAACAGCAAGCAACAGGGAGGCTCCCGGAGAGACGCCTGTCATCCTGTCGTCCTGCCGTCCTGTCGTCCTGCCATCCTGTCATCCTGTCCTCCTGCCGTCCTGCCGTCCTGCCGTCCTGCCGTCCTGTCATCCTGTCGTTGGTCTGGACGCGCGGCCTCAGGCCCGGCGGGGCTCCGCACCCGCAGAACCGGGCAAGGATTCCCAGGGCAGCTTTGTGATGACCCGGAGAGAAAGCGGCTGTTCCTCCTCCCTCCCACTGTCCCCGGAGAGGAGACGCGAACTCACGAGGCTTTCCGCTTATGCTCTCCTCACTACGACTACTGAAGGCTTCTTCCCAAAAAGTTTTTGGTAAAGGCACGGGACTGCCAGGGTTGCAAAGCTCATGCTCAGGATCAGAGCTACAACAGCTTCGCGTGAAGCTTTAGAACCTCCCTGAACTCGTACGGAGCGTTTAGGGCAACGGCGCCACTCCTACCTCTGCCGGGGCTCGATCTCACCACCCCAAGGCCGTGACCTGAGCCAAAATCCAGAGTTGGATGCTCAACTGACTGAGCCACCCAGACAATCGCCTTTTAAATACTGTATTAACCACTGTTCCTACTACTTTGAGCGAACAGTGAACAAGTCTTCCGTATGTTTATGACTGCCCGACGGTCTGAGAGATGGAGTCACTGAACGAGTGAGGCACCGCTGCCTTAGCAAGTGTCTTCATGTGTATCGTCTGCATATCTAGCCCGAGATCAATGTTTGTAAACTTCTGGGTGGCTCAGTGGGTTAAAGCCTCTGCCTTCGGCTCAGGTCATGATCCCAGGGTCCTGGGATAGAAGCCCGCATCAGGCTCCCTGCTCAGCGGGGAGCCTGCTTCCTCCTCTCTCTCTCTCTCTCTCTCTGCCTGTCTCTCTGCCTACTTGTGATCTGTCAAATAAATAAATAAAATCTTAAAAAAAAAATGTTTGTAAACTTCTGAGAAGCAGGAAGCTCTCTATCTACTTCCAGATTTCACACGCTGCAGGGGCGCCTGAGTGGTTTAGTGGCTTAAACATTCTTTTTTTTTTTTTTTTTTAAAGATTTTATTTATTGGGTGCCTGGGTGGCTCAGTGGGTTAAGCCACTGCCTTTGGCTCAGGTCATGATCCCAGAGTCCTGGGATCAAGTCCGGCATCGGGCTCTCTGCTCAGCAAGGGGCCTGCTTCCCCCTCTTGCTCTCTGCCTGTCTCTCTGCCTGCTTGTGATCTCTCTGACAAATAAATAAATAAAATCTTTAAAAAAAAAAAAAGATTTTATTTATTTATTTGAGAGACAGAGATCACAAGTAGGCAGAGAGGCAGGCAGAGAGAGAGGAAGAAGCAGGCCCCCTGCTGAGGAGAGAGCCCGATGTGGGGCTCGATCCCAGGACCCTGGGATCATGACCTGAGCCTAAGGCAGAGGCTTTAACCCACTGAGCCACCCAGGTGCCCCAGTTAAGCATCCTCTTGATGTCAACTCAGGTCATGATCTCAGGGTCTTGGGATCGAGCCCCACTTCGGGCTCCGCGCTGGGTGGGGAGTCTGCTTGTGATTCTCTCCCTCCCTCTGCCTCTCCCCACACTGACACTCTCTCTCTCCCCCTCAAATAAATAAATAAATAAAATTTTTAGATCTCATATACTGCACAGAATCCCAAGTAACTCATCAGAGAGCTAATTTAAAGAATAACCTTCCCCAGGAAACCCTTTGCCTCTGGGAATTAGGTTTGATCACTCCTTACTTTAACCCCTAATATCATTCTAGCACACTGGAAATCAAACTCATTCAGAAAAGAATGGTACCTTTCCACATCTCCCTCAAAAGGATCCCTTTTTTCTTTCTCTTCTGCTCACCCACCTCCCTCCGTCTGGCTTGCTCTCTCTGCAATATCAGCAGCAGGTTTCCCTCCATCTGAGTCAGGTGTGATTATTACTTGTACCTTTTCATTTTGGTTCTGTCCCACTCACCACCCCCCACGCCTCGTGCACCCCTGCTCTTACATCACCGATGCCATGGCCAACTCTTCCCCTTACGGACAACACAGAGCACAGTGTAAAACTTGTTTTGTCCCCAAGTCAGATACAAAACTTCCACCTCACTCTCCCAGGGACAAAACAGGCCTCATCAGATTTTTCCATCACTCATGATTATTAAATGAGTGGTTATCTTAGGACTGGGCACCACTTAGAGAGACAGACTTTACTTCCCAGTCCACATAGCACCCAGGACATTATTCTAACGGCTTCCTTAAAGCCCCTGAACTCGGTAAGCCTGTTCAGAGCTTCTAGTATCAGTCTTGAAGGAAATAGCAGAGATCAAAGGGCAGAAGAGAACCTCGCACACAGGAAGTCAAAGCAGTCAATGTACAGACGGAAGAACTATTCCTGGGATCTCCACCACTCAGGCCCCGCAGAGATCAGGGGGGCAAGAGGTACCCACGGCTCACTCCCCTCACAGCTCAGGCTCCCTGTGCTGAAACGGGTGGCACCTTTGATACTCACCAGGCTTCCTTGTCCCCTCCTGGCATAAGTGAGGGGCCATACCGGGCCCCCTCCTCTCCACCACTGACTCCGCTCCCCACAAACAAGATTCCCTTGGCCTTGAGGGCGCGACATCGTCTCTACATGAGAGAAAGAATTTCATTATGCTTCCGTAAGACAGTTTCTCCCAGTGGATAAGAGGAGGTAGAAGACAGGTATGGAGAGCCCACCCAGGACATGAAATGACCCCAGGAGCCAAGAATAACCTCATCATTCCAGAAATTTTATCCTGGGGCACCTGGCTGGCTCAGTGGTAGAGCATGCAGCTTTTGATCTCAGGATTGTGAGTTCAAGCCCCATGTTGGGTGTGGAGCCTACTTAAAAAAATAAACAAATAATAAAAAGAAATAAATAATTTTAAAAAGAGATTTAATACCCTCAGTTTGGGAATCAGGACAAAAAAAAAAAATCCAGGGAGCCTGGCTGGCTGTCAGTAAAGTGTGTGACTCTTGATCTCGGCATTGTGAGTTTGAGGGTGTAGAAATTACTTAACTAAAAAAAAAATCTGGGGCACTTGGATGGCTCAGTTGGTTAAGCATTGCCTTCGGCTCAGGTCATGATCCCAGGGTCCTGAGATCGAGTCCCGCATCAGGCTCCTTGCTCGGCAGGGGGCCTGCTTCTCCCTCTCCCTCCCACTCCCTCTGGTTGTGCTCTCACTCTGACAAATAATAAATAAGCAAAATATTAAAAAAA
The DNA here is from genome assembly GCF_964662115.1 of Mustela nivalis. NCBI lineage: Eukaryota > Metazoa > Chordata > Mammalia > Carnivora > Mustelidae > Mustela > Mustela nivalis. Next base: position 6,662,856 of record NC_139029.1, on the reverse strand, counting down.
AAATCCATGGAAGTTTAAAATAGCTACCTTTCCCCCAAAGGGAAATAATAAATAAACCTCATTTTCCTGGAAGGTCTAGTACCGTCAGACTCCATTAAGAGCTGGTGGGCTTTGGGGGGTGCGGGTTTGGTTTTTAAGAGTTGGCTTCATACAAGTATGACTTCCTGCCACTTGGCACTTAGGACGATACAGGGTCTTCTCCCAGCACACGAGGCCAGTAAAGCCGTGGTTCTCAACCATGGGCTGCTGGCGGAGAAGGGAAGAGCTAAGCACGAACCGTCCGCCTCCTGCATCCACGCGGAAGCCCTCCTTCTGAGTTACACGTATGCCCGAGGTGACCTCAAGTACGTCCTAGCAGAAACAGAGGCTGAGGACAAGCAGCATCGGCACCAAGCCCCAGGATCGGCACTGCAGAAGGACGGCCCACTCTTTCAGCACGTGTGCAATGCTGATACTTTTTTCTAGAATGTTCTCAGAACTAGAAAGAACTCAGACTGAAGAATACTTACTGTGGTGTCCCTGTATTCAGAATTTCCTCCATCAATGATGATGTCACCAGTGTCCAACAATGGTACCTGTAACCAGACGCAAGCATTACGGTGGGCCAAAGAAATGGAAGACAAAATAGAATGTACCTTAACCAATTAAAACAAACAAGAATTTATCCCAGATAAATCCAATCTAAAAGCACATGTTGGGGCGCCTGGGTGTCTCAGTGGGTTAAGCCTCTACCTTTGGCTCAGGTCATGATCTCATGGTCCTGGGATCAAGCCCCACATTGGGCTCCCTGCTTAGCAGGGAGCCTGCTTCCCCCTCTCTCTCTGCCTGCTGCTCTGCCTACTTGTGATCTCTCTCTGTGTCAAATAAATGAATAAAATATTAAAAAAGAAAAAAAAAAGAGATTTAAAATTTTACAACCAAAACCTGCTTGAAAAATTTTGTGTTTGCACTGGGGGCCGCCGGCGGTCTTACAGTCCCAAATCCCAGCAAAGGGACTCGTTCTAAAGGATCCCATCATTTCCTACAGAATCTGCCCACAGCAGTGGAGGGGCCCGGTAAGCAGCCATCAGCGGGTCTGGTACGTGACTCCATGACCAGCCCGGTCTGGAGGTGGCAGGAGGAGACCAGGCCTCGGACAAGCACGTCTTCCTACAGGGCACGACGAGGCTGGCTTTACTAGTTATTCTTCCGTCTCCCCGCACAAGGATCCAGTGAACTTGACTTTGTACTTCCTTACGCTGGAGAATAAGCTACGGCCTTCCAGTCCATTCTGCGTATAGCTAATCATGATCAGCTTAGCATCTTGCTACACGAAAAGCTTGGTGTGTCCTTTCCTTATCACAGCATTCTTCCTTTCTAGGTCATTCTTTTTTAAAGTGGTAACACACTGGTTACAAATTCTGCTCCCTGCAGAGACCCCCCACTGTTAACAGGGCTCCCGCAGGAAAGGAATGGTTCACCCCTTGCCTTTGTCTATCCCTGCGCTCTCACAGCTAATGCCTTGGTTTTTCCAGAGCTGTCACTGAGAATCTGAGTTATCTTCATACGTTAACCAAACGCTGTTGGGGACATTCCCTGGGGAAGAACCTGTTGTCGCCACTGGCTCCTCCCCTCCACTGCCATCCCAGTGGATGCGTGGCCATCGGCCCTTCGGCGAGGGCACAGCCTGGCGAAGCACGCAGGGAAACCCACCACCCCCTAGCCCTGGGGCCTACAAGACCCATCAGCCTACGATGTGTTACAGAAACAGAATGAGCCCTACAAAGCAGTGCCCCTACAGCTGAGGCTCAGGGCCGAAGTGCAACCGAGGCCCTCTCTTGGGCACCTGCCCGAGGGTCACCCTCCTGTCCTCCCAAGGCCATTGCAGCCCATACACATAGGTTTTTTTCTTCCAAATCATTAGAAATAAGTACCCAGCATGTAGATATCCCTAGGATTCCCTAAGGAGATCTCATCATTTATATTAAATTATAGAACAATTTACATATTGTTATTTTACACAAATGCTGAAAAAAGTGAAATCTACTTCTAAATTTGGACACCACGGTTTATTGGTGAACAGCTCTAAGCACGTATAATCCATAACCAAAACAGTAAATTTTTTGACCATCGATGATAGAGACAGACCAAGCTCCCTACTACTTCTACTCCTACTGTTAGTGAATTCTAATTGAAATGTCCATTGGTGTCCTAGAATTTCATATATATGGAATTATTACCACCTGAGGATATGCGGTGACTTAATCTGTGCCGATCGGGTTAACCAACACCGAGACATCGAAGCACTGTTTTGTCTGAACTAAGCAGCTCACATCCAGACACCAAAGAGGCAAAAAAAAAAATCTCTTAAGTAAAAAGTGGCAACACAGCTGACGGACTGCAGGAGAAAAGCTGCCCCGCCAGCAGCAGCTGGGAGCAGAGCTGGCCTCACCAGTTTGTCGATGAAATCGTCCACTGCTTGGCCAGCCTTCACCAGCAGTATGACCCGCCTCGGCTTCTTCAGCTTCGCGACCATCTCCTCCAAGGAGTGAGCACCGACCACTTTAGTTCCCTTTGCCTCATTGGCCAAGAAATCATCAACTTTGGAGACTGTCCTATTGAAAGCACAAACCTAGAAGGACAAAAAAAGGTCTGCTCAGGAGATCAGGGACACAGAAGACCTTCAGTGAAACTTGTACCGCAGAGAAAGGAACAGAAGCAAAGGTCAGCTGCCCGAGGCAAACCAGGCTGGAATCTGTCACCAGCTGATTGGGACTCAGATTCAAATCAAGGGACTCCATGCTGCAAACTGTTATCTTTTGTCACCAATACTCCTTGTATCAGAACAAGCTTAGTGTTTGTACTGTTTAAATTTTCACTCACCCCAGTTCTCACTAGACAAAGATGTTAGAGCTCTACCAACCCAGGGCGGATTTCTCCTCCTCCAGCTATGGGCAAGATGGGGCGCCTGGGTGGCTCAGTCACTTAAGCGTCTGCCTTCCCTCAGGTCATGATCCTGGGGTCCTGGGATGGAGCCCTGCCCACAGGAAGTCTGCTTCTCCCTCTCCCTCTGCCCCTCACCCCTGCCTCGTACTTTCTCTCTCCCGTTCTCTCAAATAAATAAGTAAAATCTTAAAAAAAGAAAAGATCTGGGTAGGTTTATTCCGGCAGCAACCTTACAGATGCATTTAGCAAGACTCTCCTTCAGAGAAGGTGGAGCTGACCCCACCCCCCCCACCGCCCACAGGCGAACTGGTGCTTGTCCTTCCTTGGCAAAACCTCCTGAGCAGCAACAGGGGATCTGTCAGAAGTGGCAGCTGCACAGGATCTTGGAAATCAGCAGCAGCGCACCAAGACACACCAAGAACCCACAAGACAAGTGTGTGTTCTCCGGACTTACCACAAAGCCGTGGTCATTCATGTTCAAAATTAAGTTCTGGCCCATGACAGCCAGTCCAATCAGTGCAATGTCGGCTCTAAAAGACCAGGAAAGGGAACAAAGAAAACGTGTCAGTTCCACTTAATCCATTCCAACGCAGAGACCCAGAGTGTCCTAGCTTTTCCTATGAACAATCTGCCTTCCCTCTTCCCCTGCCCCCCCTTCACCCTGGAGAACCAGGCGTGCACCGCCCAGGCCACTGCAGACGGGCCACCCTGCGCTCCCCACTTCACCAGACGGCGAGTTCTCTTGAGATCCACTAATCCTGCAGGAGGGCGTGCAACCTCTGCTCTGCCCAGGCCACCCGCTGATGACTCACTGCGGCCGTCCCCGTCCCCCGCGCCCCCGCGCCCCCGCGCCGGGAAGAAGCCCCGCAGGCACAGCCGCCGACCGTCCAGGCACTTCCCCTCCGGCTCCGACCCCGGCTTCCCCTGGCCATGCCGGTCCCCTCCCCGCCGGACCCTTTCTGGACACGGGGATCCGCCCGGCGCCGCCGCGAGAGGCAGAGGGCCTGGGCCCGACGGGGCTGGGACCCTGAAGGTCCGGGACTCCGCGCGCCACGAGGCCGGGCTCCCGCGACCCCCGTGGTCAAGGCGACGTCGGGGGTGGCTCCGCCCTCCACGCCGGCCCCCGGAAAGTTCCCCCGCGGACCGCAGGTCGTCACTCACTGGGCCATGGCGGCGGCGGCGGCGGCGGCAGACTCGGCAGGAGCGGACGGAGCCGGAGAGCGGAGAGCGCGCGGCGACGCGACCGAGGCTGAGTCGCGCTCCTGCTCTGGCCCTCAGGGCCTTGGCCGCGGCCTTCCGGCGCCGACCAATCGGAAGGAAGGGGCGGGGATTTGTAGCTACGCCATTGGCCCTCCCCAGCGCCTGTTAGACCACCTGAGGCAAACGGACCCGCCCACTCCCGGGGGCCGGCTCAGGAGAGCGCCGAGCACATCGATGGCAACGCAGAGGCAGGCAGGGCGGGGGCGCCTGGGACTGGCGGAGGAGGCCCGGCGGCCCCGGGCACGGACACGGGGGCGTGGGCGGGGCGCGAGGACCGCTGGAGGGAGCGGGGGCGCCGGGACAAGTGAGGGCCCGGGTCGGGAGCAGAGGACTCCCGGGACTGACGCAGGGGGCGCGGTGGGGGCTCCCGGGACGGGCACTGGGGGCCCGGCGGCTCGCGGTCACCGGCGGACCCCGGAGCAGAGGACACTCGGGTTGGCGCCTCCAGTACATTTGATGATTTTTTTCTTCTGTGAACGCTTCGTATCATCTAACATGTACCTTGCACCCTTGCACGTAGTAAGTGCTCACCAGAAACCAAAGTCACGCAGCTGGTTAATGGCTCGTTAGTGGCCCAGTTGTGACCCGTTCAAGGCCAAAGCTAGTTCCATCCCAGCAACTGCACAAGCTACTTTGTAATACAGGTTTTAAGAGATACAGTGTAATAACTTACCTGTAAGCTGTGTCCCACTATCCTGTTTTTTCCTATTGGAAGTTAGGTCAGACTAAATCACAGTTAACAGTATTTTGAATGCCAATGGAATCTCACTCTGAATATTTAAAATCTCAGGATCTGTCTTGGATGTAGAAATTTTCCTGTATTATTTTTTGCACTAAAGGCATTCTGTTAATTTGTTCTTTTCCTCGAGTTTCCCTTGAATTGTACCAGCCAGGGCTTTCCGTCCTGAAGTTCCAATTTTCCTTTCTCTCCTCTCCTGCGTGGAGGGTGGTGTTCATGAACTCTGTGGTTGACCCGCTGTACAATGTCCAGGTGGGGCCAAGATTAGAACAGAACTTTCTTCTGAGGAAGAAAAAGTCCCTGTCCCTTGAGGCCCTTTCCTTGATTCCTTCTTGCTTTTCCTGGTCACAGAAATACGGGCTTGGAAGCAAGCCCAGAATTTATTTTAATTACGTATTGGTTCAGCATTAGTCATTTTTTTAAAAATTCCAGTATAGTTAACATGCAGTATTTTAATATGTCTCAGGTATGCAGCGTAGTGACTCAAGAATTCTATATGTTACATAGTGCTGATTGCAATACGTGTACCCTTTTTTAAAAAAGTACTCTTTACCCCCAGTGAGGGGCTTGAAGAGTCACACGCTCTACGAGCCTGCCAGGCACCCCGCAATAACTACTCTTAATCCCTTCCACCTGTTTTACGCATCACCTTCCCCCCTCCCCTCTGGTGACCATTAGTTTATTCTCTACAGTTAAGAGTCTGGTTTTTGGTTTGTCTGTTTTTCATTTGTTTTGTTTCTTAAGTTCCACATGTGAGTGAATTCATTTGGTATTTATCTTTCTCTGACTGACTGACTTCACTTAGCATGATACTCTCTAGCTCCATCCATGTTGCAAAAGGCAAGATATCATTCATTCTGAGGCTGAGTAAGATTCCGATAGAAATCTTTTATATATATTTACCGCATCGTCTTTAGCCATTCATCCATCGACGGACGGTGGGATGCTTCCATAGTTTGGTTACTGGAAATACTGCTGCTATAAACATAAGGGTGCATACATCTTTTCAAAGTAGTGCATTTTTTTTTTCAAGTAGGTGCCACACCCAGCATAGAGCCCAACTCAGGGCTTGAACTCACAACTCTGAGATCAAAACCTGAGCTGAGATCAAGAGTCGGATGCTTAACCGACTGAGCCACCCAGGCGCCCCTTGAATTCGTGATTTTTTATTCTCTGGGTAAATAGCCAGTAGTGGAATTATTGGATCATAGGATAGCTCTATTTTTAACTTTTTGCGGAACCTCCATGCTGTCCTCCAGAGTGCCTGCACCAGCTTGCATTCCCACCAACAGTGCAAGAGGTTTCCTTTTCCTCCACCTCCTGTGCCGACACCTGTTGTTGTTTGTTTTTGATTTTCGCCAATAAAGCCCAGGGTGTATTTTATTTTTTTAAAGAGGAACAGTAGATTAAAAAAAAAAAAAAGATTTTATTTATTTATTTGAAAGCAAGAGCACATGAGAGAGAGGAGAGGCAGAGGAAGAGGGAGAAGCAGACGCCCCGCTGAGCAGGGAGCCAGATGCAGGGCTTCACCCCAGGACCCTGAGATCATGACCTGAGCAGAAGGCAGACGCTTAATGGACTGAGCCACCCAGGCGCCCCAGAATGTATTTTAAAGCTACAAGCGAGATGTCTGGCTGCCCTTAACACCTGCCTGAAGCGGGAAGGACAGGGACAGGGAGCTGACAGAGCAAAACCAGGGAGGGCAGAGCCGCTGCCATCACTGGCCACGGGTCACTGCTGAGGCCGAGAGACCTGGGTCTTCACCCCAGCTTCGGCGACCTTGTCGTTTTGGGTGGACCCAGCTGGCAGGAATCTTGGAGTTCTCCCAATGAAGTGTGTCCACACTCCAGTGTGCAAAGAAGCTTGATAAATCCGAACTCCGATTTCACAGATCTGGGGTAGGTCTGGAAGTGCGTTTTATCACCCCCGTGATTCTCACTCCAGATGGTCTCTGGACTACCTTTTGCAATAGTTCTTGAAGGGTGGTCCGTGACCGTGGAGGTCCCTGGTACCCTCTTCAGGGAGAAGTGGGCCCAAAGCTATTTTGCTAGGACTAGCAAGACGTGACTTGCCTTTTTCATCTTCGTTCTCTTAACAAGTGTCTGATGGAGTTTTCTAGAGGCTCTGAGATAGGTGATATGGAAGAGATTAAATGCAGAAGCAAGTAAGAGAATCCAGCTGTCTTAAACTGTAGTAAGCCAGACATCAGGTTTCACAACTGTAAAACAATGACTGAGTTTCCTTTTGTTTTGGGAAATTGTTACTCAAAAGTTTCTCCATTTTGATTTCTTAAATAGTAAATATTCGTAGACTAGAAACAAAAGCTCTCTGTATCATCAGTCCTTTTTAAGAGTATAAAAGGGTCTGAGAGCAGTGGTTTGCGAACCACAGATTTAGCCCAACTCCTGTTTCAGAGAGGAGGAAATTGGGGTTCAGAGAGCTGAGACTGGCTTAATCGGAGACGTACACCAGAACTGCCCCTCTGGGGACAGATTAGATGCTTTCCAGGGTCCCCCTCAGTGGACCCTGGGGTCCGGAGACAGACTCAGTGGTAGGACAGCACGCAGAAGTCCCGTCAGACGGCTGCTCAGATGATCCAGAAGCTGCCTGCTAGAGAAGGCAAGAGTGGGTCTTGCTGCCACACTGTCCTTCGCTCGCTCCGGTTCCGCTTCTTTCCAGCTATGCAATTTGGGGCCAGTTATCGAGTCTCAAGAGTTTCATGTGTAAAACAGGAAGGACAAAACCTCAGAGGGTAGCTCTAGGGTGAAATGACACAACAGGGACGTGCTAGCCTCTGTCTTTTTTTATGGAATGGACACAGAAGAGATGCAAATTGTAGCGGAAAAGAGGATTCAGTCACATTTCTCCCAGGCTTCTCCCAGCCTTCTGGGGATAGACACACAAAAGCAACTTTGCAGCTTCCTGCAGGCTTCTGAGCAGTTCTAACTCAGCTGGTGATAAAATGCTCCATTGTTTTGAGTTTTTTGCTACGGAAAAACTTCCCCTGAAGTTGAATCGTACAATATCTGTCTTCCTCATCCAAATGTGTATCATTCCAAGCAGCCTATCCTCTTCCCCATAGTCATTGTCTCTGCCCTGCATCCCTTTAGGGGATCCCAGGAAGGAGGCAGCAGCAGAGACACCATGTCTATCTCGGTCCTGTGTGTTTCTGTCACCTTCCTGTGCCTTACACACAACGGATGGCCACTCACTAACTGTTGCTGTCAAATGTCTCGTTTATACCATTTTGTTTCTTAAAGGGGTACATGGGTGCCTGGGTGGCTCAGTGGGTTGAGGCTTCTGCCTTCGGCTTGGTTTGTAGTCCTGGGGTCCTAGGATCGAGCCCCGCGTCAGGCTCTCTGCTCAGCGGGAAGCCTGCTTCCCTTCCTCTCCCTCTGCCTGCCTCTCTGCCTACTTGTGACCTCTGTCAAATGAATAAATAAAATCTTTAAAAAAATAAAAAATTTTAAAAAATCATTAAAGGGGTACAGTTCATGCAGATGTCTGGAACACTCTTCATTCACACCTGTTTTCCTGCCTAGCTTTAGTAGTAATCCTTCTCACTCTCTAAACTGTTCTGGCTTGAATGATAAACTCTACTGGCACGCTGGCTTAAAATCATATGCTGGGGTGACCGGTGGGCTCTGTCGGTGGAGTCTGTGACTCTTGATCTCGGGGTCGTGAGTTCAAGCCCCATGTTGGGCATAGAGCTTATGTAAAAAAAAAAAAAAAGAAAGAAAAAAAAAAATATATATATGTAGATACATATATATATATGTCACAACTTCTTCATAGAACTATCCTTTAAAAAAAATAAAGATCTAAGGGGCACCTGGGTGGCTCAATGGGTTAAAGCCTTTGCCTTCAGCTCAGGTCATGATCCCAGGGTCCTGGGATTAAGCCCCGCATTGGGCTCTCTGCTCAGTGGGGAGCCTGCTTCCTCCTCTCTCTGCCTGCCTCCCTGCCTACCTGTCATCTCTGTCAGATAAATAAATAAAAAATCTCAAAAAAAAATCCTTAAAAAAAAAAAAGATGTACTGATGCATCGGGGAGTGTGGGAAAGGAGGGGCTGGTGAAGGGACACGGACTTTCAGCCGGGAGACAAGCAAGTTCTGAGATGTGATGTTCACACGGACCCAATACCTGGTAACACGACACTGTGGGGTTGACCCTTGCTGGAAGAGTAGAACTGACAGGTGTTCCCAAAGACCCGCACATACACAAGTAATAAGGAGATCGATGCGTTGCGTGGATGGGATGCAGCCTTGCCCAGTGTGTGTGTATCAGATCATCAGGAGACAGACTTGAAATTTCCTACCATACCTCAATAAAGCTGAAAAAGAAAAAAAGATGTTTCAAAGTGTAGTTTATGGGCCATACCGTCCCTAGATGGGAGGTGTACGGTTGGACGACTTTCAGTTAATTTACACAGCAGTGTGACATTCACCAGCCCCTGTCAGCCCCAAAATGTTCCCTTGTGCCTGTCTGTAGTCAGCCTCAACTCCCACCCACCAGCCTCAGGCAACCTCTGGTCTCTGTGGTTTTGCCCGTCCTAGAAACTTCGTAGGACTGGAGGGTGTGATGTTTTGTGTCTGGCTTCCTCCACGCAGCAGAAGCAGACGAAGCTTCTGAGCTTTGTTCGTGCTGCTGCACAGATGCACGGTAGGTTGCTGCTTATCGCCCAGTGGTAGTCCGCTGTGCGCAATCTAGCCACGCAATTTGTCTATCTGTTGATGGACATTTGGAAATGCAAATAAATTAATTAATTAAAAAGTAAGTAAATAAAAGTGATAAAAAAATCAGTAATAAAGAAATAAAAATAAATGAAGACATTTTGAATGTTCACATACAAAATCGTAGTGTGGGCATGTTTTCATTTCTCTTGGGTAGACACTCCGCAGAAACGGCCCCAGGGGTGCGAGTTTAACTTCTGAGGAGGGGCTGAGCTGTTTCTGCAGTGGCTGCACCATTCCCCACCCCTGCAGGCAGTGTGGGAGCCTTTCTGATTCTCGCATCCTCGCCAGCGCTTGGTGCTGTCTGAGTGACTCCAGCCATCCCAGTGGGTGTGAGGGGGCAGCTCCTTGTGGCTTCAGTTGGCATCTCCCTAATGTCTAAGGATGATGAGCATATTTTTCAAATGCTTATTTGCTATTCATGTATTGTCTCTGATGAAATAGCCATTCAAATTTTTCCTTGCTGTTTTGTTTTGTTTTGTTTTTGTTTGTTTTTGTTTTTGGCTGTTTTGTTTTGTCTTCTTTTGTTTAGAGAGAGAGAAGGAAGCGGGAAGGAAGAGGGAGAGAGGGAACCTTAAGCTGTCTCCATGCCCACTGCTGAGCCCAATGAGGGTCTCGATCTCATGACCCTGAGGTCATGACCTATGCCAAAACCAAGAGTCAGAGGCTTAACCGTCTGAGCCACCCAGGCACCCCTTCACTATTTTTTTTATTCTTATTTTTTTAATTTTTTTAAGATTTTATTTATTTGACAGAGAGAGAGACAGAGAAAGCAGAAGCAGGGGTAGTGGGAGAGGGGGAAGCAGGCTTCCTGCGGAGCAGAGAGCCTGATGTGGGGCTTGATCCCAGGACCCTGGGTTCACAACCTGAGCCAAAGGCAGACACTTAACGACTGAGCCACCCAGGTGCCCTCACTGTTTGTTTTTAATAAATTTTAGATTTATTTAAAAAGTCGCAGAAATCGGGACGCCTGGGTGGCTCAGTTGGTTGGACGACTGCCTTCGGCTCAGGTCATGATCCTGGAGTCCCGGGATCGAATCCCGCATCGGGCTCCCAGCTCCATGGGGAGTCTGCTTCTCTCTCTGACCTTCTCCTCGTTCATGCTCTCTCTCACTCTCTCTCAAGTAAATAAATAAAATCTTTAAAAAAAAAAAAAGTCGCAGAAATTCAGACAGGAACCGTGCAGGCTTCACCTAGTTTCCCCTGTGGTTAACATCTTGACGTTACCGTGGCGGATTTGTCACAACTAAGAAAGCACAACGTTGCTATAACACTGTTCACTGAGCTCCAGACTTCATTAGAACAGTGTTTTCTGCAAATGCACTTTTCCTGTTTGGGGCTAACCAGGATTCATTATATTTAGCTATCTTGTCTTATTTCCTCTGGGCTATGACAATTTCTTGGACTTTTCTTGTTTTTAATGACCTTCTTTTTTTTTTTTTTTTAAGATTTTATTCTTAAGTAATGTCTACTCCTAACATGGGGTTTGAACTTACAAACCCAAGATCAAGTCATGGGCTCCACCGACTTTGCCAACTGTCCCTCGTAACCTTCATTTTGAGGAATGCTGGTCAAGAATTTTATAGAATGCCCTTCAATTTGGATTTTTTTTTCATGTTTTTTTTCTCTTGGTTATACTGGGGTTGTGGGTTTTGTGGAAGAATGCCGCAGAGGTAACATGCTATTCTCTTGTCATCACGTCAGAGGTACAGGCTTTCCCCAAGGATGGTACCACTCAGCACCAGCCAAGGCGGTGTCTGTTCAGCCCCTCCAACTAGTAAGTTAATTCTTTATTTCTTTTTTTTAAAAGATTTTATTTATTGGTTTGACACAGAGAGAAAGAGATCACTAGTAGGCAGAGCAGCAGGCAGAGAGAGAGGGGGAAGCAGGCTCCATGCTGAGCAGAGAGCCCAATGTAGGGCTCGATCCCAGGACCCTGAGATCATGACCTGAGCCGAAGACAGAGGCTTTAACCCACTGAGCCACCCAGGCACCCCTAATAAGTTATTTCTTAACTTATAAGTTATTTCTTTCCTCCTTTCCATGTTCTATTCTTTGGAAGCCGTTCCGTAAGTACAGCCTACTTCTGCCTGTTTGTTCTTTTAAAAAGTAGGAGCGTTTGTCTTATTGCATTCTAATGGTCTTTGTATATTCTAAATACAAATTCTTTTTTTTTTTTAAAGATTTTATTTATTTATTCGACAGAGAGAGATCACAGGTAGATAGAGAGGCAGGCAGAGAGAGGGAAGCAGGCTCCCTGCTGAGCAGAGAGCCCGATGCGGGACTCGATCCCAGGACCCCGAGATCATGACCTGAGCCGAAGGCAGCGGCTTAACCCACTGAGCCACCCAGGCGCCCCCTAAATACAAATTCTTTATTAGATATATGATTTGCAGATATTTTATCCCAGTTTGAGCCTTGTCTTTTCATTTTTTCAGTGGTATCTTCTAAAGTGTAAAGATTTATAATTTTGATATAGTTCAATTGATCATGTTCTCGATGCCATATCCAAAAAATCTTGGCCTAAGCCAAGGTCACAAAGATTTTCTCCTATGTTCTCATCCAGAACTCTTATAATTTTAGCTCTTGCATGTAGAGCCACGATCCATGTTGAGTTAATTTTTGTATGACATGTAAGGGAAGGGTCTAAGTTCATATTTTTTCCATATGGATATCTAACTGTTCAAGCAACACTTGTCAATTTTGGCGGGGGGGGGCTGTTCTAGGTCGTTTACCATTTTCATATAAATTTCAGAATGAGATTCTTAATCACTTCTTGGCCTTTTGGCTAAAATCAAGTGTAGGATGAGATTCTCGGTTTCTACAGAGAAGCACCCTGGGATTTTATTGGGAGTGTGCTGAATCTACAGTTAATTTGGGGAGAATGGCCACCTCAAGGATATTGAGTCTTCCAAGCCATAAACAGGTTACAATGTTTCCTTATATTTAGATACTCTTTAATTTGCTTCGGCAATGTTTGTAGTTTGAGTGCAGGGGCTTTGCACTTTTGTTAACTGAATTCCAAATACTCCTTTTGGTGTCATTGGGAATGGGACTTTCCTGTGACCAGTTTTGGATTGTTCATTCTTGGTACATAGAAACCCATCTAATTGTTGTTCATTGATTGTCATGTCCCAACACCTTGTCATCTGTGATCACGTTATCTGTGAATGCACACAGTTTTAATTCTTCCTTTCCAATTTGTTTTTTATTTTCCTTGTTTTTTTGCACTGGAGAGCACCTCGGGTACACTGTTGTGTTGCTGTGGTAAGAGGAGATATATTTGCCTTGTTCCCAATCTTAGGGGAAAAGCATCAGGTTTTCACCACTAAGCATGATAGTTTAGGTTTTTCATAGATGTCTTTCATTATGTTGATAAATTTCTATTATTTCTAATTTGCTGAGACTTTTTTTTTTTAAAAGATTTTATATATTTGAGAGAGAGACAGTGAGAGAGAACATGAGCGAGGAGAAGGTCAGAGAGAGAAGCAGACTCCCCGTGGAGCTGGGAGCCCGATGCGGGACTCGATCCCGGGACTCCGGGATCATGACCTGAGCCGAAGGCAGTCGTCCAACCAACTGAGCCACCCAGGCGTCCCATTTGCTGAGACTTTTTATCATGAATTTTCAGTTGCCCACTTTTCTTTTCGCTTGTCTTTGCCTCATATGTTATGCCCTGATGTTAGATGTAGATAATGGTTATAATGGTTCTATCTTCTGATGTATTGATCCCTCACGACCAAGAAACGTTCCTCTTTGGATCTGTTAAGTAACAAAAAGTCAACCAAGTACATTTTATTTATTTATCTATCTATTTACTTTGATAGATAGCCCCACCCAATGTGGGGCTTGAACTTAAAACTCCAAGAACAAAAGTCAGTTTCTGCTGACTGAGCTCACCCAGTGCCCTCAACCAAGTCCATTTTAAAGATTTTAAATCTTTTTTTTAAAGATTTAATTTACTTTATCGACTCATGAATCGGCAGCATCCTGTCTAGCAAGTAGAGCAGAGCTCCTAGTAACAGAAAAGGAAAGGCTTTTTTTTTTTTTTAAATTATGTTAGTCACCATATAGTACACCATTAGTTTTTGATGTGGTGTCCATGATTCGTTATTTGCATAGAAGACCCAGTGCTCACTACAACACGTGCCCTCCTTAATGCCCATCACCGGGGCTAGCTTATCCCCCACCCAGAAAAGGAAAGGCTTTTAAAGGTAGAGAAGAGAGTGGAAAAAAAAGAAATTGTTCACAAAGAGTTCATTGTCTTAGGGGCGCCTGGGTGGCTCAGTGGGTTAAAGCCTCTGCCTTCAGCCCAGGTCATGATCCCAGGGTCCTGGGATTGAGCCCCGCATCGGGCTCTCTGCTCAGTGGGGAGCCTACTTCCTCCTCTCTCTCTCTGCCTGCCTCTCTGCCTACTTGTGATCTCTATCAAATAAATAAATAAAATCTTAAAAAAAAAAAAGAAGAAGAAGAAGAAGAAGAAGAAGAGTTCATTGTTTTAGGCAAGGTTGGCCTCCTAATGGGAACAGAAGAGTCTCTCAGTAAAATTCCTAATGCTGGCCAGGAAATTCTCATGTTAAAGGTTACACATTTGGAGGTGGGTTTGCACGGGGGTCAAAACTGTAGTTAGATTAGGTATTGTTTGTTTACTGACTTGGGGCCTTAACCCAGGGGCCTCCATTTCAGGCCTGTGGTTACTTTTTAACCATTTCGTCTTTGGGGGCGCCTGGGTGACTCTGTTGTCGGCTTCTGCCTTCAGCTCAGGTCATGATCTCAAGGTCCTGGGATTGAGCCCCGCATCGGGCTCTCTGCTCGGCATGGAGCCTGCTTCCCCCTCTCTGCCTGCCTCTCTGCCTACTTGTGATCTCTGTCAAATAAATAAATAAAATCATTTAAAAAAAAAAAAAAAGAACTGTCTTGGCCAGAAAGTCCCAAGTTTGCTGGCGGAGAGCTCCTGAACTTCAGCTGCAGATTTTACTGTCATTTTCAGAGCCGAGGAGATGTTCCTGATGGTAGATCCCTCACCGACATCCATCCCTAACCAGGAAAGGAAGGGAAAGGAGTGCGTCCAGAATCACAAAAGCCTCCTGGCAAGGGAGTTGACCAAGGAGATGTCTGATTTCGCTTGTGAAAAGTCAGGAGCACAGTTTGATTTTCTCATAGCCTGAAATAAAAGGTCACTGTGAATCCTGAGGTTTGACCCCTCCCCTTAGCTGTGGCTTGGGACACAGAGAGGAGCGCGTTATCTGTCCAGGACAACACCAGAGTAAAAAAGGAAAAGAAGGAGCGCGTTCTTGTGTTTAAACTAAGAAGCCTTGATCCCTTGGCTTGGGCGGAAACGCTGCCTTGGCATCAGCTACTCTCCTTCCTTGCCACTTGGACTCGGAGGTCCCTAGCGTCTGTGCCGGGCCAGGTGGCAGGTGACACCTGCTTCAGCTGTGGGACGTGAACCTGAGGTGTAACACCTTCAGCAGCCCTTGCCATGGTCCCTTCCGACTGTCTAGCACGGCTCACGTTTGCAGGACAGCCACTCATCAGGCTCTGGACTGGGACCCACAGGATCCTCTGAACTGGGATCTGGGAAGGCCCCTTGAACTTCGGTGACAGGCTTGCGTGGGAGACACTGGAGGCTTAACGGTAGTTGACAGAGGTCGCACTCCGATAGAATGTCAACATTCGCAAGGTTCATTAAGGCTCGTGTGATTTGCCCAATGAAGTGGGTGCCTTGATCATTGGAGATCATAGAAGATATACCCAAATGAAAAACACATTTTTCTAACAGATTCTTTGCCACTGAGAGGGCAATAGTCATGAGGCAGGGAAAGGCTTTAATCCACCTGGAAAACAGGTACATAATGACAAGGGCATATCGGTAACTCGTACTAGGTGGAAACCGGAAACCGAAGGCCAGCGGCAGGTGTTCGAAGTCGATTATGGATTAGGGATTATGGACCTGACAAGTAGACATTACAGGTAGACTTTCTGTAATACAGAAGCTTCTCCACCAATGTCTGTCCATAATTTGAGTGCTCTTATTTGAAATGCCCTATGGTAGGTGGGGGATTGCAGAAACAGAAAAATGGCGTTTGCTGGGAAATTGGGAAGCACCAAGTGCTGTCCTGGTTTGCCTGAGGTCCTGACGGTTCGGGTAATTTACACACACGGGTCAGCCCCCTTACCTCCTCTGATTCAGGAGCGGACTGTCGCCATGTTACCAGGACGTCAGGATGGCAAGTCTGGCAACGAGGGGCCATTATTGTAGAAGCATAATGGACATTATGCACATCTGCCACGACTGTACAAATACAGCATAAAGAAAATTAAGTTTTGCTTCTTGTTTGACGATGCAATTTAATGTAGCAGGTAAGGCCGATTAGTTGGACAAATCCTTTGGAATGTTCCAGCTCAGAAAGACTTAAGCAGATTAAAAGTAAAACAAACAAACCCAAGACATATATATATTTTTAAAGATTTTATTTATTCATTTGAGAGAGATATAGAGACAGAGATGGAGAGAGAGAGCACAAGCAGGGGCAGAGGCAGAGGGAGAGGGAGAAGTAGACTCCCCACTGAGCTGGGAGTGAGACATGGGGCTCAGTCCCCAGACCTGGAGATCATGACCTGAGTCGAAGGCAAGCACTCAACCATCTGAGCCACCCAGGTGCCCCCCGAAGAAATCTTTATTTATTTGAGAGAGAGAGAGTAGGGGGAGAGTGAGAGGGAGAAGAAGGCTCCTCACTGAGCAGGGAGCCTCATGCGGGGCTCAATCCCAGGACCCTGAGATCATGACCTGAGTCAAAATCAAGAGTTGGCTGCTCCAGGGGCGCCTGGGTGGCTCAGTGGGTTAAGCCTCTGCCTTCGGCTTAGGTCATGATCTCAGGGTCCTGGGATGGAACCCTGCATCAGGCTCTCTGCTCAATGGGGAGCCTGTTTCCCCCTCTGTCTCTTCCTGCCTCTCTGCCTACTTGTGATCTCTGTCAAATAAATAAGTAAAATCTTAAAAAAAAAAAGAAAGAAAGAAAGAAAAGGAGTTGGCTGCTTAACCAACTGAGCCACCCAGGCCCCCCCCCCATAAATAAACTTAAAAAAATAAAAAAACCCACCCACATTTACTAACGACCTAAATTTATCTGAGTTTCTCTGTTAAGTAGACAGCCAAAAGTAGATAAACCTATGTTCAGTAACTAATATTTTAGTGTTATATCTTTATTGATCTACATATGTAATGAATTTAACTTAATTCATCATTTAACCTAACTCAGCAAAACTTTACGATTTTAGGTTACCAAGATCTTTATGGGTACATAGAAACTTCATGAGACATCAAAGTCCATCATTCTTCCAAGCTACTTAAAAAGGAAACAAAAAAACATTTTGTGCAAGAGATCCTGATATCAACCTTTTTGACTTTCAGTAAACTCAGGCAGAATGAAAATTTTAATTTTAATGCTGATAACTCCAGAGACAAGTCTATTTTAATTAAACCAGGAACTGAATATTTTCCCAGATCATGTGAACTTGAAAAAGCGTTTGGATTAGCTTCCGTGCGTCTGAGAATTTTAGAATGCCCCATTGTGACAAGCACTTGTCCAACTAAATAGAGCTCTTTGACAAATTAATTTGAGCAATACTACCGGAGATAGAAAAATGTCACATTTGTACCATATGTACCTAAGAACACCCAGGCAGATGCAGGGACACTGTCATTCTAATATTTGCGGAGGCGATTTTCAAGACTCGTCTTTGTTCTTGGAACTGATCGCGAGTAAGACGTGCCAGAGTTTGGGCATGAGAACGCTTTTAGTGGTTTATATTATTAAAAGGCCTCTTTCCCCCCCTCTTTTCCCTTCAATCTCAGGTGATTGTGGACTGTGTTTGCATTTCAAAGTTCTGATAAGATGTGTTAAGTTTGCAGACCGAGAAAGAATGCACGTTCCTCTAGAAGGACCTTGGTTTCTTAAAGCCAATAGTTTACAAGTGGTTTAAGATAATTAGGGGAAATTTGGGGATTGAGAAAGGAACGGGTGAACTTTGAATTGCTTCTAGAGCTGCATTTCTAGTTCTGTATAGAGCTGCATTTCTAGTTCTGTAAAGATTTGAACGATAAGGATAGTTGCTTTCAGTTCCTCAAACAATTGGGTTGTACCTTAAATGATATCCTGGGTCATCTACCATCGCCACTACATTATCTCAATTTGTTTTTTTCCCTCTGGGTACACAGTTTTTTGTTGCTGTTGTTGTTGTTTAAGATTTTATTCATTTATTTGAGAGAGGGAGAGGGCAAGGAGGAGTTGGGCAGAGGGGGAAGCAGACTCCCCGCTGAGAGCAAGGAGCCCAAGGCAGGGCTCCGTCCCGGGACCCGGGGACCTAAGCCAAAGGCTCATGTTTAACCCACTGAGCCACCCTGGCACCCCTGGGTCCATAGTTCTAATTTTAAATATTTCTGGCAGTATTGAATAACCCCCCTTTGGTGTAAGACGGCCCACAAAGAGGGTGCGAAGGACAGTAACTTCCCAAGATCCAGGATTACTCCCGATGAGAACCAAAAGAAAGAAACACAACCGCAAGTCCCAAGCAGGCAGAAGGCCCAGCCCAGCTGCGTGAGCGAGAGCAGCAAGGCGGCAGCCTCTGGGACGCAGAGAATCTATGACCCGCGGGTCTGGAGGGAAAGGGACCACATGAAAATTTCCCCTTGCAACCGGACACAGCAGAGAGACTCCGAAGAGCGGATCCCGGGGAGAATTCCCGCCCTTCGCTGGCCTCTGCCAGTTTTTCCAGGATCCCCGCTGCTGGCTCTGGGATCTCCCAGGGCTGCCCCTTGCCGGTTTACCAGAAAACCCCTCCCTTCCATCAGCTCTGGAGGGGCCCGTCCTTCTTTGAAGGTAGACGGGGTGTGTGGGTAAGGCCATTCGCTTGGTGGACTTCTGTCTACACTTCTTTGGTCCTTTCAGAGTGGAGAAACCGTTCAGAGGATTAGCAGGGCGAGCACTGGAAGGAGCACCGAGAGGTTTATCAGGCTTCTAGGCTTTGTTTTAGGCTCCTCTCACCTCTGCGATTTTTCATTCGCCTCTCGCAGTGAATCTTAACGAAACCACTTTGGGGTTTTGAAAGCTTTTAGAGGCTTCTACTTGCCGATTAAAACAGGAATCCCATTTGGCTTAATTTGGGAAACTTTGTTTCCAAGGGTACTTCCTAACTGAGCTTTTCTAATTGGAATATTCCCCTCAGGCGTGATTTTTTTTTTAGGCTGTAATTCTGAGGGTTTGCGGCAGCTCCGTAGGACCCTGGCTGCAAATGGACTTGTGCACAGCCGTATGCCCCGCCCATGGCGGGCAACGCATGGTTCTGTCTGGCCTTGTTCTGGGGCCTCCGGACCAACGGTTCTCGAACCAAATTCCTCAGGACACAAAAGAAGCCTAAAGAGATTTTGCTGTTTTTGCTAGTTCTACAACTTCTAAGAAAAGCTTCTGTTGTTCTTACACATAAAGCAAGCAGGTGAGCTGCTGGAAGGTCGAACGTGGGACTCTTTAGAATTTGAGGACCCTATTAGCGAAGACTTTGGGTTTCTTGGAGCCGAGCTGATAAGTAATGGGATGTGTGGCGAGGCCGAGACTGTGTGTGTTGGACGGCGTACCTCGTTGCATGAAGTTTTCTTGAGGTCGGTGGGTGACCCAAGGTCAGTCTAACCTGTTCCGTGATCAACGTAATCCTCTCACAGAAGTCTTCCGGAGGCGGCAAGTGCTCAGACCGTCTTTAAATGTTCAACCTGCAGGGCGTCCTGGTGGCTCAGTGGGTTAAAGCCTCTGCTTTCGGCTCGGGTCGTGATCCCAGGGTCCTGGGATGGAGCCCTATATGGGGCTCTCTGCTCAGCGGGGAGCCTGCTTCCTCTTCCTCTCTCTCTGCCTGCCTCTCCGTCTACTTGAGATCTCTGTCTGTCAAATAAATAACATCCTTAAAAAAATATATAGAAAATAAAGAAAAATAAATGTTCAACCTGGGCCCACCAATTTTTGTGGCTTTTTGACCTCTTTTTGATCCCTGCTAGTAAGCCTTTATCTCTGTGAAACCAGACAAACAAACGTGCATCTTTTTTTTTTTTTTTAAAGATTTTATTTATTTATTAGACAGAGATCGTAAGTAGGCAGAGAGGCAGGCAGAGAGAGAGAGGAGGAAGCAGGCTCCCTGCTGAGCAGAGAGCCCGATGCGGGGCTCGATCCCAGGACCCTGGGATCATGACCTGAGCCGAAGGCAGCGGCTTAACCACTGAGCCACCCAGGCGCCCCCAAACGTGCATCTTAACGCATTAGCAGGACCAAGAGATGTTACAGTATCAGCCATGAGACGGCCCCATGGGCAGCACCACCGCTACCCAGGGACACCTGCAGAGGTTCTCCATCCAGGGACCTGTGATCTGAAAGGCCAGGGGCTTGGCTCTGGGCATCACTCTCTGCCACTCAAACTGACCGGCTCTGTAATGCAGAGCTGATTTGATCAGGAGCTGGAACACAAAAAGGGCAGAGCTTAGATCCGGGAGGAACTCACCAAAAGCCATTGCAAACAGCGAGAAAGGCAGTGAACTCTACCAGTTCATGGGGATCACACCAGTTCCTATCCGTTCCCAAGTGCTGCTGGAAGTTTGCTGCAGGTATCACTGCTGCTGCCCAACCTGTGAAATACAAGTTCAGCCAAATACATTTTTTTTTTTTTTAAAGATTTTATTTATTTATTTGACAGAGAGAAATCACAAGTAGATGGAGAGGCAGGCAGAGAGAGAGAAAGGGAAGCAGGCTCTCCGCTGAGCAGAGAGCCCGATGCGGGACTCGATCCCAGGACTCCGAGATCATGACCTGAGCCGAAGGCAGCGGCTTAACCCACTGAGCCACCCAGGCGCCCCCAGCCAAATACATTTTAAAGATCGAATTGACTTTCTTAATCAGTCCCTCCACAGCACTGTCCTTTGGTCGGCCATGAGGGCCTTCACCTTGAGTCCGTCAGAGCGTGGTCAGGGTCTGGGGGTTTCCAGACACCAATCTGGGGGCAAAATGAAACAGATTCTGGGCCGGGGCTGCCTCCACTGGCATTGGTCTTTGACAGGCCACCTTCGGCACCACAGCCTCATAACAGGACAAGAGCCACCAAGAAGCACAGTGTGCACAGAGAAGCTTTGAAGACTTCGAAGGCATCAGGAACCTCCCCCAATTCTTGTTTTTCCGCAGGGGCTAACAAAAGTTTGTGGGTCCTGGCCGGCTCAGGTGGCAGACAATGTGACTTTTTTTTTTTTTTTAAAGATTTTATTTATTTGACAGACAGAGATCACAAGCAGGCAGAGTGGCAGGCAGAGAGAAGAAGGGAAAAGCAGGCTCCCTGCTGAGCACAGAGCCCGATGCGGGGCTCGATCCCAGGACCCTGAGATCATGACCTGAGCCGAAGGTAGAGGCTTTAACCCACTGAGCCACCCAGGCGCCCCAGACAATGTGACTCTTAGAGTTTGAGCTGCATGCCAGGCAGAGTTTATTTAAAAAAAGAAGAAGTTAGTAGGGTCCTTGACTGCAGGACCACCTCCTGTCTGTCCTGCCTCCTTCCGAGGGCGGGCAGAGCAAAGTCAGCTAGTATATAGCAACGTTCCTTGCAAACTTCAAATTGCTATGTTTTTTGAAAGCATGGTGGGGGGGTGCAGAGGGAGAAGGAGAAAGAGACTCCTCACTGAGCACAGCAGAACCTAACCTGGGGCTCGATCTCCTGACCCTGAGATCATGATCTGAGCTGAAATCAAGAGTCAGACGCTTAACCAACTGAGCCACCCAGGCGCCCCTCAAGATGCCCCTTTATCTAATATGACAAGGGCACTCTGTGCAGGGAAGCTGACTTCCTTAGCCAGTTAGAGGCAGAACGGAACTTAGGCCAAGCTGGCAGAGGCAGAGCCCCGTACTCCATCCTCATGGGAGCAGCAGGCCGTTTGTGGTCAGGAGGCTCGCAGAGACACGTCTCCCCAGCGACACTGGGTTTAGCTGCATATTAGTGACCTTTAGTGGACTTTAAAAGGAAAGCTAAATCGAAATGGCCTTCCTGTGACTAGTTTTAGAGAACAAACAGCCCTTCCGGAAATTGTACGGGTGGGACTTGACACGGCGGCTCCCTTCAGGAGGACCTCGGGGCCCGCACACCCTCAGCTTTGCTGCCAGGATTCGCTCTTTCCGTGGGGCTCGGCTGCAAGGAAGGCCGACCACCGGGTTAGGCAGCAGGAACAAGTTGATTGCTCTCGTCTGAGATTTGGCAAGCTAGAGAAATTGTGCTGAGTCAATGTGACTAAACATCTGGACACACCCGAGTTATTACTGAACAGGCCTCGCTTTAGGCAAATACGTTTAAGTATCGAATCCAACAGCCCCGTTTGTTTCCTTATATTACTAATGTTACACGCGGCAGAGCTGTCCCGCTTCTTGGCTAAGGTGCTGACCACCGACAAAAAAATGCTGTTTCCCAGGACTGTTGGCCACATGCCGCAACCTGGTTTAGGAGAGGACAGGTGTCAGTACCGTGAGAGCTGGGTTTTCTTTTTTTCTAAGTACCTGACACTTAAGCTTCGATGGGGCTCTCAGACGTCTTGCAGCCAGGCTACTAGATAAAGAGCCCGCCCCCCGCTAACCAATTCCCCAGGCTCCTCTGTTTTTTATTTTTTTTAATTTTTTAATTTTTTTTTTTTTTAAGATTTTATTTATTTATTTGACAGAGAGAAATCACAAGTAGATGGAGAGGCAGGCAGAGAGAGAGAGAGAGAGGGAAGCAGGCTCCCTGCTGAGCAGAGAGCCCGATGCGGGACTCGATCCCAGGACCCTGAGATCATGACCTGAGCCGAAGGCAGCGGCTTAACCCACTGAGCCACCCAGGCGGCCTCCTCTGTTTTTTAGAGATCTTGATTAACTGACCATTTGGGCCACTTTTTTATTCCTCCTCACCTTAAATTCTTTCTTTTGTTTTAAATTCACCAATAAAGAGTGAGCCCAGGGATGCCCAGGTGGGTTAGTCTGTTAAGTGTCCGCTTTTGGCTCAGGTCATGATCCCAGGGTCCTGGGATCCAGCCCTGCGTCAGGCTCCCTGCTCAGGGGGGGAATCTGCTTCTCCCTCTCCCCCTGCTTGTGCTCTCTCTCCCTCTCTGAGAAATAAATAAATAAAATCTTAAAAAAAAAAAAGTGAACCCAGCTAAACCCTGGATCCCCTGCTCCCCTAATAAAAGCAGAACCACAGGCCTGGGCGCTCTAACTGTAACCTTGCTGGGTGGCCCCAGGAGTGCCAGGCAATTTCCAGGTCCTGTAAAAATAATAAACTTTTTTGTTGTTGCTGTTCCCCAGTTTCCTGATTGTTTTTGCTGAAGGGCACCTTGCAGTTAAAATCCTCAACCACAGGGCTGGTCTAGCCACAACATGCTGTACAGGCTGAGACCCGCACACAATGGCTGGGCGGCAAGAGAGGCAAGTTTCTCCCAGAGACCAACAGAGTAAAGCCAAGGCTTGTTAGAGCCAGAGCAAGCTGACCTTTAGTTTTTAGTAAATCCTCAAGTGCTTGGCTTACAATGCTTAAGAAAGTCAACTCACATTATTATTCACCTTAACTTTTCACCTTGCCCTAAATCCCCAAATCCCAGATCAAAGCACGGCTATGAATTCTACAAAAACAGTCCTTGTACGCAACTCTCCCAGAGCAGAATCCTTTGTTAGATTTACGTAAGAAGGTGTCCGAGTTAACAAACATACTAGTTGGGGCAGATCTGAAAATCCCTGCTCTGCCACTGACTTGCTCTAACTCCTGCATCTGAACGCAAAGGACTTGTTCACTTGCTACTTAGAAGGAGCAATTGTGGAAAAAAGCCAGGAGACCGTATCTTGAAAAGCCAGAGGAGCAAGCAGGTAAAGTACTCAAAAAGCTAGGTTAAAAGGGGCTGTGCAGAGACCATCAGTTCCGAAGGGAACCCGACCGCAAGTGGAGTAAGAAGCACCAGGTAGAAAAGTAACGCATTCGATGTGCACTGTCCCGGGGACCTCCTGACGTCCCGTGTGTCAGCTTTGTGAGAGACATGGCGACTCTCCAGAGAGCGACCCTGGCGAGGGACCAAGTGTCCACGAGCCAGGATGAGGCCAGGATGCAGGAGACACCGCACTCTGTGAGAGCAAGTTGGAGCCAGGGCGCAGTCCGCTGGGGTTCGGGAGGGCATAACCCCCCCTGGGGCCCTCCCCGCTTCCAGGGCTGAGGCCGCCCACGGAGAGAAACTGTGGCAACCACTAGTGGCCCTGCACGTGCTCCCGCCGTGCCTGGCCTCCCGGAGCCCCTAGGGGGCTGAGACCCAGCGCGCCACCGCCCCAGCCTCCGGGGTGTGGCTCCAGCAAAGCTCTCCA
Source organism: Mustela nivalis (assembly GCF_964662115.1). Lineage (NCBI taxonomy): Eukaryota > Metazoa > Chordata > Mammalia > Carnivora > Mustelidae > Mustela > Mustela nivalis. The sequence goes on along the minus strand of NC_139029.1, from coordinate 6,638,809 downwards.
GCCCGCTCTCTTCCCGGGGCCGGGTTAGCCTTCCTGCTCTCACCCACGCATGCGCACACCACGCACACACACACACACACACACACACACACACACACACACACACGCACATGTCTGTACGTAGAGCTCTCTCCTTTAAAACTCCGTGTCCTTGTCCTTTCTCCCCGCTGCGGTACAAATGTCCGGAAGAATGACCGTCGTCCTATTGCAACCTCCTCTCCTCTCCTTTTCCCTTGAACCTACCCCGTGGGCTTGCTTTAGCGCCACGCAGGACAGTGCTGCTCTGCTCACCAATGACCTTGCTAGGGCAGACGCACTCCTGACGTCTCCTCCCACGTGAAGTGGGCTCCGTTACTGGAACCTTCCTGCTCCCGCCAGGAACCCCGGGAGAGAAGCGGCCAGTGAGAGTTTGGAAAGCACGGACAGCCCGGCCACTTGCTCCCCTCCAAGAAGAGCTGCCTGACCCCACCAAGGACACTGTCTGCCGTTCCTCTCCACGTCTGCACCACGGACGAGGCCCGCGACAGCAGCCCTGGCGTCCCCCTGGGAAGCCAGTAAGACATGCAGGACTCGGGCCGGAATCCCCGCTCAGGGAGACGGCCCGGGCGTCAGGGCACCAGCGCTCTAACCCTCACGCTCTCTAACAGAACCTTTCGTGGTAATCAAGGAGATGATTCGGATCTGCCGCGAGCCTCATTATTTCTTGGTCGGCTCTGGCTCCCTCACATGTCCTGGACCTCCCTGTTGCCAAAACCCGGTCCTGCTCGGTTCGACCCTAACCTGCCGCAGCTGCCCTGGACACAGTTGTCACTGGCCCGTCCTCACGGCGTCCTCAGCCCGGCTGCCGGTGTCCCTCTCTCCACCGCCCCTCCCCCGCGCCCGTCCTCCCGCTCCGGACTTGTCTGGGTGGCGGTGTTCAGGACTCGAACCCCGGTTCCCAGTGGCGACTTATGCCCGGGCCTCCTGGCCTCCGCCTGGCTCTGTCACCCTCACACGGACAAGTCCCGAACACTCCAGCTCTCCCCTTGAGTCCAGCTGCAGAGTCAGGAGCAAATGTTGGGGTTTCCAAGTGAGCGTGACCAGACCCATCCTTCACTGAGCGCCCCCGCCCCCGCATTCTCCCCATCTTCATCTTAGGGCGACTGCGCCACGCTCCGTGCGCCCAGGCACCCATCGCTCATGGTCCTCCTCCCCGGCTCCGCGCGGCGGTCTGCGGGCTCGGACGCCAGAATATGCTGGTCGGACGCCACCTCCCGCCGTCACTGCTCCTACCTGTGTCCCAGCTGCCCCCTCCCCTGGGGACACTAGGCCAACAATTTCCTATTTTGTCTCCCTTCCTCCACGAGCCCCCACACACCCCCCCACAGGCTGTTTTCCCCTCGGCGGTCAGAACGGGCTTCTGGAAACAAATAGGACCGTGTGACTCACCGTCCCCAAACCCTTCACTGACTTCTACTTCACGCTAACGGCATTGGAGCTACCTAAGCCTTAAACACCTGGTCTTTGGCTACTTGGGGCCGCCATGGCTCTAGCGCTCTGCCCCTTCCCCAGACGGGCGTCCCTGCTACCTTTGGGCCCTACAGAGGACACTGCTGCCCCAAGGGCTTGGCTTCTCTGCCTGGAGACCTCCTTGCCCAGGCTTGGCATGCACACCCGCTCCCTCGTTCAAGTGTCTGCTCAAAAGTCCTCTGCCAACACAGGACTTCCTGACGACAAGCTCTAGAAGGATGCCTCCCTCCCAGCCCTTCTCACCTTCCACTCAGCGGCCATTCGCTCTGTCACTGACCACTCGACGTTACACATTCCACATTCATGACACAAAGGTCTTTCCTCAAAGGGACAAGAAGCTGGGGCACGTTCTGTTTGCTGCTGAGTTATCGCACCCCGGGCGCGGGCATGGGGTGGCCGCTCACGGGCACTGACCCCATGGCCGCCCTTGAATGCTGCTTCCCCCTCCCGTCTTCTGTCCTGCCTCCCCCCCGCACCCCCCAGACCACTAGGACACTGGTTCCTGCTCACGCTCTGCTCCCAACGGGAACTTTGTGACACTCAGCAGACATGGCGCGTGAGTCCCCGCTCCACCAGAAAGACCACATCACCCGCGGGGCAACCCCGGGTAGGTACGTAGGACCGGCTTCGGCAGAGCCTGGACAGCACTTGGGAGGAAAGCATTTTCAAAGAAACAGCATCTGGCTTTAAAATAACCCCACTCTGAATGATCAGAAAAGAACACGTAGGTCACACCACAGTAACATCTTTGCAAGTCAAGAAAGCTTATGTAGGGGCACCTGGGTGGCTCAGTGGGTGAAGCCTCTGCCTTTGGCTCAGGTCATGATCCCAGGGTCCTGGGATTGAGCCCTGCATCGGGCTCTCTGCTCAGCAGGGAACCTGCCTCCCCCCGCTCTCTGCCTACTTGTGATCTCTGTCAAATAAATAAATAAAATCTTAAAAAAAAAAAAAATTGTGTCGGTCCCTTTCAACGGAGGAGAACAAACACACGTCCAGAGCCTTCTGATGCACTGGTTGTACCTTTATTATGTCTACCTCGTTCACTAAGAGTTCCGTGATGCAAGGTTACCATACACAGTTAGATAATGTCCGCATTGCACATCTAAGGCTATACAGCAAAAGAACCAGAATTAGTACAAATACAAGAACTATATTTACATTCTGTATACTCAAGCTCCAAACATCAGATAATATTTACATAATAAAACATGAAAATGAAAATCTGAAATTAATAATGTACATTGTTGCTAATGTGCTCAACTCCTTACTGGGGAGAGATGAGTTTGCAAAGTCTTGGTTCAGAAAGGCCACGTGTGCTCCACGGCTTCCGTGGCAGCGCACGCGGATGGTGAGGAGAGACCCGAAATCCCGACGGGGGGCACCCTGCACGCGAGAGGGCCGGTAGAGTCCTCGGACAAGCCGATGCCAGATGTGCAGCCTGGAGAAAGGGAACTTGGAGACACGAAGACGACACGCAGCGGCCGGGGTCCGGCAGGAGACCAACCTCAGCTCGGACTCTCTGAGCACAGCTTTTAACAGGACATTTGCATCAACTCTCATTCTTTCCTTTAAATGATCAGAAGCTTTCCTAAGATTATGGGGCTCAAATCTGAATTTCATAAATGGCCTTTTGAACTACCGCAGATCATCTCTCAGCTGAGATTTCCGTTTCCTAAGGACGCACACTCAGTCCGTCCCCGGCACACAGTCGCGGTCTGGCCGCAGGCGGGGTGGGTGCCGCCGGCCACAGGGGACAGCCCCCGTGCACACAAGTCCGAGGCCTCTGGCAAGTACATTCGGCAAACCTTCTGAGAGCAGCAGCAGAATTAGTGTCTTCTTTGTAAGGAGCAGGTTAATAATCACATTTCAGAAAGGGAACCCAAAGCAAAAATGAAGGACCCAAGTCTAGCAGACTGACCAGCCCTGCCCCGTCCTGGAGGACCCGCGGGGACACAGCGCGAGGAAACGGGAGCGTACCAGAGCTGCCCCGCACGGGGCCATCCGTTCTTCCCCAAGCCAATGTGCAATTCGTTACAGCTGTATAAATATACAAATACCTTAAAAAATTAAATATCCCTGTAAATCACAACAAGCAGCAGGCAACAAGTCTTTGCTTTGAAATATGTGCCAGGAGAAGTCATTTTTAGACCCCTGAAGATCTTTCACAATGATTTAACTTATTCCTTCATCTTAAAGAGCTGAAAAGCCCCACTGAAAATATGGAGTAGTTGCGGAAGTTCAACGCAGCTGAAGGGGGAAAAAATGTAAAGCAACAGTGGTTTCTTAGCCGGGAGAAATCACTTTCCTTGCCCTCACAGTGATGGCTTGAGCGTCTAATGATGGGCTAGGATTGGGGTGCCCACCCCGCTGCCAGCAACAGCCCTTCCCTGCGCCCCTGGCTGTGTGCACGGCTGGCCGGCCGTGCACAGCGCGGCCTGAGAGCTGGCTGACTCCCAGGCCGGCGCAGCGGTGAGGCGGCTGTGGGCGCTGGCCCTGTGCGGGCTGTGAGGCCATGTTTTGCTTTGGCAGGAGGTGGGGACGGAGGGAGGACAGGATGACTTCTAACGAGCACCCATTTCTCCTTCCTTGGTGTAGGAGCTTTTTCTTTTTGTGTTTTGCTTGTTTAAAGGAGTGCTTTTGGTGGGGGGGGAACCACATTAAAAAAACCCTCAAAAGGTAGTTTCCCTGACTGTTAATATTAAATAGCAACTCTCCTGCCACCATGGCTTCAGTTAAAGCCTAAGTAGTTCCTGCTATAAATGGGTCTCTCAGCTTTGAAGTGGGGATGGATCTGCCCAGAAAGGGAACATTAATCCTGAAACCTTCCAACTCCAGTCTGGACACGGGCCACTGAAGGAAAAGGGGAACCAATAAGGACCGTCCTCCTCAGATGGTGGGAAGCACCGGTGCCAGAGACGGCGCCGGACGTGGACGTCCTGCTTCCTCAGGGGCCCTCTCACCCAGGGACGTTATCAACAGTCCAGTGCCACCAGCTCTAATCTCGGACACCTCCAAAGCAAAGACTTCCCAAGCCAGTTTTGAGTTAGAAGAAAAACCAAATGTCTCTTCAGTGTATCACATGATTTGACTCCCCCTCAGCCCTCCCCACCTCCCTCTGCCACGGACCTGGGTCCCTCTGTCAGACTTCAAGACAAACAGCAGCGGCACCCGTGACTTCATTTTAAAATGTGACCTTCGAATTTCATCTTCATTCCCTGAAATTAGATTTCATTCCGGTCCAGCAGCGGTCTCTAAACAGCAACAGATGCTGGATCTGAGTCTACACCAGAAGGGCACAGAAGGGCATACTGTGCCCATTAGATAACGAAGGAACCTTTAACTACATGGAAAACTCACGCACTGCTTAGAAAACAAGCAACATTATAGTTAATGACCTATGTTTTAAGGAGAGGAAGGAAGTTAAAAAAAACCTAGAGTTTTTATTGATCACTTTTGAGCTAAGATCACAGCCTGGGGCTTCTATCCTTTCTCTCAAGCTTGCCATGATTCACTTTTCCTCCTCTCCGCAAGGCAACTCTACCGAAGCCAGAAGACCTGTTCTTAGAGATGAGCCCAACCAGGAGTCAGAGCAAGGGCCCGCTGACACGCGCCTGCCCAGCTCTATACTACAGCGGGCACGAGCCACTGCCCTGAGCCGCCTGAAGCAGAAGATCAGCTGGTCCGCACCACCAGAAAGGCAGCAACTTCAAGGCTGGAGACCCTCCGTCTCCATGAGGTGAGAGAGGGCAGAAACTTTCCGAATGCCTGAGGGACGGCCAACAGAGGTGTGTGTGAGGGGGTAAGGGTGGTACAGAACACCCCACATCAACCGGCAAAGCAACTGAGTTAACCTGTAGGCCTTCCCTTCCCCAGGCCGTTCCTATAAAACTTCCTGGCAGCTGAAAGAAAAAAGAGTATCTCATGGTCTTCCATGATGGCGTCCGTAGGCAGAGGACCCTGTTCTATCAGAGAAGGAGACTGTCAGCAGCGGGCTTCCTCTTTCTTCGCTTGGCAGTATTTCCACATCCCATGAAGGCAAGGCGGGGACAGCAGCCAGCCACTGGGGTCAGGGCTCAGGTGTGCCTCTGCTCTGCCCCTGGCTGTCCTTTTGTTCTTTCTCTTTTTTTTCAGTGGTGGGAGGGATTTGTTTCAATCTCTTGATCCAGGAGGCGAAGCCTGCCATGTCTGCTTATTTCTGAGTATGGGAGGAGGCGCATCACTGAAAGCATTTTCCATTTGACAGGGACCACTGGAGACGACCCCGGATTCGGAGGGAGACTTCCAAGTCTGTACTTGAAAGTTACATTTCTTTGATCAAAAGGAGCTACAACAATCACAAGGTCACTACTCAGCATTACCAGAATTATAATGACAACAATGACCATCAAATTCATAAGCAGAAAGTCACTCTCCCCTTGTGGGACATTTGTGGATGATCCGCACTAATTCCAAACTGTACCGCCACCGCTAATGCCAAGAAGAAAAATGAGAAACTCTGAGAGAAAAGTGGCTCACAGGAGCGCCTGCTGGGAGGACTGTCCTCATCTCCCGGTCTGCCTCCCGTCGCGACACGACACCAGACCCCGCAGTCCTCTCAGATCCGCGGGGAACATCCTGGGCTCTTCCCTCCCTACAAGGTCAGCAGAAGCCACCATTCCAGGCCTGCTGAGAAGTCCTGCCTTCTCTCTTCTGCTAAAAGAAAACTGCATAACTGCATTCTAAATAAGCTCCGCTTCCAGAGAACGAACACACCTGTGCCGTTTCTAAACTCATGACCACCTTTTCCCTAAACGGAAAATGCAGGGATTTGCAACGGCAAAAAGAGATGGAAAGGGAAAAGCTACGTTTTTTCCTTTTAGGTTCTCAAAAAAGCTAGATGTTTCCTCCTGGAGTCTCTAGGCCACCCCCCTACCCAAAATTAAAGTGACATCACAAATAGAGAAAAGGAAAAGAAGTATTATGTGGTCTTAAAAAAGAGACAAAGGTATCCAAAGACAGCAGTACAGACATCACAGGTGGTCATAATGGGGACCTATTATACAAAAGAAAGTCAAAAGACACGAAAAAATAATCTGGAGATTCACTGGGTCCCCTCTGGGTTGTTTTTGTTTTTTTGTTTGTTTTTCTCCCTTTTGTTAGGCCACATGCTACTACCACGATTCTCAGCACAAGAAAAATGAAGGGTACGGAGCAATGGAGACGGGGGCGCGGAGAGCTAGAAAGAGCGTTGACAGGAGGGAAAGCGGTTATTCCACAGGCTTACACACGAGAGGGGCCGTCAAGAATCACAGAGAGAAGTGAGAGGCAACACTTGCTTTATCTCTCACAGGCGAGTGAGGCGGCTCAGCCCAGTCACTTAGTCCTTCGGTTCGCTGGGGCATCTGCGGGAGAGTTTTGACCTACAGGGGACAGAGGAACAGGGCGGATTAGAAAGCTGGATCCAGATGTCCCTCCCCCCAGCAGTCCCCTCCTTGGGCTTCTTCCCCTCCAGCACTCAAGGCCCAGGCCTCTAGGCTCCTGAATAAGGAGGCTAAGCTGTGGGGGCCCCTGGGACACAAGCCCCTGACAGGATCACAGGCTGGACCACTGGGAGACCATGAAGGTTCTCACCACCTTCCCCTGACTCCGAAATTTAAATAAAATCTTAAAACAAAAAATCAAAGCAGGACATTAGCTGGACACACATGTGACCAGCTTCCTTTAGCCCTTCAGAACAGCAGGCGCTCGTCTGCAGCGAGCGGAGGCCCCGCCCCCACGCTACAAGCGGCTTATGCGGCCGTCCCTCCTCGATCTTCCCTACGTTCTGGGAACAAGACTTCCTTCTTGATTTCCACTGACCAAAAGCCAAGAAGGAGGAGGAAACACGAGGACGACTTCGTACCGTATCGTGCCAGCGAGGAGTGGGTTAAAGGCATACAACCAGTCGTTCATGTCTTTGTCGTTGAGAGCCTGTAAGAGGACCCCACGATGCTTTGTGCACACGGCAAAGATGTTGGGTGTCTGAAAGAGACGCAGGGGCCGGGGCAGTTACAACAGCTGCTGACAGTGGAGCCCACCCTGCCGGCTCCCAGGGCACACAGCAGCTCACACTGAAGCTTCAGGGAGACCCGACACACGGGAGAGAGGCCACACCACACCACAAACAGTTTAGAACTCAGAAGGGAGGGGTGCCGTGGCCACACTCAGCCACCAGAGCCGGACTGACCTTCACCATGGCCTGCTGGTCCTCGCTGTACTCCACCTGAGCCGTGGACAGGTTAATGACGCCACGCTCCACGGGGTCTTTGTCGCTGTTGTAGATGAAGACATAAGGCCGACGGACCACGACAAAATGCTTAGCCCAGTTGCTGTAAAGTGGCTCCTTGAAGTGCAGGTACCCTTTCTTAGAGACCACGGAGCTAAAAAGGACAGTATGACAGTGGCTGGTTATTTACAAAAAGAAAGTGATCATGGCCTGAGGAAGATGAAAATAGGTCTCACCAAGGCCCAGAGCCTAGGATGAACAAAACAGGCCAAAGATCTGTTTGGCCTAGAATCTTCTCTGCTAAAGTAACACAGCAGAAGAACACAAAGTGCCGCCCCCCACGCACACTGTGGTGTGGTGACGTGCCTGACAGGACACGGCGGGGCGGGAACCAGCCCTGCGCCCCAGCCCAGACTGCACTGGCATTAGACAGCAACGTGCACGGCGGGTGTAAGAGCAGAGAGAAAAGTACTGTGGCGGTCTTCTAGACCCGGCATCCCTGGTCAGTTCAGTACTCACCCTGGTCGGATTTCCTCAATGTCTGGAACAAGATTGAGAAATTCATTTTTTCCTGCTCGGGCCAAATAGGGTGTTTCCACAGGTGGGACAATCTGAAACTGTTCAAATTCTGTGCAGGGACTAGAGGCCCGGGAATTGGCTTCTGGGGTCCTTTAAAGGAGAAAGGGTAGGGGCAAGAGGAGCGTTAGTGAGGTCCACGTACACCGAGTCCGCCCCGCTTGTGGGAGGAACAAGCCCCTCACCAGCAGAGGCCTCGAAAACATCGGCTGCAGAGACTCGGCTGAGAAGACAAGCGGTATCAGAATGTTAATTCCAGCTTTAACTGGGGTCATCCTTCAGAAGTCACAAAAGTCACCAAGTCAGGCCGTCCCTCTTCCTGCTCTGAAGCCCTCCTAATGGAAGTGTCAGGGGCGTCCACTCCGTTCCTTGGGTGTTTCTATTTTGTTCCCAGGCCACAACTAGGGCAGTGGTTCTCCAAGTGTCAGCCCTAACCAGCAGCAACGCCTTCACCTGGAAACTTGTTAGAAATCCAAATTCTTGGGCTCCAACCCAGACCTACCGAACTAGAAACGATGGACGTTTACCCATCTCTACAAGTCTCCCAGGTGACGCTGGTGTGCCCTGACATCGGAGCGCCACTGCCCTAGAGGGCTGGCGGAGAAAGCAAACAAGTGGGAAGAAGCTGGCTTCCCGAACGACCACCGACTGAGGGCAGCCCGGGACCGTGCCGTGAGCAGGAACGCCTGCGCCCCGCACTGAGCTATCCCAGAGCAGCTCAGCCTGGTGTATTGTATCTCACCCATTCCAAAAATCCCATTTTTAAAAAAATACTTGACCATTTCTCAAGATGGGACGCATCTTACAAATGACGACAGGCCACATTTTGGTTGGCGGTGCTTTTTTCTTAGTGGCGACCCATGAAATAATGTTATAGTTGATGACATCCCAAGTTAATTAAACCACCTGGTTGTGCTATTTTCTCAGCCACACTCACTGGTGGCCCAGCGGGTACAGTCTGACAGACAGCTGGACGACACCAGGTGGGTTCTGACAGGCGAGCATGCTGAACAGAGACGGGCCCAGGAGTGTGACAGTGAATCACAAACGAGTGATTACAGTGATGAACTCATTGGATCTAGACTAAGTCTGTCTCTATTATTCTTACCAACATGTTTCATTGTGCCGTCAAAATATAATTTCCAAACTAGTTTTAGACTGTTTTCCCCAAGATGGGGACTTGCTGTGTGTGACAGGACTGGGGAACCACGCGAGTGGGAGTGGCAGCCCATACACGCAGGAGAGGGATTCAGAAGAGGAACCAAGGGTTTTCATGCAGGAAGCTGGCGACACATGGTGGCAGAAGGAACAGCAGCATCTCCCTGGGGCTGTGATAGCCCTACAGGGCTCCCGCGTACTTCCGAGTGCTGCCAGGAGGGGTGGTTCTGCCCTCAGCGCAGAACCGGAGCTAGAGGAAGGCTCATACATCTTTGGTTCTTAGGCTAGCTTCTCTCTGTGAAGTCTGGGTGATTGAGGCTTCTTTTCTTCCTTTTTGTATGTACGTATGTGTTTCTTGTAATATTACCGCCAACGCAGGGCTTGAACCTCGAGATCGAGAGCTGCGCCCTCCACCAACGGAGCCAGCCGGCCGCCTCTTTTATTATTATTATTATTTTTAGTAAACGAGGGTACTTACTTCTGCTCCAGAGAGTTGCTTCTGGCATCTACCAGAGAAGGGCAGGTGGAGGAAGGAGTGAGGGTCGCGCTGCTGAAACTGGACACGGAGGGATCCCGTCCGATAGGAGAGACATCAGACAACTGGCGGGGGGTGGGGGTGGCAAGCGGAAGACGCAAGTGAGATTCAGCTGAAAACCCAGAATGCCTAACGCGGAGCTTTGACACCCAGTGACCTCCTGTTCATGTATCCGCTGCTGCAGGTCATTCAAGAAAACGACTTACAAATCCTTCATGGCCTGTCCCATTAGGAATCATTTACAAGCGGCCAGGCTGGTTTTTCATTTTGTGACTGTCCTGAATTAATGAAATGAACCTATCTCTGTGAGCCCAGTATTTAAAACAACAGGCACTATTAGGCACTATTCCAAGAATATGGCAGAGGCCCTGTCCTCCAGAGGCTTACATTCTAACTGGAGAATCAACAAATCAACAAATAATCTGCAAAGTGTCAGGTAGTCGTACAATGCAGTAATTCTACTATTGGGTATTTGCCCAAAGTAAATGAAAACACTAGTTCAAAAAAGATACATGCACACCTATGTTCACTGCGGCATCACGCACACTAGCTAAGACAGGAAAATGACTCGTGTCCACTGGCAGATGAACAGATAGAGAAGACGTTTCTATACACACAGTGGAATGTCATTCAGCCACAAAGATAATGCGATCTTGTCATTTGCAACAAGATGGACGGACCTAGAGGATACGACGCTACGTGAAATTTGACAGAGAAAGACAAAGCCCACATGATTTTATATGTGGAACCTAAAAAACAAACAAATAAAAAAACAAGCAAAAAAGCAGGCTTTTAAGTACAGAAACGAACTGAGGGGAGATGGTGAGGGACGGGAAACACGAGGGGATGAAGAGGTACAGGCTTCCGGGGACAGAGTAAGCGGGTCACGCAGATGAAAAGGCCGGCGTCGGGAATACAGCCACTGACACTGTGATAACGCCGTGCGGTGACAGATGGGGACGACACTTGTCACGTGGTGAGCCCTGGGTAAGGTACAGAACTGTTCCATCACTATGTTGTACGCCTGGAGCCAGCTTAACACCGTGTGTCAACTGCACTAGAATAAAACGCGGCATCAGGCGGCAGTAAGAGCTACAGCAAAAAATGCAGCAGGGAGAGGTCAGGCGGCTTCAGGGAGCTGCTGCCTTTACAGAGGGTGGCTAAGGAGTGGATGTTCGAGAGAAAAATGAACAAGATAAGGGCGCCAATCATGGGAACATCTGGAAGGAGATGACCCCGAGGAAAGGAATGGCGAGGGCGCCAAGGCCTCCCCAGCAGGAAGGAAGAGGGAGCAGAAAAGGTCGCAGGGCCCAGCACTGAGTGAGCGCTGCAGAGGCGCTTTCAGCGCTCGCCTCTTTGCTGAAGGCAACAACATTTAATGCCACCAAAATCCTCAGGACTTCTGGTGTCCTGTCACACAGTGACATACCAGTCCCTACAAGGTCTTCTCCAAGGGATTCGGGGAAAAGCCAAAATGTGTCCCATCTGAGAACACTCTGGGAGACACATCTGATAACATGGCAGAGCCTTTATCTGCGGAAGTCAGTGTTCCGACTTGGAGAGATTAAATAAAACATGAGAGCAGGTATGTCCTTCATCCTCAGACCCGACGCTACACGCATGTGAGGCCACGTCAAAGCAGGGAACCTGGGACGGGGAACCTGGCAGCTCACCTTGCAGTCACTGATGCTGCCGTGCACCTGGCTGAACTCCCGGTTGAAAGTGTGGGTGAGAAGTTGCAGGCACTAGGGGAGAGAGAGGAAGGTGTGAGTTTCAGCGGTTCCATGAAGCCTTCGAGGCAAGGCAGTTGGAGGAAACAACAGGCTAACATCCACAGTGGAGCTCAGGTGCAGCCCCGAAAGGTCTAGAATGAAGTAAGAATGTAATTTAGCAAGGGCAGCCTGGCGTGTGCTTAATGAAGAGAAATTAAGTGGGTCGAAAAGCTGTTCTCAAGACGACCAGAGCTGCCAGCACCACAGTCTGGAGGTGCTTAAGAACACAACAGTGCCCCTTCCGATTCCTCCTGGTCCTAAAGGCCATGGAGACTTCTGGATGGACATTATTTTTCTAAACTGACTAGAGGACCATCCGGTTACTGAAACAAAAGCCCTCTCACCCCTCTCGCCCACTGTTGGCCGGCTGCCCAGACACCACACGCCTGGGAGTCATCCTCAGCGACCCCTCTGGGCAACAAGGAGCGCCAACTCTACGGCCCTGGTGTCTCTTCCGTGACAACTCTTCCTCTCCAGCCTACAGCCTCTGCCTCAGCGGAGACCCACACCATCTCTCACCCAGGGAGATCTCTGTGCCATCAACAGCTCTTTGTGCCTCGAGTCTCTGTCACCCCAGACCCACCCTCTTTCTTGCTGCCACAGTGGTCTTCCTAAAACACAAACACTAGTTTGAGATATTTCTGTATCACCCCCAGGACACTGCACTCTAGTCCAGTCCCCAGACCCTGCGAGATCTGGTCCTGCCCCTCCCTGTGTTCCCCAGCGACTCCCTAGGGCTGAGCTGTAGCGGATGTGGTCGCTCCGGGGCAGGCTTCCGAGCTTAGCTCAGCAGCACCGGCCCGTGGAGGCCTCTCCTCTGGCTCCCCCGGACTCAGAAACAGACCTTTATCACATGCTTGTCACCGAGTCACCTGTGAGTGCAGCAAGGGTAGAAATGGAATCTTACTTATTTCTATCTTCACAGCGAGTACAGGCCTTGAAACAGAGGCCCTCAAAGAAACATGAAAATGAAAAACCAGCTCCCAGGGGTCTCGCGAGAGGAAGGGATTCACACCTTGGTAGCCAGCTCCTTCTCTCGGTCCACCAGGCTTTCAATGTCTGCCGAGTCGTAGCCGCTGCTCTCGCTGGGGGTGATGGCGCTTTCAAAGGTGGTGGTGGAGATCTGAGAGGAGATGCTGGTGGAGGTGCTGAGGGTCCCGCTGCTGAGGCTGGGGGACAACGAGTCACTCAGCGATCTGGGGATGCTGTCACCAAGTCTCTCACGCAGCAGCAGGAAGTGGCGAGTTTTCTCCACCTGAAAAGATCAGCACAGCTGCCTCAGCGGACATAAACCTCGTTAAGATTTTTTTTGTTTTGTAAAGATTTCTTGTTTATTTATTTGACAGAGCGAGAGAAGAAATACAAGCAGAGGGAGGCGGAGAAGGAGAAAAAGGCTTCCTGCCGAGCAGGGGAGTCCAACGCGGGGCTCCATCCCAGGACCCGACCCAAGATTCTTTTTTTAAAGATTCATTTACTTATTTATTTGCGAGAGAGAGAGAGAGAGGGAGAGCGCACGCCTGCGTGAATGGAGTGGCAAGGGGCAGAGGGCGACAGAAAGGGACAAAGAATCTTCAGCAGACTCCCCACCACTAAGCAAGGAGCCTGACACGGGGCTCGATCTCACAACCACAAGATCATGACCTGAGCAGAAACCAAGAATCAGGCACTTAAGTGCTGAGCCACCCAGGCACCCCAAAGCTCATTAAGATCTTAGTAAGGAAAATACGCCTCCATCATGATTGAAAGCCGAAAAGCCAAGATCACACAGAGGCGGTGAGCGTGTGGCTGGGATCCGGGGAATCGCGCTCAAGCGTTCACCTGAGCGTCTCCTGCCCTTGGGTACCTCGTGAAGGAGCTCCAGCTTCTCTAACTCCCACTGGTGCTCCAGAATGAGACTGTCCCCGCGGGGCCGCCACCCTGCTAAGTTCTCTTCTCCTCGCACATATGCCACTGAGGTATCCAAGATTTTTCTTCTTCTCCTCTGCATGCCTGAGCCAAGAGAAAACAGAATTTTTTTTTTTTTCAGAGAAAACCCTGATTCCATTTTTAGCTCAAAATAATTCATGCACATGGCAAATCACGACACTTACTCATGATGCACGGGATTTTATTTACTAATAAATATTTATCCCTTTTCCCCTAAAGGAATTCTTTGAACTTCTTTTAAAACTGAGTTACATTCTTTGATGACTATGAAGACTGTGATGCAGCTTGAGAAGATGTCCAAGCTATCGTGTTAAGTGAAAATGTAGAAAGACTGAATAGTCTGTACCTTATGGTTCCAAATATGTAAAAATACACCCTTACGAACAAAGTAGGAAAGAACCACCTCTCCATCTCCCCCTCGCCCCCCGCTGCGCCCCACATTCAGAAGCTTAGTTAGGGCTCCAGATGACGAACAGCTTCAGCACCATCATTTCCCATCAATTTTTAAAAAATGTTATATCAAAGATAAATTTATATTATATATATTATATATATTATATTATATATATTATATATATCAAAGATAAATTTATATCAAAGATTTATATCTTTGATATAAATTTATGTTAAGAAACTTTCTTAGGAAGATATTTGGACACTATAATTAGCTGCTATTGGGACTAGGACTCATACTCAAGCTCTGTTTTCAATCTAAATCTTACCTGTGGGACCTGACCTTCTTCCGTAAGGGTACTCTAAAACGATTCAAACTCCCCTCAATCAAATGCTCTTTAAAAACCCTGACTTTTGTTCATGTTCCTGTTTATAAACACAGAAATGCAAAGGCCACCAAGCTAGAGGAACAGCAGCAGTGCAAAGAGATATCAGAAAGGACACAGTGCAGATTTAGTTTAATAATCTGTCTTCCTAGAGCACAGGAAGTTCGAATTCTAGCTCGACAGCACCTATAAAACTACCCTGCCGAGGTACCTTTGGCACTAACATGGAAAGGGAAATGGTTATGAAGTCTGCCAACCCAAATTCATTCTAATATACTCAAATTTTTTTTATAATACATTGCAACCTCATGACATTTTGTTCAATATAGTTTTCATTAACTGTTTAGGAGGTCTCAAACCAAACAGTGTTGTAACTCAGAAAAAGGTAATTCTCATCACCACCAAAAAAAAAAAAAAAAAAAGGCTTATGAAATATACCTGCTTTCTAAAAATCCTATGTGAGTAGGATAGATTTTGGACATAATATACTCCAAACACAGGCAAAGATAACTATCAGCTCCCCATCCACAAGGGCTTACCTGGACTGCCTGTGTCCGCCATTTTGCATAAACTGAGTTCATAAATTCCAGTGACTCGATTGCTATCCGAATGAAAACACAACTGGTTAACTTCTTACAGCACAAAAGCAGGAAAATCTCAATTCCTTCTACTTAAAACACTGCTGTCGGGACTGCAGCCCACCCTCAAATGCAATTACAGACTCTTCTTATTTCTTTTCTTATTCTAAACTTAAGAAAAATATTTTTCCTAGAAGGAGTTGGTTTTCAACCCAATCTCTTGAATTACTTCAACAGGAGGAATGAATTGAATGATAAACCCCAAAGTGTGTAATACAAATATACAAATTAAAAATCAGCCTTACCACAAAAGAAGAGACGAGGGGGAAAGTCTGACTAGAATGAAATGGCGAGCATCGAATCGGGGCCGTGTGACTAGGAAGGTACTGAACCTTACTGTTTAGGCTGGGGAGTGAGGCACAGGTAATCCCTGTGTTAGGCCTGACGTATTTTGATGTACCTTAAATAGGAGTAAGTCTTAACAGAAGAAAATCCCAGTGGTAATGGTAAGAATTAACGACATCTGAAAGAACATTCAGTCCCTGCAAAAGTGTTCTGCGATGGTCCCAATGTAATATGGCTTCGTCCCTTCACACACGCACGCATCCCTCAGCATTTCAGTCAACGCCAACACCTGGGAGTTACCGCACTCCCGCTATCAGGCTGGAAGCCGACCCTAAACAGCAAGCCAGGGACCCCGTGGGCTCTGCTGAGTCTTCCCTGGGCGAACCAGCTGGAAGCTACACTGGTCTCAGACACTTACGAGTCTGGGGACTTCGAGTAGCCGCTGCCGAAGAGGCTGCGCAGAGAGCGTGGCGGCGAGATCTTGGCGTCGCGCGAGTAGAAGACCATGCACACGTCCTTGGTGACGACCGCCGGCTGGATGCAGTGGTCCAGCTGAAAGCACAAAGGAGAGGGCTCCCCTTAAATGCAGCAGAGCACCCGTGGCAGGACTCTGTGCCCCGCAGAGTCGGAGAATGGGTCCCGGAGGTGGGGGCGGAAGAGGTCAGCTCGACCAACTGCTTCAACGGCAGCTCGGCAGGTCGTGTGCGCAAGAGGAGGTCGCAGTCCTTGCGGCTGCTTTGTTTTCCCCAAATTTAAAAAAAAAAACTTTCTTCTGAAATAATGGCAAATAGTTATTATTATGTGCCAAGCACTGTTCTAATGCTTTTGTGTATGACCTCTCTGCCCCTTTCTGATGTAAATGCCGTCATTATTACTCCCATTTAAGAGATGGGGGAACTGAGGCACAGGCAGAGTCCCAGTCATGCTGGCAGTAAGTGGCCGCACAGGGATCTGAACAGACAGGCTGGTTCCAGGGTCTACGCTGTTAATCACCACTAGGCTCTGCCCAAAGTCATAAAAAGAAGAGGCGAAGTTTTCTTAAAATCATACCTTCTGTGAAGAAGGAGATTAGGTTACTAAAAATGAAGTTATAATAGAAGCCATATGACCTTCTTTAAGTTTATTATTTTTTTTTAGTAATCTCCACACCCAACATGGGGCTCGAACTCAGGACTTGAGCTTGTGACTCTTCTGACTGAGCCAGCCAGGCACTGCATCGTAGACTTTGTGATTACACAGAAACTAGGAGCAGAAGCGAATACAGTCAGAACAGTAGGAAACAGCTGACAAAATAATCAGTTGAATCTTTCCTCCTCACTTGTGGTAATCTGCCCATTGTTCAGGCCTAGCCATTTGTGGTGATTTAGGTTCATAATCTCCTCACCTCTAGGTACGCTGACAAGGTCATGTAGATCTTTTCCCCATAAGGCGTCACTCGGTTCAGAAGGAGAGAGTTATGGAGGGAGCTGTCCCACACAGCCTCGAAACGGTAGAAGGTCCTGAGGTCAGAAAGACAAGAGGCAGTCATCCAGAAGAAGCCAAGTCACCTTGGTCCAGGTACTCAGTCAGCGACACTACTGCTTCCTACACCAACAAACACTTGCGGTGAACGGAAATCTAACGACACAGCGGAAGCTTCATCCCCAGAAGGAAAAGGCAGGCCCCCAGTCTCTCACCCCATCCACCATCCAGGAGCACTTAGCTACGCTTTTCTTTTTTGGACAAGCCTGCTTCTCTGCCTATAAACATAAAACCAGATCAATCAAAGAGATTAAGACAGAAAGGACAGTGCCTGTGGACAGAAACTGAAGGAAGAAAGCCTAAGTAAGTGCCTCTGTCAGTCAACAAAGAGAGCAAGAAGCAAATCCTCAGGAGCCTGGAAGCCTATCTTCACACCCCGGTCCAGTTCCGCCGAGCCTTCGAAATGTCACAAACACCTGCGAGGCCTGACAGAGGAAACAGGCAGAATAATTTAAGTACAGAAAATCTGATTTTAAATAAAAGAGTAAGGGGCTACTCTTAGCTGAGGTTTCAGTAAAAGAATGATTTTAATACCAAAACTGGTTACTATTTGTTAGCTTTCAAAAAAAATCCACATGAAAACCAATCTTACGCTTCCATAACAACCTGAAGCTTGACTTTATAAGCACCCAGAAACTCTTCTTTTTCTTTTTTTTTTTTTAATATTTTATTTATTTGACAGACAGAGATCACAAGCAGGCAGAGAGAGAGAGGGGGAAGCAGGCTCCCTGCTGAGCAGAGAGCGCGATGTGGGGCTCCATCCCAGGATCCCAGGATCATGACCTGAGCCAAAGGCAGAGGCTTAACCTACTGAGCCACCCAGGTGCCCCATGAAAAACTGTTTTTTAAGTTGTTCTAATATTTACCTTTTTTCCTACTGGTAAAGCCCCACAAACCTGACCGGACAGCCGTTCTGCCCGTTCTGCACCCCCTCCAAAGCACTGCACTGAGTTACAGCCCAACTCCCAGCTCCGCCCGCGGCCCCCCACCCCGGCAAGCCCCACGACAAGGGTCTGCTCGGCACAGAGCACGTTCCGCCCCACTGGCTTGCACCCGGTTCAGAGACAAAGAGTTTCCTCACACTTTGCTGCTTCCTTCTACATTCCTCCTTGCTCCTTCCCAAATGGTAACCTTGCTACTGCCGTGTTTTCTAGATTTCCTGTGATGAGTAACTTCCCTAAATGAGATGAAGAGAGATGGGAAAAGACTTCCTTCACCACTGAACCAGGATTTTTTTCTACCCCCAAAGAAGAAAATAAACAGATGAGACAAGCAGCTCTGACAGCAGAAAGAGAAATGTTTAAAAATAAACAACCTATTTCTCACAGACTCAGCTGTCCAAATAGTCTCTACTACCTCACAGGCCCAAACCAAGAAAACAGTGAGTGATTATGCCGAACTACAGAGCAGCAAAGTCTCAGGCTCCTGACAGAGGACAGAGAAGAACAGAAGACCCAGGCTGAGTCCTCATGGAAGGAGGGGAGTCACACTCGCATTTGTAATAATCCAGCAGAGGCGAAGCCGAAGGTGCAGAAGGATGAAAC
Source organism: Mustela nivalis (assembly GCF_964662115.1). NCBI lineage: Eukaryota > Metazoa > Chordata > Mammalia > Carnivora > Mustelidae > Mustela > Mustela nivalis. Next base: position 6,620,322 of record NC_139029.1, on the reverse strand, counting down.
GGGCAGGTTTAGTGAATGGGACCAGAAAGAGGGGCTCTATCAGGCCCTCATGAAGCAGTGTGTGAAACTGCGCACGCAGCAGGGACAGCCAGGGCACAGAGGGTACATGATAAGGCGCAGCTCTATCCTGGGTCTGCACGGGGCTACACTACTAACTGAGAACAGTGTCCAAGCAACAGAAGACATAAAGCATTCCGATAAACTAGAATCTTTATGTGCAAAAAAGCAAACAGAAAATACCTAGGGATATCCTTATCAAGAAAGAGCCTGCAAAAACATAGAAAAGGCTTTTGTTAGTGTCGAAGCAGAACAAAAAAGGAAAGGAAAAAAGAACAAAGCAAAAGGAAAAAAAATACATACAAAAGACAAATTTGCTGTGAAGCAAAGTAAATCCAAGGGGACAATGAACAGAGAACTCCATGGGCACAATCTGACAGACAGCTTACAACGACGCGGGTCCCTCTCCTGAGACATTTAGTTAAGGAAAATACTGGGCACAGAAAGGATGGTGGACGCCACCTCCATTAACACCCTCTCTACAGGTGACGCAGGACTGGAGACTGGAAGCTGCTGTGGCGTCAAGGGAAACCACATCAGTTAGGTGACCCAGAAGCAGGACTGGGAAGGAAAGCAGCAGTGGCCCCTGTGGCCTGCACAGCGCTAGCTGGGCCCCGGGAGAGCGCTCACAGGCAAGTGTGCTCCACACACCCAAACTGGAGTTCTTTAAGTTCAACTTTAAACAGTAAACCTTAGGCACATAAAACAAAAGCTCTCTTAACCAAATTCCACTTAGCTGGAAGTGAATTCCCAAATTCACTTATGCTCTCCGTCTTCTTAAAATATAAAGACAGATGTCCGTTAGCACTGAGCATCCTAGACCGGTGCAATCTCCCATGCCAGAGCTTTGCTTCCAAGACCTGGGTGTCGTGCTTACCAAGTATTAATAGTATTTGGTTCTGAACCTGTTTATATAGTTAATATAATCATCTAATTTAATCAAATATTAGGCAAATCCATGAAACATGAGGGCAAAAGGAATTTTTGTTTAGTGCAAAACTAACATTTTTTTTTTTTTTTGGGAAGATTTTATTTATTAGGGTGGCACCTAGGTGGCTCAGTTGGTTAAGTGGCTGCCTTCAGCTCAGGTCATGATCCCTATCTCTTTGTCAAATAAATAAATAAACAGAAACTAACAACAACAAAAAAAAAAGATTTTATGTATTTATTTGGCAGACAGAGAAAGACCACAAGCAGAGGGAGCAGCAGCCAGAAGGAGAGGGAGAAGCAGGCTCCCCGGTGAGCAGAGAGTCTGAGACGGGATTCAATCCCAGAACCCTGGGATCATGACCTAAGCTGAAGGCAGCCACTTAAAAATAAAATAAGTTTAAATAAATAAAATAAAATAAATTTATTTTATAAATAAAATAAAATAAAATTATTTTATTTTATTTTTTGAGAGTGTGTGAGACAGTGCAAGTGAGCAGGGCAAGGGCCAGAGAGAGAGAATCCCAAGCAGGCTCCATGGTCAGCACAGAGTCAGATGCAGGGATTGAGCTCATGACCCTGAGCTTGTGACCTGATACAAAATCAAGAGTCAGATGCCCAACCCATTGAGCTACCTAGGCGCTTCCCAAGTTGAATGTTTGTTTTTTAAAAGATTTTATTTATTTGACAGACAGAGATCACAAGTAGGCAGAGAGGCAGGAAGGGTGAGGGGGAAGCAGGCTCCCCAGCTGAGCAGGGAGCCCAATGTGGTGCTTGATCCCAGGGACCCTGAGATCATGACCTGAGCCGAAAGCAGAGGCTTAACCCACTGAGCCACCCAAGTGCACCCCAAGGTTGAATGTTTGTAAAAGACTTGATAATTCTGAGTTAAAAAACAACTGTTAAGTTTGGATGTGATCAATGTAAAAAAAGGGCGGGGAATAAAATTTTAATGATCAGTGTTAAAAAGTTTAAAGGATTTTGCATTTAGATTCTTCATAGGTTTCTAGTTTTTTTTTTTTTTTTTAAAGATTTCATTTATTTATTTCACAGACAGAGATCACAAGTAGGCAGAGAGGCAGGCAGAGACAGAGGAGGAAGCAGGCTCCCCGCTGAGCACAGAGCTGATGTGGGGCTTGATCCTAGGACCCCGGGATCATGACCTGAGCAGAAGACAGAGGCTTTAACCCACTAAGCCACCCAGGTGCCTCTAGGTTTCTAGTTCTTGTTCCACAAAATTAAAAATCAAATGATGAATTATGGGCTTGGTTTTGCAAGAAAGACAATCAGAAGTTCAGTAAATGAGCCTACAATTTAAGGAAAGGCCTTGGCCCTGCAGTAAGACATTGACAAATTAATGTATGTTTATATAGCTTAAATTTAAAATGTTTTAAGTGTGTATCTTTTTATTAAAAATACTTGACTTTGGCCGAGTTCTTCGATTAACTCTAAACTTCTGTGAAAGAAGCTGCTTCTAACGAAAGCCAAATTAATCTACAGCATCTGACCTGTGGCTGGGTATGAATCAAAGAACTTTTGAAGTTTCCTCTAATGCAGGCAACCAGCATTTCAATCAAACATCATTGTTCTGTGCATTTTGCTCAATATTCTAGGGAAATTTCAGATCTATTTCTTATAGTTGCAAAGAAAACACGGTGCATATCAGCTGAATATCTGCTATCAACGTCCAGCTGGAGAGAATACCATGTGCGGTTACTGCTGACTTCAGAGAAACGGATCGCTCATGACTCTGCCCAGGGCTGGCCAGAGCATGCTTCCTTATCTCTGCACCCCTCCCACTCAGGTGCACCCTCATATTCCTTCTCTCTCTCTCTCTCTCTCTCTCTCTCAGTGCCTTCAGCTCCTCCTACAGGCAAAAAACAGGCACTTGCTTTTTTTCTTCTTTTCTATGCAAAACCACCACAAGGAAACAATGAAAATCAATTAATCCCGGCCCAAACTTTTAAGCCTGTTTCTGCTTTTTGTCTCCTTTTTCAAACACAGATGTGAGGACATTTTTCCAGAACAGAGAGAGGTATAAGAAGTCTTCCTGAAATACAAAGGCCAGCCCTGCTTCCCAGCCCTTGCCACATAAAGGAGTGGGGTCTGTGCACAGTGACATCACTCCTTTCCCAGGGAGGGAGAGGGCCCAGTAGATTTATCTCCAGTCTGATATGGGAAAGCAGACTGGCTGTGTACTTTATGCACTCTGTCCTCATTTGATTATAAAATGGAATTTTAAGAGAAACTAATTTAAAATTTAAAATAAAATTCATTATTTATAGCAGACAACCGTGTTCAGAAGAGTTTATATATATTAGTTTGTCACCTTTCTGAGTAAATGAAAATGAAAAGCAAACACAGATTCCTGGACCCTCTGCGGGCAGCAGCCAAGGCTAGACACGAGAGGGTCCGCTATGCCAGGAGGACGTTTCCATGACACTTAGGACCAACAGACCTTCCTCCACAGCAACCCCTTCACAGGAAAGCAGTCTCGGCAACAATTCATCTGTACTTTTAAACCCCAGGGTAGCGGCTGCTCTTTCTTTTGCCACTCTTGTGTCTCAGACTGTGTTACATCTACGCAAACTCCACCACACAGGACAGAACATTCATTCGATCTGGTAACTGATCCACACGCCCCGACCTCTGTTTGCTTTTGGAGAGCAGCCTGGCAGGGAGGAAAGGGATGTCTGACGTGAGAAAGGAATTTGTTTCTGCATCTGAACAGGAGTCCCCGGTGAACAAGGAATCCCAATGGGGGAGCCATCAACCCCTACTGGGGAGCCCCCTTGGGCTGCGCAGAGGTTGTACCTGCTGGAGTTGTGGGAGGACTTCAGGTACTTGGCAGAGATAATATTTAGAGAGAGGATGGCGTCCACCGCAGCCTCATCCACCTCAGCCTTATTCCTGATCCGGCCTACGAGGAAGAATAAAGAAACTAGGTCAGGGGTACACTTGCAAACACAACAGAAATTCATGTAGCCAAAGAGAGACTTTGAAATCCAGGGACCTTCAGGCGCTGGAAGTGACGCGGCTCGGCCGAGTGCGCCCCCACAATTTCCCGTGTCGCACTCCGCTGACTTCCCGCATTTAGTCCCCTGGGAAACTTGACTGATCCTCTATTCGAAAAGTTTCTCAGATTCACCTCAACTTTTATTTCCACCACCTCCTGCTCCCGAAGGTCATCCCCGTCCCATCTGGAAGGCTGCGGTGGCCACTTCCCTGGGCTCCGGGCGGCTCCCCCCTCCCCCTCGCCAATCCACCCGATGCCCACTTTCAACTTCATCAACCACTGCCTTCGCTACATCACTTTCTTGTTCAAAATCCTACAACTGTCTTCAAAAGAAGGCTGGGGGAACCCCAGGGGGTGCAGGGCCTAGAGGTCAAGAGCATCATCTGTGGGGCTGGACTGCCCGGGGTCAAATCTCAGCTTCAGTACTTTCTGGCTGTGAGGCTTAGGCATACTGCTCAACCTCTCTGAGCCTCATCCTTGAGGCCGGATTAACAATTCTGTCCTCACAAGATTGTTACAACTATGTTATATGTTTGTTACATTATACTAAATAAATTAGTATTTTTAAAGCATTCAGAAAAGTACCTGTTACAGAGTAAATTAAATTCTCATTAAAAACAAACAAACAAACAAACAAACAAACAAAAAACGGCTTGAAAACCACTGCTCTAGATGAAGAGAATATAATCTCCCTTCTGGAGGTTCTTGATCTGGTCCACAGATCTATGTATAGAATTCAGGAGGTCCTTGTGCTTCAATGGGAAAAAGAAGTACAACTTTATTTTCACAAACCTCTGACTGAAATTTGGCATTTCCTTCAATTCTGAAAGGAGGGGACAATTCACAGGAAAATCAGCAGGACCTGTGACTCTGTCCACAGCAGAAATCATAGAAGTTTCCCTATAATACTAAGATAAAATATCCTGACATTCATCACACTCTGAATGATAAAAATCAGACCACTGCTTCTTTAATGCACTTAATGCATTAATATAAAGGACAGTTTATGTTATAAATCTGTTTAGTATTTGAGAATTTCAGTCCCATTAGTTCCCTTTGTAATCCTATGTACAGCTGACCCTTGAACATGGGTGTGAACTACAAGGGTCCACTTATATACACAGATTTATTTCCTTAAGTACAGTCAGCATTGTGAATGTACTTTCTCTTTCTTCCCTTTTTTTTAGAGAGAGCTCACACGCACAAGCTGAGGGGAGCAGAGGGAGAGGGAGAGAGAATCTTAAGCAGGCTCCAATCCCAGTGCAGAACCCGACATGGGGCTCCATCTCACGACCCTGAGATCACGACCTGAGCCCAAATCAAGAGTCAGACGCTTAACGGACTGAGCCACCCATCCAGGCGCCCCCTTATACTTTTCCTAGTAACATTTTCCTTTATCTAGCTTACGTAAAGAATATAGTATATAGGGCGCCTGGGTAGCTCAGTGGTTAAGCATTTGCCTTAGGCTTAGGTCATGATCCCAGGGTCCTGGGGTCGAGCCCCGCGTTAGGCTCCCTGCTTGGCGGGGAGCCTGCTTCTCCCTCTCCCACTGTTTATGTTCCCTTTCTCCCTGCCAAATAAATAAAATCTTAAAAAAAAATACAGTATATAATACATGTAACATACAAAAGTATGTGTCAATTGACTAAGTTATTGGGAAGGTTCTGGTCAACAGTGGGCTGTTGGCAGTTATGTTCCGGGAGTCAAAAGTTACGAGTGAATATTCGACTGTGTTTCTAACCCTCATGTGGTTCAAAGGTCAGCTGTACTTTATTTTTTACATTTAAAAACACAATTCTGAGGCTTCGCACTGCCAAAGGGGTTCAGGGCTGAATCTTTATTAGATTCAGAACCCTGCCTTGGGACTCTAAAGCTTATAAGGTTTAGTCAATTTTTTCTTTTCATCATGCGACCCTGGCCATGGGTTTCTAGCCATCTGCATGCTGGGGCCGTTCCTGACCCTCTTACTCAAGATGCTTTGTGTGTGTGGAAAACAAAACAGATGAAAACGCTCTCATTTCTCCTGCATCTACTCAGACCCACCTGGATCCTTTTTATTGTTAATTCTCAGCACAGGGGCGCCTGGGTGGCTCAGTGGTTTGGGCTGCTGCCTTTGGCTCGGGTCATGATCTCAGGGTCCTGGGATCGAGCCCCGCATCGGGCTCCCTGCTCCGCAGGAAGCCTGCTTCCCTCTCTCTCTCTCTCTGCCTGCCTCTCTGCCTACTTGTGATCTCCGTCTTTCAAATAAATAAATAAAATTTAAAAAAAAAAAAAAGAAAAGAAAATTAAAACATTAAAAAATAAAAATTAAAAAAAAAAAAAAATTCTCAGCACAGATCTTTCTCACCTGCCCTCATTATGGGACTTACTCTTCAAAGTGCTTTATTTATTCATTATTTTTTGAAAGTATACATATTTATTTAGGTACTCTCTACACTTGGGGTGGGGCCTGAACTCACGATGCTGAGATGAAGGGTTGCACACTCCACCAACTGAGCCAGCCGGGCTCCCCCAACTGTTTTAAACATACATATGCTGTCTCCCCAACTAAACTCCCAACAAGCAGAAACTTCTGCCCTCTGTGAGCCTCTAACCCAAAGCCATTCCCACAATAGCTGAGTAAAACAATGGTTGGTTGAATGCCTTATCCCTAACCATGGGGTCTGAGAAACAAGAGTAGCTTCAAACTCAAGGCCACGTGTCCTCCACACTCTGTGTTCTCCAGTACCCTTACCCCACATTCCCCGTGTTCCTCGAAAAAGCCTGGCTCCAACCTCAGCCGATGGAACGTACTCACCTACCACCAGCTCACGAACATCCTTCCAATGGAGTTCGCTCCCCTTCTCGTGGATGATGGTCACTGTGATCCTTCGCTGGATGCCCTAGGTAACAGAGTCAGGTTGTAATTTAGCTGGGACAATCAATGATTTCCTCCTGTGTTCTTTTCCGAACTGTACAGTCTAGGAGTGGGCAGGGGGGAAGGTCTGGAGAGAGGGGAGGAATGCTGTCCCCACTGTTACTCTAAACAAAGGGATATAGGTCAGGGGCGGAGGAAAAACCAGGTTCTGACATGGCTTTAAGAACAGATGACCAGATCATATGACCCAGAATATGAGACCCTCAGCTCCTATGCCCACCTGGGTCATAAGCTTTTTTTTTTTTTTAAGATTTTTATTTTTAAGTAATCTCTATGCAAAACGTGGGGTTTGGGTTCACAATCCTGAGATCCAGAATCACAAGCCTCACAGACTGAGCCAGCCAGGTGTCCCAGTCAAGAACTGTTGAGCACTGACCGAATCTACTTTTGATTTACCACAGAAGGACCTATATTTCATGGCCAGATTTTTAGTCCACTGCAACGTCCATCTTCTATCCCCATTAAAAACTTTTTTAAAGTTTTTTTTAAAAGATTTTATTTATTTATTTGACAGAGAGAGAGAGTGCACACAAGCAGAAGGAATGGGAGAGGGAGGAGGAGACTGGTGTGCGGCTCGACCCCACCCAAGCTGAAGGCGGAGGCTTAACTAACTGAGCCACCCAGAGGCCCCTCCATTAAGAATTCTTAACTGGAAGAGGCACCTGAGTGGCTCAAGCTGTGAAACGTCTGCTTTTGGCTTGGGTCATGATTTCTGGGATCGAGCCCTGCCTCAGGCTCTTTGCTCAGCAGGAAGCCTGCTTCTCCCTCTCCCATTCCCCCTGCTTGTGTTCCCTCTCTTGCTGTGTCTCTGTCAAATAAATAAATAAAATCTTTGAAAATAAAGCAAAACAAAACTTTTAATTGTGAAAGCACAGTTTCCAGATATGAAAACTGTATACAAGAAAATAAAAAAAATGACATGGGAGCTGCACAAATTACAGTAACTGAATAAAACAATATTTTTCAAAATAGGTCTTCTAAAATATATTTATGTATTTAAGCAAGGGTGTAATATAAGCCAAGGTCTGAGGAAGAAACATTAAAAAACCAACCAAAAAAAGGAAAGAGAAAGAAAAGAAGCAGCAAGAGGACAAGGTTTCTCCAATCCCCATATCCACTGGAATGGAGAGGACAAGCAGAGAAACAGAAAGAGCTCTGGGTCCCTCCCTCAGGGCCTCTCTGGCTCCCTTGTTAGTACCTGATGAAGCAGAAACGTCCCCTGGCAAGGCAAGCCCGCTGTGTGGTCGACCACAGCTGGGATGTACCTGTAAAACAGAAACGTGCGAGAAAGCAGTTAGACGGGATGCCGGTGCTGAGGGTCACCTCACCCGCAAGTCCCTCCCTGTCGCTACAGCCCCTGTGGTCTCTGTCTCCCCTGTCTTCCTCACCACCTGGGCACTTCATCACACAGTCGTTTGCATTTAATGAACCCTGTCACTTATCCACGCCACAGCACCCTCACTGTGCTGGGAGACTGAAGAGCTCCCAGCACAGTAACGTCCTTCGGCTCCACAACCCCCCGCTTGCCCAACGGACAGTCCGTAAATAAACGTACAACAGCAACAGGGAGTGTCAGCAGGGAAGAAAGGGATTGTTTCGGATTTCAGGCACTTTTTAAGAATCAGAAAGTGATGAACTCAGTAGACCCTCTTACCGCAAGTATGTCTCCCTCATAATGCAAGTTATAATCACATTATAGATCTGTCTATGGAAAGCACAATTTCTTAAAGCAACGTCACTACTTACAGTTAAATACAGTACTGATACAGCCATACTCTCTCACAAGCAGGAACTCAAAAAATGTTCCATGGAGATGATCATAGTGGCGGTACTAAGCATTATCCTCAAGACAACATTTATTCCCACCCTTTACATGAACTGATACAGCCCCCTCCCTCTGTTGCGGAATGGGGATCTATTTTATGTGTTTTTCCAAGAGCATTTTAGAGACAACTATGAGTAACATGTTATCACATTCAGCGCTCACTCTAACACAGCTCACACAGAGGAAGGAAGCTGATGTTGATTTTTGTGATCTAGGTCAGCAGTCCTCAGCTGGAGATGATGTGGAATGTCTGAAGACACTTGTGGCTGTCACACTGGAGGGGCGGTGGTACCAGCATCTCGTGGGTAGAGGCCAGGGATGTGGTTCAAGATCCCACAATGCACAGGACAGCTCAGGACAAAGGGTTATCCAGCCCCAGACAGTGCTGAGGTTGAGAAACCCTGGTCTAGTATATGTGCTGCCGAAGCGAGCACTGAGAAACCCTGGTCTAAAGAAACCTTCTGCCCCCAGTCCTCTCACTGAGATTATTAAGGTTAAAGTCCTGACTATATTCTGTGTAACATGTTTCTGACTCCCTTTGCTTTGCTGCTAACAGAATCCGTCTGTAAGTTTTCTTTCCTTGTACAAAGTGCCAGTCTCCATGTTCTTGCTGTTGCTAATAAGAAGGCAAATTATTACTCTGGATAGTCACTTCTTTGACCAACATCTAATTCAAAAAATAATACCAACACCACCAAAAATTCAATTCAAAACTGGAATTCGAAAATGACAATGAGTCTTTAACCTGAATATGAAGAGACTCCAAATTACATTTTCTAACTTTGAAAAACCTAGGCTTTGTTTAAAAGTTTATAAAGTTGGACTTACTCTCCTGTAGGCTCCAGTTCGCTGATCTCAAACCAAACCAGAAGATCATACTTGCTCATGCTCTGGCCAAGGCTGGTTTTGCTCATGGTGTTTAACTTGGTGGCTGGAACTTGTAAAAGTTTTTAGAAAAATGTCAAAATACGGTCCAAGTCTACTTAGTAAAAGCATAAGTTCTTTAAGGACACACTCGGGAAAGGTAACAAGAGTCAGGGTGAGATTTTAAATGTAGATTAAATGAGATTTAATCCGTAGACCCAGATAAACGTCACCATCGATGACATCAGTGCCTCTGAACTGAGAGAACTGGGAAAATGGAGAGTTGGTATCTCTCTCCCTCTCAGCAAACAGTATCTGTTCACAAGAACACAGGTTTTGTGCAGAGTCAAAGTGCTCACGACACCATTCAAAAACCTTCCTCAGACTCTTCTCTTCTGTGGCAGGCAGAGCAGGAAGTGGTATGGATCACGCGGTGCGGGCAGAGCCTCACACCTCGGAGGGTCTCCTCGAAGCTGCAGCGCAGGAGGGAAGACCCATGCTCCAGCCCAGGAGTTTCCCAAACCTGCCTGCACGTGGCTTCTTAAAGCAAAGCCCGGGCAATTACATGACACGCTGTTTATGGGCAGGACTCAGTCCTCTGAGAGGACCGAAATCCCTCCAGGTGATTCCAGTGTGCACGTTCTCTGCTCAGAACCTGGGAGCACCGGCAGGAGAGTCCAGTGACTTGGGACCGACTACTATTCAGCCACTAACTACTAGGCGACTTCGGCTGAATCTCTGGGAGTAAGTCTCCTCATCTACATGAAGCAGATTAGGGTATTAGCCCGCAGTCTTGAAGAGGTATCGTGAGGACCCACTGACACAGGGTATCTAAAGGGGCCTGAGGACTCATACAGCCCTAGTCAAATGTTAGCCTATGTGCATGATTCACTCTGGCTGAATTCCACCTGAGCTGGTGCTGCTAGCCAAGAAAAAATCAGTGTCACTGACTCTGGCAGTCATCCGAGGGCCAAAAAGCAAAATCAGAAGCATTAAAAAAACAAAAACAAAAAAACGATCTACTAGGAAAAATCTTTAAAACTGAAGAAACATTGCAAAGAACCCAAGTGAACAAACACAAGGGGACTCCGCCCCACCCCTGCAGGTGAGGGGAAGCGGCCGGTCAGAGAAGGTGCGTCCTCACATCTCTCCAAGGGAAGCGTATTCTTGGCAACGCGCTAGACCCTAGGCCCGGTTCAGCCAGCAAACAGCGATGTGTGTTTCCTACACAGAGAGCCAGGCTTTAGGATAAGCCCCCGAGCGTGGTTCTACATCTACGGCAGAGCTTAGGTCAGCTACTAACCATGTCGTTTGGGTGCCCTCTCACTCTGGCAGCCTGGAACTGGCAGAGAGAGAAAAGATGGCCCTGGGTCCGCCCCAGCCTGGAAGGCGGCCACAGCGGAGGAAGCAAGCGCGTTGGCGTGCTCAGAAAACGCGTCCAACACATGCACGTTCACATAGTCAGCTATGAGAAATCGAACGAGTTCAATCTTTCTCTCATGGTCTGAAGGCAGGATGGAGAGCAGCAGTACAGAGGTGGAGAACAAGTACAGGGTGTGGGGCGGTGGCAAGGGGGCAATGAGGAAAAAAGGATGAAAATAAAGAAAAAGCAAAACAAGATGAGTGAACATGCAGAATACATTTGAGATGCAAAGAAGCGCCCAGTCACCCAACAGTCCGGAGGAGTTACATATAAAGCAGAGAGATTTAGGAACAGGGAGCTTATCAAAGTCCGCAGTGAGACCACCAGAAAGTGGGCAGGGAAGGAGCCCAACCGTTTCTTACTTATTTAAATCAGGAACCTAGAATTCCAGTTCCTGCTGGACACAGGAACATGTAAAGATACACAGGAGAGCAGCGGGCATGTAAAACTTATTTCTGTCTGAAAAGCGACCCGAGTAAGAGCCGTGTCACCCAGAGAAGGGCTCACCTGGCTTGGAGAGTGGCATGGGTGGAGGGAAGAAGCGGCGAGACGGCTGGGGTGGGCTGCGAAGGAAGGAAACGAAGTTCAAGGCTGAGGAAGGGTCTCATGTGGACAGTAACGGCATGTTCGAATCCCCTCCAGAAACAGATCATTTGCACTTTCCGACGAAGCAGAGTATCAGGCACCAGACATAATCCCCACCGTGAAACTGAGAACCAGATATTTTAATAAAAGTCCCCTTGTGGGTCCCAGCTAATTAGTGAAATATGAGAACTTCCCTGTTAACACTGACACTCTGCGATCACCCAAAAGGCCCCACCGTTGCTCTCACCACCTGTGATGTCTCCACTACAGCTCATGCTTCCTAACGCTCTGGGTAGTGAGGAATCATTACACACAATACTCGCGTTACGCCACCTCTCTTTCTATCCTGTTCAAAGTCTCTTCCCAGCACAGAGACGGTCCTCCAGGACAGCCGGCGAACGTCAGTGTGCTTCACCTATCATTAGTGATTCGGTGGCTTAGAAAAAAGGTGCTGATGTTTCTACAGAGGAAACATCGGATAACACAGAAAATTGTTCTTCAATTATCTTAATCCCTTCAAAGATTTCTTCCTTCCCAGCAAGCAGCATAACAACAGTAAGATCAACAAGAATGTTGCTTATCTGGTTCAAACCTGCTCAGTTCCTGTCCTTGCAGATGAAGCGGGTGCTGCTGATAGTGCCCGAAGACTTCAAATACTATCGGCTTGGTTTTGATATATTCCACAAACGATTCGGTGACCTCCACCGCAATCTAGTAAGGAATAAAGCCAAGCTAGATTAGGGAAAGATATGCTGTAACACACACACACAGAAAGTGAGCACTTCAGAGTAGCCAGGATGTGCTGGGTATTCGACTCCGCAGGCCTCCCGCCCCGTACCAAGACAGGGCCTCCTCCCTGGTTCTCATTACCGAGCTCCAGGCCTTCAAGACCCTCCGTCAGTCATCTGACACACCTGCTGCCCTTCACACACGTGCTGTTCCTCCTGCATGAGCTTCACTCCCTGGGATGCCTGAGGACTTACCCAGGCTACGGCTCTGCCTGGAAGGCCTGCCCCTGTTGACCAGGCACTAGGTACAATACCGAGTCTGACCCACCTTTTCTTATGACACTGTGTCCTTCTGGAAGTTCCCCACCTCCTTTCTCCTCCCAACAGAACTTTAAAGTATCTTCCCACTAACGGAAATGACCCTGCCTTCTTTCTACTCCCTTTGCATTTAAGGAATACTTTTCTGTGATCGGGTGCTACTGCTGTTTAAATATTCATTTGATTTCCCCTAAGCTCTTTGGGGCATAATCCTCTATGAATCATTCTTACTCCCCAGTCCTTGTGCGCACTAGCCCAGTGAATATTTATCAGATATGCACATGCTTATATTCACTCAATTAAACCTAAAAAAGAAAACAGTGTTTTGTGTTTGCTGTTCCATTTTCAGTGTTGTCCTTCCTGCTCCTACCATTAGCAAGAGAAGGAGAGCGTGTCATGTCATAGTGAAGACCCTGAACACACGGCCACACTGCTCAGCTCCAACCCCGTCTCCACCTCTTCCTAGCTCGGTCTCTTCCTAGCTCGTGTGTGACCTTAACTGTTCTGTGCCTGTCATCTCAATCTCAGCAGTCATATGGGGCTTATGAGGGTCTACAGTATAAAGGTAAAGATTACATAAATGAAGACACAAAAAAGGCCTTTGGAACAATAACTGAGATGTAATAAGAGCTCAGGGAACGTCAGCTATTGTGATGAGGCTGCAGACTTTGAGTCGGGTGTGGGCGACCCTTCTAGAAGAGACGGAATGCCGGTGGTCTTACTCTACAAACGACAGCTCTAAGGGTACTAATGGATTCATCATATGATCAGCTGCAAGGAAAAGAGACCGAATCTTAATTTATCTACAAAAGATAAGTTAATTTTTCCTACATCTGAGCAATCTAAGTGTCTTATAGTTTAAAGGACAATACGTTAACTTAAACAAAACTCATATTAAATCTACTCATTTTTCTAGGAAGGAAACACTAAAAACAACTCACTACATTCCTACTGATGGAACATTTTTATGGGCAGCCCAACCCCCACACACTCCTGGGGCCCACTGTAACTCGAGAAGGCTGGCCACTCCGACCCCTGAAGATTACCTCATCGCTCTGGCCACTCCCTCTATTGTCTATTCTCACCAGCTTGGATAATCCTCCTTCCAGGGCTGCGAAAGACAAAGGCCGCCCACACAGGTCGACTGCCTAACACCGGCATCTCAGACAGCCCCTAGACCTGCAATTCTTCTGGCAAAAACGTCCTTGTCACTTACATTCTGCACGTGATAGAAGCCCAGAGGACTTCCTCTGCCGTTGTTTTTGAGGGGTTCAGTGGAGAATGCTTCATCATGACGATGCAAAAAGCTTAATAAAAAAAAAACAGGACACATGAACTTCAAATTACACAGTTTCATCAAGATCTGTTTTAAGAACCTGAGTTGGAGGGGTGCTTGGGTGGCTCAGCTGGTTAAAACATCCGACTCTTGATTTCAGCTCACGTCATGATCTCGGGGTTGTGAGATAGAGCCCTGACCGGCTTAAGATTCTCTCTTTCTCTCCCTCTGCCCCCTCCAACCACCTCCCTCTTAAAAAAAAAAAAAAAAAAAAAAAAAAAGAACCTGACTTGGATCCTCTGGAAAAAAGCAGCCTACTTAAAAGCAGAGTCTTTAACTGAACCAAGTAATTCATAGTTCCTTGTGATATATATTTTCCATTATCACTCAGACAGCATTTTAGATTTTATTTCAAAAATGACTGAAAGATTAACTGACCCTGACCACTTAGCTCTGTGGACACACATGCAAGAATATCTCCGAAAGCATCAAGAGTGAATTCAGTGACTTCCTGTTTCTTTGTAGGAACATTATTTTTACTGAGAATAGAAATTATTGAAATCATTCTGTGCAGAAAAGATCTGGCAGTTTCAAGCTTCCATAAAGTAGTACTAAAGCCTGTGTTTAGTGTTCTTGCCTAGGACAGTCTTTGATGACCTGCAAAGATTAAATTTAAGTGTCACCTCTTCCACGAAGTCTTCCCTGACTCACCCAAATAGCTGTGTCTTCCCACAGTACTACGGACCTATTTTCCTCCAGTAGCAAGGGTTTCACTCTTTGTAATAATACGTTTACATGCCTGTGTCCCCGAAAGACAGTGAGTATCTCCTTAGTGCTCCAGATATAGAAGGTACCCCTGAAATATTTGTGAAGCAATAGACTATGTTTATTTATGCTCACAGATAGTGGGGTTTTACTTCTCTCTCCCTCCCTATTAGTCTGAAATAAACAGAAGTAGAATTAAAGAATACTGAATACAAAGATCTACTCTGACCAAGCCACCCAGGTACCCCGCTCCTTGTACTTCTTTTATTTTCCCCTTCCAATTTTCCCCTCTCCAGATCATAAGCTGTATGTGCCAGGGGCATTACTTGATTTGGGATTTATACTCTTCCAGTGCTCCGCTTAGAGCAGGGACAAATATCCTGGGGTTCCACACTGGTGATGCCTAAAATCATTCATACTAGCTCTACAGCTGTGTCTTCTCTATACAGGTCAGATGAGAGTCTGTAAAAGCTCAAGAAGAATCTGAGCCTTCTTTCAACAGGAGTCAACACTCCCTCCCGTCCAGAGCTGACACCAGGTGGAGAGGCTACTCTCGTGCTGGAGATTTTAGGACAAAAAGATCAACATGACATTACTGGCATTTCCGATGCCAGTTAACCAAGTAGGTCTTTTCCATAAAACATTTCAGTCGTGGGGTGCGTGGGTGGCTCAGTCGGGTAAGCGTCTGCCTTTGTTTGGCTCGGGTCATGATCTTGAGTCCCAGGTTGGGGGCTCAGAGGGGTCTGCTTCTCCCCTTTCCCCGGTTCATTCCCTCCTTCTCAAATTAATAAAATCTAAAAAAAAAAAAATTTCAGTTGCCCAACTAGTGTAATAATGAAAGCTCAATGCAACAGGGTCATCTAGCTAAGTCCACCCCCATGCTAATTTCGGGCTACTAGTGAAAACATACTGACGGGGCACAATCAACACTCGATAGGTAATATGTCGACAACAACTGTGAGTTCTAGCAAATGATATCAGTGGCTTACTATGCAGTAATCACATCTGATTCGTGGCTAAAATCTCCATAAAGGCAGTGCTTTGTCAACTGTACGAGGACCCCTGATGTGCAGAGAGGCACCAGGAGCCTCCTGGTGGCGCCAGGGGCCAACTGTGGACGTCAGGACTGAGTGGAGGGAGAACACACTCTCTTGTACTGTGGCCCTTCCTCAGTCATGAAAAAACATACTGGTGTCTGGAGGTATTAAAAGTTAACACTGTCAAAAGAGTGTTTTCCAAGGAGAGTTATGAGAAGAAAAACTCCAGAGGGTTATAGGGTAGAGTTTGTAAGTGGCTAAGAAATGAAACCAGTCACATGTCTACAAAGTAGTTATTTTTCAGTTGACGTGGAATTTTACTGTCATTTGCAAGGTTTTTTTCCTCCAAGTATTGAACAGGCGTAACTGGTGGCTGGATAATTCGTGGCCTTCAGACTTGTTTATTAATAAGATATTTCTCCATGAAGAGCATTAAAAAGATGATTAAACAGGCTTATCTACATCAGAGCCTGTATTTCCAGCAGAGGGGGGACAGGCCACCGTGGAATCTTAGCAGGATGCACGGTCACACCCCTCTTCACAGCGAACTCGAACTCGAGTTCATCCCATTTTAGGTTTCTGGTTCTTACTGCCCCCTGGAGTGAGGAAGGCGGTTTTATTTCAGACACTGCTAGTTGTTTCCCTCTTGAGAGTATTAACACCTCACATAGGGGAAAAAAACAAAAACAAAACAAAACAAACCCCCACTTCGCATATGTAGACTGAAGCACTGAAGCAGGGGGGTGGCGCACAAAGGCTGTCACCTGGGTCCCCAGCGCGGCAGGCAGGCGGAGGGGGGCTTACTTGAACTGACAGAAGATGTCCGCGTACTCCGGGAGGATCCCGCTGGCCTGCAGCACAGTCACTCGGAAAGTGAAGGCGCTGCCCAGCTTCAGGTGGTGGCCGATCTCCTCAGAAAACCCTTCCATGACCATCTTACCATCCAGCAAAGTGCCCGACTTCAAATCTAGAAAGGGTCAAATGAACACACATACCGTTCAAATATGGCCCAGACGACTCTCAAAGAGGAGAGAGGGGCACGCTTTCCATTCCTAGTCGACGAAAGCAACTATCTCCCTTGATGATGGTCAGCATCTTGCCCTCTTTGAGAACGTCCCCCATCACAGTAACCTCTGTGTACGTACCCAAGTCATTCATTCGGTTGATTTCTTCCGGAGGAGTGGTGACCTCAGAACTCTGACCCTGTCCTTCCACAATCCTCAGTTCCTCCAAGGACAGACCAGAACGAGTCATTGCAACTGAAGAAAAGTCATTCTGAAAACAAGGCAGGAGCAGGGAGGTAGCTGATCAAGCAGCACGACAGCGTATTTCCCCCAACCTCCTTACTCATGTCCATTTGCCCCAAAAGTAACAATGGCTGGAAAAGTATGTGGATTAAGAGCTGCCTGAGAAAATGTAATAAAATAGAATTAGTGTCATAGTGTCTTTGCCTCTGTAATTGTTAGACATGTCCTGTGTTCATGCAACAAGCCCGTGGTTACCTGTCTTCTGTAGCTCTGGCCAGAAGAACTGTGGACGTTATTATAAAACCTGTCTTCTGCTTTTTCCTTCTATGAGTTTTTCCCTCCCCGGAAGGGTTCTCACCTGATTAAAGTACTCGTTATCAAAAGATATTTTAGCTGTTCCTGACTGTCGAATCCCAGAACCATAATCAGGAGCTTCTTCATCCGCTAAGTAGAAAACACAACAACAAAAAAGAGAAGAATCAAATGAGTCTATGATGGGGTCAGAGGAATGGCTCTTGTTGGATGATAAAATAAACAGGAAAGTGGTGGAGCCTTCTAGCTCGAAGACTTTCGTAAGAAGAGATGCTGAAGAACAAGCTTTTGCTTAAGAAAGAAAGAGCCGGGGGTGGGGGGGCACCTGGGTGGCTCAGTGGGTTAAAACCTCTGCCTTCGGCTCGCTCGGGTCATGCATGATTCCAGGGTCCTAGGATCGAGCCCCGCATCGGGCTCTCTGCTTGGCAGGGAGGCTGCTTCCTCCTCTCTCTCTCTGCCTGCCTCTCTGCCTACTTGTGATCTCTGTCTGTCAAATAAATAAATAAAATCTTCAAAAAAAAAAAAAAAAAGGAAAGGAAGAGCCGGAAGCAGTGAAGTCTCAGGGGCTGATTCCAACTCTATGCAGAGGTGTATTTACCAACCTTCTCAGCTCAAATGAGACTATTTAATAAGGAATCGGTTTTATTCTTGGTATTGTTCAAATGTCACACCTAGAAACACGGACTCTTCCCTTGGCAAGAGGACATGCAATACCACCCAACGAACAGCTGAAGGTATGGGACTGTGCTTGCCCAAACTGGCAGAGCGTCGACCCTGGTGGCCGTGCCAAAGATTTCCACAGGGAAAAGCTGCAAGGCCACTCCACATCGCAGGGCATCTGGAAACTATATGAAATGGCCAAATTCTTTCCTCAGAATGTAGGCTGGATCCTGGCGAAGTGTAAAATAGCAGAATCTTGATCCATAAACAACAAAGCAGTAGTCCAAGGACTGAAATATCTGGTACAAGTACCGTGAGAGAAAATGACGCAGGAGAAAGGTCCTGAATATCCTTTGTTACTTCTGAAGCAGTTTTAGAAATGACTTTTATAAAAGTTGTTCTTTTTTAAAAAAATTTTATTTATTTATTTGACAGAGATCACAAGGAGGCAGAGGGGCAGGCAGAGAGAGGAAGGGAAGCAGGCTCCCCGCTGAACAGAGAGCCCGACGCGGGACTCGATCCCAGGACCCTGAGATCAGGCTTAACCCACTGAGCCACCCAGGCGCCCCTAAAAGTTGTTCTTTATGTTAAAGGAATCCCTTTATCCCACTACTCCACAATAGCTGTGGCCCAGACTAACAGAATCTATTTATGATAACGGAGGAATGATAACTAAAAGGAAGCAATGAAAGCTTTCTCCAAGACAGACACACCATCATGCAACTCAAGTGTGGCCCACACAGAACTGGTCTGCCTTGTCTCTGGGCGAAGAACCCACAGCTCTCACGCGAGGGCAAGGTCGCCTACCTGCAATGGCCTGCACGGCCACACGCAGAAACCCCCGCACTTCACCTTTCTCGCTCACGATGGCTACCCTGTGAATCAGGGGCACAGGGTACAGCAGGTTGCTCAGGTAAACAAACGCCCTAGAGACAGAAACCGGGAGAAAACATCTGAGCACCCCGCAGGCAGAAAAGCTGGCTTTCAGATTCCTGAGAATTATTCTCAGGGCTTCTAGGCCCTGTCTTAAGGTCACCTTTCTGTTCTGTACTACCAGACTGCCTCCCGTTGCTCTTTTGGCAGAGAGAATACAGAAAGAAATGCAAACGCTTGGTAAAGCAGTTGACAAAAACCAACTTACACCAAATTACTCCCTATAAAAATGACAAGTTAAAAAAAAAATGGCTAGCCTAGGTAGAAGAGTAACAATTGGAAGGAGACTTTCAAGAGGACTGTCCTCTGGATACTGCTAAGGTGGAGGAAAGGGAACCTACTGAAGAGCTTAACCTTTTAACATAAAGGTGTTTTGTTTTATTTCTCCCAAGAGATAAACCAGAAATTGGGAGACAAAAAAGGAAGGAAATGGGCCTGTAATACAGTTAATAACTCTAAAATAGATTTCAAGCCACAGCATTATGGAAATGCTCTAGGAAATGACTATTCTTTTCAGGCAGGTGACTGACACATATGAGCAAAGAGGGTTTGCAGCCAGAAGTTTCTGAGGAGAAAGCTTATAGGAGACTCTGGCTGGGCACAGAGACGGATACCCAGGGAGAGAAAGACAGCTCATCCCTAAAGGACTGCTTTTGTTCCTGGAGTCCAAAACTTAACTCAGAAATGGCAACACGAAAGGAAGGTTAAAGAACTAAAATCATCTACTTCAAACAAACTAGCAGAGTCCCAGCGCATTTGTGCTCGTTTTACTTCATTATTTTGTATCTATTGATTTTTTTTTTTTTTAACAATAAAAATGTGATCACAAGTTCATTTCAATTAGTGGCTGTGATACGGAATCTAGTTCCTACTGTTACTCTTGTCTTCCCACCGGGTATATGATCTCTGAACACAAAGCAAGACAGAGAGTAAACATTGGCACCAAGAAATCAAACATAACCGAGCGTGACACATACGCCTGTCTGCTTCCTCTCCTGCTCTGAGTCTGCCTTAGAACAAAGAGAAATGGGAGATGGAGTGGATTTGTGGGATTTCAACTCAAAGTAATGAAAAAAATACTGAAAATTGACAAAGTACACCACAGAAAAAGACATGTTAATAAAACTTAAAGAGCATAAATGAAATGTGAACGAAAGCTGTAACAAAAACAACTGTAAGTAAAACACTGAATCAGATCAAATGAAGTCTACTTCCCTTTCAGTCTGCTCCAAAGGGGGGGAAAGAAATACTAAGAAACAGAGGGTTAAAGCTATGTTGTATAAAAATTTAAAAATGAAAGTCTTCTAAAAAGGATTCCAAACAAGACTCTCAAGTATTGGTCACTGTGACAGAGGTTAAAGACGAAGAATTTGGCCCACGGTACCAAATGGACGGCTTCCCTTTCCCAGTCGGTACCACACAGGCCACCTTCAGCTCGTCATGACTCCAGCCCACTGGCTCGCTCTCGGTGCCTCGGCGGGGCAGAGTCACCGCACATACCTGTCCCCGGCGTGGAGCCCTCCCTGAACTCTACTGACCACCTCACGCCTTTAACTTCACAACTGCAGGTCAGGTCTTACTCTGAACATACTTTCATAACAGGCTCCCCCAGCGCTAAGTGATCTCAGTAACACACATGACTCCATCATTGCTATGATTTACATCTATATGACTGTTTGTCTGTCTCAACCACCAGTCTGCAAACCTGAGAGAGCAGGATTCATGTTTGATTTTGCTTACCGCTGTCTACAGAGGGTCTGGCATATTTATTAAGTACACTCAACATCCAATCAACATGATTGAGTGTCTATGTACATGAGTTGTCCTCTATCCTTAATCAGAAGTGGACCATTTTCCAGAAAAATGGGTTACACCAGAGGTAGAGAAGCAAAGCGATCCAGCTTTATATACTAGGTTGATTTTTCGAAGATATACTCAAAATGGATATTAAGTATAGAGAACATGTTTAGGTTCCTAACTATACTTAATTTGTATAGCTGTTTTTATACTTATGCCAGGAGTGCCTGTTTCTAATTTTCAAAAAGCTTCCCATTTGAAGGCACTGCATATCGTGTTCATACATGCATTACAACAAAGTATTGTCTGACCACACACTTAGGCAAGAATCTCCTTTCCACCTATGGCAATGGTTATTCCAAAGGTGAAAGGACAGAAAGTATTCTTGTGTATTTCCCGTTTTAGAAAAGAGACTTCCGTGATTCTCCGGCAGTGGCACAGGGGCTACACAACCGCTCTCCAGTTCTCCCTGTATTGCCCAAGGTCAATGCCGTAGAAGTTCTCCTCTGAAGTTTTTTAAGCTGGAATTTTTATAAATACTCTGCATTCTTGAGAGTCCTTACACTTGGCCCTAGCAGACTGAAGGAGAACAGCAATGAGAGGGATGAGATGTAAAGGGTATATTAGCACAAGTTCTGGGAAGTTACAGCAAAAAGGGAAACAAATTTGGTCAACAGGAAGACAAATCAGTGTAATTATGGTTCTAGTTCCAGAACACAATGTCAGTTCAGACTTAGGTGTCAGAATAACCATCTTTTGCCCCCTTTCAACCCAGAAGACTAGCTTAACTATTTCACATTTCATCCCAAATTATGACGGATGGTTCATAACATCCCGGCATGCCATAAGAGAATAGCTAAAGGGACAAGCTCTTTTCATTTTCATACAAAATTCACCAGAGGCAGCCAAGGCCAAGAAACAAAACCTACAAATGGAATTTCACAAGAAAGTGGAATATTTTACAAGCGAATTATATTTGCAATTATGTGCCAATATGGGAAGTCCAATCTTGTGAATCACAAAAACAGGAAAGAAGTTACTTCTCATACGTACAATGACCACTACATATCTGGGTGAAGCTTCATAGTTATCAGTTTTGGTTGTAGATGAGAAATGAAGTCAAGGGTGAAAAGTAAAGCGCTATCCCCCACTTGACTGATGGCCACGATTTCACCCCCTTCACTAACCTCCTCCTCACAAGTTAAAGTTAGCTGTAGAACCAGGGAAGCCAAACATATGGAAATTACTTGAAAATCAAAGCAGAGCTGATTGCTTTATACCTAGACTTAAATCTGATATTATTAAAACAGTAGAGAAAATAATGCATACATTTTAAGCCAGTGAATGTCCACATTAAGTGGGATTCTGACCCAAGTTCTCCAACAAGTGACTCCAAATACAAAGGCTTAGGAGAACTCTTCACCAAGATAGTCACTTGGCTAGTGCGGATGACAGAATCGAAAAGATAAAGATCTTTAAGGCTCTCCGTTTTCCTACCTATCTCCTCATTTGTACCTGAGAACCCGACAGGCCTCGGTTTCAGTGAAACCAACGTGCGGCCTCAAACATCTCCTAGGGTCAGGGTTTTTTGCGATGTGCCAAGTGAGACGAAGCTCCACGTTCCTCCCTGTGTGACGGTGCACAATGAGCAGCTGCGCAGCTGGCACCAGGACAAGCAGTTTAGGGACAGAAATTCAGTTCTAACTCCCAACCCTTTTAGAACACACAAAGCCATAAAATAAGAAAAAGCTCTATGGTCCCATTATTGGTACACAGAACCACTGCTCTCAGTTTTAATATAAATCAGCTTGTCTGAAATTTTAGGCATCTATTTCTGGCAATACACCAGCAGAAAACAATATTCACGGCTGCACAATCCCTTAATGCTTATGCATGGAAAAACTGAATAGATGTTGCTCCGCTAACATAAACTCCCAAGGCTGTCTAATATTACATTACAAGCCTTGGTCACAGCTGAGGCTTTCGTGTCTACCAGCAAGCTTGTCCTGCCCCCTGTCCAGCCAGTTCAGTGACCGTACACCCCAGTAGTTATATTTAGTCCTTGCCAGGCGACCGACATCACACCATGAGCTCAGTGTGAGACTTACCTCCCTACTGGCTCAGGACACGTGCTGCACTTTAATTTTTAGAGAACCGGCATAACTCCCTATTTTTAAAGCATTTAGCAACATGTGGCCCTAATGAACTGCTAAGATTCAATTTCATACCTTAAAACCTGCACAGGTTTTGTGAATCCAGCGAGTGCTGCACTGCTGAGTTTGTAATAAAATTACTTCAGCACAAAGACAGGGTGTAGACAAAGACCTCAGTATGAGGGGCATACGAGGAGAGCTCTGCGTCACTGACAGATGGAATCTGAGACAAGGCCTCAGCTTGGAAAACCGAACTTAACACAGAGCAGTTTCATGCAGTGCTGAACAAATATCCATTGTTGGTGGTGTGAACAGATAACTTCATGAGCTTCATCATTATAAAACCTATAGGTAAAATTTTGGCAGAAGCCAAAGATCTACAGGTAGGTTCACTGAAACTGGCTAAAGAAAGGCATCCATTGCAGGCAAAAGGAAACTTCATGCTCCTGATTCTTTTTATGACTCAAAGGAGGTAAAAAATAAACCCAACACACTCCTATTGATTTACTTTTTAAGATTTTTAAGTAATCTCTACACCCAGCTTGGAGCTCAAACTCACAACCCTGAGATCAAGAGTTACACACTCTACTGACTGAGCCAGCCAGGAGCCCCCTACCTATTTATTTATTTATTTAGATTTTATTTTTAAGTGACCCAACACTACTCCTGATTCCACTTTTATTCTCTTGATTCCTGCCGGTGTTACACGTCCTTTGTTTCAACCTTGGCCTTGCTCTGCTCTCCTTCTCATGTCACCCCCTCTGCTTCTTCACTCACATTCCTACGAAAAGGAAGCATCACAACACAGGAACATTCTTTGACCTTGTATCACTAGACTCAGCTCCAATTACTTTCTCCTCTGGGGTTCTCCCCTTCAGAGGGAAATGAGTAGGGGGTTTCAGACAAGGGGTCCTCCACGGAGAGCCTTCACACACTGCCATAGGCTGTACCGAGCAAATACTGACTACCCCACAGACACGGCCTGAGGGCTCTCCCTCACCAGATCGGCATGACACAAATGGGATCTGCTAAGAAACGTCATCCCGAATTGCACAAGGAGCCTCTTTAAACCAAGAGCTGGTCCCTTTTTGCCCTTCTCACAATAACCTCACCAACCTTCCCACTAAAATGAACCATGGGGACCGGTCGTAAAACGGGTCATGCCCGTCACTGAAGAGATCTGATCCCTCCTCCGTCCCTGCGTCAGAGCCGGCGTCATCCACGAATGCCTCATCATCAAAATCCTCCATTTCGTCTTGCTGTTCGTCAGCCAGCTCAGTGATGTCGGAATCGGCCGTGGAAAAAGTGGGGGAGGGCGTGCGGTCAGCAAGGCGCTCATTCACACAGCCGTGGAAAATGGGGGAGCTAGACACCAGGGAAGACGCCAGGGGACACAGCCAAGGAAGGAGAGAGGAACAGTTGGTTAAACAGGAAGCTATAGGTGTCCACAGGACAGAACCCACTGGGGAATCAACACAACAAAAGCAAGTGGAAAAGCAAAAGGATAAAATGAGCATAAATCATCTGGTTCAGGTGAAAGGGAACAAGGACTGGTCCTTAGAATAAGAAAAGCAAAGGAAATACATGAGTAGAAGATCCCAGGTAAAATGTGTGCTGCAAAAATGCTTGTATTTTCCAGTTCACACAAAAGATCAGCAGCCAAGCCTCAAAGGAGCCACTCAACATTTGGTCAAATAAAAAAAGTACAGATCTTTATTCCAACTCCCACGTCATCTCGGAGCCGAAAACAAAACGGACGGAGTAGTGTACGGCAAAGCAAGTACGGGCCTTGCTTGGGTAGGATGTGTTTGGCCAGTTCAACTCTTCAGAAGCACTCTACTAACAGAGTGGAATGGAACAGATTTCACTTCATTTCTACAAAATACTAGGACTTCAGCTCCTTCTTTTGGCCTAGTCCCTGTAAAACTGTCAGAAAATTTTCGCAGTTGAAAATTCTATTTCCGAAATCATTAAGCTCAAAACATATTACATTACATTTCTGCTTTTTAAATTCTAAACCTCTAAGAACCTGGACTCAGGGGCACTACTTGTTTTCATTACATGTTGAAATTTATGTATACACAAAAAAGGCTCAGGCAGATGACCAAGATATGCAGTTGGCTCACCCGTGGCAAAGACTAACATGAGATAAATTGCCTTTAAAAAAAAAAAAAAAAGAGGACACGTCAAATCAAGAAGTTAGTTGCCAGCTGGTAAGCTGTAAGTCATACTGATTTTAAACTGTGCAGGATACAGATACAGGTTTTCTTTTTCTTGCAAATCTCTGCTCTTCAACTATAAGAGGCAGGGAAGGCTGTCAATTACTCCGGATCAAAGGCGAGACTGAAGGACGCACACTGAAGAAAGCGCACGCAAGTTTACCGCATGACCCAGTGGCTGGGTCTGGATGGGTAAGATTATATGTGGAGCATTTGTGCACACTTTTTCTTTTAACTTTGTGTAATAGCTGCTGAGGTTTTAAACAAATCACTCACTATTTAAAAAGAAGACACTGATGAAATCATCACGTACCTTCCTACCAGTTTGAACCAATGGAACCGATCATAAAAGGGATCACTGCCGGTCACGGTGGCTTCGCTTTCATCCTGGCTGCCGGAGGCCACCTCGCCGGCCCTGTCATACATCTCGCGCATCAAATCCAGCCTCTGCCTGCGCAAACACAAAGTGCTCTGCTTCATATCATGAGATTGCATCAAAATTTCACTCTGGAAGTATCTTCCATGTAAGATTAAAAACAAAAAAGCTGTTCCCACCATCATTTTTTGTTTGTTTGTTTGTTCCCACCATCATTTAATGATATTAGAAAAGAATCAAGACCCAAAGTAGAGAAACTCAAAATGCTCAGTATTCACAGTGTCTGAGTCTAGAGACAAGCCACCAGAGTAAAAGATGGCCACCTAACCGCTACTGAACATTAAGAGAAACGCAGTTCAGTGGTTTATGACATCTCAAATATAATGATCAGTGGAAAATATCTCACCATGCTAAAGGCAAAGGAAACCATATTGTAACTTTCCTGTTTATTACTGATCACCAGATCCAGAACTGAAAAGATAAATGACTACTAGACCCAAGGCAGAACTAGGTATCATGATATTGAAACATTTAAAATGTAAGAGGGTCTACGGGGGCAGATCTAAATCTGATCTACAAGCAACAACAGAGCGGGATTCATTGATTTAGCAGAAGATGGACGGACGGTGGCAGCCCCGCTGAGCAACAGCATTCAGCACCACAGAAAAGGAAGCAACAGTGCCATCACACAGCGGAGAGTCTGAGGGAGCCCACCCGAGCAATTTATTATTTCCTAAATAAAACACAACTGATTTTATGAGGAATTTTTCATACCTGAGTTTCTCCAAAGACCAATAATGCGTCGCTCCATTCTTCAGATCCTGGACCTCTACAGCCACAACAGTACGAGGGAAAGGCCTGTCGTCATGAGTTTTGTCCATCTCAGTGGGAAGTAATTCCGGAGGCAAAGGGGAGTACAGCGTGTCCGTCAGCAGGACAAACTGGAACTGCACCTATGTGGAAAGAAGAAACCATCCCAATGGCCTTAACGTTTTTAGCAAGTCAGCCTCAGAAATGAGGCGATAGAATCATACCCCATGGGAAAGAGGTCAAACGTGTAGTATGTGCTCAGTGAACAGCCTGTGATTAACTGGGGAAAAATGGCCACATGTGTATCAGCTGTAGAGAACCATCCTAATTTCAAATTAAGCTATTTATAGACTTTGCTCTCCTAGCCCAGCACAGTGTTTTTACACAAACTAAAATCTCAGTCCCTACATTTTGGCTGATGGAACTCACATAAGAGAACAAAAGCTGGACCCGCGAGGACATCTCTAGCTTCTCACGGAGTCGTGGGGGGGTGGGGCTGGTGGGAGGGGGAGCCTACAGCAATGTCACAGCTGGGTTTCCATCCTAAACTCAAGAAGCAGAGGTGCTACTCTTAGAAGTGCTTACCACATGGAAAGTGCTTTGCGTGCACCGTGTCATTTATGTCTTGCTACCGCCCTGTATTTTCACCTACGAGTATCATGTAAATGCCAGATACACCAGCAAGAAGGAAAGACAGAGTCCCCTGCCTGTACTTCGTCTGCTTGGAGAGAGGGGTAAATACTTACAAAATGAAATGGGCTGGTGAGACTGAATGAGGAAGATATCCTCCCCTGTTGTACAGCACTAGAATATAGCCCTAGAGGAAGAGAATGAATCTCCCAAGGCTGAGCCCTCTGTGCTCTTTCCTGCCACGTGACACTGCCCACTGACCCCACTGTCATCCTAGTAGCCTCCGTTCAACAGTGGGACACGGAGAAGCAGCAAATCTAAGATGTGGTGTGACCTTCTGGTAATAAGGAAAAGCAGTACCATTTATTGCCTTTTCAAGTCGAAGAGCTATTTCAACTCTTTACATCTACTCCTTCTTTCAGGCCTCACAGAACCCTAGGTGGCAGGGGCCGCTGCAGAGTTCCTCTTGAGGGAATGGAGGCACAGAGCCGTTGGGGTCAATACAAAAACTGGAACTGGAGGCTGGCTGTTTGAGAGCAGAGGACCTGTCTCCTGTGAACACTGGCCTAGACCAGGAAGGGCACTTAGGACTTATAGGTGCAAATGTCATGATTGAAAACTCAAAGAAAATTGAGATTTTTCAAAACCCAAGGACAGTGTTCTCCTATTAATATGTTCCTCTAGCTCTTGGGGAACTGGGGTGGCTCAGTTGGTTGAGAATCTGCCTTCAGCTCAGGTCATGATCCCAGAGTCCTGGGATCAAGCCCCACATCAGGCTCAGCAGGGGAGCCTGCTTTTCCCTCTCCTTCTGCCTCTGTCTCTGCTCGTGTGCTCTCTCTCACTCACTTTGTCTCTCAAATAAAATCTTTAAAAAAAGAAAAGTTTTGCTAGCTCTTGTTGGAATACAATCTCCTCATTTGTAAATAAGATGGAAAACAAGTTGTTTTAAAAATGTCATGTAATTGGGATACTTGAGTGGCTCAGTCAGTTAAGTGTCTGCCTTTGGCTTTGGTCATGATTCCAGGGTCCTGGGATTGAGTCCCGTATTGGGCTCCCTGCTCACAGGTAACCTGCTTCTCCCTCTCCCTCTGCTGCCCCCCCCCCCCCGCTGCTTGGGCTCTCTCTCTCTCTCTCTGAAAATAAATAGATAAAATCTTAAAAAAAAAAAAAAAGTCGTGTAATAAATATTTAATGAGTACCTACTATGTTCCAGGCACATACAGTGAATAAAGGCATATATAACCCTGTTTCACAGCCAACAGCAGCTGAGTTCACCCAGGGGAAAGGCTAGTTCAAGATGAGAGCCACAATCCCCTGAGGGACATGTGCGCTTCCAGATGACACACGGGCTCCCACCTCCATACCTTCTTCTTCAGTTCCACACTGATGGCGTTGGCTTCCTTCAGGTAAACAGCATTGCCCCAGAGTAAGTCCCTTAATGAAGTAAACTGGTGAGACTTCCACTTCCGGAAGGCCCACTGGGCCAGCTCAAATTCATGCTGTGTCCAAGCAGCTGAAAAGAGCAGACGAAGCGTAACAAATGGTGATCTCGTCACTACAGAGAAATTACGTGTCTCCTCTACCTCATCTCTCTTATCAAGTTAGGTGCCCATAGTTCTCCATTCAGCTGCTTTTGTTTTCTGCTTTTCAGTAAAGCTTACGAAATTCTGTTGATATTATGAAGGTAGTAGATACATTTTAGAAAACCTAAAAAAAAATTCTTTTTAAAACAGTACATGAAAGATACAGACTTCTCTTCCTTTTAAAAAATGTCATATAATACGTGACTTATAATGAAGAAGAACCCTACGGTATACTATACAACTTCATATGCTATGTATTTTTCTTGCTAGTACAAGAAATAAAAAGGTCATATTTTACTTCAATATTAAAAGGTAAAGAATTTAGTATATAAATTAGAGTTTCTCCAAAGCTAATCTGCAGCCTTGAGATTACTGGGAGGTTGGGTGGAGAAACAGGCCGGGGGGAGAATTCATACTGCACCACAAGAAAATAACAAACAATTAACGCCCCGATTCAGCTAAGAAATTCTGAAAAATTTACAGCAGGTAGGCATGACTAAGCAACAGGATTAGAAATCTGCCAGAGGTGGCTTTAATATACATTAATAGAGTTCAAAGTCCTCTCTGGGTAATCCTGGGCGTATATGTCAGTAAATAAAAGAATATCTTA
The DNA here is from genome assembly GCF_964662115.1 of Mustela nivalis. NCBI lineage: Eukaryota > Metazoa > Chordata > Mammalia > Carnivora > Mustelidae > Mustela > Mustela nivalis. Next base: position 6,591,254 of record NC_139029.1, on the reverse strand, counting down.
CCAAAGATAAGGCCCTATATTTATCTGTAACATACACATGAGCTTCACATGTACAGTAATTTGAGACAATATAGGTAAACTGCCTAAGAGACTCCTGTAAGGACTGAGCTAAGAACCTTGTGTCCGACGGACACGGTCAGCCCTTCTCCCACCTCAGAGAGCGCAGTGTGTGTTCTCAGCATTGAGGAGCTTCTGAATCCCCTCTAACCTGGCTCGGGAAAACATCAGTAAGTGGTAGGGTCATCTATGATCAAATCCAGCTTTGATCACAGATGAAGGGCTAGTCTGACGGCACAGACCCAAAAGCTACAGAGGGAAATTTTCATCTCTGGAGTTCACCTTCTTCCTCTTCTTCCTCCTCTTCTGTTGTCTCTGCAGCGAGCGAGCGGGTCTCAACCTGCTTCTGCAAGGCCTGCAACTTACTCTCATAGTCCTGGATGAAAAGAGAGGAGAGGGCATGTAGGAGAGGGAGGAAGTGGACAGAGGGGAGGAGGAATGACAGCAGAGTTGAGGAAAGCGCAGAAAGCAAAAGATCACAAAGGGAAGACAGAGGCAGGAAACATTAAAAAGACATACGGAGAAATACTTAGGAAAACCCCACAAAGTACACAAGATAGGGGTAAACGCTGAAGAAAGCGAACTGCCATCTCTTTCTACGCCCTCGGACTTAAGAGTTCTTTATTTGGGGTTGAGGGCCAGCCAGGGGGTACTTTGAGCAGGAAAACACGTGGATCCCGTAAATTTATTTACTAGTAGTATTTACATAGAACCTTCACTCATCAAGGAATTCCAGAAAAAAATAATACTGGAAAATTCACCAGTATCGCCAATAGTTCTGATCAGCTGTTTGGATGGGAACCATGGACTCTGAACTCTGTGGGTGGAACACTTGCTATTTTTGCAGTTGTAGGATGCAGGATACAGCCAGCCTTCAGGTAACCAAAAGATCACGGTGCTATTCGGGCCAAAATAATGTATAGACTGTATTTAGCTATTCAAGAAAGATATTTTAAAATATACTATTATAATACAAAATGTATTATTGTAATACAAATCAGATGTACCCTTCAATTCTCCATCTACTCACTCGATGCCTCAGTGGGGGTGGTATCACCTTAAAGAGGGTAAAAATATGGTTCTTGAAGGATACAAAAATCTTACTCTTTTTATGCATAAAGCACAAATATATATATACAGTATAAAAAGATGTACTACACATCTGAGGTATTAAAATTTCATGGTGGAGAAAGATTAAGGAAAAAATGTCTAAAAAGTTTCCTTGGAGCAGTAATTTTAAAAAGCTTGCATTATTTGAGAATAAATCAAGTAAAGGTTAAGAAAAGAGACCTTCCCCTAATAAAATACCAAATCACAGCATAAGCACAGTAGTTTAAGACACACTGCCTGGGTCTCCTGCTTCCTTGGAGTGACCCAATTATAGACTGTCCTGGACAGAGGGATTGGGTATGGCCATGTTCTGTTTTCAAACGAGTTCTCCCCGAGTCACAAGTCAAATATTCTTTTCATTACAAAAGGACCACTGAAAGCCTCCTAGCAAACTCTATTACGGAAAGACTCCCAATGGCGACGCTAACTGAGAAGGATGCAAATACTCCCGAGGCTCATCATTTATGACTTAGTCTCACAGAGGAAGCTTTCTCTCTTTCGTGGAGCTGGCTCTGAAGAGAAGCCAACCACACAGCTTTATTAGCTACTGAAACACACTTTTTGGGAGACAATGCACTGTGGCAAAATTAATTAAATTAAAAGCTTTTGCTCCTGGCACCTGCTCTTACTAGTCTTATAATTCTGGGAAAGTTAAATCCTCTCTACACTTAATTTTTGTCATCTTTAAAATGGACATTTTAGTATCTGACCTGCCCCCTACACAAGACTGAAGGAAAAACCAAATGATGAACCATTTAAAAATGCATGTGAGGGAGCCTGGGTGGCTCAGTGGGTTAAAGCATCTGCCTTCGGCTCAGGTGATGATCCCAGGGTCCCGGGACCGAGCCCCGCATCGGACTCTCTGTTCAGCAGGAAGCCTGCTTCCCCAAACCCCTCTGCCTGCCTCTCTGCCTACTTGTGATCTCTGTCAAATAAATAAATAAAATCTAAAAAAAAAGATGCATGTGAAAGTCTTCTTAATTGTAATATACACTATCAAAGTGACAGGCCATGTTTTAAAAAGTTTATTTTCTGGGGCGCCTGCGTGGCTCAGTCGGTTAGGCATCTGACTTCGTTTCAGGTCATGATCTTGGGGTTCTGGGACCCCGCCCCACACGGGGCTCCGTGCTCAGCTGGGGAGTCTGCTTTTCCCTCTCCCTCCCCCACTGCCCCTCCCTCCATTCATGCTCTCATGCTCTCCTTCTCTCAAATAAATAAAAATCTTAAAAATAAATAAATAAAAACGTTTATTTTCTAAGTATACCCAGCATACAGATCTTGGTTTCTAAATACTATTCTCCACTAAAAGGAACCAAGGCTTCTTGGGAAAACAACTGATTCCACGTTTGAAGCAAGGAAAGTACAAGGTGAGCTCAGAATATCTTGCGCCAAAAAGCAGAGAAGTGCTCAAACTCTGATGGGGCCATTTCCAAAGGGCACCGAATCCCAGCAGCCAGTCAAGAAGAATAGTAGCAGAAACATAAGGGGCGCTTGGGTGGCTCAGTCGTCAGGCACCTGCCTTCAGCTCAGGTGGGATGGAGCCCTGCACTGAGCCCTGCATTGGGCTCCCTGCTCGGTGGGAAGCCTGCCTCTGCCTCTCCCACTCGCCCTGTTCCATCTCTCGCTCTGTCTTTCTCTGTCAAATAAATAAATAAAATCTTAAAACAAACAAACAAACAAACAAACAAACAAAAAACCCATGATACAGCACACTGGGCATTAAAAGGAATCCCGGAGTCCACAGTGCTGCTAAAAGAAGGGGGGAAACGGAGAAGCTCTTCTCTGCTCCCCTGCAGAAGCCAGCTACGAAGTAACTGCAGAGGAACGGCAATTAGAAAAACTACCTTGGAACCCCGGACAGCACGACTGAACTGAATCTGGCAAGAATCACCCACACAAGCTCGAGCAACTGGGGGAAAGCTGGATGCAGAACAGAAGAGCCACCCGATCCCGAGCGCCGCCTGGACGCCTGTTAATAAGACAAAGGAAGAGCTGGGAAAGGTCACATCACATCTATAAACGTTAGCATTACTGGTGAGAGGACAACTGAACATTTTGTCTGCTCACGTGACACAAGGGAAGTACACAGTGTCACCTTGACAGCTTTCTTTATCACACAGGCTTGACCTAAATCTAATCTTGAGAAATAAGCAGACTAATCAAAATGTAGCCTATTCAAAAATACTTAGGCAACCAAAGAGAAAAGAGACATCACGACCAACTCTAATATACAAACTGTGCTTGAAACTGGGATTAAAACACACGTGCTTCTCACCATTGTATTTTTCAGACAATGAGGAAAATTGGAAAACGGACCCTGTATTATATAATACTGAATCAGTACTAAGTTTCTCGGATAGGTTAATGATATTAAGAGAATATCACTGGTTTTAGAAGATACACAAGGCAGTATTTGGGGTAAGATGTGTGATGCTTGCAACTTCCAAATGAATCAGAAAAAATACATAATTACGGGTATACGAAGGTTCATTATACTATGTTTTCAGCTTCTTGGTATGTTTGCAATATTTTAAAATAAAATGCTGGAGAAGGGGCACTTTTTTTCCCCCTTAGAAAAACCTGTACGTTCTAAGGGATCCTTTCAAAAGATAAAGATGACTGTTTATCTAAAAGTTCTCTGGTGGGAACCTAAAAGTCCTCTGGTTGGAAAATAGCTAATATTTTAGCTTTAAGTTTTTTTTGTTTTTCATTTGCCCCCAATTTTTTTTTTTAAGGATTTTATTTATTTACTTGACAGAGACCATAAGTAGGCAGAGAGCAAGGTAGAGACAGAGAGGAGGAAGCGGGCTTCCTGCTGAGCAGAGAACCAACGTGGGGCTCGACCCCAGGACCCTGAGATCATGACCTGAGCCAAAGGCAGGGGCTTAACCCACTGAGCCACTCAGGCTTCCCCCCAATTTTTTATTATAGTAAAATGCATGAAACTTAAAATTTACCATCTGAACCATTTTCAAGTGCACAGTTCAGTGGTGTGAAATGCATTCACACTGTCGGGCAACCGTCACGACCAACAACCTCCAAAATTCTTTCCATCTTGCAGAACTCCATAACCACTGAACACTAACTCTCCATTTTCCCTTGCCCCATCCCCCAGCAACTACCAGTCTATTTTCTAGGATTTTAACTACTGTTAGTATCCCATATAAGCAGAGTCACATAATTTTAGCTTTTTAAATATTTTATTTATTTGAGAGAGAAAGGAAAAGATGAGTGGGGTCAGAGGGAAAGGGAGAAGCAGGCTCCCTGCTGAGCAAAGAGCCAACATGGGGCTCAATCCTAGGACCCTGGGATCATGACCTGAGCCGAAGACAGATGCTTAACCGACTGAGCCACCCAGGCACCCTAACTTTAGCTTTTAGTGACTCACTTATTTTTGAGGCTTTCTTCAAGAATCAGTTTACAACCTGGTCAAACTACCAACAAAAACAAAATCCTCTGATTCTGACAGTTAAGGTATGAAGATGACCTTCCCATTAAAAGCTCTGGTTATGCTTTAGTGGCAGCAAAGAGGACATAAAAAGGTTTCCTGTAATACTATGGAGCTAGAATTTTAACTGCAGTTGACTTGGGAAAATTTCTATCAGCAGTTGACAATCCAAATATCAACATGAGACCCTGAACTGGCCCTCTTCTTCTCCAAACTAGGCTATGTGTGAGCTTCCAACAAGGACATTTTGCACGTCATCAGAAAAACTCTAAGTATTGGATTTTCCTTCAACAAATGGGTAAACAGACTTGTTGTTCTGTTGATTTCTTGGTGGAAACTAGGATATGGAAAGCAAACCAAATAATAATACATTTATCAGTAGTTTATTGTGTTTGTAAGAAGTCCCAACTGCTTAGATATATCCCCACGTTTATAAGGGTACTACAGTGGCTGCTCCCACTTCTAGAACTTTCTTTCTCCTACCTATCCTTGTTATTTCTTTTTTTTTTTTAAGATTTTATTTATTTATTTATTTATTTGACAGGTAGAGATCACAAGTAGGCAGAGAGGCAGGCAGAGAGAGAGAGAGAGAGAGGGAAGCAGGCTCCCCACTGAGCAGAGCGCCCGATGTGGGGCTAGATCCCAGGACCCCGAGATCATGACCCGAGCCGAAGGCAGTGGCCTAACCCACTGAGCCACCCAGGCGCCCTGCCATCCTTGTTTTTAAGTTTATTTTGTGCCAGGAACTGTACTTCATGTTTTGTATAGATTATCTGAATCTTCCCAATAACCCTAGGAAGATGGTACTACTGTTACCCTCATGTTAAAGAAAAAAAGGCTTAAAGAAATTAAGTAATTTTGTCAAGATCAGAGTTAGTAAGCATGGATATAGGGATCGTAACTCCGGCAGCTGGACTCCAGGGCACGGTGTCTTAACCACTATCACTCTTACTCCATGTAGATGTTAGGAGCGCAGTGGTAAGTAAGACAAAAGTCTCCCTGGTGAGGGAAAAAGAGACGATCAATAGTAAAAAGACACAAGATACACCACAATTTCAGCAGCGAGAAATAGTATGAAAGAAAAAAAGATTCGTAGGTATGGGGGCTGATAGGGAGGTGAGAGGAACAGGAGGAATTTTGAGATTAAGTGCTCAGGGAAGGTCTGTCTGCAGAGAGGACTTTTTTTTTTAATTAAAAAATTTTTTTAAAATTTATTTTTACTTATTTGATAGCGAGAGTGATCACAAGTAGGCAGAGAGGCAGGCAGAGAGAGAGGGGGAAGCTCGATCCCAGGATCCTGAGATCATGACCTGAGCTGAAGCCAGAGGCTTAACCCACTGAGCCACCCAGGTGCCCCTTGAGAGGACATTTAATCAGAGATCTAAGCAGGCATGCTGAGAGATCTCCAGGGGGAGTGGTGGCAGTGGTGATGATTCCAATCAAAACAGAGCTGACAGTAAGTACGATGGTCTTGAGAGGGAAAGGAGCCCGGTGTGTTTTAAGAAAAAGCAAGAAAACGCGTATGGTGGAGTGAGGAAGAAGGCTCAGAGATGCCGAGGACTGGGTTACGGACAGCCTTATGGGACATGGTAAAGACCGTGGATTTCATTCTAAGGGAAGCCACTGGGCAGTTTACAGCCAGCAAGTAATATGAGTCTAGTATATGTTTTAAAAACATCACCCTCTGTGGAAGAAAGCGTGGGGACAGCAGTCATGACTCTGCATAGCGGTGCGAGGGAGATGGCGGCAGGTAACCCGAGTGTCAGCAGGAAAGGTGGTGAACAGAGGATGGAGCTGGGTGTGCTTTACAGATAGAGGAAGCACAGCTTACTGCTGATGTGACCGGGGCTGGGCAAAGAAAGGGGGAAACTGAGGGTGGCTCTTGGATGTCTGCCTGAGCTGGCTGCCGGTCAGCTATAAGGCTGTCAGGTCATAGTTGTGTGTTGGCGTCTTGAGGTCAGAGCAGACGACTGAGAAACACCACTGGGTTTGTCACCGTGGAGATCTTGGTGGCCCTGAGAAGTGTGACTTCAGTGTGGTGGCGCAGAACGAGAGTCTCACTGGAGTGAGTTCAGCAAGAATGGGGTTAAGAGGGCTCCCGGGTGGCTCAGTCATTAGCGTCTGCCGTCAGCTCGGGTCATGATCCCAGGGTCCTGGGATGGAGCCCCGCACCGGGCTCCCTGCTGGGTGGGAAGCCTCCTTCTCCCCCCTGCGCTCCCCTTGCTTATGTTCTCTCTCTTGCTGTGTCTGTCTCTGTCAAATAAATAAGTAAATCTTTTAAAAAGTGACTACTTTCTAGATCAGGGTTGGCAAACAACAGCCTATGGACAAATCCAGCCCCTGCCTACTTGGTGGAGATAAAGTGCTTACTGGAACGTGGCCACCCCCACTCTTCGCAAACGGCTGCTCTTCAGCTGTAACCGTGGGGCTAAGCAGTTGCAATAGAGCCCGTGGGACCCATAGAGCCTAAAATATTCACTGTCTGGTCCTTTATCTAAAAGGCTTGCCAATCCCCGTTCTAGATCAGTGGCTCTCAGAGGTGGCTGCTGGTCCCGCAGTATCAGTATCACCCAGGAACTTATGAGAAGTGCAAATTATGAGGTACCTGGGTGGCTCTGTCAGTGGCTCTGTCTGACAGTGGCTCTGACTCTTGATTTCAGCTCGGGTCACTATCTCACTCAGGGTCGTGGGATCAAGCCCCAAGTCAGGCTCTGCGCTAGGCGAGGAGCCTGCTTCGGATTCTCCTTCCCGCTCCCCCTCTGGCCCTGACCTCCCCCTTCTCTAGGAAAGAAAGAAAAAGAAATGCAAATTATCAGGCCCTACCCCAGACCTCCTGAATCAGACACTCTGGAGGTGGGCCCAGCACTCTCTGTTTTCAGGGCCCCCAGGGAATCCTGATGCGCATCAGGGTCAGAAGCACTCTTCTGGGTAATGTGTACAGGGGAACCGCAGAGCTACTAAAACAGGTGAGGCATTTCTTCTCAGTGGGGTTTGTGTTCCCATGGAAGAACCAGACGAACACGGAGACTGTTACAGGCTGACATTATTAACCTGTGAGAGCTGGCCTGGGGTGGGCTGGGGCAGCAGTAGTGCCTGTGAGTGCAGGTCTGGAGAGGAGACACACATGACGAGGAACGACTCCAGTGCTGGGGAAGTGCAAAAGCCCAGGGGTGGGGACACACTTGGCATATGTTCAAGGAACAAGAAGTCCAAAGTGCTTGCAGTATGGGACTGTTAAGAGATGAAGTCAGAGAGGCAAGCCAGCAGCCAGAACATAGAACACTCTGTAGGCTTCGGTAAGAGGGTTAGTGTTTAAACCACAATGGGAAGCCACCAGAGGCCACTGATAGGATCTGATTTTTGTTTTCACAAGATGATGCTGGCTGCTGTGAGGACAGCGGCTTAGGGTCCAGGACGGAGGCGAAGAGAAGGGGGAAGAGATCTCAGGAAGATGCCAGTGGCGCGCAGGAGCACCTCCCAGGAGGTGGCACTTAAGGCAAAATCAATGTCATCATTCCGGGGTTTCTGGTTAGGTCTGTTTTTGACATTAGAGACTTGGCTCCTTTTGCTAACACTGCCTTCCTCTTTTAATGGCAGATTATAATTAGCAAGCAATAGCCGGAAGGGAGGTATCCACGCCCGGTTCTTGTCAACCCCTAACTTTGCTCCCCACCTGCAGCACCGACACCGTGAGGATGCGGCCTCAGACCTCTCCCTCTGGGGATCCCACTGCACCTATTCTTTAAAGATTTTTTTTTTTTTTAATTTTATTCAACA